>NW_023494801.1:14537952-15265452 GCF_904425465.1 Colossoma macropomum | reverse complement strand
CATGTCAAGTTGTTAGTCTCTGATAAACTTGCTTTTTTCTGACACTTTGGCCTACTGTTATTATAAAAATATGCTACAATATGTGACATGAAAAAAGTAGAAACAGCCATCTTGAAGCTTACATTTTGTCAGCTTTTACGTACAGAACAGACTATATAAGCAAGTCTACTTGACTTAACTCGACACTGTTTGAGGTGACCTAACTTGTTAGCTGCATTAGCATTGTAGCTCCAGTGTAAAACTAAAGAAGCAAACATCTTGTCCAGTCAGCTACATCTAAGCTAAGGGGGAACATTAGTGTAAATGAGATTGTTTTTCAGTGAACTTTTCATTAAATATTATGAAAACATACATATAATCACTGTCCAAACGTTTGACTGGTGCTTAAAGTGAGATCCAGCATGCATCCTGTGTAATTACTCTGAAAAAAATGGTGAGAGAGAGAGAAAGAAAAAGAAATGAAGTAAAGGGAGTCAGGGGCTCATAATTTTTTTTCATTTTTATGAGGTTAATGGATCTGGAGGCCACGGGGGTGGGTAATCAGCGCTCTGCTAATGGAGCCTCGCTAGTGCGGAGTTGCTGTTTTCTGGTTATTTAGGGGAAGAAGAGCGCAGCTGGTGGCTTCTGCCTCAGACTCGCACTCTAAAGGGAGCAGAGACTGATCTGAAGGCCGCTGCTGTCTGCCTCCACCGTCGGCTCTCGTCTCGGCTTGTCTGTATGTCTTTCCCTTGGTCCTTCTCTCTCACTCACTCTCACACACACACACCTGGCCCTGTTGGAAGGAGAGCAGTGGAGCTCTTTTATTAGCCCTGAAGCACAGTCCCAGGAGCCCTGCTTTCTGCTCTATTTCTGAGAGCCGCACTGCATGCTGGGAAAGCCAGGGCCCACACACTCCCTCACCTCGCCCTTGATTCGCTTTCTTGGCGCACCTGCGCTGACACCAACACATACACACACACACACACACACACACACACACACACACACACACATATGCGTACACACTGTGTACAAACCGTTTCCTGCTCTGATTTGCTGCCCATGCTGTGCCTGTTTCTCTGATTGTGCTAGTTTAGCGTGTGCAGCATAAAGTTACTAATGATGAATGATCATATTACAGGAAAACTTTAGAAGATGAAACGGTTGTGAAATGCGGCATGTGGTCTTTAGAGAGTGCTGCAGCGTGTCAAAATAAAGGCCCCTTTTGGTGAAACGTGACGCAACCAATGTAAATATTGCTACCAAACACCAGACCTCAAGACCACGGCCTTGTCTGATGCAGCTGAGCAGTTCAGGCGGCTGTTGAGACAGTATAAGAGGAAGTGTGACAATCACTCGTGTCTATGTTAGGCTAAGGCTAACCCCAGATGACCGGCCATACCTTGTCAAAGTGGACTACTTCAGATGAAAAAGACTAGACAGCATGAGGTGATCGAGGGTCTGCAGCCTTTTCAGTTTCATTTAAAACTTGACTGAAACATCCATGACTCAGCCATTCAGCTAAACGGGCTAGTGTTAGCATGTTTTGCTCTGTTAGTATGTCACGTTATCTCCGCTTATTTGTGGCATACCGGTACACCCCCCGACTAGCATGATGTAGCCTGTCAGAATAAAAGCCCACCAGCTTCATCAGCAAATAGCTATTTCTGACTTTTACATTTTTATTAAGTTAATATAGGCTAAAATGAAAGTTGTCAGATATATATTTTGAGATAATAATAATGTGATAGTTAAAGGTCATGTGATAGTTATAGTCTACAGTGATCAGGTAGACTTTCTAGCCCTAAAATAAATTACAGGAGAATAAGGTTGAATGTGAATCCTTATGAGTAAACCTCATTTTACAAATCTTTATTTACCAAAATTTCTTGAAATAGATATATCATGTTTTGGAATTAACATGTTTTGGAATGAATGTTGGTGCTCTGTATCGGTCAGTATATGGAGTTCAGGTACTGGAATCTGTATCAGGAGAGAAAAAGGTCAGATTGGTGCATCTCGAACATAAAGCACACAGATCTTACCCAGCATGCCCTGCTGCATGTGCCCGCTATAGCACTGTGCTACACTGAGCTCTTTGAAATTAGAGCCTTTCTCCTCTCCGTCCTGTAGCGCTTTATTACAAAGATGCCTTTTCTTCATAATTACTGCTATTATAATATCTCTCTCTCACACTCCTTCTCACTCTGTTGCTTTCTCACTCACACGGTCTCTTACACTCTCGCTCACTAGCCCAGTACTTTCTCTCTTTTTCTCCTTTCTCTGTCGTTTTCCACTCTCTCTTTCTCTGACCTTTCTCTGTCTTTGTTTCTTTCATGCTCTCTCTTTACCTTTCTCTCCATTTCTTTATTTTTTTCTTTCTTTCACTTTTTCACTTTTTCCCTTTCTCTTTTCCCTGTTACTTACGTCTCTTGCTTTCCTGCTCTCCTTTCTCCTTTTTTGTTTCCGCTCACTTTGGTTTTTTCTTTTTTCTGTTTCTGTCTCTGTCTGTCTCTCTCTCTTTCAATACAATAGAAGAACAATACAGGAGATGCTTTGTCTTTAAGACACATTGGTACCTGAAGGCCTCTCACAGCTTCATCCATCTTCAGTGCTGCAGTGAAGTGTAGATTAGTTTTCCACAGAACTCAGTCACCTCTTTTCACCAAGGGAAGAGTGATCCTCCACGTTCTGATGCTGTATGTAATTATTATGTAGGACCCGGCAATATATGTGTGTGTGTGTGTGTCACATATATATATATATATATATATATATATATATATATATATATATATATATATATATATGTATATGTGTGTATATATGTGTATATTTATTTATTTATTTATATATATATATATATATATATATATATATATATATATATATATATATATATATATATATCTCGCTGCAGTCTGAAGAAAACCTTGTATGTCCATTTTTGACATTTTTTTGTTTTTGACATAATTTGAAAATACTTGTTGGCCTTTACATTGTCTGTAAATTTCATGATGAATGGACCAAAAGAAATGACCTAAAATGGCTTGGAAAAGCGTCTGGTTCCATTGTCTTACATGAAAAGTAAAGTAGGTTTTTTCCTTCTCCTGTAAAGTTATCATTTTGGAGATGGGGTTTTCTTCCGACAACTATATATATATATATATATATATATATATATATATATATATATATATATATATATGTATATGTGTGTGTGTGTGTGTATATACATTTTTATACCTTTTTTTTCAATATACATTCCAGTGCATTTTTCCAAAGAATTCAGAGCATTATTAGTTATGCTATTTTTAGCTCTGTTGATAACGAAAGGCATCTTGTTAAAGACAAAATGTATGTTTGATTTTAAGATTTCCAACCAGCAGAAGTGCTACACTCATGCTGTACATGCACCCACATGTCTGAAGTCTGTTATACATTGTTGGGGTTAAGTTTTCTGGTTTTTATGGTAGGTGTTAAAAAGTCCAAATAGAACTTTTATTATTTGAGCCAAACCCGTCTGTGTAGTACATTATTTTAGAATATATATTATATGACAAAATGTTTGTTTATAGAATCAAGAACTCGAGTATATCTTGGCAACCTTAAAATATCTCATTTGTTTGTTACGCCTCTGAAAATGGCTCACTCACTAACTCTCCTTACTACAATGCTGGTTTGTGCTTGGATAGCTAAACTTCTCCTCTCTCCCTCTAGCAGCTAAAAGACGCACATCGCATGGAGTAATATTGTTTAATTTAGCTAATTATCACTGCTGTTTTATCACCCAGGCCTTGTGGTAGGAAATACAGCTGTTTCTTCAGAGAAGTCTGTCTTTCTGTCTGTCTGTCTGGGTCTCTGATCCTCATTAGCATCACACCACTGCCATTTGGCACCTCACACTTCTCCCAAGAGAGAAGTCGTATGCTCACACCTTCTCATTCCCTTCTCCTCCCCTCTCCTCCCCTCTGTCGAGCAGGAGCACAGTATGTACTGAGAGTGTCCCTCGTTCCCTCCTTCTCACCATCATTTACTCCTAAAACTGTATGTGCTGCACTTTACTGAGTGTAGACGTTCCAGTCAACTCTGGCTGGTACAATCACACGACGCATCTGTCAAGAAGAGGCCCTCTCTGATCTTTGTTTCTTTTCCCACTTCTCTTCCTTCATTCTCTTATCTCTCTCCTTCTTGCCTCATTTTTAATCTTTTATTTCTTTCCTTCCTTACTTTTTCTTTTCTTCTCCTCTTCTCTTTTTTCTTTCCTTTTTTCATCTTTTTTTTCTTTTTTTGTTAATATATCCTCTCTCCTTTTTCATTTCCCTCTCTCGCTCTCTCTCTCTCACTCGCGCTCTCTCTCTCTCTCTCTCTCTCTCTCTCTCTCTCTCTCTCTCTCTCTCTCTCTCACTCCCCCCCCCCTTTGGGATGATGAAGCCACTTCAGAGAGAGAGACTCTTACTGGGTCAGTAGGCCGAGGTGATTGACCGAGTCAGGCTCCAGCTGTGTTTATGTGATCAGTTCACTGCTGCTCCTGTGGTCAGTTTTGATCAGTGTATGATTGGCCACTCACAAATGCAAACACAGATGCAACTACTCCTGTGAAAATGATTACAGACCACTTCTCAGTGACCACCGGGATGCAGAAACAGCCAGTCGAGAGAGTGTGTGTGTGTGTGTGTGTGTGTGTGTGTGTGTGTGTGTATGTGTGTGTTGGGGGGGTTTGCAGGTATCTGTGCTGATGCTGGATACTGACTAGCTTTCCCTGTAACCACAAGATAAGCTTATCTGCTTTGTTTGTGTTTACCAGACTGAAGCCTCTTCTCCCTCAGTCACACACACTCACTCATCTCCATTATCAGCAGCCTTGCAGATGTGTTTCCCCTGAGTGCTCTGAGAGCACAATGCCACACAGTTTACATTACCCAGAGATGCCACTTGCATCATTTTTGCCTTAACGGCTTTTGCTTGCTTTTCCTGGTCAAGGAATGTGAGCGGCAGTCACGGTGTGTACTGTAATCACTGTTGAGCCGCCAGCATTCCGACAGCATGTCAGTCACTGTTGCACATCGTCCACTGCTTATAAAATCAGCAGATTTTAGGCTACATTCAGTTCTTATCTGCCCTTATACTTTCTACTTGTATCTACTAGAGATGGCAAAAGAAAACTGCATGTCTAAAACCAGTAATAGCAGCCATCTTAACTGCATACCATCCTTCTGTTTACTGCAGGTGACCAGATTAACAAAGTGCAGATATTTGTGATTGCCTTTTTTTTTTTCTTTTTATGGAATGATCCTCATGCAAAATTATCAGTGCTTTTTAAACACAAGGTTCTTAAGACAAGCACTAAGAAGTTCATAAGAATGTTCTTAAATGCAATTCTCAAAAGAACGTAAGTTCTCTTAAAATGTTCTCTTAATCTTAATTATTTTCTTAAGATTTTCATAAGAAAATTATTATTTTTTTCTGAAGTAGGCTACGTTGCATTTTGCCACAAATGCCACAAGATACATTTTGAATTTGTATTAACTGTTATTGCCATTAATAGGTTACTCTGCTCCGAGGAGCAAAATGAGGGAAAAACATCAAACCAAGTGTTTAAAAAAAATTATCAAACAAGAACTAAGGGTAAAAAGGAAAAAAATCCTCCTTTGTACACAGTACACAGAGGGGCGACAGCAGAAAGCAAGAGACGTGGATGGGCACAAGTAGATAAACTGATAAATTCACACATGCTCATTCACAATGCTTACTTTGTCAACTCCTACAGCCTAAGACAAGGCTATCATATGGTTAAGAACACATTTAAGACATATTTTCAAGAATACCACTTGTTCTTAAAATTATTCTTAAGAAAATAGTTAATAAAATAAATTAAGAGAATTCTTAAGAAGTTATTTGAAGAATAACATTTTTTTCATAACTTTTAAAGAATGAAGTAAAGAAAAAACACATTTAAGACACCTTTATGAATCCAGCCCCAGGTTTGCACTGTATTCTATGTAGTTACTGAATAATAAGCCTTATATATCACTTAGGAGCTGCTTTTTGGCCCACCGTCTCTTTGTGCTCCCCATACAAATGCAATCTTTCACACAGGAAGATGGGACTAAATGTTCAGGTGTAATGACGGTTCATTTGCGTAACACTAATGCAAAGGCTTTTTGTGTACACTGTTTTTTGCTGTACACATCTAATTTTTTTTTCACTGTTAGAGGATCACCTTGGTGTTGGCTGTCAATTATATTACTTAGTAGTTATCTACAGGCCTGGAGGCAGAACTGAATCATGAGTGGGGTGTCAGAAAACCACAGCGGGGTGGGGTGGAGGGCGAGGAGGACGGAATGAGGAGGAGGACGGGGGTGAGGCATATTAAAAAAAATAAAAATAAGCAAAGGAGGCGCATATTCTGGAGACAACCTACAGGAGAGACAGCAAATCATCAGGCATATACTCATTTAGGAAATGTTCCAATCTTCCCGCAGCATATAGAGTGATGCATTCAAATCCTACTATGCTAATCAATGTACCTTCAGATGTTTACAGGAAGCAGAGGCAGCACAGACAAATTTTAGTTTCACTTTGGTTGTTTTTAGAAGCTGATATAGAAGCATGTACAAAAAGTAGTGGGTTTATTGGGGCACGATGATGGGCTAGTAGGGCATTGCCCTACTAAATAAACGCCTGATGCTAGGCCTGGTTATCTACCAGTTATTTTGACGATTTATCCAGTAATCAGATTTTTTAAACAAGAAAAATGGACTTAACAATAACAAACAATGCAGAGCCAAAATACTTTACTGGGGGGAAATATGTCATAGTATGCTTTTCTGATCTTGGACATCTTCAGTGCTGAACGAACACTGACCAGCTGCATATTTCAATACAAAGAAGTAATTTATCCTGATCAGTTTGATTAGTCATGGCATTACTATCAAGACTCAGTAATGTTAAATATATTTTCTAATATGTCAAATTTAGCAAATAAGCAGTAATTGTGCATTAAAATGTGCAAGGTTGTGTTCTCTGTAGAGGGCGTGTTAACTTATTTTCACTTAGATCAGCAAAACGCGTCATTTGACCAGAGGCGCCCAAACTTTTGACTGTATAAATATTTTTTTAATCAAGTGATCAAATCAGCTCTACTCCATATGACGTGGTATCAAATCGAAAAGACAATCAGTAGTATTGCCCACGCCTGCTGTGTAGAGCTCTCTTCTGATCCTATATATCTGATCTCGTCTGCATCAGCAGGGCACTCCTGGGATACGTAGTCGAGTCCTTGGTGGTGTAAGTGGAGAGTGATGTAATCCTCTTCTTGTCTGTACAAGCAGGAACACTCTGATAGCAGGCAGCTGTCGAGAGGAGACAGAAAAGCCCTCCATTTTGTGAAGAGCCTGCAGTGGCGCTACCCTCGTCTCTCTCTCTCTCTCTCTCTCTCTCTCTCTCTCTCTCTCTCTCTCTCTCTCTCTCTCTCTCTCTCTCTCGTCTCCGCTGGCTGGGAGCTCCGGCGTTTCCTCTGTTTCCATGACACCCCGCAGAAATCCATGCTTGACCTTCGTCCGTGATTCACCCTCATCCTCCACCTCCTCCTCCTCTCTCTCCTAGACTGGTCTGGCCTGTTGAGTTTGTTCACGGCTGCGGCATTTCTTCACTTCCTGGCTTTACGCTTTCTCACCTCTATACGCACAGCGGCCTGCAGGTTGAGTTATGCGTCTTAGGATGTGTTGGGTTTGCATATCATCACTGACCAAAGGAAGGCATTTATCTTTAAATGAGTAATTTCACTGGAAAAGGCAAGACTGTTCTTAACTTTTAACGCAAGTTAATGTAGAGAGATTTCATTCCATGTCATTTTGGGTCGGTCTTTTGGTCCTTTCATCATGAAATGTTTATACAATGTAAAGGACAAATGATGTAGAAAAATAATCAGCAAAAATGAGCATACATGTATGTGTTTTTTGTTTGGGGTTTTTTAGTGATATGTTGTTTAAAAGAACTTATTTTTTTCCCCCTTACCACAAATGCAATCATTCAGCCAAGTTTGCTTTTGTTATTTTGCACTATGAGGCTGGTGCAGGTAACAAGTGGACGCTTAGGTACACTAACTGGTGTTGTGAAAACTGCATGCCTGAAATCACAACTCAAACCACGTCAAGTTATAAAGCAAGTCTGAGATTTCTTGCGTAGTTTCTAACACTGTCATACTGTTATCCATGATAGACAAATGTGCATTGTTTCATAGCCTGTAAGGTGATAGTGTAGTCATAGTGTAGTTAAGGTATCTTTCCAGGTTACACACACACACACACACACACACACGCACACACGCACGCACACATGTACAGGCATGCTTGGCTGCTGCGGTTGACTCACCTGAGTACATCTGCCCACTGAATGACAGGCTTCTATTGTTTATGTGGCTGCAGGCTCTAAGAGAGGGAGGGGTGATGGGTCCTGAGAGAGCTGGGTGTGTATGTGTGTATGTCAGTGTCAGGGAGTGTGTGTGCGTGTGTGTGGGTGTGGGTGTACACCAACAAGTCAGTCCCTGACTGGCTGCACAGTAGGGTTGCACAGTATGGACAAAATATTACATTGTGATTATATTGTTAGTACAAATGGCCAGTGGGGAACCCTCAGAGCCTTCTAGGCCTAATGACTTCTGGGAAAATATCTAAAATATTAGTTTCATTTTTATTCAGTAGACTCCTGTGGAATTGTTTTTCTCTGTAGTATCTAGGTAGAAATGCCTAAGCAACTTTTTTGAAAAAGTTTTGAGAAACTTTCAGTGATAGTCATGCTGTGTTGCAGAACTTCTCTGGAACCGTACTTGTAATAACTGCCCTGCGCTGTCCCGTTGAAGATGGAAACATCTTCCGCGTTCTGTCCGTGCACATGCCATAGCGAGATTGCAGTTGTTTCTCTTTCCACTTAAAAGCAAAACTAAAGTTGTTTTCTGCGAGGGCTTGGCCGTATTGGATTTCTTCAGAGGAGCTACACTGTGTAGGCTGTGTGACTGGCAGGCTGCAATACTACCTTTATTTAACTGATGCTGCCACCCTTACAAGCCTGAGGCATTGAATCAGCCTTTGGATTGAATTACAATAAAATACAATCCATGACTTAGAATGAAAAATTACAGCAGCAGTGTCTTCTTCTTCAGGTTAATTCAGAATCCAGTTAATATGTCTTGTACTGTTGGACAAGCTTTTGTGAACTTTACACTACAAATTGCATAAAGTTGCTTTATTTAGGTCTTGATGTGCATTTGTGAGTTTTGAGCTAAGTTAGGATCAAAATTCAGTCAACTACAGTTATTCCTCTCATATTTCTTTAAACCACTCAGCTGTTGCTTTGGCAGCAGGCTTTGGATCCTTGCCCCATTGAAGACCAAACATCTTCCCCAATCTGAGTTTTTGGCAGAAGGGTGCAATTGGGTATTTTTTAATGAGCAGTGTTTATCTTCCCATCAGTCCGAACAAGACTGATAAATTGTATCTCCATACAAGTGGTTCACACTCTTAGCACTGAAATACTCTTTCTACAAATGAAGAACAGGGCCTGTATTCGTAGAATTTGTAAAAGTAAGAAGCTGATTTAGGGTCCGGTTCTTCACGTATCGACCTTACTTGCAGGAACAGATCCTAGACCAGCACTCCTACTCTGAGAACCTTTATAAATATGGGCCCAGAATTAGAATGATGCTACCACCACCATACTTCAAGCCAGAAGCTTTTTTTATCCTTTAGATTAGGGGTGTGCATTGTTGTATTTCACCGTTATTGCGACAAATTGCAAGACAATACACTTGAGGAAGGAAATGATGAAGTGAATGAGTAACATCAGTACTTTCAGAACTACTGCATGCATCTTGAAGACATAGACCCATTTCATGAAGAATTGAACAATGTCCACAATTACTTGCAATAAACAGTATGGTAAATCCATTTATTGCATACTAACAGTTAGATTTCAGCTCCTCTGAATTTTTATGTTGTTCTTCTTCTTATTATTATTATTATTATTATTATTATTATTATTATTATGTTTTTTGTTTTTTTTTTGTTCTTTGTTTTGTCTGTTCTTGTTCACAAACTTCAGAAAAACCAAATATATCCGCACGTGACGTCATGAAAATGCCTTCATATATTTTGCCTTGATTGGACATATCAGTCAGATATCACATATTGCTGATATGTCTCAATGTTTCGAGTGAAGACTTTTTGGTTGGAATATGTTTGAGCATATTGATCTGAGAACACCATTGTCAGCAGGACAACACAGAAGTTTCACAGCATTTCTGTGGTTGGCTGTAACACTGCATTTCTTTAATTGATCCAGCCACTAAGCGTAGTCAGCAGAGCTGTTTAGTCTGTAAGCCTCGGGGGGTTGTGATCCCAACTGATTATCTGTAATCGGCTTAGGTGGACTGCTGCGAGCTTGCTGTCTTCTGTGTGTGTGTGTGTGTGTGTGTGTGTGTGTGTGTGTGTGTGTGTGTGTGTGTGTGTGTGTGTTGTTGGTCAGAGGATTGTTCAGGTTTGAAAGAACAGCTCTAAGAGGAGAGGACATGTAATGACTCTGTGCTGATACTCTTACCTTGTCCACCCTCTGATTTAGTATGTCTGTATATAAAATTGTCTTGATTACTCTCTTTGATTACAATCGAGCACTCAAATTTATTGCTGTTCTAAGCCATGAGAATCTGCAGACTGAATGTGTCCACAATTTAGCAACTCAGTTGATTTATATCGTCAGAAAGAACAAACACACTGAGTTACCAGTTTATTAGAAACACTACATTCTAGTGGTAGATGGTTTACTGGTTTTAGTTCTTTTTTTAGTCACATTTCAGATGAAAATGAAAACATAGCAGACCCTCAATCGCCTCTCGCTGTCTAGTTTGTCACCCACTTTGTTTTTGAGGCAGTGGACATAATAGAATGGCTGATCTTTTTGGGGTTAGCCTTACCTAATATGGCCGTGTGGTTGCCTGTCTTAACGTCTAAGGAGCTGCCTGACTCTTTACAGCATGTGCCATGAAATCCAGCATCCTTGACAACAGAGAACAGTTGGTCATCCAAGACAAAGAATTCCTTTAATTTCTTACTTTGCGCCTTAGTTCTGATGTTTGTTCATTTTTTTTTTGTCATTTCAAAATCTCTGACTGCAGCGAGTGTCATTGTGCTTTGCTTTCTGCTTCTGTTTTTTCACTGTATTCTGTGTATATCGAGCTGGCTGTCATGTGTTCAAGCTGTATCAATGCTGTAATGGAGAAAATCTGGAGTGTTGTACCCTCTATTGATATTTGACTTCAACAGTGATTTATGTATCACTTGTCTAATGTCCCTCCTAGAAGCCATTTTCCACTGTTTATCTGCTGCTGCTCAAGGTGTTTGTATGTGTCTGCACTGATGGGTGCAGGAGACCGAAGCGAACAAACAGCATTTTTAATCAGGTTTTGTTTTTATTGTCATTGAAAGATTTTGATACTTCATTTAGTCCAATTAAATACTGTATTTCGTTCAACCAAAATTTGCTTTTTCTCTTTCTAAAATGTTTAGGTGGATGAAATGTTGGTGCATCCCTAGTGCGAATACTCACAGTAGCCTATCTGTTGCTGCACAGTTTGTCAGCCTATCAATAGACCTTTTAAGTCATGCATCGTTCTGTAGTCAGCATCATGCCCTTATTAGGAACTTTAAGCTCGTTTTCTCTGTAGGAAACCTTTCCCTGTAGGAAACTTTAGATACATACATTAGCAAGTGCATAGATGACGTGACTTCCTTCAAGACCATCACCACACATGCTTACCACAAGCCTTGGATAACTGTAGAGGTGTGTGTGCTGCTGACAAACCGGAATGCTGCCTTCAAGTTAGACATCAAGGCAGCTCCCAGCACAGGAAGGGCCACCCTGTCCTTGCCAGAAGGGGCAAAGCGCAACTGTTCACTGAGAATCCACGGACACACTTTACAGGCACACTGTATCAGGGAATTTAGGTCATCGGTGACTACAAAGTGACATGGTGATGCTTTTCTCCCAAATGCACACATAGTTTGAAGCATGGAACAACCAGCCAGTGAGTAAGACCACCACTGCTCCTACCTATGAAATACATCTATACACAGTAGACATTAGGACTACTCTTTCTGTCCCAGCTGACATTTTCAACATTTCTCTGAGCCAGGAAGTTGTCCCGGAGCGTTTCAGAACAACTGCCTCCTTCCCTGTGCTGAAAAAATCAACTATGTCTTGGCTGAATGACTACTGACCCATAGCGCTCACTCCAGTCATCACGAAATGCTTCGAGTGACTGGTAATGAAGCACATAAAGAGCAATCTTTCTTCCACACGGGATCCATTTCAGTTTTCATATCGGTTTCCCAACCGGTCTACAGAGGACACTATAACCTCTGCTGTTCACTTCTCACTGACCGACCAATACAGAAAAGACAGTTGTGTGAGAATGCCGTTCATAGACTTTAGTTCAACATTCAACACAATCGTACAACAGCAGCGTATTGGAAAGCTGAGCTCGCTGGGCCTTCAAACCTTCAACTGGATCCTAGAGTTCCTGAATGGGAGTCCTTAGTCTTTCGGGATTGGCAAGAACATCTCCGGCACTCCCCAGGGCTGTGTGGTCAATCCCCTGCTATTCACACTGCTGACTCATGGCTGTGCTGCAAAGCATAGCTCATATCATATCTTCAGGTTTACTACAGTGGTGGGTCTTATCTGCAACAACAACAAGTAAACATACAGGGAGAAGGTGGAGCAATTTGCAGACAGCTGAGAAGATCATTGGGGTGTCTTTACCCACCATTAACACCTTCTACCACAAGCGCTGCGTCCGCAAGGCTGTCAGATTTGTGGACAACCCCTCCCACCCTTCTCATGGACTTTTCACCCTCCTGCCATCTGGCAGAAGGTACCAGAATATCCTTTTCACCACCTCCAGACTCTGTAACAGCTTATTCTCCAAGGCAGTCAGATTACTGAATACACTGACATCCCCCAACATCCACCCGGACTAATCTAGACCCATTCCAACATCCACCATAGACTGGTCACACACCCCTTTATCATGACTGCATGCTGGCTGCTATTTTGAAAGCTGCTATGAGACCTCAGTCTTCCTGTACAGTTGGACATTGTTTACACTGGTTCCTTCATCACTTACGTGCTGATTTGATGCCAGTCCATGTGTATGTGTATGTTTGTATATACACATATGAAGCCCATACAAATATGTATATATATTTACTATATAATCTGCACTCGTTTCACACTGTTGTGTATCTGCACTCTATGTAGTCCTATGTACTGTACTGTGTATATATACAATATATAGAAGTTATATTGAGCAATGACAATCAAGACCTTTTGATTTGACACTTGAAAAATAAATGGAATTTTCAGAAATCACTGCTGTCCTGAGGCAAACAAAAGTATTCCAAACCGGATAAGTCACCTGATCCTCTGAATTATGAGGTTGTTTAGCAGTCAATTATAATAACAGTGTTTCATATGCATGAAGGTAAGTTTACTGTTAAACTTCAACACTGTTATATACCAACACCAGTTTCTCAAACTATGGAGTACTACTACCAAAACAGCTACCACAATTGAATGAATGTTGGTTCATATTCAGATGTCGGCTGCTTAAAGAACATAATTCAGATGATCCAGCATTATTGGGATGAAAAATGTCTGTACAGCAAAATGTATTGTCTGTTGAACATTTTCATTTGCCTCAGTTCACAACAGTGGCGAATTTCTAAAAAATCCATTTATTTTTTATATAGAGGAATTCAAAGTTTGGGCATAACGATATGACTTCTCAGGTCTATGGAAAGGGACCACCATGAGACTTCCACTGATTAAATATTGTTTGTATGGACTTTTCTAAGCCATGACTACACCATGGTAGCGGCATGTTAGTGTGTATGTTGCTAGTACAAGTGTTTCAGACACAGCAGCATTGATGGGGGTTTTACGCACTGTGTACATGTACTGGCCACTTTATTAGAAACTAGAGAATTAGAACACCTTGGTGGTACATTTTTTTTCCAATTGTTTTAAAAATATTTTGGCCTAAAATGTATTTTTTGTAATGTCTTTACTGCAGAGAGGTACATGTTGTAGGGTGTTGTAAGTCAAAATAGTACCCAAAAACTTTGGGTAGTAAACAAAATGCTAGCAGTAGTGGTCAGTTGGTGGTCCCTTTTCATTAATGATTGGGCAGAAGATGGGTGATAAATTGTGCAGCAACAGTTGAGCTACAGTCAGTAACTAAATCTATGAAGTGTACCTGTATGATAGATGCTTCAAATAAAATGACCAGCAGCTGTAGGTCCAAAGTAGCTGTACCTAATAAACAGACAACTCAGCATAGGCTGAGTACTGCATTCTGTTATGGCTCTGCTCAGAACCTTCCTTGGAACAGGTCTGTGTTCAGCAGTCAGGTTGGCACTTCTCAGCAGCAAACCACATTGTGCTGCTGTATCTAATTTGCTGTGATATTTGATTAGTAAGTGTGTGTGTCCTACTTGTGAGCGCTGCGCCTGCCTGCGTCTAACTCTCCCAAATATTTTCAGCTTCCTCAGACTTTGTTTTCGGAGCCGTGTGTTTTTTAGCCTGCTGAACTCTTTGCTCTTGTTGTTTTCAATGTCTAGCCTACAGACTGGTCTTAGCCTCTTTTTCGCTGGGAAAAAAGCTTGTGCATGTTGAAGTAGCAGTTTTAGCCGCTACCCTCAAGTAAAATGTGCAAATGAGCCTCACAAGTAAGCCGCACCGCTTGTATAATTATCATTAATCAAACCAAATTTGCTTGCTGTGAGCAGTCCCTCTCCCTAGGCAACCTACTCGGTATCTCCTGCTTTCTGTGTGCTGTAGAACATCTTTCTTAGTTGATGGTTTTCAATGCTGCACCAGGGCAGCTCTTTTGCTGGTTTGTGATGTGGTGTTTAGCTTGAAGTTCTCTTACATTTGCAATACATCTTAGGGTTGTGTGTTGCACACTCGAGTAACCATTCCAAGTGCCAGTGTTCGAGTACTTGTCATCAACCTGAAATCCAAATTGACACTTTTCCCTCCTTCATTGTCATGTTACACTCAAAACAGCACTTTGATTGAGGTGTAATGACTTACACCCAGCTTGAAAACATCTTTGATGACATCACCATCCACCAGCAGGTGGTGAAAAACAATATTAACCAATAAAAACCTTTTCCACCTCGCTTCTCAATAGGTCTATCTCAATTATTACATAATCACCTTATCAAAACAATATGATTGCAGTTATCTGAGCTGATTTTCCACAGTTGTTAGATTTCACACTCATATTAAGTAGCAACAAGCAAAATGTGAATTGGATGCCTTCGGCTGAGGCAAACAAACTTAATGTAAAGCAGTAAATACGTTCATTGAGACATTGTGGGGCTTATAGAAACAAAGTTCTGACCTCTAACTTGATGCTCTAACATGTTTAAATGAAAACATTAGTAGTAATGTTTGTTGACTGTAAGCTATGTAGCTAATAAAAATGGCAGAATAAGTGTTTTTTTCCTTATATTTCCACTTTTGTAAAGAAGATGCAGCTTTCCTTAACTCTGCACATAATTCTGTGTAACTGCAGACAGTTGTATGAGTGTTCATGCACAGCAGTGCGTGCAGTATTGATTCAACAGTGCAACCAGTGATAGCAACTAAGTAAACATAGCTAGCAAATAAGGTGGCTAATCAGGCAGTTTGGCCACTTTAGGCTTGCATTTTAATAGTTGTAAACAAACAAGAAAAGACAGTTAAATCATGAGTTGCAATCATTTATATGACACTGATCAGAGAAAATTTCATGATCATGAATTTTTCGATGAAGAAATTTGATGAAATTGAAGATGGCCTTTAATAGTGTGGCTACTACATTCACGCGCCTGTATATGTATGTGTGCCGCTCCATTTAAGGTGGAATGGAAAATTTGAACAAAAAGCTGCCAAATGAGAAGCTTAGAAAGCAGTATTTACATGGATTTGTTTTATGCAATAAAAATATTTCAGATTTATTTTGGTTGTTAAGCATTATTAAACCGCTGTTACCCTACCAAAGTTTCTAAAATGACTGTATAATCTGAGATATGCTGAAACTGTCAAATTATGGCAAATAATGTCAGTTAAATTTTCCTTTGTGAATTTCTTAGCCTGCTAGCACCAGTGCTACCATCTTAAAAAAGTAAGCATACAACCTTTATTTTTTTCTTTTTCTTATTGACCCATTTACTATGGACCAGTACGGATCAGTATTTGGCCTCTTACAAAGTTTACAGTGTAACATAACATAATTTTATATTTACATTGAAATTGGCCCATCATAGCTATTTAAATGTTAAAATTCGTCAGAATACTGTTGATAAATATGTATGCAAACACTCATTAGCTCATATGATGTATGCTATTTTCTTTTAAGTCTGTAGTATTTCTTGAGCCTTTTGCACCCTTAATGCTGGAGTCTAAAGAGGGTGGAATCAGAGTGTGTGTATGTGTGCGTGTATGTACATGTCCTCCATTGCTCTCTGTACTGAGCTTACCTTCTCTCCTTTCTCTCTCTCTCCGTCTTTCTCTCTCTATTTCTTTCTGTGTGTCTCTCCAAGTCTTCTCCTCTGTCTCCTGCTTAATCTGTATCTTTTAAATTATTCCTTTCCTTTACATTGCATTGCGTATTCAGAAGAGGCAGCGTGTAGGTATATGAAACGCAAACCTCCTCAGCCGGCTGCATGCCTCCTTCCTTTTCCTCTTTTCCACCCTATTCTCCTCTTGATTCCTTTATTCTTTTGTTCTGAGTTTTCCTGTTTTGACTGCCTTTCTTCCATTGGTAGCGTTTTTGAAGAGGAAGACAAATGAACTAAGACGACTGTTTTGATCTCCAAATTTGCAGTTATGTAAGCTGGAATAATGATTTCTTTCTCTTTTTTTTAACTTGGCTTGTACATCCCCTTTGAAATGCCTAATGTTTGAAAACATTAATTTTGAGTTTGGAGATTTGCTTTTTAAAAAATTTTATTTTTTTAATTCTGTCCTGTTGTGTTTGCTGTGTGTCGTGTGTTTTCCGTTGGTCTGTGTTGTGATGTTGACTCCATCTTGTCTTCTGTTTGCTCGTCTTGTCTGCGTTTGTCTTGTGTGACTGCATGGTCTTGGTGCACGATGGGGGTCTCGATCTTTCCTCTCTCTCTCTCTCTCTCTCTCTCTCTCTCTCTCTCTCTCTCTCTCTCTCTCTCTCTCTCTCTCTCCCCCTTCAAGTGATGAAGTAAAACATGGTTTCTCCCTTACCACAGTTGGATTGATCAGCCAATCTATGAGGCTAATGTAGCTAACAAGTAACAAAATCATTGTACAAACTGCACCAAATCATCACCACTTGCATCAAACGATGCTGAGTTGGTAAGTGGTCTTAGATAGTCTTTCTCATGTGGTTTCTGACTCTGTATTCTACCATAGTTGTGACAAACAGGGTGACAAACGAATGCTGTGTAAGTCAAGTGTAAAAGAACATCAGTTATATTGAACAACCACTGACCAAATTACTAAAATCTGAGCTTTTCTAAAACATAATCCACTGCCTTAATTTCACATTCATTTTACATTTCACATTAAAGTCACATTGTGTGTAGAAAATTAAAAATATTACACTCATTCTGTTATTTTATTTGAATTCGAAAATCAGGCTTTTCTTGTGCACAGCATCAGTAAAAATCACTAAAAATTGGAATTTTTTTTTTTTTTGGGTTATTTTAGGAACTGAACCAAGGAAACAGACATTGATGTTCTGTGGCTTATTGTTATTTTGAGCACATTTTCATGGCTTAAAAGTGGTTGGACACCATTTGCCTCTGCAATGCTAGAAAGACCCATGACTTCTATAAAAATGTCTGTAATTTTGTCCATTTTAAAATATAAAAGTATGTCACACAGTGTCAGGACCCGCATAAGCGAGTCTCTGAGGAAGCGTGTGATGATTTAGATGTAGTTTACACAAAGCGGATTGTTGGTTTGGAAATGTCCATGACCTGTTGGGTACAGTAGCCTATTAAAATCCCGTACAAATCTGGGAAAAACAAGTTCAGATGTGTGAAATGTGTGAATGGCTGATTGACTTCATGTTGCGTAGGGGGAAATTGTGTAAATTAGATTTTTACTGAAGTGTTGCTTTCTTCACTCTTTCTTTGTTTTCTCTTTCTCTTGCTCTTTCTGTCTGTCTCTCCATGATGAATAACGCTGTGTCTCCTCTCTGCAGGGGATGTGCTCTTTCAAATGGCTGAGGTCCACCGACAGATTCAAGTGCAGCTAGAGGAAATGGTGCGTAATCCTCCTCAACTCCCTCCTCCCTGCTGACAGCTCTTAGGATCATGTTGTGATACTGATCTTCACAACAGGCTCAAAATCTGGAATCTGAAAGATCAACATCGGAGCCAATCGAATCGTATTTTACTGATCTGTTTTTGCTAAATTAAGTCTGATCACAGTCCAATCCTTTTTCACAAAAATGCATAACTCAGTCATAGAGGTGTAAATAAAGTCATTCAGAGTGGTTTGATGTGAAGTGCATTGTAGAGAAACTTTCATGCCTCAATTTCTTTAAAGTGGTGATGATAGGAACCAGGGGTCACAGTGTCTAAAACACACATACAGCCATTTTATCTCTACTGAACCTACATTGAGTTTTTATGTGTGATCTTTAAATAGTCTTACTTTTGTGGTTTCAGACACTGTATGAACATCATTCTACCACTGTGGTGGCAAATGGGTTGGAATGTTTATATGTAACTCAAGTGTAAAACGTAGTCTGTTATATTGAACATCAGTAACGTCACCACTGACGGTAACACAGCTGACCAAATGAGTAGAATATGAGCTTTTCCAAAATGATGTCCAGTGCCACTTAATTTTAAAAGTCAGAAAATTGCAAATATATTTAAAATATAAATATATTTCATTAAGTTTCTTCATTTAAATGCAAAAGTCACTTAATTCTTTGAGTAACACCACTGACAGTTTTTATATGACGTGAAGCTGTCAGTGTTTTAGCCAGATTTATCAGAAGTATAAAAAGGAGGTCTTGTCTGATAGGAACTCGGGGTCACAGTGTCTACATCACAACTATAGCCATTTTATTTACTTTCCGAAACCACCAGTGAACCTGCAGGTCCTCTGCGGTTTTATATGTAGTGGTAAATCTGAAAACGTTTTTATTCGCGGACTATTTTGCTTTATATGTAGCTCTCCACTGTGAACGAATAGTGTTAGCCTGGGGATGGGCCGAGCCACGTGGGCTCGGAAGCGAACCCCAAGAGAATCCCAAGGAGCACACACAAAGGTCAAATGTGGGTGCGAAGTGGAGTTTTTATTTGAACATCTGAAAGCAAAACAACTCGCTCACAACTCAGGTTCAAAGTGCTCTCCAAACACACACACACAAACATACATGTGATATATAGATATATATGAGGCAGCATGTTCATAACTATTTCATATAATAACTTTCTGTGAGGGAGCTTTTAGAGGCATTCAGCTCTTCAGATGTCTGGTTCCTATCGCCACTGTGAACAGTTCTGACTCTTAAGTTTCTCTTATACTGAAGATTTCACATCATACCACACTAAATGACTTGGTTTGAATTCCCCTTCAAGGCTATATTTTGCCATTGTGCTCTATTTACATCACTGTCCTAGATAGAGTTGGGGATTTTAACACCACTGATAATTCCGTCCAGTGATTCTGAAACTGATACTTTCAAAACAAGAGTGGTCAGTGTCTCTTATCAGCAAAGACTATTTAAATATACAACTTGTGTTGTCAAATAAACTAAATGGTAAGATGTTTTTCTGCTTACTTCCATACTTGATGCCTGTAGTGCATTCAGCATGAGCATGCCTGTGAGCCTGGTCCTTATAAATAGGGGAACTAATGTTTTCAACCTCTCTCCTCTGTATTTTCTCTGCAGCTGAAGTCCTTCCACACTGAGCTGCTTTCAGAGCTGGAGAAGAAAGTGGAGCTGGACGCTAGATACCTGACTGTGAGTTTCCTATACAAGCACACTCTCTCAGAACCTTGTAAAAGGAGAAATAACTGTATGACTGCGCTCCCCACCGTAAGCCTATAGCTCTGCTCGGTATCCTCCAGCAGTGTGCAGAAGAACACTGTCTATTCATATTGCAGCTCCTGGCTAGAGAAATGACTGACGGCTGACTTTCACACACAACAGGAGATTGCTGGGCTTTATATAGCCACTCACTCTCCCCAGCTTCATGTTATTCAGGCAGTTAATACTGCAGCAGAGCGATGGTGTCCTCAGCCATGTTGTTTTTCCCCATCTCGCCTCAACAATGCAATGAAGATGAAAATATGTGTGGAGCATCGCATGGCGCGATATCTTTAGAACGAGTGGGCCGAGGCAGACGAGCTGTGTGGCGCTACAGTATGGGAATCGCGCCTTGGGGGGATGGGGAGGGGGGGCTTTACTTCCCATTATACTGCATTGTCGGTCA
Organism: Colossoma macropomum; assembly: GCF_904425465.1. Taxonomy (NCBI): domain Eukaryota; kingdom Metazoa; phylum Chordata; class Actinopteri; order Characiformes; family Serrasalmidae; genus Colossoma; species Colossoma macropomum. The sequence continues at coordinate 15,244,936 of NW_023494801.1, read as the reverse complement.
TCAGACATTCAGCTGATACGTCACCCTGTCGGCTCACCATAATCAGTCAGATACTGATTATGGTGAGCCGACAGGGTGACGATACTGGTGCTAACTGCCTTTTTAAAATTTTTTAATGTATTTTTTTTCTGGAAACTGAACAAATGTGAGAAATCCGTGTCATCGACTTGTGTCAAGCCATCTTCACTTCAGGCTACGGCAGCACCAGTTATGAAATCTCTGTTTATGCCTGAAAGGTGATTAAGAAATCCATTTGCTCTGCTGCCATATAAAGAGTCTTTTAGTTCATGCAGTTTTTGATTTATGCCCGCAGATTATCGTTAATATGCTCTGACTACGAGCACCGATGGTCCTTGCGTCCTCAGTAAGAGTGTGATTTGCCTTCTTTCAGCCATTGGCTCTGCAGAGGCAGCTATAGCCTGTATGGCAGGGGAGGGAACTGAGGGCTGGAGTCCAGCAGACTTTAGTAATTTCTTTGCACCACTGCTCTGTGCCTTTTTATGGACCTAAATTAGAACCTAAATGTTGGGCCAAAATCTCAGAATGTGCCTGCTACATGTCTTCTTAGGCTGGCTTTACTCTGTGAAACACTGATGCAGCTAGTTGCATGTTGTGAGGTGCCTGCAACATAATTTCTGTGCAACTTGACAGTTACATGCATATATTGTTACTATACTGTTTCAATCTCAATATAAATTGATCAGTTTATCATCTTTTTTTACGTTCTTTTTAATCTAGATATGTCCTTTATCTGTCTTTTTAGGGTTCTTTACTATGTATTTTAGCTTTTTATTTGTCAAGATGGTGTTAAAAAAATGTTGAAAATTTGTTTATGTAGCTGTTACCATTATAGCCAACATAATGGTCTCGCTCATTTTGTCCTAGAAGCCCAAAGACAATAATAATTTTTGTCGTTTACGTCCCAAATCAATCTGTGAATGTGTAAAATTAGGGGACTACAAGTGAGAAGAAAATAATCCAGGTACGTGGATCATCATAACAGCAGGCTAACAAAGATGAGTTAACAGTGGGACCGACCTTGAGTCAGCTTCTGTTATATTTTCTTGTCCACTGATTTGGTGAAATCAATTCTTTAAAAGTGTGCCATTCGACATGCTCACTTGTGTTATTGGCGTTATTGCCTGCAGCTGTCGAGGCTGATTTTCAAATGAGGTGCAGGACGCTTTACATTATGCAACTCAAGTGCAATGTAGTTTCATGTAGGTTTTTAAGCAACTAAAGTTGCATAGAAGTTTCACCATGTAAAGCCAGCCCTAAGACACATGTCTAAGAAGCCACTAAAAAGAATACAGCATGGGATCATGGACAGCTTGCAACAACAGCCAGTGGACGGTGCGTTTTTGCCTGACCCTCACAAACACATGGAAGCTGATTTCCAAATGACTGATTAATGTGTCAATACAAGGGCTAAATTGGAGCAGGTTCTGTGTCAGGCCTCCTTCAAAAGAACATTTTAGTTTCCATATCAAACTCTTGCTATTCATTTCAGTGGAAACAGTGTGTTGACTGTGGAAGCATATCATTTTGTTGACATTTCGTTTACACAAAGATTTAGATGCTTTATAAGTTCTTTTCAAAACAGCATATTTATGTTAATGTAATTATGCAGTAATTGTGTCAAAACGATTGTGTTTTGCCCCCTTTTTTTGCTTTGAAGCGTGAATGAGACAAGTGTGGATAGTGTAAGCAAAATAAGCATACCATTTTCCAACAAGATGAATCAAACTAACAGCTATTCAAAATCAAGTTTACTTCAAGGATATTTTGGGGGGGGAGAGATGCAAGACAGTCAAAGAAGCCTCTCCTGGATCAAGTCTCTTCATCCAGTATACATTGCTGTTTTGGCTCAGAGTTTGTGCTTTTAGTGGCTATTATTTGTCCTAGTTTGAAGTAGCAGTTGAAAAAAGTCTTTTAGTCTTAAGGAAAAATAGAGGGCAGTTGTGTTGTGTTAGTTGGATGAGTGTGCCGAGTGGATTAGTGTTCATTTGTATATGTGTGTCAGTCCTGGAGTGAGACCTGTTCAGACAGATGTCAGATATGAAGATTGGACGGCACATTATAAAGATAATGTCAGTGACTAAACGACTGGGTGGTATAATCAGATTTAGACCACTTTTATCTGCAGTCTGAATGTAGCTTTATTTGTTCTGGTCCAGCTAGTTCAGTAGGGTAACAAACTCTGCACCTGTTGATTGAAATGTGCTAAAGAACGCTTGTTTTCTGTCAGAAGTGATGTGGCATAGCGGCAAAGCATATTTCCAAGTTATTTGTACATGCTTTAGGGGTACTTATCATGTGACAAAGAAGCAAAAACAGACTTGACGATTGCTACGTAATGGGTGTAATATTGACACTGCACAACAGCACTTAGAATTTCAGCACAAGACCAGAATAATGTAATGAGGATGGGTGACCCAATACTGAATTTCTTGTGTCATAGGCCTGTTGTCATGCAGCACATGTAAATAAATAAAATGTGCCACAGAATTTGGCTAATAAAATCTTCTGACATGATATACAGTGTGACATACAAAAACATATTATTGTGCAGTTTGCAGTGAGCTTAAAATGCCACATGCTTGTGTTCAGTAAATTCCTGGAGAACTGCATCCTGTACTGTAGCTTTTTTAAGCCTTAGTGCATCATGGATTATTTATGTGTTTATGAGTCGGTTGAGAGTGGAAGGCAAAAAAGTACCGTTATCCAATGAGAAACACCACTGACTGCATGATAAATGAGTGCTAGCCATCGCTGTCAGATCGTCCACTCACGTCTCTCTGGACACGTTCCTGCAGTGCACAGGGCTTTGCTCCAGTGGCCATGGTAACCGTTAAGTCATGGACATGAAGTTTGGAGCTTTGGCCTGCATTATTGAAGCATGTGCAGGTGCACGCATAGAGCTGTTCTTATGTCTCAGGGTCGTCCACTGGTCTTTTTAGACACAATTATAGAGAAATTCAGACACAAGCAGTGCAGAATCTAAAGAAATATTTCTTGAAAATTTGGACTGAATCTTTCAGAGCCTGATCACTGTGTTTTTTCCTTTTATGGTATGTTTATAAACCTGTTTTTGAAAGAAATTGTAATAATTACAGTAATAAAAAATATGTAACATCAACAACAACAACACATTATGTTGTTGTTGTTGTTGTTGTTGTTGTTGTTGTTGTTGTTGTTTTTGTTATTATTATTGTTATTATTATTATTATTATTATTATTATTATTATTATTATCATTATTATCCTTTTTCCATCTAAATGCTTCCAGCTTCTTTGAGCCATCCGGTAACTTTGTGTGTGCCAACTTTCTCTGAGCTCTTCAGTAACTTTGTGTACACTGCCTCCTGACCTCATTACTAACACTGCATGCGTGTGTGTCTCCTGAAGGCGGCTCTGAAGAAGTACCAGATGGAGCACAAGAGCAAAAGCGAGAGCCTGGAGAAGTGTCAGGCTGAGCTGAAGAAGCTGCGTAGGAAGAGCCAGGGCAGCAAGAACCCGTCCAAGTACAACGACAAAGAGCTGCAGGTGAGGCTTCCGGCGGCCGCTGGCCCCTTCGTCCCCACCCTACTCTTCTACATAATGTACAGGTTTACGCTGTATACCCACTAGGAAAGCACTAGGATTTGCATAAACACACTTACAAATGAAAAGTGGTAAATTGAAGATTTATGTATTTGGTTGTTATTACTGCTTGACACAAGCAAGAGGGACAAATTAACACTGACGCACAGTTCTCAACAGTCAAGCTGACTGATGAACAGAAAACTAAACCTAAGACCATGATAGTTTTTTGTTTGTTTGTTTGTTTGTTTGTTTGTTTGTTTGTTTGTTTGTTTTGCCAGATGGCTTGCCCAATAGACCTTTTAGAATCTTGAGGTCCTCTAAAATATTCACACAAAAACTCTTTCCCACTCTGAGTTAACATTTAATGCTACCAATTGCTATCTTGACTAGCCTTGTAGATGGCAGCTAAATTTGACTCATGATGAAATTGACCCATAATGAATATATTATTTTAATGGCAAGAAATAATTATTTTTACTTCAGTTATTAAGTAATAAAGTAATAAATAACGTATAAAGTAATAATGTTAGTCATACTAAACAAAACAAAAAAAAAAACCCCAAAGTTTTTCTTTCTCCTGAAAAGTTACCATTGTGGAGAAGTGATGATGTCTAAATCACTTGGCTTGCCAAGGAAATACCAACTAACATTATACCATACAGACGATGTATGCTAGCAAGCTAGTGAGGCTAACTGTGATGGGGTTTTCTAGTCACAGCATAGCTACTACATTCTTAAAAACAAAGATTCTAGAATTACTTTTTAGGAGATTTAGGAGTGAGCTGGGCCACATCAGGAAAGTTCTGGAAGGCCTGCTAATGTGACTCGCCTACATTGTGAAAAGGATGCATTTATGTTAATGTAGTATGAACTTAAGTAATGCTTGGTGCCCTGTGCTTTGTTCAGAACTAGTAGGCAGAGAGTGTAGGAGTGTGTACAAATAGTCATCAGCAGACCTGCTGGATATTACACACCCTCTCTCTCTCCCTCTCTCTCTTTCTCTCTCTCTCTCTCTCTCACACACACACACACACACACACGCTTCCTGCAAGTATCTATCTTAACAGGCTTTTTCTCCCCTGCTCTGTGTTTGGCTATGGTTGCTGGTAGTGGAGCAGACCTCAGCTCACTGCTAAATTGCCGTGTGTGTGTATGTGTCTGTGTACGTGTGTGTGCACGTGCCCACTGCGAGCAGAGCGGTGTACGACAGCAGGGTGGTGAAGTCCTAGTGGAAATCAATAGGCTTTGCTCTGTATTTGCGCTCTGAGCGGCCCTGTGGCCCTGGAGTGGTTTTCACGCTTTAGTGGCTATGAAAACGCTCCGCAACTGACCCCATTACCTCACTGTAATACCCCACAATACCCCATAAAGCACGCAGAACGCTGCTCTGCCATTATGTTACTGATGTGCTTGGGTACTTGGTTAACCATCCGAGGTGCCAGTATTCCAAATACTGAAATCACTGTTAAAGTATTCGCTACATTTCATACCTGAAAGGCCAAAATTGTATACCGACCATTCAGTGAAACACAGATTCTGTGTTTAAACAGAGCTTTTGAACTGTTGAACTGAAAGGTCTGCGATAACAGAACAGAGCAAATTAGATTACACTGGCACAGAGAGACGTGATTAGATTGGCTGGAATCAAACTCTGTTCTTCTGTGTACAGATCGACTGTGTTATCCACTCTTATGTATGATCCCTTTCAAAGCAGAGTAATTGCTTCATCCTAGCCTATAAAATAGTGCATTCCCTGAAGTAACAGAAGAGTGATTGCACAGCATAAACAATTTCCCAGTGGTTGCTACTGTGTTGCCTTGTGGTTACTATGGTCTTTTAGGTGGTTGCTAGGGTGTTGCTAGGTGGTTGCAATGGTGTCCCAAAGGGTAGCTAAGCTCTTGCTATGGTTGCTATTGGATTCTTGATGGTTGCTAGGGTGTTGCTAGACAGTTACTATGGTATCCTGGGTGGTTGCTAGGTTATTATGAGGTTTCTATGGTATCCCAAGTAAATGATAAGGTGTAGAAAATGAAGAATGTACTGTTGGATAACCAAGCATTGCACAGTGCACTAATGACATGATGACTCTTCTCACTCCTGGTCTTGTGTGTAAAAGCCAAAAGCATTCCATTATACAGTCTTTCATTAAGCAGTCTTTCATTTTGTTTTCCTTCCCTGACACTTTCATGTAAATAGCCTTATTGCTGCAGGCCTCTGCTGTATCCCCCTTAACCCCCTTAATGTATGTATGTATGTATGTACTGGAGCCCATATTGCAGGCAGGCCTGTCTTATATATATATATATATATAAGACAGGCCTGCCTGCAATATGGGCTCCAGTGTGACAAACTACTGTTGCAAGCAATTTAAGCACCTAAAAGGTTTGAGTGCTCATAAGTGCTGACATCACAAGAAGGGAATAAAATGCAGGGTAATATCTTTATTATTTCAGACTGACAAAGAATAAACATTTTGCAAAGTTGAGTGTCCCCAAACGTTTGACAAGCAGTTATGTATGTGGCATGAGATGAGGGTATTTTTCTGTGGAAGAAATAGAGTAGGGTGTGTGTACCTTTTATGTTGTTTAAATTTCTACCCACATTTGTCCAGTCTGTGTAAAAATGCTGGATCAGAGGTTAAGTCTAGAGCTGTCACTGCTAGATTGATTCTGCCACTGCTGAGCCTGGATGAGTGCTCTCTGGGTGCTGTCAGATGTCCTGCAGATAGCAGGCAGCGTCTCAGTGGAGCTCCAGCTGTACGTCAGCCACAGAGTGGCTCCACCCTCAGCAGCCCTGTGCATGAATATGTGTCACCAGTGCTTTGGATTAGCTGTGGATTCATGGAGACACAAAAGTGGAATGGCAGCATTTTTCAGACTTTTATGTGTTTCTGGTCTTTTTTCTGGCTCTGCTGGTCTTCTTCAGACACAGATACTAAGAGGGGAAAGCAGTCCTCCATTTCGTTTTCCCTTCCTGCCGTTTTCATGTAAATAGTCTCGTTTAGCCGCAGGCCTTTGCTGTATCCCCCTCAGCCCCCAAACCTACCCAGTTACGCTGATGTAAAAAGATGGATAATCAAACACGCGTGCAGCAGTGCTGGGGAATGATGGAGGTGTTGAAATAACAGTTTGTGTGCTCCAGCGTTTTACACTCAGTGGAGAGCCCACGCCTTTCAAATCAGTTTGTTTAAGTGCGGGTACGTTTCTCATTCTGTCTCCTTTAGCATTTTCACAGCTCTCTCACTCTCTGTCTGCCTCTCTCTGCCTCTCTCTCTCTCTCTTTCTCTGTTTCTCTATTTCTTTCTTTCTTTCTCTCTCTCTCCTTCCCTCTGCCTCTCTCTCTCTGCCCCTCTCTCGTTCTCTCTCTCTGCTCCTCTCTGTTCTGTCTCTCTGCCTGTCTCTCTCTCTGCCCCTCTGCCTCTCTCTCTGCTGCAACCTGTCTTGTCTCTATGCCTCTTTCTTCCCTCCCTTTCCCTCTGTCTCTTTCTGTTGCTCCCCCTCTCTCGCTGTCTCTCTGATTCTCTCTCCAATTCTTTTTCTGTCTTTTGTTCTCTCTCTCTCTCTCGCGCTCTCTCTCTCTCTCTCTCTCTCTCTCTCTCTCTCTCTCTCTCTCTCTCTCTCTCTCTCTCTCTCTCACACTCTCCGTCTCTCTCTACCTCTGTCTGCCTCTCTATCTCTCTCATTTTCCCTTTTTGTCTTTCTCTTGCACCCCTGTTTTATTAGACTGTATTGGCATCATTTTTTGCATGATATCATGATGCCAAGGCATTCAATAGAGCCTCCAAAAATAAAACATGCTGAACAGAAGAATCTTAATATATACAGCCATAATTATTGATAGTATCGGTGCATATGCACAACAAGAACAGACAAACAAGCAACAGAAAATGCATGTGACTGCACAAATTACTGTAATGCAAAGTTATTGACAGTCACTGTGCTGCTCATGGAGGACATTCTATCCATTATGTTGCTTGGCAGACATAGCCTGCTAACTACGCTGCTTTATGGAATTATGTATTGAACTCCAGTTTGCATCCTCTCTCTCTCTCTCAGACCAAAGATTAAAGTTTAAACAGCTGAAAGAATTGAATGCTGATATTGTCACGACTGTTTACATGTCTAATATTCTTTTCCACTAAATAAACCTGACTAGATGGCACTGTGCAAAGTCAGCTGCAAACTGACAACGAAAAACTTTTTTGTTTGTATTAAAAACAGTGTTAGGTGTCCCAAAACCTTTGACACACACACACACAGACATATTGGGCACAGACTGCTCCCTCTGCCTGCCACTGAATGCTGGGATTAGGAGTGGGAATTACTGTGGGGTAGAACAAGCTAGATGAAAGAGTGCTGATGGTGAAGGAGTGGATGAATGCAGGCTGAGCTATAGTTTGCAGATATGGCAGCACCCAGCAGAGAGCCCCTCACACACTACCTCCATCCTTTATGACTTCTGATTAAATGGGTAATGCATGATGTTAAACAGTTTACGCATGTTAGTGAATGAAGGTCTCCCCTAATAGGGCCTGAGTTCTATTGTTCTTGTACTTTATTCCTTGAAGGCGCTCATAAAGGGCCCATATCTTACCTTTTTTACGTGACTCTGTTCCAGCCTCTCTTTATCTCTTAAAATTTAACAGGCTGTCTTTGTTACTGAGCCTTTATGAGCCAAAATATTATGACCACTCACAGATTCAGGGAATAATGTTGATGATCTCATAACAATGGTGCACAAATGTAGAATATATTAAATGGTAAGTGATCAGTTGGTTCTTGTAGTCGACGTGTTGGGTGCAGTAGAAATGGGCAGGCATGGAGACTTGAGGGACACATCTTTATGTGAGCATCTCTGAAAATGGCAAGGCTTGTGGGGTAATTCCAGTCGGCAGTGGTGAGTACCTACAGGCAGCGGTCCCTAGGAGAGACAAACCACAAACCGATGACAGGGTCTTAACTGCCCAAGGCTCGTTGATGTGTGAGGGCAATTAAGGCAATTGCGTCTGGGCTAAATTGACAAGGAGGACTACTGTGGCACAAGTCATAGAGATTTTTGTTATTTACAGAAGGAGTTTGTCAATAGTTCATCGCACTCTGAATGGTTTGTGGCTGCGCAGCCTAATAAACAGCAGAGCGCCCATGCTAATCCCTGTCCACCTCCGAAAGTGCCTACAATTGGCATGTGAGTGTTGGAACTGGACCTTGGAGCAATGGAAGAAGGTCACCTGGTCTGATGAGTCTCATTTTCTTTTCCATGGATGGCCGGGTGCACTGCATACCTGGGGAAATGATGGCTCCAGGATGCACTGTGGGAAGAGGACAAGCTGGTGGAGGGAGTGTCATGCTCTGAGCATGTTCTCCCAGGAAACTCTGGGTCCAGACATTTCATGTGGACGTGTGTTTGATATGGCTACCTACCTAAACATAGTTGCAATCCAGGTACACCTCTTCATGGCAGTAGTTTTCACTGATGGCAGCGAGCTCTTTTAGCAGGATAATACATGCTGCTTGCTGCATATATGATTTAGGAATGGTTTGAGGAACATGCTGAAGAGTTCAGGGTATCGAATTTCTCAGATCTCAGTCCAGTTGAGTATCTGCGAGATGTGCTGGAACAAGAAGTCCAATCAGCAGTGGCTCCACCTTGCAACTTACAGGACTTAAAAGACCTGCTGCTTACCTCTTGGTGAGAATTTGCTAAATTTCCATTGGCTTTAGCTACAAGTGTTACCAAAGACCGAAGAGAACATCATTATCATATTAAAGTCCAGTCTTGAGCTGGTACCAAAAACCATGAAGCTGGAACCTTTACTATTGAACCGATGGCCCACAAAAAAGCCCAGTTCCAGTTTTCTAGTGCCAAAGGTTCCAGTACCTTGTGTAGTAAACAACACCCTGATTTTCCGTATGTGGACTGGGTCATGAATCTTGTGTTTTGAGGAAGGATTTTTTTCTTTATATAGGCCCTTTTAACAGTAGCTATAAAATGCTATTTTTGCCTCTTTTAGAGGTCCCTCTGTTTTTGCTTTATGGCTTTTTTACCTCAGTAATTTTGGTGGAATATGTTCCGATGGAAACGTTAATGCTTTACAAAAGCAAACTGGATTTTCGTCTTTGTAGATGAGCAAACGTCAACATTTACAATGTTATCCCAGTTCATCTGATAACAGTTAGAGGAAAAAAAACATTTATTTGATTATGCTTGAGTCAGTTTCCATGATGCTGGGAGAATGGCCACTAAGAAACTGCAGAAAGGGGTTAATTAAGCTGCTTTGATATTGGTATTAGATAATAGAGTGGTGGTAACCAAAGGGTAGGGTGTGTCTTTGTGATAATAGGGGTATTTATATTTGTTGTATTTCAGCTGTTAAAGACTCTCTGCACTTAAAAATGTTTTTTAAATGGTTAACTCTTCTTAGACGGCATCTTATCATGATATAGTCTGTGTATATGTGTATCACCTGTTTTACTGTAGCGTTCACATTTTTCCATTGATAACCTTTGCTTTCTCAGTATATCTGAAAAAAGCAATATGTGGGGTGCTACATAGCAGCTTAGTATTGTATGTCACCATTGCACTTCCACCTATCATCATCCAGTATACTAAAATATGCTAACGAAAGGATGTGACAGTCACTGACTGGAGCAGCGAGAGGCGGCGTGAGGCCATTAGCCGAGCCCCAAGTGCCTTAAAGAGCCGCAGGAAGTGGCTGAGCCTGCACCAGCATCAGCTGGCTCTACCTAAGGGTACTGAAGGAAATTTAGGAGATAAAGACTAATATCTGAACAGGTTAACCTGTGTGAAACTGTTAGCTTGAGCCGTATTTAATTCATGTCCTTATTAGCTAAATGTAGCTTCATGCAGAGCCTAAACCACCAGCAATTCATGGTCACTAATACTGCACTAAAGCAAGTTTAGGGGATAAAGACTCAAATCTGAGCAAGTGCTGGAGTGACAAAGATGGAATCTTTCAGATTATTAATGTTACAGTGGGGGTTTTCTTTTTGCTCTGCCTTGTCTGTTCTAACAATGAGGGAGGTTTTGAGGCTTAAGGACCATCCTTTTTTAGTACTTTCTTAGGTGCAACAATAATGCATAAAAATAGTAAACAATTTATTATTCAACATGGGTGATATTTTTTAATTAAAGACTTTAGGGGAACTTTAAAGACGCTAGTGGTGCTAGGCTTCTAATAACAGCAGGGCATTTAATGAATGCACTTCACAGAAGCTGTGGAATATCTACTTTAGTTAATCTGTCTGAGGAAATATTGAACTCAGGAGTGCTCAGGTTGCTTTACTCTGCTGGTTTATGGTGCTAATGTAGATGAAACAATAGGCCTGTGTGGGATTTCCCATTGATCATGTTATAGATAGCGTGTAAGTCATGAGAAGAAGACAGACTGGTCAAGCAGCTCTTGGGAGGCCTTGCTGTAACTCTGAGCTTTAGTAGGAGTCAACACGCTGTATTGATTATGTGTGTGTGTGTGTGTGTGTGTGTGTGTGTGTGTGTGTTTGTGTGTGTGTGTGTGTGTGTGTGTGTGTGCGTGCGCGCGAAGGCTGTAGAACAGAGAGTTTCTCCCTCCGCACACTCCTCCAGTCACGCCAGCAGTGTAGCCTGTCTCACGCTTGAAGCGTGTCTGACAGCTGCCATATCTGAAATGGAAACACCTTCTCTTCTCATCGATCTTTCACACTGTAGCTGTCACCCCGTCACGCCTGACTGGCCGCTCAGCCTTCTGTCCCCTGCACCGCTGACCTGTCTGATACACCTCACCTAACCTATACACTCACAGTGTCCTTTTTTTCTTTACTTTATTTACTTTCTTTCTCTCCCGGATTTAGTTTCTACATTCTCTTGTTTGTTGCTTTTGCTTCATTTGTTTATTTCTCTCTCTCTTGTTTGTTCCCTCTTTATTATTTTAATTGCTTCTTTTTATCTTATTTTTCCTCTTGATTACTAGTTTGTTTTCTTTTTGCATTGTTGTCATTTCTTTGCCTTGTTGGTTTGTTTTCTGTTCCTTCTGGTTGTTTGTTGCTTTCTTTTATTTGTTTATTTCTCTTTCTCTCCAGTTTGATGCCTTTTCTTGTCTCTTAATAGTTTCTTGCTCATTTTTACTTTCTTTTTCTTTTTTTGCTTGTATTTGTTATGTATTTGTTTTCTATTCTTTTTCTTTTGTTTGTTTATTTCTCCTTTGTTGTTTTCTTTCATTTATTCGTTTTTTTGCACTAATTTTTTGGTGTTTTTGGTTTGTTTCTCTTTTGTGTTATTGCTTTACTTTTTGTCCTTCACTTACTTCCTGTCTTGTTATCTTCACTCCATCTCTTTCCTTGCTGCAGTATTTTATGACTCATGCTGCATTCTATCTTTTTTTTTTTATTATTTATTTTTTTTTATTTTGCAGTAAAGCATAAGATGACGAGAGGAAAAATCCATAGTTTTTCTTTTTTCTTTTGCTTTTGGCCTTGACAGCCCTATCGCTCTGCTCCCTCGTCTCTGTTGCAATTTGTCTGTATTTCTCAGTAAATCTAAAGCTCCTGACCACGGGGTGCATAAGGGACAATAGCATGAATAAACCACGGCATGCGATTTAGCCAAGCCACCTTGAGTGGGCCGAGCTTCACCACAGAAGCCTTCAGCCTTTAATCTAGGACCTGTCAGCAGAGTGGGGGATGACGAGGGTCTGCAGGGACTTTACCTAACCAGTGCCTGTTTATTACACATTGCTCTGTGACAGTACAGAAGCCATTTTAAAGCACTTTTTTATTGTTGTTGAGAAAACAGCACCAACCTGTGGTGAAAAAGTGCATTGCACATAGAGCCCTCTCTTTCAGGGTGCAGTTAAGTTGCATTCAGGTGGTCATTGGCAGGTTGTGCATACTGGATGGTTAACTACTAAATGCAGATTGTTTCAAATTTGCACTCACTGCACAAAAAGAAAAATGCTTGGGGAGTACGTACTTAACCTGCTTTTCTTTGTTATATTAAAAATATACTAATAAATAAGTAAATGAATGAAACAATGAATGAATGAAGCATGATGGATCATGTTTACTTTTTCTCATTCAAAGCCAAATGGTTAAAGTGTAGTGTCACATTATCTAGAATCCTGAGTTTCCTGCTTGGAAATATGGCTTTGTCAGCTGTTCAAGTCCACGTTCAAGTAATGCTGTGGGTCCATGGATGGATGAATGATCCGTGGATGGACAGATGGTTCAATTAATAGAATGGGTGGATGGGTGGATGGGATGGATGGGATGGATGAGATGGATGGATGGATGGATGGATTTATGAATGGATGGATGGGTCCATGGATGGATGAAAGAGTAGGTCCATGGATGGATGGATGAAAGAATAGGCCCATGGATGGATGAATGAAAGAATAGGTCCATGTATGGATGGATTAATGAATGAATGGGCCCATGGATGGGTGGATGGGTGGATGAATGAATGGGTCCATGAATGAATGGATGAATGAATGAATGAATGGATCTATGGATGGATGAATGGATGAATGAATGAATGAATGGATCCATGGATGGATGAATGGGTCCGTGGATAGATTAATAAATGGATAGATGAATGAATGGGTCCACGGATGGAAGGATAAATTAAATAAAGAATGGATAAATAAAGAGTGGATCAGTGTATGGGTAAATCTAAGAATGAAGTGTGAAGTAACTGGTGGACGAGTCCATAGATGGATGGATCTGAAAATTTGAACAGAAGCTATAAAAAATAAATCCAGTTATAAACACATGCTACACATGAGGCTTATGATTTTAGTGTAGGCTCCAGTGCAGCTGGTGTAGTGTTTTCTCTTTAGGTTGCTCGTGCTAATAAAGGTTACGCCCATCATTATGTGTTCATTAGCTGATCTTTATTACCAAACTTCCGCTGCACATCAAACTGCTCCCTGTGGGCTCAGTGATTTTTAACTGCCCATTGTTGAGTGATAATGAAAACATGGGTAATTATCAGGCTTCACAGCAGACCACGCCTTGATAAGCCTCTGTGCTTGAGTGACCAGAAGAGATTCAGACGCAAGTGTCAGATTGTCAGTTTCTTCTTAGCCTCTCTGGTGGAGTCATTAACTTCCTCCTTTCTGGATGAGTCTGCCATTGATCCCAGGCGATGTGCACCACCGTGTGTGTATGTGTGTGAAGGGCTTTCCTCATTACAGCACGCCTTCCTTGCCCAGGGAGAGCGAGCCGATACGATTGAAGCAGGTTATAAGGCATGCGGCTAGTGGGGAGTCCCCTTGCCCCATTGTGGGGAAATTGCATTGGAGTGCTGGAGCACCTGGATGTGTTGTAGTAATGAGTTCTGTAATGGTGCTGACATTTCCGTCAGGTGAAAACTCCTGCTGCGCAGGGAAGTGAGGGAAGAGTGCGAGAGCCTTCATGCATTTTCCAAACAGGGTGGTGCGAGCTGAAATATTTATCAGAAGGGAAGCTGTTTATGTAAACATTATTCTTACCCTTTTTGACCCACTGTATAGAATAAAAGTATATTTGCACATACAATTCTGTGCAAAAGTCATATTTCCAGTCAAAATGGTCATTAAGTACACATTTACATTGCATAAATATTTCAGCATGAGGGAAAAATTATATATTTAACAGAAAATTAAAAGAAAACATTTTAACAGAACATTACACTGAAACCTCAACAACTACATGTAATATGGAAATTTGTCAATACTAACTTTATTACTGCTTCCATTCTTTTTGAGAGACTTGCTTTCAATTTAGGGATATTTTCAGTCTTAGAAGTTGGTTACATGGAATTACTTGGATCATGAGATTGTTAGGAGTCCCATTTTCTCTATATATGAGAAGACCAATTTCCTCTATATCTTTTAATCCTTTTCTGATTTCCAGTTTTGGAAACTTATTTTGACTTTCCTTATGCAAGTGGCTTATCTCATATCTGATCTTCTCAGAAATATCTCCTGAAAAATAAATAACTTAATGTCTGTTTTGACTGTAAGTTAAACAGATGAAGGGTGGTCACTGACGTTTTCACAATACTTATCTTCAGTTATACAGTGGCTTGCACTTCACAGAAGACATTCCTTGCATTCTTTCACACGGACACGCATTCGCGAATGAAGTATTTAGTGTAAAATGTGCTTCCTGCAGTGCACAGTAGCCGTGTAATTGTGAAATTGTGTTGTCGGAGTCATGCGTCTACTAGGAACTCCGGGTCGAAGCAGTTTTTCTCTATGGGAAACATGATGGGTGTTTTTGAAAATTGCTATTCGCACCATGTGGTAAACAAAGATGTTCCAAAACTGACATGTTTTGCCCTGTGTACACTTTCCCCCTGTATTTCATTAGATCCTTTGTTTCCTGTAACATAAAATGTGGGTTGCCAAAGCAGCTTAACTGCCACATTTGGCAAAGCTTGATAGTGTAAGTGTGGTATTTTGAAGTTGCCACTCTTATGATGTCAATATGCAGTATTATGTATTTTGACTTCTTATCAACTGCATAATGCATAAGGTTCCAGTATATCTGAAGGAAAACTAGGAAAAACTTAAGTTCGGAATATTTTTGGTTTACCACAGGACATGATGATAGTTTTTCCAACAGAGTTTCTTATTTGTGCATGCCACCATTCTATTGATTCACAAGGTCATTGATATGCAATACCAGTCCATATCATGTAATGTTACTGTATGGGCTCTGTTCTAACTGTGGGTTTTTCATTTCTGTCCTTTTCCAGTATGTGGAGACCATCAGCAGTAAGCAGAGTGAGCTGGACACCTTTATTGCTGAGGGCTACAAGACGGCTCTGTCGGAGGAGCGCAGGAGATATTGCTTCCTGGTGGACCGCCAGTGCGCCGTAGCCAAGAACAGCAGCGCCTACCATGGCAAGGTGAGAAAGAGAGAGAGATGGGGACAGGTGGGGAGGAAGCCTCTCTCGCCCAGAATGCCATAACGATGCTGCTAACAAATCCTCCAATGCAACTTGAAGGCCATTCGGCAGAATATTAGCAAGCAGTTGCCATGGCAATTCCCCGAGCTTACTCCTGCCACTGTCTGCTTGGAGCTTCGTTTGTCTGCGCCCATCACAGAAGCAAAGGAGCGTTGGTGGGAGATGTTTATTTTTCAGAATCACCTGTTTTTTTTTGTTTTTTTTTTTTTCCTTCAGTATTTTGGTGTACAGTGTTAGTGCTTGTATCCGAAAAAAGCTCATTTTGGGTGAAAAAATAGTCTTTTGTTCCTTTTAAAACCCTTTGATATGCAAACATATCAAGCATATGTTTAAAAGAAACTTCAGCAGTTAATCTTGTAATACTGTCCACCTCAGTTTGCCTGTTTGTTGTTTGTGCTTTTCAGTCCAGCAGCATGATTAATTAGGTAAGGGAGTAAACAAAGGGGTTTAAGCTACCTCCACCCGGTCATTACACAATGGCTGTCCTTCAGGCTGCACTGCAATACTGCAGTATGCAATTAGGTAGCCTAGCTATATTGTCGCTATATTGTTGCATACAATGTATATATAAAACAAAGACCTGTTTACCTTGTGATTTAATTACTTAAAGCAGTACACTGTGATTTTTAGCCCTGTTTAAATCCTGATTTGACCTTTCCTACAGATTTTACTGGAACTGTATTTCCAGGTCAGGAGTTATTAAGAGTGTGAGAGGGAAAACAAACCAATCTTCAGCCTTCTGATCTAACTCCAGCATTGTTTTTTATTGTCGATCTAACTTATGAAAATATCATTTAATAATAGAAAAGGATGTGTGTTGTGTGTGTATATATGTATATTCAGTTAACTTTAGGTGGGAATTCTGAATATATTTTAGAGAGGAAGGGACAGAGAATAACCTCACTATATTTTTTTTTCATATTTTAATAATAATAATAGGAAGAAGAAGAACAATGATAAGTAATTTTTTTGACAATATATTATTTGATGTTATATTTTTACAAAATGTATTTTAAAATGCAATATAATATGTATAATATGCGTATATATTGTGTGTATTGTGTGTAATGGAGGATAATTTCACCCCTTTCTTCTTTTTATTTTCAACCTTAATCTAGTCTAAGTATTGACTCAGACTCAACAAAGTCTTGGTCTTGCTTCTAGTGGTCTTTATTATCTTACCCATAATCCTCTTCTCTGCGGCTCAACACAGATGCGTTTGCGGTCGTGTTTGCAGAAGTATAAATCAGCCTTGACTTGGTTTTGTGCCATAAAATATGCGCAGTTCAGTGACAAAGTTGCAAAGCATTGCTAAAATAATACTGTTGATCAAAACTGTTGACAGTGTGATAATGTTGTCAAATCGCCCAGTGATTATATTCCATACAAGCCCATGCAGCAAAGAGCGTGTACTGCTGCCACAGCTATTACCCGCTGTAACTCAGTGGAATGGCTTCTGAAATATCCTGTCATCAAACACTCAGACCGCAAAGGGCCATTATTAAGATCTGCAGGTGGTCAGGCTTCATATACAATCTACTGAAATGCGCCTCTCTGTGAGCATGCGAGTGTGTGTGTGTTTATGCAGTGCTGTGTGAGTCTTTTTCTTGCTGCTTTGCTGCAGTAAGCTGTGATAATGGGATGATGCCTGGTTTTTGTGTGTAGTCTGCTGGTTGTGAGTGTGGGTGAGGTAGAGAGAGAGAGAGAGATGCCCTCCATTTTCACCAACAGCCAGTCCAGTAGCAGTACAGGGGCGTGTGTGGGAAGAGTTCAGAGAGGGTGCTGCTGAAGCGCTCTCTCTCTCTCTCTCTCTCTCTCTCTCTCTCTCTCTCTCTCTCTCTCTCTCTCTCTCTCTCTCTCTCTCTCTCTCTCTCTCTCTCTCTCTCTCTCTCTCTCTCTCTCTGTTGGAGAGTGTGTGTGTATGAGTCACTGTGAGAGGAGTGGGTGGATGGTACAGAGGCAGGCTCCTCACCCACGCTGCAGTGTGTTGGAATAGAGGACGGAAAGGTGAGAGAAAGCTGCCCGTCGTGATTACAGAGAGAGAGAACAGCTCCTGCAGGAGCAAATCTTTCAGTTACGTAAATGGAATTACATGTTTAATGGATCACTGACGGAAATAAAAAGCCTTAAGAAAGTTTGAACAATGACTGATCAAAAAAAGCAAAGTTTGTGGTTATGATCAGACATTACATCACTGTTATGAACATGAAAAGGTCTCTCTCTCTCGTGCTCTCTCTCTCTCTCTCTCTCTCTCTCGCTCACTTTTCACTTGCTTTCTTTCTTTCTTTATTTATTCTCTCCAGCATCCCCTGATTTTTTGTCTCTCTCCATCTTTTTTCTTTCTGTATTTTCATTTTCTTTCTTTCTTTCTTTTTCTTTTTCTTTTTCTTCTTCTTTCTTTCTTTCTTTCTTTCTCTCTTTCTTTCTTTCTTTATTTCCCTACAGCATCCCATGATTCCTTCTCTCTCTCATGTTTTCTTTGTTTTTTCTGTTTTCTTTCTTTCTTTCTTTCTTTCTTTCTTTCTTTCTTTCCAGCATCCCCATGATTCACCCCCTCTATCCTCTTTCTTTCTTTCTTTCTTTCTTTCTCTTTCTTTTTCCCCTCCAGCATGCCTGTGACCCCCCCCCCCATGTGTGTATGAACTCTGTGTTCACATTAGCAGGTGACAGAGCAACAGGAGATCAGTCATTTCCTATGGAAGTAGGCGACTTGTAGCTGCGCTTTAGCAATCAGTGAAATCGTCACAGGGCAGCAAGCAACAAGTCAAGTTGAGATTTTCTGAACTTTATGGCAGAGAAGTGATGTAGGATCAGACATAGACATGGGTTGTCTAAGCTCCCCAGTCTTTACTCTCTGAGCTGTTTCTTCCTACTGCCAGTTTGTTACTTTTCCCAGTAGTGTCACACCAGCACAGAAGAGAAACCTGTACAAACCTGTATAAATGTATAACTGCAGTTCATATTTTGCACAAAGTAGCATATGTAGTAGACTCTTTTTACATTTTCTTGTCAGGAGCTAGACCATATACACACACTAATGAAACAGCTAAGAATATATTTGGGGCTAAAAGGTCTTTTTGCCCAGTGTGTTGGAGGGACTTCTTACCCCAAATGTGTAACCTTATGCTTTCACTTCAAGAGAAAAAGAAATCTTTTTTCCCCAGAAAGTTTCCAATAATAAATCCTAGGAACAGTCATTCAAATGAAATTTCAGAATTAATGTGACTGTAAGCATTAAGTAAATGGGTTGAGATTATCTTTTGTCCAGAGAGAAAATAAGAAGGGAGTGTTACTTTGTGGGGCTGCCCCACCCTCACCCCCTGATTTACCCTGCTTAAAATGTTTCTTTGCTGTTCTGTGTGTCTGTGTAGGGCAAGGACCTGCTCACCCAGAAGATTCCAGTGTGGCAGCAGGCCTGCTCTGACCCCAACAAACTCCCAGAGAGGGCCATGCTTTTGGTCCAGCAGATGGCATCCGGGTCGAGCACCCTTCTGTCCAGCCCCCTGCACTCTTCCAAGGGCAACCTGGTCATCTCTGATCCCATCCCTGGAGCGCAGCCCCTTCCCGTGCCCCCTGAGCTGGCCCCCTTCATAGGCGGCGGTCTGGGTCACCAGGCGGTGAGCACCACCTACTGACTCTCTATTTCATACTGACGCATTATCACAAGGATTTAACTGACCTACTCATGTTCTGCCCACAAATGCATTCTTTCATGGCAACTGTTGTGAGGTTGAACCAGAGAATATGTAGTGAGGAGAATTGCCATTCAGTAATGTCTTCCAGGTTTGTCAAAGCTAGAGGGCATTCCAGTACAAGTCCTAAATTAATGAGTTCCTGTGTTCATTCACCATATTGACTGTAGCTGCATCACAAAAAAAAGAACAAATCAGGCCAAATTAAGGGCCAGTCTTGTTTCAGCTGTGCCAGAGGGCGCCCGATTCATTGGCCATGTTATGTAGTCTAATGGTGGGCATTAATTCATGGGCAAAATCACTTGACATGTTGGGTGTCTAAGGCTACCCAAGCAAAGATATAGTGATATATGCTGCTACTACGTTTAACTCCCGTGAATGTCCAAATTTGTCCAAATCAGATTAGAAGTAAATGAAGCTGGCAGGCTAACTTGTGGCTTTATTATTATTATAACTGCTAAAGCTAACTGTTATAAGGTAAACTGCCTGTTAATTCTCAGCTGCTCACTGTCAAGAATTCCAGCACCTTCCAGAGTCCAATTTAACCTCTTATTACAGCTTTCAAACCGGCAGTCTGTGCATTTTAACAAGAATTAGTCCACCGTGTCTGCAGGTTCATTCCCCTTATTTACATAAGCAGAGTTGACATGGGTTCGCACAAAGGCAGTTTATCCTCATTGTTTGCCTCCTGTGTGTGGGTGGCGATGTAAATAAGACCAGTAAGATGCTGAAGTCGCCACACAGTCGGATGCGCGTCTGACGCTGGGAGCGAATGTGCATTTCCATAGTGCAGTGCTAGCGTTGTTCTCAGCGAGTCAAGCTTTCAGAAACTCATTTCTGCAGACACTGCTATTGTGGAGAGGCTCGTCTAGGAGGCACACGCTCCGCGAATTTTAATATCCGAGTTGCTTCCAGTCACAATGGCTGTGCTCCTGTACCCTTAATCTGCTCTTACTCAACTGTTATTAATGCCAAAGTAATACTCTCCCATCAGAGAGCGTGCTCTGTGCTGGCCCATATATTACTTTAAACCCTGTTCTTACTGTCAGAGCCCTTTTTCTTTAGTGTCAAATACATA
Organism: Colossoma macropomum; assembly: GCF_904425465.1. NCBI lineage: Eukaryota > Metazoa > Chordata > Actinopteri > Characiformes > Serrasalmidae > Colossoma > Colossoma macropomum. Next base: position 15,224,636 of record NW_023494801.1, on the reverse strand, counting down.
CAGTATGGCAAAAAAAGACTTGGGTAAGCCAAGAAAATTGTTTCAGGCTATTTATCCGGACAGTGAATGTGTTTGTGCTTTTGAAAACCACTATATAACATGGGACAAATAAAAATAAACGTTAATACTGCATAGTAAAGGTGGGCGATACAGCGAAAATATAATATTGCAGTACTTCAAGAAATTTTCGTGATACACGGTGTCAGGATATTTCTTTTTTAGACATTTGATCAGTTGGAACCAAGGAATCATTTTCAAAAAAGTTTTATACGGAACCATATACAACACATTCTTCATCAATCTGAAGAGTGTTCATGGTTCTATATAGAACCATTGCCTTTACTCAAGAACCCTCGAAGAACGATCTTTGAGTGTGTGAATACTGAGTATATCCACAAAATCTTCAGAAAAGCATAAAAAATGCAGACCTAATTTATCACGATAACAATATATATTGTCATATTGCCAGCCCTACTGCATAGTAATATAACATTTCCAATGTTATATATTTCCAGCATTTCCAAAAAAAGGTTATTGATATATCCTCAGCTGGTTGGAAGAATGTAATGTTTGGCTCCATCTTTTCCTTGATGCATCCCATCTATTGCATGAATAACAGTATACTTGATTTAACTTAATGAAGTAAAGCAGAATCAGCTTTACTTTAAGTTAGTTAAATATTAGATGTTGAATATTGGATGGTAACCTAATGGAAATGAAGTGTACAGACACAATCACAATTTATTATATGAATGTTTTTTTATTCATTCTAGTATATTCTAGGCAATAACCTCATGTCAGATGCCAGTTCTGGCAGCACTGCAGTTTAGTAGTTTAGTTTAGTTTAGAGTTTAGCTGCAGTGGACAAAATGCACCAGCAAAGCAGCATTTTAAAACAGGCTACGAAAAAAGTACAATAATTTTGTAATGTTCTATTTATAAAAAATAAGCTTAAGTAGGAACAGGAGTACAAATCAATTGATAAAACTAAATCAATAAAATAAGGTGGATTGATGTCCAGTCAGCTATAACTGCTTGTTACCACTAGTGGTAGTAGTAGTGGGTGATGTACTGGTTCATCCTGTATACCAGTTAAAATTCTTTTAAAAGTATGAATTTTGTCATTACTATTATACCGGTATGCAAATAAATGATGATAATGCGACGTACAAAAAGTGCAAAAAACACTCTGATTCCCTCACTTCTTGTATAGTGAGTTACATCCTGAGGTAAGTTAGTCCAGTTGATTGTCAAAAGAGCAGGCATCAGATTGTCATGAGTTAATGATTTACCGGAAGGAAAAGCCAGTCTCTTGGGGTTTGCTGTTAGCAGTTAGCCTGGCATGGAGACTAGCCAGCTTTCCATGTGCACCACCTACAGTGCTCCTCACTCAGCCAACTGTTTCAGACAATGCCTCATTGTCCGCTGACAAGCTTAGAGGCTTAGTGGTTTCTCAGCTGAAACTGATAGTGTGAAAGGCTTGTAATATTTACTAAATTCCAGTAGTGCCTGACAGTTGTATACTCAAGTGTAAGAGACGCACTTGTGTGAAAAATGACTTTCGGACGTAAAATATACATTTGTGTGCGTACTGGCCAACACTGCTACGCACTGTTTGTTGTTTTTTACAGGCTCTAGCAATCTTATAACCTGTAATATTCTAATAGTATTTGTTATGATGTTGTTCAGTATTCCAAGAATTCTCATTCTCATGCCTCATTCAAAAAGCAGTCTGGGCTGAAACGTTCCTTATAACTTTACTGTGAATTGAGTGGGGCTAAACTGCTGTGGGATGAATAGAGATGTGTGTGAATGTGTTGGTTTTTGTAGCATCACAAAAACACTAAACTCAAAACTGGTTTCTTTTGCATATTAACTCTGTGAACTGGGGAGTGACCAGTACATTTTGAAAATGTAATGAGTGTTTACACACTACATCAAACTCTTATTGCAAGGAGACTTGTTCTTCATGACATGGGCCCTTTAAATATGGTTATCTCAGGGGGTCTATAACACTGACTGTAGATGTCTTACACTTTAGCAAGAGAGCATGTGAGTGCATGTCCAGCTTTGGTCATGACTTGACTTTGTGATCTGTGCCTGCAGAGGCTGATGGGGCCTGATGGCATGTCTCTGGTCAATGGGACGACAGGCTTGCAAGGGGAGGATTACTGGGGAGATGGGGGCGTGTCTCAGGGAAGACCTGCCTCCCCACAGCCCCAGTCCCAGCCTCAACCACAGAGACAGGTCAGCGACGTCTACTCCAACACCCTGCCCGTCCGCAGACCCCAGCCTGCCAAGAACAAGGCCTCCGTGGGTAAGAGACCAGGACGCATCCTGCTTAACCCAGTTAACTGAGCAGCCTTTAACGCTGACAGCTAAACACAGCCAGTCAATCAGCTACAAAACCGTGCATTGTCCATATTAGAGCAGGGCCATGTAAAACATGTTACTGTGACAGTAAATTAAGAGGACAAAGGAAACATCCTCAGTTACTGCTGCAGCATTTATACAGCCAACAAATTACCATAATACAGTAAATAGGTATTGAATAAGTGAGTGTGTACATAAGGTTTTGCTTTTGTAAATGCCTCAGTAATAGATAGTAATAGGCTATATGGGAGATGTCTGATAGCCTCACTAGTGCTCACAGTATGAACTTCTTCCTAATGTGAGAAAATAAGTGTACAGTTTTTCTTTTCCGTGTAAATACCACACATTTTTTGCAGGTTATTTGTCATCAGTTTTGAATCCAGAGAGGTTCCAAATTAGACGTTCCTGGGAGTGTTCAATTTTCTTGATTCCTGGTAGCCTGTGCTAAACTGTTAGCACTTTGCACCCTCTTTAGATTAGTTAGCAAAGCAGCTAAGGTAAAGCTAAAACAAAAAAGTAAATAAATATAACAAAAAAATAATTTGATATTCTAAATGAAAGTAAATGAAATATGATATCAGTGAAAATTTCAAGTGTTCTATATGCTAACTACATTTGCACCCAAGGGCCTTTGACTGCCAAGGGCCTAGGGGGACATCGGACCTGGGTGTGTATGGAAATATATTTGGGGAAATTTGCTATCACTTTTTATTTTGAGGGTATCCCTCACTTTGTCTTAAATTTGACCAAACTTTAAATTTAATGTAATAGATTCTGTTGAATGTAACCCTAAACCTAATCCTAACCTTAACTTAAAACCTACACCTAATCCTAACCTGACCTCAACACTAAACACATACTTTGTTGACTGTTTCAAAGCAAACATCCTGATCTTATGTCGTTTTTTTTGGATGCCCCCCCCACAGGCGAGACACGGACTCTGCCCAGGTCCAGCTCCATGGCGGCAGGGCTAGAGAAGAACGGGCGCTCGCGTGTGCAGGCCATATTTTCCCATGCTGCTGGTGACAACAGCACACTGCTTAGCTTCACTGAGGGTGACATCATCACGCTCCTGGTGCCTGAGGCTCGAGATGGCTGGCACTATGGAGAAAATGAGAAGAACAAGATGTAAGCTCTCAATGCCCCAGGGCTGGGCAGGAACTTGTTTTTTATTGAGACCCAGGATGTAGATGAACAAAACAAAGGCCAGCCCTTACTCGTTATGCTTATTACTGGCTTTAGCACTGTAAGATGTGAATCAGATAATATGAATTAGGAAATTTTCTGTAATAGAAGCTTCAGTGTTATTTAACTTATCTAAGTTAAATCTGAACAAGCTTGAAAATGCAGTGTAATTTTGTCCATTTTTATAAATAATAATGTGTCCATATTGGCCACATCAGCAAAACTGTTTGACATTACTTAACCACTTAATGTGACTTGAGGCAAAAGTAGACTGATGACTTAAATGTGCTTGAGCTAAGCTTGATTTTCCTTCTCAGGCGAGGCTGGTTCCCCTTCTCTTATACACGAGTGCTACCTGACAGCGACAATGACAAGCTAAGAGTGAAGTAAGTAACTTGACACGCTCCTGTGCTTAAGCAAGGACATATACATCAGCCAAGGGAATGATGAAGTTGTGATATGCTTTCAGTGCAATGATGTTCTGAAGATTTTATTTAGTTTGTATTCTATTCTATTTACCGAGGATATAAAGCATTTTATGGAGGTTTGAAAGAGTCGAGTGCACGTCTTTTGTAGTTCTTGTGTATGTGAATGGGGAATTTCGTGCTTGGGTTCTCTGTCGCTGCAAAAGCCAACATTAACCAGAGACAGAAGGATATATATTATTCTGCCTTTAAATTCACTCTTCCTATAAAGTAACACAGTCTCTAAATGCTGTTAGTGCACCCATTTTAAAGGAAAAAGTGATCTGACAAAGTCAGAATGATATGATACTGAATGATAAAGCTGAAGATTTGTGGCATGAACTACTAATTTGAGCAAGTAAGTGATTGCTTAGGAAAGAACTGTTTCTGATATGGCTGTTTCTGAACATTTTAATCCACTCCAGTCATGTTTTTTTTGTGATTTTTGAGTAAACGACAGTACAGGGCAGCCAATCAGAACAGAGCTATTTTGTATTATATCAGTCTTAAAGTCACAATAACAAAAAAACAGCCTTCTAAAGGGATAAAGAGGGGTTGGAAAATCGTCATGCACAAATGAGTTATGACTGTTTTGGTACATACAACCACACATAAGTGGACTTCAAGGGAAAAGATAAAAATAAGAAAGTGTAGGAAATTTTGCCTTTTAAGCGACTTCTTATGCCACCCTGATTGCCGACATCTAAAATAAGTAGTTGGTTTGATTTTTGGTGTGAATGTATGTTTGTATTTGTTCAGAAACTGCCACACTGCCTCTAACTACAACAGCAGAGGTTGAGGCAGCATTGTGATACATACTTTACATACTTTACAACCTAATGCCTTTTGAGTCACGACCCTAGAGCTTGTGTTTTAAGAAGTGAAGACTTTTTACTCTTAAAGTGAACACGCTGGCCAGCTATTCCCTGCTCATGACCAAGATCAACAGGTAATGAACAAACTCTTCATGAGCTGGATCGTATGTGTTGAGCTAAGGAGTAGTTAAAACTGTGCAGGGCAGTAGGTCCATAGGAGCAGGATTAATAAACACTGGACCGCGCCAATAGATGATCTGCATGAAGGGGTTAAATCAAGAAGTGGCTTTTGGGTGACACTCCTTTTCGCAGCTGAATAATGTTACCTCCTAATCACTTCGGTTCAAAAATAAAGCCATGCTTATGCTTTTGGGTGAAGGGCTTCAGCCTTCAGCAGAGCATGTATGGGCTTGAGTAGTTTAGGCTGATTGTGCGCTCTCCTCTAGTCTACATCATGGAAAGAGCAGCAGCACGGGGAACCTGCTGGAGAGAGACGACACGTCTCTGCCCATGCCTGACTACGGCCTGACCGCCCGTCTGCTGGCCCAGAGCCTCACACAGAACCGCCCGCGCCCGTACAGCATGGCTGGCTTCACACAGGTACACACACATACACACGCACATGCTAATCTACACTCTTAAAGATAAAGATGCCAAAAAAGGGTTGTTTTGATATGCATCAGGGAACTATCCATTGAAAGGTTCTTTTGGGCCGTGGCTCTCAAACTCCCAGACGGTACACACTTTTGTATCATTCCCAAATATTGGATAGATCAATGTGGACCATGTGAGGGGTCCCTGAGGACCAGTTTAAGAACCACTGCTTTAGGGAACAAAACATGTTTCTTCTATGGTAGTGATTCTTAAACTCCCAGTTTCAGATCATAGGGATAGAGCGAAAATGTGGACCAACTGTTTGAGAACAAATAGTCTATGGCAATGCTTCGAGGAATCCTTGTCACCTTTAAGAGGGAACTTAATTTTTTCCTATACTTTCTCTGCATATTTCTTGGTGCATCTGCTCAGTAATCTTCTCTGAACTCTGAAGCTTACTGACTCCCTCTGCTGGTGCAGCAGGCACTTGTTACTGATTGCAATGCATGATCTTTTTCTACTAACACTGCTGTGATTTGTGCTTTCTTGGATATTTTCACTGGCTCTTGCACAGAGCCCTCCAGGGTAGCATTGAAATATTCTTTTTTACGAATTGCAGCCAGCGATTGAGGATTATGACAGTCATTTTGCCGCAAGGTAAGATTTAATCTGGATGAACCGATATGTATATATATATCTAAGAAATAGAGTAAAGTGTCAAATGATGCAGCAAGAAGGGTGTAGTAAATGTGCCTGGATGTATTAGAATTGCTTGATATATTAGTAAAATAGTTCTTAATATCTGTCGTCTTTTCCCTTTTCTTGGCACTTTTTTGCTTGTGTCACCTGTGATTAGTTGTTTTTTTTTTCTGATTTGTCTGAGGAACTCAACAATATCTGTGTTTGAGTGGAGAAGGTCGAACGTACGTCTTTTGTGTTTTTGTGTGTGTGTGAATGAGCTGGTGGGTTTAAGGGCTGAGAGAAGCATCATCAGCGTGTGCGATGCATCATTTCTGACATCATTTCTGTCCATATCCTGTGTGCCCTGAACTTGCCGTCTCTCTGAGCTGAACCATTAGGGTTCAAACCCATGTAGACACTGCAAATAATGTTCCGTTCAAGGACATGACTGTGATCAAAACCATTCTCATATCTGGCTCATATTTTTTCTCATATTTTTCAAACACTCGTAAAAAAAAAAAAAAAGATGTTAAAATGGTTCTTTTGAGTTATGACTTTGAACAGCGGTTTTCAACTTGTTCCTCCAGGCCCACGTTTTTGCTTCATCCCTATGTGTTGTGAGTAGTGTTGAAGCAAAAATATGGACCATCTGGGGGCTCAGAGGAATGAGTTGGGAACCACTGACCTTAAAGAACCTTTCAGTGGATGGTTCTTTAAAGAAATGTGGGAGTGTTTAAAGAACCACCACTTTGGTAAAGGTTTTTACAAGCCAAGAACCATTTAGGAGCCTTTATTTTAAAAACTATAGCTTTCTCTAATCTGACCCTGTCGTAGTTTCAGATAACGAAATTTTTCACATTGTTCTCCAAGACCCCGTTCACACCTGGCATCTTGGCTGATTTGATCATGAGTGGACTGCTCTAAGTACAGGTGTGAACAGGGTCCTGTGCATCACGGAGATGCGCTATGATCCGATCACTCAAACCACCATCAGCAGGCATGACATCACATTTGTAGTGTGAATGCTAAAGTATCCTGAGCATCGACTGCGTCATCACGACCGAGACGAAAGCAGCAGCGTTTCTTTCTTCTGTTTTTAAGTTAAGCCCATGTGATCGAAACAGCCCATATGTGTATACGAACAAGGACTTGCGGCACATTTTTGTCTGACCACAAACGTAGCAAGACACGCGTAGTAGTCTTTCCAGTCATGAAATTCAATTATAAGTGGTAACTGGAAAAGCAGCCATAAACGGCTTTACGCTGTCCACTTGTGATCAGATCACTCGAGACAGATGCTAAAATCAGGTATGAACAGGGCCCAATACGCTTTTGGAGCTTCTGTTTTTTATATCTTTTTTTTTTCTTGTATACTTAAAACAGTGCTCCTCTCTTCCCTGCCCCTCAAAAGTCACACCTGCCCCCCTTCCCTGTAATCCCTTCCTCTTTTGGCTGTCTTGTCTTTTCTCCATTTCTCTCTCTAAGTGTGTCCGACCTGGCAAGCTTCCTTCTCTCTTTGTTCCACAGTTCCGATGGCAAATTGATTTCGACAGTGTGAGCACAGACAGGCTTTCAGACACAGACACACCTCCGGATAGCACAGGGGTTGCCCCCCACTCCCTTCCAATTTCCCCTTCCCCTTTCTCCCCAGTTTCTCCCCTTCTAACCTTCCCGTCCCTTCCCTCCCTTCCCTTCCCAAAAAGCCAATGCCTCCACGCACCCCCTCCTCCTTCAATGGAAGAAGGCCGGTCTCATCCCTCCTTTCTGTCCTCTCTTCCTCCCTCCGTGTCGCGCCGGGCGCCGGGGGGCCACAGTGGCGGCGGTGGTGGTGTGTGGTGGGTCGGGGGGGACAGTGACAGAGAAAGCCAGAGGGCGCTCCACCTGCTCGCCTCGCAGCTTTACGGACACTGAGCCGCACCGTCGCCGTGGACTCCTCCCCCCCAGCAACGGACTCTGCTGACCGCTGCTCGTCTCCCATGCATGTGCATAAAAAGTTCTGCAACTGTTGTGTTTTTATGATGATGATGATGATGATGATGATGATGATGATGATGATGATAATGATTATTACTTTGTTTTTAAAAGAAAACAAGGACATCGTCATGTAAAAGTGCCAAAAGCAAAAGCAATGTCGCTTCTTTCAAGCAGCTATCCTTCCACGAAACAAAAAAGCGCGTGCCGAGTGTCCTTTTCTTTCAAGCTGTGGACTTGACGCTACTAGCGAAGCTCCTGCTCACTGAGGGAGACTTTCAACTTTCTTTGTGGTTCAGTTGTGCGGAGTGTTTTTTTTTTTTTCTCTGTGTTTTTTCCCCTTTATGGTTCCCCCTCATGTCTTAACTCGGAGCACTGTGCAGCCCAGAGGGTGTGTCACTTTAAACAATTTGTATGATTAATTTGCGTCACTGCCCTCGATTCATGAATTGTTTTTGAATGGAAAATTCCACCCAGTAAACAACTTAGCTATGGGCCCAAACATGCAGGCTAACACGAAGGCCATGTGTCAATGTAACAAATGGGCAGGACCTTGCTGTCAGTCTGGGGCAGCACAGTCAAGTTACCTACAAGCGTGTGCGAAAGCAAAGTGCAAATAAAGCAAATTTCCTAAATCTGTCCCTACCAGCCGTCCTCCCGTAGAGGTCAACATCCTGTCTTCTTATATGCTGTTAATGCCGTTATGCCGTAACTTTGCCTCAAAGATCGTGTAATATGTTCACACTTGCGTTGCTGTGTGCCGAAACGGTCAGCTGACAGATCCTCTGGAGCCGTGGTGTAGTTTTCCCGCTGTGCTGTTGTACCTTTTTTTCGTCTTTGAAAAATGCTTTTCTTTTCCTTGTAAATCGAATAAAAATGCACAGAAGTCAGTGTAAGGAAAACCTTTCAATCACAATATGCATGCTATGGAGGAAACGTCAGAAAACATGTTGAACATTGACCTTGAATGTATTGTGACTTTTTACAAGAAGTATATATAAATATATCTATATATTAATAAAACACTTGTTCAAATTATATATCATGATTTGTTAACTTGAGCTTTTGAATACATGGTTTGTGTTGTGGAGAAAAACGTACTTCAGTGTATCTCATTCCCATGTAATGCCCACTCGCCACTGGAGTACATGTACAGTGCTATTCATGTACTGTGTGCGCGCCTGTTTGTTTGTGTGTTACACAACTTGGATTGTGTGCATAAATGTGTGAACTGTCTGTGTGTGTGTGTGTGTGTGTGTGTGTGTGTGTGTGTGTGTGTATGTGTATGTGTGTGTACATGTGGTTGCCCGCAAGCCTCTTTTTAAGGACGCCACAGTGAAGCATGCTCTGTTTGAAATGCGTAGAACAGCAGTAGTAGTGGTTTTTCTATAGAACAGTGGTTCCCATGCCTGGTCCTGGAGCACTCCCTGGCCTTCACATTCTCTCAACACACCAACCAATCAGCTAATTACCCTTTCTTAGTTGAAGTTTGTGTGTAAGATCAGGGAAAACACAACAATGTTCAGGACAGGGGGTACACCAGGACCAGGATTTGGGAACCTGTGCACCGGCAGTGCATGGAATTTGATATTGCTGCTCGGCCAGACGTGATCTCGTAACAAGAATACATGTCTCGGGGCCACTTGTTAAACTTTTGGTACTGGATTGCAACAAAATCCCTCTCAAACAAGGGTAGGCTTCCTCTAAAACCCACTCTTGAATTCCTCTAGTCCATGCTCTTTTAATATTCAGAGTACAATTGGTAATAAGAATACACGTCTGTGGACAACTTGTTAAACTTTTGGTGCTAGATTGGGGCAAAATCCTTCGTAAACTAAGGGTACACCCCCTCTCTTTCTTGTAAGAGGTTATGTTTACTTTTACCGCATGTAATATACACGCTAATACAGATTTTTTTTTTGAGGGGGGGGCGCTAACTTTATGTTCTTGGTCTAACAGGCTTTTTGTCCTTCTGACAGTGTTGATGAGTGCACCATTGTCCCCCTAAGAGAGCCAGTTTATGAGGAGCCTGCCACTTCCTGTGTACCATTATTCCAAAAAGTCGTCAATGACATGGGGTTCATGGAGCAAAATGCCAAAAACGATTAAACATGTTTCTTAGGCGTTTATGTGTGAACTTTTGGAAGGTAGAAGAATGTATTACTTTAAAAAAAAAGCAAAGAAAACTTACAGTACATTTCTATTTTTTTTAGAGACACACAGTAGAGCACTACTTGCATTACTGCTACTGAGTGTTGATTGGGTGGTTTGTGCTCAATGACATCAAATATAAAGTTGAAATATTTATTCTGAGTCGAGAAAACAGGTGCATTTTTCTGTATAAAATCATAAACCATTCACAAATAAGGATTTTGCTCACAAGCTCAATGAGAACCCATTCATTTAGGACTCCACTGGGAACACCTAGACAAACATCTAACTTGGAAAAAATGACTGAGTGGCAATTCTCCTCACTATAAATTCTTTGCCCCATCACAAGGCGTTGCATTGGTTTAGAAACTCCACACTTAGTTTGTTCCCACCCTTGTAAGTCTACATTCCCACCCATACTTGAAAAAAAGAGCCAAAAATTCTCATGGTTGTCCCCAAACGTTCTCATTACCAGATAACATCTGGCCCAGCGAGACTAGGGATTTGATAGTTCGATATCTTCTAGTGCATGCCGTAGAGTTAAGTTTGTTTTGAGTTCTTCCACCAAATTGGACTGATCAGAGACAAATATGAACAACTGCTATGGGCAGACTCTTCATTTTACACTATATTTTGAACCCATGTCATTACGGTAAAGGAGTTAATTTACTCATGTACAAGCACAGGGGTTGGAATGTCCATCCATCTTGAGCCAGCGCCAAACTCAAAGACATCATGCTACGAAATGAGTAACCTCCCTGCCATCCTACACAAAAAAAACTAACAGTCGTCTGAATGCTGTGATAATGTAGCCATGCATAGCACATAGTGTGAGCTGAGCTCCGGTACAAACCCGTGGACTCTCTTTACCTTCCAGTTTGGGTCCTGAATTGTCCCGGTTCTGAGTGTGCAGGACCTCCGTAAGTCACCTGCCTCCACCGCTGCTCAGCCAACCAATCATGTCCTCCTTCTCTTCTGTTCTCTCTGCTCTCATTGGCTGTCTGGCATTAACAGGGTAGCCGGGCTTCACAGCTCTCGCTTGTGTTTATTGTTTTTTTTATTTTTCCCCTCATTCTGTCACCGGCCTCTCTGGTTGGTTCTCTTTCCCTTGTGGTTTACTTTGTACCAGCCAATCAGACAGGTCATTGGTTGCAAGGAAATGGTGTTTTCATGGAGGCAATATGTTGGCACTGGAGGTAACCCAAAAATCTAACTCTTGCATGCCTTCTCAATGCTAACAAAAGTGAGCACTAGCACTTTAACCGACGACGTCTTGTCTCATTTGCATGCTTGCTCAAAAACACCTTCCATAGAAACTTCCCAAGTACTTTCGTTCATAAGTATATGTCAAATGAACCACTGTATGCCTTTCAGCAGTACTCTTTCTATTGACCAAATTCTATTGATCTTTTCCAATGCTTAGTTTGTCTAAGATGCTCTGTTCTCAATGTGGTTTAGGGTAATAACAGTAGAAACATTGGCTGCTAAAGTCAAAAGCACACCATAGAGCACTGTTTTGCACATAGTGATGGCCTTTGTTGACCCCCTCTCCTTCCAGTGACCGCTCCCTGGAGGTCTACCTCAGATCAAACATGATGGATGACCGCACCGCTCCTCTCTTCTACTAGAGTGGCCTGCTTATGGCCTGCTCTCTGCCGCCCTCTTCTGTTCTGTGTTTGTTGGTGCAACAGCACACACAAGCTTAAGACTCTGGGGCCGGTAGGGATACAGGCCCGGAACGCTCCTGGCTCTAAGGATTACACTAATTTTTTTTCCATATTAGCTTCATAAATATTGTTGTATAGTGAAAAATTTTGGTGTATATAATGATATCAACAAATGCCAACTTCATTCAGAGCCTCAGACAAGGGGCGCTAGCTGTATCTGTGGGGAAATTTTTATAGATCAGTGCTCTTAATTATTCCATGATTATGATGTACAATTTTGTGTTGGTTTAGGTTTTGATTAAAAAAATGCTAATAATAAAATAGGAAAAAAAATCTAAAATGAGTCATGAAAGGATGGCTTATTCTTTCTCAAAGATAGGTTAAGAGTTAAAGGAAGAGCTTGACCAGACATGCTGATGTGGCTAGCGGTGAATGGAAGTTAGTAGCCACCATTTAGCATCATTTTATTATTCATAATTCTAAGAAGTGGCTATTCGTTTTTATCCATTTCTAGTAACGTTAGCATTTTTGACCGAACCATTCCTTTAAATGTTCCTTTTTGTTTCATCCATCATTTGTATTTCATCACAGTAGGCCTTAGCCTTTCACATCTTTATTTTGCCAATGGGTAATGACCTTGGATTTGTATAAGATCACTGTTATTAAGGCTCTGTCTCCCCATACTTCTGCACCACCAGTCTTTCCCATAGGAAGTTGCTGTAAATAGAGTCTTCACTATGGCAAAATCTCCAGTTGGAGACATTAATTAGACAGACTCTCCGTAATGAATATTTAGCCATCCTGTCTCATCTAATGCTTCAATATAAAGCTCTAGCAATCCCTCTGTATGTTCCCTGGCTGGGAAAGCTTGTATAAAATGTGTTTTCTATAGGTAATGAGCACCAACAAGGGTTTGTGCCTTCTACCGCTCTAGGCTGTAGCGGTGCAGCTGTGAGGAAAATCCACATGCTCACGTGCAAAGGGAAAAAAAAAATCTGATTCTTTTGTATTGTTTGCTTATTTTTGTTTTAATTTTGTTGATTATAGGTAGTATAACACAATTGAAACTATGTTTTGTTGCTTACAAACAGTCTCAACTTTAACTATGTTGTACATTTTTTTTTCTTCTCTCAGATGGATATTGTTTCTTAGTTCAGAATTAGATTTATGGGGCTAAAATGCACACGCATACTCGCTTACAAAATATGGTTAGTGTAAATACAATCTCTTTTCCCAATGAAAATATTAAGTACATGTCAATATTAATCAAAAAATGCACAGTCTTATCTTTATATCAGAACTGTTCTGTAGGCTTAGCACTGGTACCTTAAACCTATACTATGTAAGATTTGAACTCACGCCTATGAGCTCCATTTAATAACTAGTGTTGGTTGTAATGAATGTTTTGCAGCATTTCTGTTTTTGTGGTTTTTCTATAATGCACAGGACATATGTGTCTATGCTGTCAAAGATGCTTACAAAGATAGTTTAGATGTAGAAATGCTGCAGTTGACTCAATGACTGTACCTACTGTTAAAAAAAAAACAATGTTCTGTTGTCACCAGTTCAGTTTGTTGCGTTTCTCTACATGAGCCAACATGATAGAGCTTAGACGTAAGACTACTGCAGCATTCAGTTGGATGCTTCTAGTTTAAATCCTACATAGTATAACCTTCATGTACGTGTAGTGTATCCTGGCCTCACTTGAGAGTTTACAGCTAGACAGGAAACAAAGTTGTCATGTCTGTTTGGAAATGTGTGGTATTGACTGGACTGAATCGGGAGAATGTGCGCGCGTGTGAAAAGTTGAAATGGGCCAACATTTTTGTAACATGTCAGATTTGTTTTGGCTTTTTGTCTTTGTTCTGTTCACTCTTATTTATGTCCCTGCATTTTACAAGTAAATATTTTTGTCCTTTGTGAAATAAAATGCTGAAAGCAAGTGTGCATTTAGTCACTGACTGGTGATTTATATAGGCCTACACATCATAAGGCTACATGGCGAGAAGGGAACATTCAAAAATGACCATATCGTCCTTCGACAAAAGCAAATAAATAATAAATGCAAATGAATTGCTTTTCAAACGAAAGAGTTATAATTGATTTAGAGTCATATTCAATGATGTATGTGTTCATTTTTTGACTAAAATAAAATTCTTGACTTATTTTCAAATGTTTGATTTGTTGGTTTATGTGTGTGAAGGATTTTTACCCAGTTTTCTCACAAGTTTAGTCATTACCACCTGCTAGCTAGGTCTCCTCCTATCACATGAGAGTACCAAGCAGCAAGGGTGAAGACTGTTGCGTGTTTCTTCTGAGATCTCCCAAAAACACGGCTAATGCACTATACAGTTGTACCACTTGGGAGCCATTTGGTGTGTTATTTTATGGTCTGTATTCTACTACTGTGTAAATAGTCACATTTGTGTATTCACCGTTTTTTTAAAAAATAATTCCTCCCAAAAGAAACTAAATGAATGGAATCATGGTGAAATTTGAGAATTGTAACCTAATTGAATCATGAGGTTGAGAATTTGAACCAGTACAAATCAAACATTGCAGTAAGACAACTGGCTCCTAAGGACAAACTATAGGTTTGGTTTATTTATTTATTTTTTGGAATACTACAGTTGGCATGTATGGGGAGAAATGGAGCAACAGCCATGATGTTACTACAGGTGCAGGAACAAATGCACCACACCAGCACGCTGTAATAGGATGATTCACGGGGCTTTTGATCGTTGGATATCGCTTTGGCAACTATAAACAGCCATCGACCTGTCCTCTATAAAGCACTGATATGTTTTGCACTGTAAAAATAGCACAAAATGCTGCAAGATTTCACAGATTATAAAAGGCCTGCAAGGCAGATAGAGAGGAACAGGGTAGTAATGATGCCTGTTTGGAAATATTGGCACAGTAATGGACTATGGATGCAGCCCAGTGGTGCTAGGGTGAGCATGACCTGTGCAACTGTAGTAAGACCAAGTACCATACATTTATACAGTTTTCAGTGTGAAACATGGTACAGAGAACATCTTATATAGTCAGGTCACTAACACAGAAAACTGACTGAACTTGGACAATGTGTGGAGACAGGAGTGAAGTCCACGTACTATCACTTCCATTGGTTGGACGGCTGAATTGTTCCACGCTCCTGTTTCTCTCGTTACACTGATATGCTCTGCTGATTTTCCTCTGAGTACAGAGTTTTAAAGATCCAGCTTCTTCATACATCATGAGGTACCATTTGAAGCACAGGGGCACATTTTCAACAGCTGCCATTGGTCACTCTGGGACTTTGTTTTAAAGGACAACACAGTTTTGTTTTGCAAATAACTTAAAAGTTTGTTGTAAGCAAGTAAGGCATGCAGACAGTGATGATGTGAATTAGATACTTTTATGAGAAATGTACCGAAGCAGACAGACCTATTATAACTGCACAGTACTTCTTTCATAGCTTTACATGTTTGTCATGTAGTAATTCTTGAATTGTAAAGGTCTGACCCGACTGAGAAGAACAGATTGGTGGTTGTCGTAACAGAACCCAATATGCAGGATAACTAAAAAAAAACATTCTTATTCTTAATGCACATTAATGAAATTAAATAAAATTTCAATATAAAGGGCATCTGAGGCATTGGAAAAAAAAATACATATGAAGTTTCATATCAAAACCTTGTAACCAGGTTTTGATACGACACCGACTATATTCTAGGAGCAAGTCCTAACAACTAGCCTATGAAAATCCCACATAAAACAGTTTCACTTCACTCACTTCACTTTTAAGATCTGCTTCTCCACATCATAAAAAGGCACCCTGGCAGTAGAAGCATTAAAATGGGCCATAGAAATGGAGAATGTCAAATATTTGGGCTCTGGCATTTTTCAAGCCTCTGTTCCATGCCTGTTTGGTATGTTTGGCTACTTTTTTTTCCCTGCTTAGTTTCAAGACCCATTTAACTCCACAGATGTATTAACAGTAATGGATATATCACCCATATGAAAGATGAGGTTTATTTGCAAAATTGTGGCATTGTCCTTTAAAACTCACATCCTAACCAGGTAGGTAAAACTTGGTAAATTAACATGTGATCGGATCTAATATGTACTCCTTTTGTAGTTAAGGCGATGATAGGGTAACAGATTTAATATTTTGAAAGCAGAATCATGAAGACCCCGTAACTGCCTATTTACAGCTCATTCTTCAATGTGCAACACTAGTGTGGGAAATGGACACTAAAAGACTCTAATGGATATGCAAACTCATGTTCTAATAGCACCCGTTGAAATGCTCAATCCTTTCCTCAGCATGAAGATGAAGTGTCACTTTAATATAAAGGCCAACATCAGTGAGAGAAACTAGACTGTGATAAACTTTAACTGGATCTATATAGATAGACATAAACAGGCATCCTGATATTTCATTTGATCAGTGTGGAAATTGATTTGCACATGACCTCTAGGTTTCAACAAAGAAAGTGCATTTCCATAATCTTTGCCTCATCTTCAAAGTGTATAGCAGCACAAAGGGGGAGAGGGGAAAGTTGTTTCTTTAGTGAGGAGATATGTCAAACACAAGCATCTTTTCTAATGTGCCTTAAGCTTTGATTTCATCAACACCAATTTAGCATCCCTCATACAATTTACCTGAGCTACAACATTTTCGCTTAACGCAGTCAGAAGTGATTGCCTCCAGAGAAAACTATGGATTTCCTCTTGAATCTCAAGGGTCTCTAATCTGGGGCTCTATCACAGGGGCTTGTTTGTACACTCCCAGCAGTTGACACGTCCTGATTGACAAGTCACAACTTCCTTTTATCACTAAGCCTGCTGGCTTTCACTCTGGTGTTTGGAAGATCTGAGAAATTTATGATAAAGATGGGGAACCGCAAGGCAATGAGCAGCGCAGTAATACCTTTTTATGGTTGCTACAGTTTGTAAAAAAATGACTTGTTGCAGTATGAGTGTTGATACTGAATGTTGCAAATAAGTTATATCATATATTATTTTTGTAATACATACATAAATTTTTCTGATACATATAGATTTATTTTTCTGTTCTTTTAACTGTTGTCCTTATCAGACTATGTCACACTACTGCCATCTGTCTAGAGACAAAAGGAAGTAAGGCTAATGTCATTCCACTACAGTATGAGGCACTGTGTCCGAAAAAGGATATCAGATTCAGAAGATCCCTCGTCCAGGACATTTAATAAAACAACAAATCTACAGCCTTTTCAGGCCAAAAGGGTTCTGGATGTGTTGTCCTTCAAATGTGTCAAAACTGGTCCTCTCATGCCTGATCTCCATCCATAGCGCTTCCTGTGTGAATTTGAGAAGAGGAGATAACATGATGTGCCTTTATGAACAAAGTGACAGCAAAAACACAGAGCTTGTGTTTGGATGGTATATTAGAAATGTACACTACACAGTACACAGTACTGTGTCCATATTCTGTATATTTCAAATAGCTGACTAATGCTATGGCACTGACCTCCCATGGTGTCCATGTCTGAATCAGACACCTGTGTAATGGAGAAGCGAGAAATACTGAAGCGGGAAAACTGGGGTTCTGGTTTTTCTTCTGGAGACTTGACTGGAGAGTTGGGGGGTGTGCTAATACCATCAGAAGCCGGTTCTAATGTTGAAGGACTGGGAAAATCTTCCTCCCACTCGTAGGTCTCACCTGTTCAGTCAGAGGATATTATTATTATTATTATTATTATTAATACGTTTTTCAACTCTTATCTAGAACTGCATAACACTTACATTCTGAGACATTTTCATCTGAGGAGTTATCAGAGGTACCAGCTCTCTGTGGTCGAAGTTGCTCGCCCACTGCAGCCTGGCCATTAGGTTCTGCCCCAGGTGGAAATGTGTATTCTGCTAGTTCCCCTGTAGGGCTCTCCTAGAAAAAGACCAACAGCATCTATGAGTCAACCCACTATATCTCAAATGAACATGTGCCATTTCAGTAAATACCTGAGCAAGTTATGCATTTTAAATGATATAAAAACTACCAAGTACCACTGACCTGGTCAAACAGGAACACTGTGACATCATCAAAGAAGGAGACAGCTTTTTTCTTGCGCTCCAGCTCGTCACAAAAGGATTGAGTGAGCAGTGAGGGCATTTTGAGGAGGCTGCGCAGATGGCGAGCACTGCTCCGCTCACTCACCACCACAGGCACGGTAGTGAACTCCTCCTCACTCTCCTCACTCTGCTCTTGCACACTATAGCTGCGCAGCTCTTCGTCAGACTCATCGCTGTCATCTGAGTCTTCCTCGTCTGCTTCCTCGCTGTTCCCTAGGGGTGCTGGTATATCCAGGTCCTCTGGTAAGGCAGGCAGAATGTTGTCCAGAGAACTGTCCCGCTTGACTCTTAAAAGTGCTTGGTCAATGCTGTCCTCCTCCACTCCCTCCTCTTTTTTCACTCCTTGCTTCTCCTCATCTTTTCCATCCATCTGACACTCTGTATTGTTTTCCATGTCCTCACAGTCTTCGGCTTCAGCTTCAGCTTCTTTCACAGACTCCCTGCTGAACTCCACTATAGTGGAGTCTGAACCCAGGGAGTCTGCAGATGAAAAGTCCCTGGTGGCACCACTAGCTTGGTCCTCCATCGTTGTGGCTTCCTGTGTTGTGGATGAGCCTTCAGAGGCTGTGTTGGAGCAGCACTCAGAAGCTGGATCTTCTCCAGAGTGCTCAGCTTCTAGCCCAAGGCCGTCATCTGGAGCAGACTCTTTGGTCAAACATCCCCCCATCTCTGGGGGAAAGGGGGATAACATGGTGATTCCTGGAGCTGATGCAGGAGATGAACCTAGATCACACTCCATGTTCTTCTTCTCAAGACACAACTGTTTGACACTGAGAACAGCATCATCTGTGCTATCTCTCAGCCTTGCAAAATGATACCCCTCCTCTCTCTGGTTCACTGGGCACCCTCCCTCTCTCCCTGCCTTCCTGAGAGAGTTGTCTTTTGCAGGTTTGTGTCCAAAAACATCATCCTCCACTTGGTTATCAAAGAAGGTGCTTCCTGCTTCACATGGACTCTTGTCATTCTCTGTGTCATAGTCTGAAAAATAAGCAGAGTCCCTGAACTTGTTTCTCTCACCCAGGCTGGTCAACTCCAGATTACTACTGCAAGCTGGGGTCAGGACTACATCATCATCATTTTCAAGGTCCATCTGGAGGACCATTTCACACTCTGATTCCATACTAGTACTAAGGACTGGCTTACCCTCCAAGTCCTTCATGACAAACTCAGGAGACTCATTGTTCTCTGTGTCATAGCCACTATCCAGGGATTTGGGTTGGATGGACATGTGGTAAGCATCTTGCATGAAGGCCTCACTAGGACTGTTACTAGCTGCAAGGTCAATAATGTCCTCAGTGTCACAGCTTCGCATTTCTCTGTGCAATGGTCTTTGTACCAAGTTAGAATCACTCACTTCTGCATAGTCCACAGGAGACTCTGGAAACACACCAGAGGTAATGTCAGTGATGTCGTCATCACTGCAGTCATCAATGTCCACCAAGCTAATGCTAGAGCAGCCGGGCTCCACCCAGCTGCTCCCTGTATGACTGCACTCTAAGACACACTCTGACAGAGCCGTGGGGCACGGAATCTTCTTCCCACTTAGTGTTGCAGGACCCTCTGATCGGAATTTTATGTCTTGTGCGGGGCTTGTGCTTCTGTCAGTGAGTAGATTCTCTGGAGTCACTGCTGTCTCAGCTGGAAGAGAAACTAGATTCTTACTGGTGTAACCCCCTACTGGGAACTGTATCGTATTCTCTCTGACATGCAGATGAGGAGCATTCTTCTGGGCTGGATAAATAATTTGTTGTTTTTCTGGGGCTGAATGAAACTTGGCAGATGACTCTACCTCCTTCCTATCCTCACAGCACAGACGTATGTATGATCCACACTCTGAATCTGTGTATGGAATGTTAATGGTGGATGGGTTGCTGCCTGTGGCTTCCATATACAAGGGTGTTTTGAAAATATGGGAGGGATTACTTTTGGAATTGTCACATGCTTCTACTGTTGTCTGCCTTGGGTTCTGTACACGGGAGGAAGGTGTACTGTGGTGTAAATCAAGATAGGTGTCAGGAAACCCCCTGGATTGTCTGCCATCAAAGTTTAAGCTATTGTTATTTGCAGAGTGGTTTGAGGTCCAGTTGGTTGCTTCACTTTCTGTAAACAGACTGTTGTCATCCTCTGGATCAGCCGCACCCATAAGAAGACCATCTCCAGTTTCAACATTAATACTCATATAGTGTGCCCTGGGCATGTTCTTTTGCAAGTTGCCCATCATGTCATAATAGGCCTCATTTGCCATATTTTTTTCAACAGTCCTCTGGCTGGCCTCGAGGTAGGGGTCACAGTGTCCCAGACTGGGGCTGCTCATTGAGACTGATACACCATGTGAGCTATCTTGTAGCCCTGTATAGGGGTGGCTCCCAGACCCAAGATGAGAATCAGGTGGTTGGTGCCTTTTCAAATGAGCTTCCAGTTCTGCTGAGATTGACTGTTCACATTGGAATCTGTCTGTGTCACTGGGGGAGAAGTATTGTCTTGATTGATCTACAGATTCCAGTGGGCTCAGACCTCCCCTCTGAAGTGGCTCCAAGGTGAGAGAAATAGTTGGGCTGCCATCTGAATCATAGGCACTGCTTTTAGAGTCTTTTGCTGCAGACCAGTATGTGTTTGTCTGAGCCTCTGTGGGACTTTTCATGTCATTCGTGGAGAAGCAACTATTGCTGGCTTCAACTCCTGGACTGTAGTCAAGAGTGCCCTCTTCCAGATTAATGTTGCACTCTACAGGTTCCTCAATGCGGATGTAGTACTCGCTGCTCACAGATGGACTGTGTGCACTCAGTACTGGTACCACCCCTGGGTGATCTGGCTCGTAGTAGGATGGGGAAACTCCCAGAGTGAGACTCTCCCCTTTGCAGCTACCTGCGGTACTGCTGAGAGGATAATAGATGTCCTGGTAATGTGGATTGCTCCGTCCTAGAGGGCCACTGGCAGATGAGGAGCAGTAGGGCTGTTCAGCTCGGGCCTGCTCCCACTTATATTCAAAGTTGAGCCCATGGCTGGTCTCGGTCACAGTCAGTATGTCATCACCATTCTCTGACTGGAAGCTGTCAGCTGTGGAGAAGTGCTCTAACAGAGGGAAGGAGGAAGTAGACGAGGCTACCTCCGATGATGCTGGGGTTCTGTGGGAACTGCTGGTACCTAGGCTGGGTCTGAGGGAGTTCCAACGCTTCTCAAAGTCCTCCTCTGCCTCGCTGGTACCCTTAGCACACAGGTAGTTCAGCAGCAGATGAACTTCCTCCGCCATGGGCCTCTGCTCTGGCTGCAGCCAGCAGAATTGCATTACTTCATACCTGCTCATACACAAATAAGAAAGCACTACTGAAAAAGGATGTAAGAGTAATACTTATACAGGAAAAGAAAGTGGCAAAAGTATGTACAGCAATTGGCAAGGTATTCATCACAAAGCCACAGAGGTTTTAATACTCAGTCAAAAAGAATGCTTGCATGCACTTACATCATAGATGTTTAGCATCATTTAAAGGTAGAAAAGCACAATAAATGGCGGATATTCCAACAAGACGATGCAAGATGCCAATTCAGGAATGATTTAAAACCCATAGAGATCTTTTGGGGTTGTGTTGGGAAATATGTGGAATAGAAAAACCCAACTACTATGGATGGTCTGTGGACAGCAGTAATGAATGCATGAAGCAGATCCTTTAAATTATTTAAAAAATGTCAGAAATGTATGTCGAAGAAGTGTGAAGTTTTCAAGGCTATAGGACTTACAGACTGTTGATAAACATTGACATTTGAGCAATACTTTTTGACAGGGTAGTGTTTACTAGCATTAATAAATTAATTTAATTTAAATGTTCACTGCTGTCAACAGACCGTCCATAGAAGTTGGGTTTTTCTTCCCTACATAACCCTCCCAGTGTAGCCCCAAAATTCTTAATGGGTTTTAAACCATGCCTGATTTTCACTTGATGAACTACGCTGTATGTTGCATTGTCTTACAGGAATATCAGTCATTTATGATTTTCCTTCTTTAAATGAATAGAAAGGCTAAACATATCAAAAACAGTTGCTAAACACCAGTGTATGATATACATACATGTGATCAGTTCTTTTTGATTGAAAGTGTAGGACAGTCCCTCAGCTAAGAAAATAATTTGCATTAACTGGATCACGTTAATGGTGGAATCAGCTGCACATTGTGTCAAGCATCTGGGAATCAGAATTTGTTTCATGTCTGAAATGTTTGTAATCAGTCCCACATTCAGAAATGGTAATGTGAATAGAGGTCAGATGCTCCTCTAGTAATTAAATGATATGTGGAAAGCCTGGAGTCAAAGCAGCCTTGCATATACAGAAAAGAGTCAGTCAGTTTTGCAGGTGCATGTGGTATGTCAGTTTGCAAGAGTGTTCTTGATTAAATGGATAATGAATGGTAGTGTGTGGGACCAGAATTAATGACCACAAACTTCCTGGAATGGCTATGATTGATGGGCCTGCGGAAGAGGGAAATTAATGACTGACCATGCTGGACCTGAGCAATATTGATTTGTTAGCCATGCCAGAGAGAAAATAGAATGACCACTGGGGGGAACATGTGATAGAAAATACATTAAATGCTTTGGCTGTATTAATTTAAGGGATAATTTATGACTAGTTGGCATGCCTGTGGTACAAGGCATTGACTGATTTGCATTGGTGAAGGGGAAGTAATGATTGGTAGTGTGGAGAAAGGCAAGTTACTAATTGGTGATGGTGATTATGACTCAGGAGCTGAGATGACTCACCAGCGGTCAGACAGGGGCACTTTCAGCAAAGGCTTTGGCAGCTTCAGCTGCTGTTCCTTCACAGCATAAGTCAACACCTGCCTGTCAGAGTAGTGCCTGTATGGCTGGTTCCCAAGCTCAAACAGCTCCCAGATTGTCACGCCCAGCGACCTATAAAGTCAGAAAACATCCAAATGCTGGTGTCCTGGGGTTCTCTGAAATTTGGCGGTGAGTAATCCTAAAGAGTAATCCTAAAGGCATTGTCTTACCAGACGTTGCTGGCCTTAGTCTGGTCCACCACCAACAAGTTGCCATGAACCTCATCAATGAGCTCTGGAGCAATCCATCGCAGAGGCACCCAAATCTGATCTGCCGTTACAAAATAGTCATCCTACCAAAGAGAGAGACAACATCTGAGGCCAAGCAGGAACTGAGAAAGTTATATGGTGGAAAGGGAAGCTGTGTCACCACAGCAGGATCAGCACGACAACCCAGCAGTCCCACTGAATCCATTACTGACTCACCTTGTACCTGCTGTGGGAGAGGCCATAGTCTCCGATCTTCACCGTCATCTCTGAAGTGAGTAGACAGTTCCTGAGAGCCAGGTCACTAAGGAAGTAAGAAAAGGAATGCTACATGGCGATGCAAACATTATTCATAGTACAGTAAGGCCTATGTCACATCTTTTGGATGGTTTAATTGATGTTCAAAGCTTCCGATGATCGAAGGGTTCACCCCCAGCAACAAAATCACTGATGCTGGAGTCTGTCAGAGGCACTCAGGCAGCACCAGGATATTGTTGCAGGGAGAGACCAGAACGCAGAGAGGCTGAAATCCTCAGACCAGACTGGGACAAAAGAAATGAGAGAAAGGCTGTCTCTGTCTCCTCACCTGTGAATGTAATTATGTTTGTGGAGGTACAGAAGGCCAGAGGCAATTTCACATGCCATTCGCTGGAGAATCAAAGGGTCGGGGGTAGCAGAGTCTGCTCGGCAACTGCGGAGGTATCCCTTAACATCACCCTGAAAAAGCCAGAAGCAAGTATAAAGAACCACTCATCCTTAAACTAGAGATCATTAGTAAAATACAACCATTCGAGTGGCCTAAAGTGCATTTACCCTTTTGTTCAAAGCTGCTAGCACTGGGATTAGCAGGTTGATCAGACTGGCCTTATACTGACCAGCAGAGGGAGCATGCAGCCTCTCAGAAGATGCAGAGGCTGAGCAGGGAACGCCGAGTGGTTATTTATTCAGGCCACCTTGTAACCTCAGTCCTAGTGGAACAAGGTGTGTGTGTGTGTGTGTGTGTGTGTGTGTGTGAGCGCGAGAGAGATTGAAGGAGAGAGACATACCAGAGGGCAGTATTCCATAATCAACAGGTAGGGCGTGACTTCTGTGCACTGGGCCAGGCACTGCAGGAGAGCAGGATGTCGGAGAGTCCTGCAGGATTCCAACACACAAACACGCACACACACACACGTCAGTAGGTGTCAATTTTTTAAACTCTTCCAAACTGACTGGAATTGCAATTTGATCATTTAAGAATATATACAGCAAATGTGCATACAAGAAAGAATGAAAGGAATGGAGAGAGAAACGGACAAAGAGACTAATAATGAACAATCATTTGCTCAGACCGGTAAGGTTGGGCCTCCTCCAGGAACTGCATCTGGTCCTGTACGCTGGCACTTGCTTTCAGCTCCTTCACCACCACCTGAGTGGTGTTGAGTCCAGCATTCACCTCTCCCAGCAAAACCTATACCACAAAAACACAATCACACACACACACTCAGACACAGTGGGCACACATGGGCCATGCTGTGGGCTGAACAGCGGAGATTTACAAAGCGCACAGATGATGTGGAATTCACCGTGTTAATTCACCCAACCAGTTCACATGTTTGAGAGTCTCAAATAGTAGTTTCAAATGAGATCATTGGTTAATTTCACACACATTCCACTAGGTTCACATCAGCCTTCAACCCTAAGCCAAGGGGGCATGCAAGGACCCAGCTGCTCCATTCTAAGCCTTTCATTCTAAAGTGCTGTTTATTTTAGGAGGCTCACCTTTCCAAACCATTCTTGGCCAATTTCCTTTAGGTAAAGGAGACTGTGGCGCCCAAGGTCTGCTGACTTAAGCAACTGGACTAAAACAGAGAGAAAAGAAGAGAGAGCAAGAATTGATAGAATGCAGTCTCATGAAAACAGTAAATGTGACTTGTTTAACAATGAACAATGCAGCAATTCTCAGTGTTCTGAAAGAGCCCAAGCTCCAAGGAAACCGTGCTGCAAATTAGACATAACAATCACCCTGTCCCAGCATCTCCTCAAAAAGACAGTTTAAGGGCACGCAATCTCTAACATTTCATTTTAAAGATTTTTATCAGAAAAAAATGCTTCTTCAACTCAAAAGATCAGGTTATGAGGTTATAAATCAAGACTTTTCTAGAGATTTTAGTGGTTCTTACCCATGCTCTGGGACAGCACTGCAATGCACATAACATTCTCAACAAGCTCAACACAACATGCTGAGCTGCATCAGGTATGTCGAGGCATGGAGTTCTCTATGCCAGCATTAAGAAACATTGTTCTAGAACAGCACCATAAAACCCTTACACAAAGAAAGCAGAGATTCAGCATCACAGACTGCTAATCTAATCTCAGCTGGTCTTCACAATTCAACTGAAGGATGAGGGTGAAGACAATAGCAATGATGATGAAGATGAGAAAAAGTGCAGCCATGCTTGCAAAGCCGCAAGCGGGTGGATGGTTCTTTGGGGGCACAGAGAGCAGTCAGTGCTGGCCTGTTCCAAGTCTCTTTGCCTCTGCCCACACCCTAGGGGCTTAACCCCCTGAGCCCTCATGCAGCTGAAAAAGCAGTCCTCCCTGTCCTCCTTCTCAGCAGCCGAGGACATCCTGCTGTTCCAGAACATTCCCACCAGTTCAACGGGCTGGTTCTCTGGGACCCGGCACATATCTCGGTATGATGTTCTTATATTAAGAGCCTCCAGCCAAGAGGTCGGTGCTTAAAGAGCTTGGCCGTGCTCCGGACTCTTGCTTAGAGTCTGTTCTCTTGACCTGTCGCGTGTCAAAATGATTCTGTCGTCCGGGAGCCACCGGCAATGACATAAGAAGAATATAATGGCCCCTGTCTTCACTGTGACATCGTTGTCTCTATCCACCCAATAGAGCTGAGGGGGCTGGGACAAACAGAAAGCCCTCTGTCAAAAACATGAACCACTCCCAATGCACACAGTGTCTATGTGTCTATTCCCTGGTCTCCTGCTACAGTCCCCTCCCTGTATTATTCCTATTAAAATGGCCCCCTCCTCCTCGCTGTTCCAGAGGTCACTCATTCCAGCCGCTCACGCTCCTCTCCAGCACTAAAACGCTGCCTTTGTGCAGGATGTGGCAGCGCCTGGTACCCACAGTACTACCAGGGACACAAGGCCTATTCTCTGCTCCTCACAGCCCGAATTGTCATGGCGATAACAGCCTGCCCCCATCCCCCCACCACCCTCCACTCCCTGCACCCAGTCAGACACACAACTGTCCTTCTCTTTTCTTTCCTACTCTAGGCATCAACTGGCTCTTTTATATCGTTCCTGTGGAATCTGGGAGCTGTGCATTCCGACCCCACTCCTGGCATTCCCAGTGCAGGCCTGCACCGGCCCTGGGCCATGTTCAAAATGCATTATAGCACAACAGAACGACACTCTGGAGAGAGACAGCCTTCCAACACACACACAAATTAGACACGGCTGGACAAAGTATTTTAACTTAATCTAGCAGCATATCATTTCAGAATGTGTAAATGTGCTCATGTCATAAGTCACTGATATGGAAGTAAATCTGAGTCTTCTGAGCACCTCTCCGGAGATGTGGCAGTGTGTGTCTGGTATATGAATAAGTGTCCTCAGAAAATGAATGCAACCATTGCACATTTTCTGCGTGGGATTATCTTTATAGGCAGTACATTTGGTTCTGTAATATATGGAATGAATAAGAGTGTACAGCTGTATTGTCAAGGCACTTCTTAAATGTGGAACACGGAAATTTCGATTATTGTATATTTAAATGATTCAGCTTGTGCTGATGTAAGAGCCTGCCACTGCATAGGATCAGCACAAGGGAGAGGAAGAGAGGCCAAACCAGTTGGGAGGTTTTTGCCTTGCTCTCAAGCATTAATTTCCTGTTCTTTTTCAACATCACGTCATTAACACAAAGTGTAGGCTGCTGCAAGAGGATGAGGAAGAGTGGGAGGAAGAATAAGTGCGGGATCCGGCGCGGCCGTGACCAAGCCCTTCTCAGTCTAATGGGAGACCCAGCCCAACCTCTCCCCTATACTCGCCCTGCAACACCTGGACCAATCGCACAGCCGTAACCATGGACAACTGGAGAGAAGGAGCCCATTGGCTGCCTTGCTGATGGTTCTTCATCCAATCCCCTGCCTGAGCTCCTATTAGGGTTCCTCCCCCCGCCCCCTCCCAGATGCTCCACACAGACAGTGTGCATGAGTCACAGAGTGAGCATCTTACTCACACACTGCTTCGCACACATACACATACATCAGAGCTCCTACTCAGACACAGTCAGCCATTCAATCTGCTGTTTACCTTTGAGCACAAAACCCTGAATGATTTTCATTGGAATTCGGACAGATCTGGCCACATTTCATGTCAAAAGAAGGCATCAATTATTCACAGCCTTGCCAAGCCAGTAGAAAAATGCCTTATGAAATAATTACATACTTTCTGTTTCGATATAACTGACCCCAAGACAGCCAGAGTGAGGGACAATCTCCGCTTTCCCGATCTGCTTTTCACATGGCTGCCTCATGCCATGGTGCAGTCCAGCGGGCCAGCCTCCCTACGTTATGCAACAAACAGATGTGCTTCCAGCTCCCTGAGGCAGCCTGCTCTCTGCTCCAATGGTCACTGCGAGAACGCAAACAACGCCACTGCTCTTTTTCCATACACGGTCCCAGCAGGCCAGGACAGAGGTCCTGTTCTTCACCGTCAATTAAGAGATGCAGTGCCACCGCCAGGCCACACAACACCAGTTTAGTGTGCCACTGCTACATACTGACTCACTATTGTTCTCAGCTAGACCGGAGGTAGCTGAAACATACAACGTAACAATGGCCGTTACATTCTGTATCAGTTAAGCTCCACGCACAAGAAAACCTACACAGCACTGTAATGTACTGGAGAATGTGGATGGTAGGGGTGGGCAAGATGGTAGTTTATTGTTATCACAATAAATTAAGTCATGATGGTCTTTCACATCACAGGAACTGTCAGTTATTCTAGAACACTGGCCAAGTGCACGCTACATAAAAAGAGATTTAGACCAACAGCCTGTAAACAGCAAACAGCAATGTAACACTGTCCAATTAACACTGCATAGTAACAAGGATGGGTAACACTACAGTATGAGGGAACATCATAATGGCCTTACTAAGCCTTACCAACCAATAGCTGCTAGTTATCTCACCGCTTATTACTAGTTTATTAAGCAGTAACAAGGGTGAATAAAGCATTTACCAGCACACTTTCATTTGTGTATTATACATCATAATTGTAATAATGTTAATAATAATAATAATAATAATAATAATAACAATAATAATAAAATCTTTATTAGGCTCTAACTAGAGTGAATTACACATTTTTTTCTAAGCAGTGGCATTTTCTTTTCATTTCAATTTTGTAGGAGCCATTTTAGAGCCATCTTAATTGCCAGTGAGTCAAGCCTCAGGCATTTTATATTCAACAGCATTTCCATTATGGCTGCTGAGCCATATTAATAAGTACAGACCCCATGCCCATCTTTTCCACCTTGGAATTGGGGGTCACTTTGTCTTTATTTAGAGCTAAGTGGTAGTTTACTATATCATCATACTGATGAAAATCAAATGAGAATACCAACAACTAAAACAACAAACCAAGATAAAAAGTTCTAATGAGACACAGTGTAACTAGTTAGGTATTTCATTACAGAGTTCATTAATAAATACATTTCACAAAGACCCAGCGGGTCATGCACAAGAATGCGATGTGTAATACACAAATAAGTGTAATCTCGAAAATGTTTAATTAAACCTAGCTGTTAAATTCATAATATGCAGCCAGTTAATTAGCATCTGCTGGTGTGATAAGGCTTAATAAGAGCATTACAAGCATATTATAGTGTCCCCCTGACATGAAGTGTTACCCAAGGATGCTATCCCATTATGCCATAATCTTATATTGTACCAGTTGCTTGTTTTCCTGTCCCTTATTACCTTAAAATCATTGTACTGATGGATTTTTTTCCACATTTTTTGGCTACTGTTTTGCTGATGCATTGTGCCTGTACCTACTTGCTAACAAAACTCAGAACTATATTATGCATCGTGCATCATGAACATGTCTTCAATATCACAATATTATATTTCTACTGTATCAACTACATATGCATGGTTTTGCTTTTACTCTGGCAATAAGATATAGCTCACAGTGATGATCACAGTAAGATATGAAAGACCACAGAATGAGTGTTATATGCATGTATGACCACATGTACAATTGTATGTACAGGTGTATTTAATACACAATATTTCAATATGTTTGCTTTTGTAATGTAAATTTCCCATAAGGGATAGGGCTGGAGTAAATTCATCCAAATGCTCACAGCACAGAATAAAAACACTTACTGTTTGGTTAGATGGCTCCTTTGCATATTGTTGCAGCCCATTTTTTCAGATTTTTGTTTTTCTGCATCATTTGAGCTCAGCAGCTCCCTTTTACGTTGTGTTAAAAATGATGAGTGGATCAATGAAATAATCCAATATTCTCTTTATATTAATTTACATTAAAAGCACACAATGAGCCTCGTTCACCAACTATTCTTAGGAAGACGTTTCTTCTTAAAACCCAATTATGCAGTTTTCACAAAGATTCTGACATTCACCATGTTTTCTTAATTGGGATTTGTTCTTAGGTAAGAACAGAATCTACACACTGAAGAGCACAAAGGTTTGAACAGTTTTGCTGTGTAAGAACATCATAAATCTGACGTAGACTTTTTCTTAGAACCTTTCTTAAGAACAAATTTAAGAAAAAAACAGGACGTTAGTGGTGAATGAGGCCCAATGGTTTTGCCTTCTCCTGTAAAGTTGCCAATTTGGAGATTTTTTTTTTTTTTTGACAATGTTATGACCATCTGGATAGGCCAATATATTTCAATATGTTGTTCAACCATAATCAAAGACAGTGAGTCAGTTCTATTCAAATAATTTCCATTCAGTTCGGTTAAGACTAGAAAAAAGCAGTGCATTTTGTTGTAGATTTAGGGGTGAACAAAATAAGCTTTATCAGGATGTATTTATTACTTTCAGTATATCAATATCATTATTGTGTTAATGTGAGAGGTTACATAAGCAACAATGGCTGTGTGTTCCATCCCCTCCATGATTGTGGCTTCTTCCTCTCATACTGCCTTATTACATCCTGTTTCGAGGGGAACTGTAGTTTTTTACTTTATTGTTGCTTTTGTTAACTTGCTGTGCGTTGACTTGTCCACAGATCTCCTGCAAGCACTCCGCAGCGTAATCTACCAAAAGCATCCTCTGTTGCTAATGTTACTGGTATTTCCAGCATCACCGGTGAGTTTTGCTTGTGAATGATACTTCAGACAAGACGTACTTCAGTGATGAACAAATTCACTGTGGCAGGAGCTGAGAAAAGCTTTGGCTTTATTAAGAAATCCCAACAGCAGCAGAGTCTAATTACAACGTGTGAGCTGGGCTTTAGGCTGTTTAGGCTGGATCTACAACAAGGCTGAAGTTGACTTATTCGAATTTGCAGTTCCTCCTTAAATAGTGCAGCACCGTTTAAAAACTGTTGCCCCATTTATGGTGCAATGGAAAATTCAAATATGAAGCTGGCAACACTTAAGCTTTGCTGAACTACGACTGGCTCTAATGGTCAAAATAGGAAAATGTGATAATGGCGTTACAAAATAGTGTGTTAACTTCTAACACTAATAATTAAGACATACGATGCACATCAGACTGATCTACACGGTGTTCTTACTTGATCTACCTGGTTGTTTGGCCACAGGCAGTGAAACCTCAGTCAGGGGCAGGATGTAGACGTCCGGGCCGTCCTGGGAGCCAGGGGAGGCCAGAGTGGACAGGTCAGCCTGGTACTCCTCACCTTCAGTGTTCTCAAACTCCTGCACATGACAAACAAACGTGAAGACTAGACTCTTAAAAAAGAGAAAGAACCCTTTAATCATGCAAAGGGTTCTTTGAGTGTTCATGGTTCTATATAGAACTATTTTCTGTACTAAACCTTTGAACCCTTGAAGAACTATTTTTGTCAAGAGTGTAGATTTGAAACAAGGTGTGTTAAATTCAGGTCCTGGAGGGTGACAGTGCTGCAGAGATAGGTGTTTTCCCTCTGCTAACATGTTGTATTCAGTCTACAAAGGCCAAAGTAAAGGTCTCAGTGTTTGATATCGTGCGCTTACCAAGGTAATACCTAGAACCTTTTAGGCAATTTCAGTGTAATTTAGTAATGCTGTCATGAAAAGCACCATCACGTTACCCAAAATAATGATAATTTAAGGTTTGTGTTTCACAAATCCCTGGTTAAGTCTTACCTGAGTAAGAAACACTGATCTAGAATCAGCACACCTTCCCTATAACACTGAACAGAACTGAGATGCTAAATATACACCCAAGCGTGCTGAATGAGGCAGAATGCCGCAGTGCTGTGGCCCTCCAGGACTGGAAGCTAACGTCTCTGACCTACACCTACACATGCACACACGCTTTCCAGAAGAAAATTAATTGCTGTGTAGCTCTGCTTTCTTCTGAATTGCTTCTGTTGTTAAGCAGAATTCATTTAGCTGTTTGCCTTCTATCTTGTATAAGTATGTTTTCATTATTTCAGTAGCAGATGATCAGTGCTGAAAAACAGAGTCTTCTCACTCCTATTCTCTGTGAAAAAAGAGACCAGCCTGGTCAAGGTGAAGTTGTTTCTCTTGTTTTTCAGTCAGCAGGTGGTGCGTAGACATTTTCTTTGGACCATCATTTCTCTGACATCTTTTAAAGCTCCTGGGAAGGTGAGTCATTCTTTGATAACAGGTTTATCTGGTACTCTAAAATCAGGTCTTTTAGGCCAGTTTTGTTAAATACGTTTGAATCTACAGAGGAGTAAGAACATTAGTCACTCCTTTTTAAAACAGACTCAGTTTTAACATATTTCGCTGCTGTCAGAACAAATAGTTGTGCTAAACCTTAAAGCAGAACAAAGTATGTCTGCACTTTCATTAACAGTACATTTTTTAGCCTTACATTAGTATATGCCAAGACATATTTACAGCCAAGGTGGTAAAATGGATCTAAAATGTTGTGGCTCTCAAGGTGGTTTGATTTTTGTTGAAAGGACAAAATGGCTCTTCTTAACATTTGGTTTGCCTACCTCTGTTTTAGGCCTTCAGAGAACTTTTAATTATTTAGATTTTTCATTGAATTATGCTTGTATTTAAGTATTACAGTACTATTCTTGTTTCATAAAGTTTTGGACAGAGACCAAAGGGTTAAATTCCTGAAATGCCCCGTGGTAAATAGGCCAATCAGGAATGGTTTTTCTCTGTGGTATCGAGGTAGATATAGCTAAGCGAGCTCGTCTGATTAGGACTTCAAGAGCTGAAGAGAAGGCCTAAAGCATTAGATTAACTATCAGCATAATTAAAAAGTGACAGAGAAATCATCCAATCATGTTTTCATTTCCAATAGATGGTAAAAAAACTTCACTCTAGGCCTTCTGGAATTCCTAGATACATCACTGACTGTGAATGCGAGCAGCAACCTAATCAGTGGGCTAGCAGGGTGCAAGCAGAAATTAGCATTATCAAAGAGGTGCTTCTTTTCCTCATGTTATTACTGAGTTTGGACATTTATGGACAATTGAAGGGCTGGTTCTAATAGTTTCATTTCGCCACTGAGTGCCAGGGAGGGTCTCAGAGTTAGCTAAGTGTTTTTATCTGTGATAGGTGGGGGTGGTTCTCTCTGCCCGCTGGTGCCTGGACGTGTAATCAAAAAAACAACATGTTTTGTGGAGCTGGCATCCTACAAAATACTGCAGTTTAGAGGCCAGAAAAGTTCAAGTTAAACTTCAGACATAGAAGGAATAGCTGCAGTTGGTTTATAGCAAGATTCAGTAAGCAACTCGTTCAAGGGTGCAAAACTTTCAATCAGGTTTTTTCAAGGCCAGTGTCTCACCAGCACTAGTGTTCTAATAAATATATGCAAGCTCATTTAGAACCATCTGAGACTAGAGGCTCATTTACTGAATAACTTTACACAGTTCAATTAAGTGCATCTCAATATTTCTTCTGTGTAATGGGCACTTTCTAGACGTTCCAGGCAAGTGGGTCCAAAAAAAAAATCCATATACTGCAGTGTTTATTTATGATAGATTTTCTCCATCTTGTATAAGTAATACACAAATATATGTAATATAAATAAAGCTATACCAATGTCTTGAATTTTAAAAGGACCTGACAAACTCAATGACTCAATGTACCGTCAATGAAACTGAGACTATAGTCCTATTAATGATGACAACATGGTACAGAAACTGACTTCTATCTCTCTTTTTTTTTACTGATTTTACTTTTTTTACTCTCTCTTTTACTGAATCCTGTGTTTTGTATTTAGTTCAATGAACAGCACTGCATGTGTCGGGGAACAGATGGAGTAGGAAGCTGGGCTGGAAAACTCTGACCTGCTTGGGTCTCATTCTCTCTCTCTCTCTCTCTCTCTCTCTCTCTCTCTCTCTCTCTCTCTCTCTCTCTCTCTCTCTCTCTCTCTCTCTCTCTCTCTCTCTCTCTCTCTCTCACCCCCCTCTTTCTCTCTGTCCCTCTTTAGGCTAATATCCTCATGAGACAGAGCTTCCATATGACCAGAGATGGGTAGTAACTACTTACTAGCTATATTTATGCAGTTACACGAACTCAAGTAAAATTTTAATTACTTTGTACTGAGTATTTTATTTATTTATTATTTATTTAATACTGTAGCATCATCGTAGAGTAAGACACAGTGGAGCCATGATTCCACCACAAGAAGTGCTCTTTATCAAACAGCAGGGCAGAAAGGTACATGCACAGCACCAGCCACAGGCTTCACACTGACGGTAGACCAACCCCCACCGACACAGAATAACACAGTAAATATATATCACATACCTTTAACTGTCAACCAACAACATAAGCAACATTTAAGTCCCTTTTTTAGAGGGTGTGTGCTACCCATAAGTAGACAGTAATCTACTTTTTACTCTGTTACATCTTAATCCTTAACCTTCATTTGAATCCATTTTTTGGGATTAATTTCATTCTGTTCTGTTAACTCAGCTAGACTGGTCACACTTTTCCCTTTGAAGCTTTATCACTGAATTTTCAACTGTAAGAGTCTCAAAAAAGGGAATACAGCCTAACAATCTTCAATTTCTACGCGAATGGATGCTGGATGTACTAAGACGTTCTGCTGAAGCTCTTTAGGCAACTCTGCAGGTCTTCAGGGAACCTTAAGTATTTTTTGACCTGCTACTTATATAATTTTACTCAAGTTGTTTTTGAAAGATACTTTTACTTGAGTGTGGTTTAGGCTACTGTACCCACCTCTGCATATAACCAGTTCTCTGCATGCTCTTGACCCCAAAATAAGCATACACACACCCACACACACCACTTAGCAACATCTGTTCCTCCTCTGTCACAGTCCAACAACTGCCTTCTCAAGAAGCCTTACCCAACAGTAACAGTGCAGGACAGTGGAGCCCTCTACTGCAGCAAGAGATATTACATCCTACTCACTCTGAAACCTTCAAAACTCGTACACAACAGGGCTTCGTAAACGCGCCCCCCTAGCCCAGCCTCCAGTATGAGCATTAAAGCTGTATCGAAACTACGCACAAACCCAACACAATCAGATCTCCCCCAATGTCATTCAAGACCCGGAATGTTCATGGTGTTGTAACTGGCTACAGCTTTTATTTTTGATTTCCTAAGTGAAGATGAGTTCACACATTCTCTACTCTCTCTCTGCAAATGTTAGTACACAATTTCTCTGCTGTTGTAATCTGTACTAAATTCACTCACCATAACTGGTTGACAGTTTTTTTCACATATTATACGTTTCATGAAAAATTAGCATTTGAAAGACGTTCCAAAAATTTTCATTTTTTTTTCTCTGCTTCGTTTGTTTCAGTTGACTACTGCTCCAATTTTTGGTAAATCCTCCAGGGGATCTTGATAAAGCTTTACACTCATGTAATGGTGTTACAACTAAGTCTATTAAGGTAACTGTATTTTCACATGTGCTTAGGTTGTAAATAAGAGAGAGCTGTAGTGAACAAACTGTGTTTTTATCAGTTTACTAGATGTTTAGTTAGTCCTTAAATATGTTGTGACATTTATACTTGCAACATTTTCTGCTTTGTTCTGAAAAGTTTACATTTTCATTGGTAGCAGAGATGTGCAGCTTGCTCCCTCACTGCATTAGATGTCTAAGAGCTGAACAGTGTATTGCAGTAAAAACTCATTGTATGTAGCATTTTGTAGCCATAAGCCTTCTATATATCAAAGGGCTGCTCACTGCCTCTGAACCAGCTTTAAACTGCAGTAAAAACTTAATATATGTTTGTGTTTTCAGCACCCTGTAGCCATAACCCATGCAATAGCACAGGACACCAGTGTGCAGAGCCTAGAACACTCCTACACACAGCACACACACACACACTGTGCTTTAGTGATCAGTGAGAAAGGAGAGAGGAAGCCAAAAGTCCTTAAAGAACAGCCAGCTGCAGACAGCATCCAAGCAGGGAAGAGGGGGCGGAAAAGTGCTATAGCAGATAGAGCGGGGGAAATGGAGTAGCTTAGCTGGAGTTTTTACATTCCGTTCCTTTCCCTCTCACTGCATGTCTCCCTCCCTCCCTCCTTCCCTCTCTCTTTCTCTGTTTCTATTTTTTCTATAAAAAAAAAACAAACCCCAAAAACAAGCCTATCATCTCCTCGCCTTTGTCCACAGAGGTCATTATACTCACTAATGATAAACTGCCTGACCACACACACACAGCTCTTCTCTCCACAGGGTGGCATCCCTGCAATGTCTGCAGAATAGCAAACAGCAGCCTAATTATCAGTGACACGGTGACATCTCTGACTCAGCCACCTTTACAGTCTGTCACTAACGGCCCAGTGTGAGCGAGACAGGGACAAACTATCCACCCACACAGACAAATAATTCCCTCATTGCTATAAAGACAGCAGATACGCTCCCATTAAGCCTCAGCCAGAGCAGCTCTAAGGTCCAGACTGATAAGCCCCTGGCAAATTAATTGACGGTTGCCAAGGGGAACAGAGTGACCAGAAAGAAAGCATGCTGCTACAGGTCCTGCTCCGTGTAGCGTTTTGTGGCTGCTGCTAAGACAGGGCCAACAGGGCCGACTGAGCTACAAAGTATTAATGCTCCTCGATCTCGCCCTCGCTGAGATACACTGATGCACACCTGCTCTCTCACTGGTGCATGACAACGCTGTCTCTGATAACCACTTATCCTCCTCCTCCTGACCATAAGCTCCCAGCTACTGCAGCAAGAGTCCAGCCAGAGTACAGCTGAACACTGTGCAGAGCTATATAAGCCTCTCTTTCTGTCTCTTTCAATCTTTCACTTGCTCTGTGTGTTCATACACTGCCTGTCAAACGACTGGGGACATTTAAGCCCACTTAAACTTGAATTTAAAGACACACTCTGGCCAAAATGAAAAGTTTACTATTGCCATATCAGTTGTAAACATATTTGCTTGCATCCTGAAGTACTGCCATTGTGGTATCTAGAGTAGTGGTCACAAATACAGCTCCTGGAGACCTACCTATAGACTTCACCTCAAACCCTAATCGACCGCACCTGATCTAATTACTGACTTCAGAAGTTCTTGTTTTACTAAATGAAGTGTGTTAGTTTCGGGTTGGAGGTGAAACGTGCAGGCAAGTAGATCACCAGGAGGAGGGTCGGTCACCACTGCTCTAGAGCAAGATTTTCCAGTTTCAAGACCAGGAAAAGCCCCTGCTAATGAAGGTGGGAGAAACTTTTGGAAAACTACAACTGCTTTGTGAATTTTTGGGGGCTTGTAGGTATTGCAGCGACCCACTACACGCAAAGGCCCATGGTAGGTGCATGCCTTCCAACAAAGAGACTATTTGTGTTGTTTGTTGTTGTTGTTGTTTGTTAGTGTAAGTCATGCGTTTGTGTTGTTTGTGTTGTTTGTGTCATATGTCGGGGTGTGGGGATGGTTTAGTATCTTGGGTGTCTACCATAGACAGAGTGGTGTGGTTAGAAGTGACCTCCCCGCTATTCCAGTCATCTGTATGTGCCTTTCTGCTGCTGTGTTTAATACAGAGCACGTCTCAAAGCAAAAGCATAGCCTCCGCTATGTTTCTTCTTCTGCCAACGCTACAGCATTTATTAGCCTATAGATTAGTAGTTAGGCTAACAGCCAAGACTTGTTAATTCCACAGGGATTCTCAGTGGTTATATGATGTATTTGCATAATGCATGCTGGGTACTGTACTGAGAGAACATGTAATTTAAGACAATTTCATGCTGTTGGACCGTCCAGGCCAGTTGTGCTAAAGGTGAACCATATTAAAGCACAGTGCAGCCACATCCATTAAGATGTAAACACCCCATCATACAACTGATTTTAACCAAGTAGAGTCCAACAGAACAGTCATTAATCATATGTAACTCGTCTGTACACACAAACTTAAATTTGAAGTTTCTGCTTAGGCTGACTAAAGGTATCACTGAGCTTAACTTCACGTCAGAATGGATTGTCTATTTATATTTATTCCAGTGTTAGTGTTTTTGGAACAAATAAACACTTACTGCCCATATAAATAGCTTTATGTATAAGTTATATATAAGCCTGCATGATAATATAATGATATTAAAAACTAATCAGATTTAGATGGAGGAAAACAATATTTGGAAATATTTGTGACAGCGCAATCTTGAGAATAATGTCATATCTCACACATTTTGTCCTACTGCTTCAAACGTTATGCTTTTAAACCACCTTTTTTCAGATTTTAAATGTGTTTTTAACAAGTTTGGGAAAAACAACGGTCAAATCCAAATTTAGGCAAAATCTGCTCTTCATATCAAGAAGAAACATTCATCAACATGAAGCTGAGTGATGCAAAATACACATAATGAATAGTAAAAAGAGGTTTCATGTTAACAAAACCTTTGAAAGAAGTGGCTTAACTATGATTTTATGGACCCTAAAGGGTCCCCTATATAAATGTAAAAAAGGCAGCGTAATTTTATTGTTAACTCACTGTTGGTTGAGGTACATTATTAGGTTATCGAAGTTGGAAATAAAAATGGAGAACTAGTGATATAAGGGGTATTATAAGGACGTTGCTATATGCCACAGGCCGCAATCTGATTGGCCTGGACAGACTAGCTATAGTTATGCCATTGTTTGCAGATATTTTTGTCTTACTTAACTGAAAAGTAACAGGGAAAATGAAATATTTGAAACAAAGGCAAAGTGACACATGACGTACATGTAGCGTATGAGTGTATATCTCCTCCAGGTCCCAATAACAAAAGTTCCTTAGCTGTTCAACAGTGATATCAGGAATGAACCAGTGAAAGGCAAGCATGTGGTAAAAGATCTGATACGGCTCATTTAACTGAGTAATAGTCCTGTATAAGAAACCCACTGAAGCCAAGAGATTAATTCCTCATCCACTTTTAATTCTGCCGGCCTGTTTGATGGATGAAGTGAGTCATAGGTGACGAGGGCGCGCTCACCTTAAAGCTAATGTCCCCTTTCTTACAGCACAGGCAGGCCAGCATGAGGAAGACGAACGTGAAGAGGCCAGAGAAGGACACAGCGACGACAGCCAGCGAGGATGGCCATGACAGCTCGCTCAGGGGAGCGCCACCTACAGGACCCAAGCAGAAATACAACTGTTATAATGGAGGTACAATCTAAAGGTCAGTTACTTCACTGAAGAAGTGTAATGATGCATCAGTGCATCATTGACATGAAGGTGGAGATTCAACTGCACTGCTTTTGAAATGTTCTGAATGGGTTCTGATTATAACTCCATGTAATATTGTTCAATAGAGTATGCACTCATTTTTTTAGCCAAAATACAGTTCTTGGGCTATTTTCAAAAATAAGCCCACCCCATTACAAAAATAACTGTGCAAATATTTTAATGTCTATATTCCACTAATTTATAAACCTCTCAATTCTCATTTGTGTATTCAGTTTATATAAAAAAAAATCCTTGCTTTTTTTATTTCACTGTGATGTCATAAAAAGCAATGCAGTGACATATATCCACCCATTCATCCTGCAGCAGTTAAGCCCATTCAATCACAATGATATGATCAGGAGGGTTTTATCCTGGACTGCTTTTTGAACGAAGCACAGTACATGGCAGCCGATTTGAACAGAGATCATTTACATGTATCAGTCTTAAAACATGGTAACAAAAACAGCTTAAAGAAACAGGGAGGTTGGGAAATAATTGTGTAAAAATGAATTATGCCTGCTTTTGGATCATAAACCCACACAAATGTCAACAACATAAAATATAAGAAAAATGCCAGATATGGACTCTATGGACTTCTGTCGAAATGATCAAACTGAATCGAAGATTTCATCATGCACTGCATAATTTCCTCAAGAACTGCAACTGAACTGAATGATTCTGAGATCGGAGATTACTCATGTTCACTGTTCCATACATCATACTTGTAGCATCTTAAAAGGAATGAGAAGCGATGAGAGGTGGAAAAAATGACTGACTCAAAGGAACAGCCATGAAAGCAATGTGACATAAAACAAATCTTTTTTTTTTTCCTTCTACTGCAAAGCAGAGGAAACTCTGCTGTGCCCCATTTAGAGCCTATTCATTTCCCCAGCCTGAATAAGCCAGTTTATCTAAATGTTTCATAACACACTCTATAACTGCATGCGCCTCGCAGTGGTTGATTTAATTTGGTGGGCGCTGAGTGTGAGCACTAGATCACTTTGCCTTCTGTGAAAGAACATGATGAAAATGGTCTTAATGGAGTCTAAATCTGCTTTTCTTGTTGCAGCTACTTTCTGAAACCTAATCGGCACAATATATAGTTTTTTAATAGAAAGAAAAAACTCTTAGAGGTAATATGAGAACATTTTTCTTATCAGTAACTGGATAAAATACATCTTGATTTATCACTTAAAATGAAAATGCAGTACTTATTCCTTAAACTGAACTTAAATAAGAGCAATCCAAACTGCTGTTGAATGCTTCCGTTTCAGAAATCTGATTTACACTGTTTTTCTCTTATGACAAATGTAGTTGATCAGATAAGACATGTACGGTGTCTGAAATTTGGCTAATGTAGCTAATGAGTCATGGAAGTTTACATCCCACCCATTAGCTTCTGCATGCCTTAAGCAACACACTTTCCTCAAATCATGTCAAGCTGTTAAAGAGACATTTCTGTCTAAAATTAGCTTGTAATATGTTATCTGTCATGTTATGTAATATTCTGTAGTGCGGCACTGCATCCCTCAGATTTATCAGTTTAAGAGAATTCACGATTTTATGCCCTTTTGGTGTTTACGTCTATCAGTGTCCACTTACTATTCTTACTGGAATGGCTAGGAGATAATATAAGATGGAAAGCAGTTTGGACTTTACCTCAAAAATGTTTAATTACAAATAAAAATATAGCCACGAGCGGCAATGTGCAGGTTCAAGCATGCATCACCACAGTTACACAGTTTGAGCCAACTAGGCCCAACAAGGCCTAATGCTGTTTGGGCCTTATTTACAGAGACAGAATGAAAAATGCAAGTCAGAGTTTATCAAAAGGCCTTCATGTGCCATAATTGTTGAGCAGTGGTCTTTAAACAAGGTACATGCTTAATTTCATATGCACTGATCTCATGAGCTTTATAGAACATTCTAAAAATTGTCAGCACGTCAAGAATATGTGACTTACAGTAAAATTTCTGACATAGTTGAGCTTGCAAAGTGGTTTGGTTCTCAAAGTTTAACCGTTTGATATGCCTGCCACAACGAGACCTAATGCACCCATAAGGGGACTTTTGGACACACAAGAGCGAAGTGAAAGTGGGTCAGAATTTGTCAAAAGGTATTCATATGTTATAATTATTGATCAGAGGCCTTCAACAAAGATGTTCACCAAGTTTTGTTCAGATTGATCTTTTGACCTTTGTATAGCTGTAGCTGTGGCTCTTTAAATGAATATATCAAAATACCAGACATCAGTCTGATTTTTGACATAACGTAATTGCATAGATATTCAGGTCAGAGGACTGAATCACAAATCACCCATTGTTTATGTGTGGATTTTGTAATAACACTGTGATAGCATTTTTCTAATGATTTCACGTGTTTTTGAGTGCTAAAGCGCCCCCGTAAGGCCAGTCTGGACCAAAATTTGTACATCTCCTCAGACTCGCAATATATACAAATGCAATCACAATTGAGAAGAGCAGACCAATGACTGATGAGTTATACTGTAGCTATGTAAGTTATAAATGCCAAGGCTCAGTGATTAGCTGATAGAAGGACACCATGATGAGTAAAAAAGTCAGCAATAATTTTTTGATAATTATTTACCACAGACTGTTTCTAGACCACTTTAAAAGTTAAGTAAAAGACCCAGAGAGTAATTTGAAAAGTGTGGTTCTCAAACAGTTAACAATTGCAAAAAACTATACATTTTTTAAAACACTTGTAATTACAAGTTTGTTTGAAACACTGTACTATATTACCGGAAACCAACTATGTGACCATAAATAAATATATGTACATGTCATATGTAATACTTTTTTGATTTTCACCCAGTGGCCAAACTTTCTGAAACTTCACTAGTTGTTAGAAAGTGCATACACAGACACACTATTAAAGTTTCATGATGATTGATCAATATTAAGCCTATCAATTGCCTGCTGGAAGCTGATTGGCTGATAGTGGCCATAAATTTCAATGTATCAAATTGTCCTTAGATATTCACTTATAGTCTGTCTAAGAGATGCCACCTGCAAAATCGGATCGGATGAACAGATGCTGAGAAACAGTTATTTAGTAGTTACAGGTCTAGTAGGTTTAGTAGGTCTGAAACCTTGTTCCATTTATTTTTGGTAGTGTTCGTATACAGTGATTTCTCAAGATATGCAATGGACAATATTTTAGTCAATTTCTCTCTTCTTTTTTTAAAAAATGTTGATTTGCAATCATACCAAGAATCAGTTCCATCTCATTATTGATTTTTCTTGCTAAATTCTCTCTCACAAGAGCAAGTTCAGTAACAAGAGGCCTTTTCTCAGTCTGCATCTTGGAATCCAAACACTATTTTATCTCTATCCATTATACATACAATGTTTTCATTTAATGCATATATGTAACTTCTCTCAGCCCACCCCTCTCCCATTCTCTTTATTTCATATTTTATATGCTTCTCTGTATTGATGTGGTTATAACCCAATAAAAAATCCCGAGAACCCTGGGAATTCTACCACAGAGGCGTACATATACTAAAGTAAAAATATTGATGGTTTTGTGTTCCCCTAAGTATTTTCAAATCATATTTTTTTTACTTCTACTGGTGACAACATCTACTGCTTTGAGTTTGGCCACAGCTCTGACTTAGGAGCTTCAGCATTTTATTAGACCAAAAGGATCACAAAAAGAGAAGAAGGCAGCCTAACAAACTTCAGTTCCTATGCTGATAGAGCAGAATAGTTTTCTGACTCAATACTTGTACTTCTGTTCAAGCTGTACTTTTACTGAGTCATTATTTTAAACAAGTAGCTATTAATATCTACCTGAGTAAGGATTACTCTACCCTCCTTCTGTCTCCTCAAGAAATGCACTGATGTACCACTGATGTGGAGGCTAATTAATACGGACATGATATTCGGCTACCAGGCAGTGAAGTTAGCTGCTGGCTTCCTTCTGCATAAGCCGGCACCAAAAAGGGTTCTTCTATTTTTTCAGTGTCAAGCTCGTAAAACAGAAGAATGCTTTTTAGTGATATATATAACCCTTTTCAAAAATATTCTATAGAACCATATACAACACATTTTCCATCAATCTGAACAACCATGCAAAGAACCCCTTAAGGACAAAATGGTTCTATACAGAACTAGTTTTAACTGTTCCCTTTACTAAAGAACTCTTGAAAAACCATCTTTTTAAGTGTGAACGGTTAACCTTTTTATTTTGGCCAGAGTGGAGCTTTGGCTAGGCAACACAGGCTACCTAAGAATCTACTACTGAATAACAGTACCAAGTTTCAATTTTTTTGGATGAAGTACTCTTAGGTTATTATCATTTATTCCAGAAGGGTCCATTTGCATATGGCAGCCATAGTGCTCAAAAAAGTCAACATTTTTTATTGAGGTTCAGGCTCTTGTGATTTTTTTTTCCACCAGTTACATGAGGTTTGGTCAAAAACCCTAGGACTAGTTCACAAAAGTAGATTTTGCATATTATCTAAACATGCAAAAAATCTGATTAGGCAGAGCTAAATGGTTCAATTTGCAAATTAGTTTGTCCTGAGCCAAGGAATCAGGAAAAAAAATGAAGTTTGGCCATAGCATTTTTTGCTTTAGGAGATATAAGGCAAAATGCATTTGTGCCTTTTACCACACAAAAAACCCTTTAACAACAAAATGGTT
Source organism: Colossoma macropomum (assembly GCF_904425465.1). Taxonomy (NCBI): domain Eukaryota; kingdom Metazoa; phylum Chordata; class Actinopteri; order Characiformes; family Serrasalmidae; genus Colossoma; species Colossoma macropomum. The sequence goes on along the minus strand of NW_023494801.1, from coordinate 15,181,124 downwards.
CTATATAGAACTGGTTTTAAATAGAACTGTTCCCTTTACTAAAGAACTCTTGAAAAACCATCTGTTTAAGTGTGAATGGTTAACTTTTTCATTTTGGCCAGAGTGGAGCTTTGGCTAGGCAACATAGTTTTGTCTGTCATGCAGTGTGTCATACATCATCAGAACCCACATAAAGTCTGTTTGAAATTATTTAACAAGTCTACATGGTTTAGGGCAAGTACGGTCATCTGGGCATGCAGTTTGCTTAATACTAAATTAGTGGTCATAAGCATCCATAATTAGTTAGCTGCATTAGGCTTGTAGCTTCAGTGCAAAACTACAGAAGCAAATTTTGGATGCCAAAGATGTCTTGGCCTTTTGACTACATTTGCTTGAGGAAAACTGGAAATATTAGATTTCTGGCCAAACCATCACTTTAATTGTGTGTTTTGGTTGACTGTGTGCTAAAAGATGTTGACAGAGTCACGGGGGCTCCAGCCAATAACAGACAAAGCCTTTTCACACACTGTCGGAGGTTCTGAGATAGAAGCCGTAGGGCCAGATGTCACAGTCTGGAGCGTTCAGATTTAATCTGATTTTCACTCTAAACCTCCAGCTGGCAAGAGCAAGAGGGCAGTGTGAAAGTACACTCTCATTTCATCTCTCACACACACACAAATAAACAAACGTGTACAATCACATGCTGTGCATACACTCTTGCTCAGTTTTGGTCTGCTTGCAAACATGCAAGAGTTCACACTTCCTCAAAAACACAGAGTACAGAGCAACACACACACTTCAACAACTGTTAACTTTGCATGAGGAAGTGTATCTTTTCTGGCACTCAGTTGAGTGTGGACCTGGCTCAAAGGGCAGGAGCTTCATTCTGTTTACACTGATCTGGTGTCAAAAACCCACCCACACTTGTTTTTATACAATGTCAGGACATGCAGTCATGCATACAATACCGTGCAAAAGTGTTAGGCAGTCAAGAAAATTGTTTAAAACTGTTTATCTCAGCAGTAAGTGTGTTTTGCCAGCAAAAACATTATAGAATAAATACAGATAAGCAGAAATAACAAGAATTTCTTACTTTCAGTGAGAAAGTTATATTTAGTTAAAAGAACAGTTAGAAGAACACAAGTTTGGTTCCTGAGTTTCAGTGCACTCCAGCCACTGCATGGGTTTGTTCCATCAGCAGCGCAGCTGATTTAAACCTACTGACCCGAGCATCTCACCAGCGATCCAGCAACTTGGCGATAGCCCGTTTAATTAATTTAAAACTGCTGCCAGAGGAGTTACAGCACACGATACCATGTTTTCTATCACTGTATAAAAGATATATAGGGCCTTCTTAAAAACTTGAAAACTTTCAACAATTTTCTACACCTAGCTCTAAATCTTACCCGAATGTAAAAGGGGAATTCCTCAGATTTTCTTCTAAATTTATGCATAATTCAAACATTGAGATGTCAACAAGTTACTCAGAGTGGTTTGGTGTGAAATGGTGAAATGGTGCATTGGTGGTAGAAACCAGGGGTCTTGATATCTACCGAAAATGACCAGTGAACCTGCACATCTTCTAAGATTTATATGCAATATAAACTGGTAAATGGTAATAATGGTAAAATAGCTGTAAATCCATAAAATAAAAAATAAAAATAAACAATAAAATTCATGATAAAATTCATTCATGAAGTTTAAAATAATGCATTTAGTCCAAAAACCTCTTAAAAATTTTGAGTGAGTCAGGCAAAATAATGTGTCAGTCATTAGGCAGTGTATTTATGACCATTTCATGTAAAAACTTTCCGTGAGGGAGCTTTTAGAAGCACTAAATGTTTCGGGGGTCCGGTTCCTATCAACACCTTTGAACATTTCTGACTTGGTAGGTTTCTCTAGAACCGAGTGTTTCACATCAAACCACTCTGAATGACATTATTTGAACTTTAACTATTCAGTTATGCAGAAATTTTGAAAATTGGAAGAACCTCTGTAACCACAAATAAATGGCCAAGCAGAAAAAAGCAAGTCAACACCATTTTGTTGGTTCCCCATACATCGATTACTCTCAGTTTCCCTACAATATCAGGACATATCTGTCCTGAAAATGTACAAAACCAAACACACAGAGATGCCACTGGCTGGCACGCTGACGGATGGTCTCCTGGCTGGGGTAAACTGCAGTATCGGAGACACGGCCGGTGATCCGCAGTCTATCTGAAAACGCACGCTCTCTTACCCTGCTCACACGTCTCCATGGTAACAGCCTGGTTGGCTGACCCATCATGTTTGATGGACTCTCACAGTGTGTGCTAAATCTCTCCCCAACCCCCAATTTTGCAACACCATGCCAGATTTCTGCTGATGCATGAACAGCTGGGGCTTCTTCTGGTGCCTCTCGCTCACTCTTTCTCACTCTTTCCTTCCATCATGTTCTCCACCTCACGTATCTTCTGTGTCACACCCCCCCCCCCCACTTTTAACACACACACATCCACGCTGTGTGTGTCCTTCAAAGAGCAGAGCAGAGCTGTGATGACTGATGGGAGAAGATAAGGTGGATGACAGACCTGGAGCCAGATCTATGCAGGGACACATAAATACAAAGGGAGTGCAGTTGAGTGTATGAGGATGTGTGAATATGACAGTGAAAGTGATGGATTAGGCATCGCCTATGTGCCAAAAAACAGGTCTCTTTGGAGCAATGCCACAGAAGAACCACTTTTGGTTCCCTAAGAACCTTCTATGGATGTTTCTTGGAAGATTTTTTTGTAAATTATATGTGTGAGTAAATATTTAAATTAGGAGGCATTCTTTCTCTTTGCATGTATTTAGCTCAAATATCCGCATTATCGTAGGAAAACACAAATATTTCGACAATATGGGAACATTTGGTTGGTCCTTACAAGGAAAAGTGCCTTTTAAACCTATGGAACCGAGCATCTTGGTAACAGTCCGTTCTGAGAATTTGGCCTTTTTAACTTGAAATTGAACTCTACCAGAGAAGTAGCAGTACGTGCACATCCACGCTGGTCACAGTGAAACATACTGGAGCTTTCTATGTCCTATCATGTTTTCTATCACTGTGTGAAGATGCATGAGGTCTCCTTTATTGTTGAATGCACACTGTTTTTATTTGAGTGGGTGAACAAGCTCATTTAATTCTGACTGGTGAGTGCTTAATATTGCAGCACTGAAAAATCTCATGATTAATGGAGAAGAGCAGATTAAATGACAAAAATAGCCATGTTATTGTATCTGCCTAACCAAAAGTGCAGCATTTTTTGTATTAAAAGAGCCAAACGATTTTCTTCTGGCTGTTAAAGTTATGGTTAAGGCAAAAGTTATTCAGCAGTGGTTAGAGATGGTATATCAGTATGGGGCAATATCAGCAGAAAATGCTGGATTGGATATCAGAGGGAAAAACAGTTAATCTGATCCAATCCTGTAAAAAGCCTGAACCCCAGCCATTTCTAGCCTGAAACAGCATGCATTAACATCGTGTTTAAGTAGCTTGAGCATAATTTCTTACTCTTAGATGCTCATCTCAAGTGTAATGTTTCAAATAAAAATAGGTCGTTGAAGTAAGTATTTTTTAATATATATTTTTAAATGGTTATAAATACGCTGCCTCTTGCCGGTGACATTGTTTATTGGTACTTGGAGATAAGATATTGGCCTGAACCCCCTTTTTTAAATACTTTCATGGAGAGCTACAAAGTCAAAGTAGTCCCTAAATAAAATTTATTTTTTGGATTTATCATTATTTTTATACTAATTTCCACTTTAGATATTGAAAAGACACATGTAGGTTCACTGATCATTTTGGAAAGTAAAAAAAAACTTGGTTCCTATTACCGCCAATGTAATCTCAGTCAGTATGATTCTCTACAATGAACCTCTTCACATCAAAACACTCTGAATGAACTTGTTTACATCTTAACGACTTAATTTACGACTAAAAAATTCCCTTTTATGGTTTGAATATCAGTATCGGAAAAGAAAAAGCAGTACTATGCCATCTCTAGATAAGGTTTCTTATGAGTCAATGGAAGTACCCCTCAATAATAGTTTCAAGGGATTGTGTGTGTGAGCGATGTGTAGGCAGCCGAGTCGAAGGAGGGGGCGGCCGCACCACACACAGCAGCTGGAGACATGAACTATTCGGCCCACTGCATCACAGCACAGTGACTCAGAGCTCCAGCCAGCTGCACACACACATAACTAAAGCCTGTTCTCACTGCACTACCCCCCCTCTCTACCCCACAAACCACACAGTTCCCACTCTTTTCTTCTCACAAGTCATGCAGTCAGAAACACTAAAATAGCGCGCAATATATTCTTTTGTGAATTGCTATCATGATATTGGCCTTCACAATACTTGTACCTCCAACCAACCAAGGCCTTTACAATGTCACATGTTTGTGAAAGACCTACACAGATGTACGCTATGGGTACTGTACATATATCCATTCAAATATTTTGTCGAGTCCTAGTTTGCATGGTAACTGTAGTCATATATGTAATTCATGACCTGTTCTCACTGAACAATGTGTGCAATATCAAGCATCCCCCACTGACATGTTCTAGGCCTGGGCGATAGGGCGATGTCATCGGATATCATTGTTGATGGACAAATGACCTGATGGCAATATGAAAAGGCGCCGATCGCTGTTTTGGGAAAAGAACTGAGAGAGAATTAGATTTAGATCTAATTATCAATAAACAGTTTGTAAATGTGAATTGGGGTTCATGTTTAAGAAGTGTGTGGGCATGAAAGAGAGAGAAATTTGTTAAGAAGCTGCCTGTTAATTCTCTTGCTGTAATGCTAGCTTTACCTGCTCCATGTCTCTTCCCCTTCTACTTATTTTATCCTACATTAAGTCAAGCTTGAGCGCATGGAACTGAACATAAACGCAGATGTGCTTTAGAACTTCTAGTTGCTTCAGTGTGACTCACTGCAGTAAAACAACCGAGTTAAAGTCTATATTATCCTACAGCAGCTTGCACCAGCACTGGAGAGAAAGTTCTTCTGATCCCTGCTTGCGGCTGGAAAATGGGATCAGAAAAAGGTAATAAACGATATTAGATAATATGTATACATAATGTTTTATTCACTTTTACCGATAATCAAATTTAAGTAAAAGTGAAATTTGCAGTATTTTCTGTACAGCTTAAATGTCCCGGTGGCTAGTTGAATTATGAAAATGCTGCTGTAATGACAGAAAACGTGATATAATTGATAATCATGGTTTTTTAACTGGAAAATATTGTGCTTATTTTTAGATATCGCCCAAACCTAATATGTTCTAGTCTTTATGGTTGTTCATCAGGTAGTTCAAACACATGTCTGTAAACATGGGATCTCATGAAGTACAGAATGCACAAAAGTTGTCCAGTTTGGAGCTGTGATGTCATGAGTAAAGCCAGCTATAATATAATATTCCATTAATTGGGGGTAATTTTTAGAAGACTACAATATTTTAACCCGTGTTACAACACTTGCGACTTTTATAGAACCGGTGCTACTTGCTCAAAAAGCTTATGTACAGCTCGGAACCACCTACAATGCTCACACACACATTTTCTAAGCTGCTTATCCTTCTGGGTTGCGGGGGATTAATGGGCAGAAGGCAGGATACACCCTGGACAGGCCGCTGGGCAGACACATAAACATACACATTCACACACACACACTCACACTCACACCTAGGGGCAATTTAGCATGTCCCGCCCAGTTGGGAATCGAACACAGGCCCTTCTACAATGCATTATTTTTCCCAAGTCAGTCACAGCTAATTCCACCTGCTTCTTAGCTCTCCCCATATCACACAAAGAGAGGAGAGTGGGAGAGGGAGGGCGCGGCCAATTATGCTTTGTTGGACTCATGGCTGTGGCTTTACTGGGGATCGAACTTGTGATCTCCCAATGATGTGGCAAATGTTTTTTTTGTTTTTTTGTTCTTTGTTTTATTTTTAAATGTGTGCTTTGAACATCTTGTCCAGCCAAAGTTTCAGAGTATTTTGTGGGTATTTTTTTTTAATCAAAGTCTTCATTTACAATCCACGAGTTAATTTTAGTTACAACAGTTTAGGCCAATATTTCACCATGTCATATTATTGATTCACCAATTAATTTTTGATACATCGCAACATGTCTCTATAATAACATGTAGCAATATAATCACAATGCCAGTGTTTTGTCCATATTGTGCATCCCCTAACTAAATCAAGATATATCCCTCCATCTTACCCCACAGACAGTCATGTAATTCTCACTATCTCCTGGTATGCTTTCATTAACCAGCACCATTTCATGCTGCAGAGAAACCTGCCTGCCACCCGGCAGCAACTTCGGCCTATAAATATTTGAAAAGCACACATTATCGCTCTCCCTCTCTCACTGCAAAATGAAAATAAAGAGCATAAGCCTGGCTCAGTTCGCCGTTAGGAAGGAAGCTGCCTAAACCCAGACTGGATGATGGATAGCAGTGCTGCTTGTGGTAATCACAGCGCTTTACTGCAGTTCAAAGAGCTACCATTACAGCCAGACAGAAGGGATGTCCCCATCTGATCTATAAGGTCAGTGCTGAAGCCGATTTACGCATGTTTAAACAGACTGGATCCAGCTATGTACATCCCAATCATATACCAGCCTTTTGTTAAAGCTACTTCACACCACTGTTTTCAGAAGTTAAGGCATTTTAAATATCTGTACTGTAGGTACTATTTGAAAGTGGCAGTGTCCACCTGTAATATCAGCAGTTCCAGTGTTCTGCAATTAAGGTAACCGACTACAGTCAAAACATAGATGGAAGCCGCATGTAAACTGGGGTTGGCAGTAACAGGACGTTCAAAGCCAATACAATTGAGATTGATTTTGCAAATGTCTGTGCAACTTTAAATAAACAAGAACATTAAAGATATTATAAAGTGGTTCTTTCAAAAAGGTAGTCCTACATCACAAAACATATGGGGGATTCTGCCATTGTAGTGGCAAATGGGGTATGAATATTCATCTGATTCAAGCTTAAAACATATTTGGTTTCGCTGAAAAACACTGTGTTGTTGTAACATCACTGTAACACCGCTGACCAGATTATTAACACCTGAGCTTTTTCTAGAATACAGTCGACTGACATTTTCTAAGCCACTTATCCTTCTGGGTTGTGGGGAGAGCTGGAGCCTATCCCAGCAGTCATTGGGCAGAAGGCAGGATACACCCTAGACAGGTTGCCAGTCCAAAGTCACATCATATGCAGAAAATTACAAATAGTCATGTTATTTTAAGTTGAAAATCACTTAATGCTTCACGATTAACACCACTGACACAATATTTGTGTGGGTCTGTCAGTATTTTAGACACATTTATCAGAAATAGAAAAACAGGGTTCGGTTACTATGGACTTGGCCTTTCAGCATTGGCCTTTCTTCTTTTGAGACATCCATATAAGAGCTAATTCAAAAAAAAGATTTACAGTTCATGTTTCTATAACACCAGTGACAAGAAATCAGGAGATGAGGTTTATTATCAAAGTTAAATAATGTTTATACATTTAATATATCATTTTATTATAAGAAAGACAATGATTTGAATCTATTTTTACCATTCAAACTCAACAAACTCATCATTCAGCATGTCAATTCCAGAGAATACTTGTGTGGTAAAGAGGTTCTTGTCAAGCAGCACTGGTTAATGTTCTGGAACTCTGAGCCCGTGGGAGCCACTGACGGATGGAGTCACAGTGGCCAGGAAAAGCCACAGTTGCTGCAAATGAATGGAGTGTGCTCACCATATGACCACAAATCACGGATGAAGGACAAATACAGCCCTAAGTCAAATATTATCTCCTGAGTGCCAGGTGCAGAGCAGATTAGCCTAGCCAGTGTCTCTATAATACCTCCTCTCATATGCAGCTGAGCACAGGACTGAAGTATGTAGTAGCTTCAGACCAGTGGTTCCAAATCCTGCTGTGCATGTTTTAGTGTCTCCCCTTACCCTAACACACCTACTGTAGCTCAGGAAGGGTTTGTTAATTAGCTTAGTAGTTGCATCAGTTGTGTTATCCTAAAAAATAAAAGTCTTTAAATAGTTCTTGAAAAAATCTTTTAATAAGTAAAAAACAAAAACAAATGTAATGCATTAATAACGTGAATAACTGGACTAAATTATTATTGGCACTATTTGTTTTTAACCTTATAGCATTTTCCTAATTTGACCCTTTCAACCATCTGTAGCTCAAGCCTGAAGCCCAGCTGCTTTATGCTGCCCTGAAGAGTTGGAACCATTGACTGTATATATCAGTGATGTCTAAAAAAATTGATATCAATTTAGGTCCATTTTTTTTTCTGCACTTCAATTATGTGGAACTTCTTTAAAAATGTAAAATGTCCTTTTTATTTACAGCATCATCCTTTGAAAGGTTCTTCAGGGAAATGTGAGTGGTTCTTCTATGGCATTGCTCCAAAGAACCCTTTTTAGCACCTTCATTTTGTCGAATTAGGACTGAGAGCCCCTGATTTAACTTATCCAAATGAGAATGCAGTACAGGGCTGGTGTCTAGCAACTGAGAAGGGAACTGAAAACATCTTTCCTTCCCCTGTCTTTCCGTCTGTTCATGTGCGTGCAGAGGGGTTGCACTGAGGGTCAGGACTGCGGAATACTTGTGCAGTTTAGCATGTGCTCTCCAGACGAGGGATGTCTGAGTGAATTCTGCAGGATGCTACAGCACTGGCCCTAAAAAAGGTCCTACGCACACTTTTAAAAATAACACTTCCTTTCATAGTGTGTATTTAATCTTACCCAGTGACATATGAAGGTTCACGATGGTCTTCCATCTGGGAAAGCACTTATCAGTTCTATCATTGTCAGAGTGCTAATGCAAGTAACATCCTGTTTCTACATGATGACTAATCATGTGGTCAGCCTGCAACATGCAACAAAAAAGTGCTTAAAACTTAAAACTGAGAGCTTTTGTGTAGGCCCGGTTCCTCATTCTCATAACTACATTACTTACATAGCAATTTCATAGCACTGTCTGAAAGTTGATGAATAATGAAAGGTCCTGTCAATTTAAAGTACTATATTTTAGCAGATACTAATTGTGTTTGGATGATTGTACTAATTGTTATACTTCGTTTATCTGTGTAATGTGACGTCGCAGATTCCGACTTCTGCCAGAAAGTAAAAGCTTACAAAAGCTGCTGTGCGGTTGTTTATGCTGCCATGGCTACACCACTGTCGATCACCATGCACAATGTCAGGTCATGCAAGTCCCGGTCAAGCCGAGAAGTTGAGTTTTTCTTGCCTTTCACTCCTTTTTTTCACATCAACCACATTGACAGCCTCTTTAAGATTAATAACTGAATAATACGGTTCATGGGGTTAACCTAGCAGTATTATTACACAACTCCTGTAGTAGTTATGTTGCCAACATGTCCCTCCTTTTCTCTGACTGACAGAATGTGTTAAACTTGGAGTCCTTCAAAACAACATAAAGAGCTGAGTTAATCTCAGTCACAGGCCCTTTGATGATGATATGTCACTGTTTCTGGCATAACAAACCACAATTGTCATGCTGTTATATTATAGTCATATCACCTCAAAGGATAGGATCAAATCCAACTCATTCTGATGGGATATTACAAAACCTACCCATAATGCCCAAAACAGCCCATTCAGTGCTGGACTAGAGCTGCCGTCCAGATGGCCGGGTTGGGACTGGACGAAGGCTCAGGAAAGCAGGAGTCTATTCAGGACGTTTGGCAGCATGGGGCCTCCCGAGATCCCAGGGAAAAGAACCGAGTCGTCGTGGTAACGGTGAGCAGCAGGCCATTGCCTCATTCTCGGCTGGAGGTAAACACTCTTCAGTCCTCACACGCCACTGGAGCCACACAATGTGACACACTCGCATGGGGAGAAGTGCAAGAGACCGCCTGCATGTCTTTTTTTAGCTCACCTTTATTTGCCTCTCTCTTTCTTGTTTTCTCTCCTTCTGTCTCTCTATCTCTCAGCTTGTTACAAAATCCTGATTAGCCCAGATTGCTTCCTTTCCCTGTTTATTCTCCGGGTGGTGGATCACTCTCAGCACCGCAGTGACACTGATATGGTGGTGATGTGTTAGTGTGTGTTGCGCTGGTACGAGTGGATCAGACACAGCAGTGCTGCTGGTGATTTTAAAAACTCAGTGTCACTGCTGGACTGAGAATAGTCCACCAACCCAAAATATCCAGCAACAGCGTCCTGTGTGCAGCATCCTGGGACCCCTGATGAAGGACTAGACCAACACAAACTGGGCAGCAACAGATGAGCTACTGTCTCTGACTTTACATCTACCAGGTGGACCAACAAGGTAGGTGCAAAAATGTAATTAATATAATATACTGTAGCTTTACAAACTGGAATACATTAAACTTCATTTGCTTGCTCTAATTTTGTTTTCAGAACATCATTATCGTGGAAAGGTGCAAAACACACACACACACATACACGTTGCCCTTCAGTCTTGGGACTATGTGCTGACACTACTGCAGAATGGGCGGTGTGCCAAGCTCAACACCACTGCAATCAAATGCTCCAGGGGAGAGAGGGGGTGGGGGGCTGCTGGGGTATACCATTATGCAACAGACTGTTATGCTCTCTAAGGATGAACTGATGGGCTAGAGCAAACTCTGTTCTCTGAGTCTGAAGAGGACAATAGGAAAAGCTCTCCATGTCTCCCTCGCCCCCCCTCTCTCTCTCTAACAGGTTCCTAGCAACCTCCTGCTCCATTTGGCCTAGTAGACGGCCATGTATCTGTGGGCATCGGAGTGCAGCTAAATGCACCATGGCTTTGACAGCAGCCCTCATTCAGAGCCATGGCAAAGATGACCTTTGTGGGCTAATGTAGGGCAGAGTACATCACAGCCTGGCTCAGCAGTGGTCCTGGAGGGGCAGGACAACTGGCATTTACAGAAAAGCACACAGCAGACCCTTCTAATGCCTGCCTCACCACACCGGCCTGTAACATCCTTTGAGTGCACGCCAGTGCTTTTTAGTAAATTATGATGTTTCGGAACACTGAGTAGTGACAAACCCAGTAGGTCAACTGACCTGCTCTGACCACAAATTAGTTATTTTGTAGCAAGTGTTGTGAGGCTGGAAAAACCTTTACAGAATGTTCCACATGCAGATAAATAGTGAGTTTCCTGATAACCAAGATTTTATGTTTAATGTGTTCAATGTATTAACTTTCTAAAGCAAAACACATTCACGCATACACGGGTTTCAAAATGCAACCGTTAGACAGTTCAGGGTCGGCTCTACCTTTTAAGCGACACAAGCAGCTGCATAGGTCCCATGGCCACCAGAGGGCACCCTAACAACTTCTGTATTACTGCTGTACCATTACATTGTCCAAGATGCTTGAGTGGGGAAAAAAAGCAAAGCTCAATGCAACCAAAATGAGAAAATACTAAGCCCTTACCGATATATTACATGTTAGGATTACAATTTATTAATATTTTAAAATGAATCAGTAAGGTATTTTAAAAATTACACCTTCTTGAGCCTTCAATTTAGCAATATTGGTTTTTAAATCAATTATATAGAATTCCAAGCACCACAGAAGTGCTTGTCCCCACAGTCATGTGTAAAGGGTGAGTGGCATATTTTGAGGTAAAAAACATGTTTTTCTGCAATTGTAACTGCAACAATCTATACATGACTATGAAGTATATGATTTAAATGACATAAAGAAAACAAACGGCAAATAAATATTATAAAAAATATAATGAACGTTTTTGTCCCCAAAATCTCTCATTTTGAAATAAAAATCACACTGATGACATCACTTGTCCACTGTGTCCTTTCAGTCATCAGAAATGTTCTCATTTAGCTCATGATTTCCTATGAAGCTTTTAGTTGAAGTCACTGGTGTGACCTACTTTATTTTTAGGTAATTGTGAAAAAATAGAATACAAATGGATTAAATTATATATTTTAGTGGATATTCCATGCTTGACAACATGTGGTTTGATGCTCTGTAGCAGCCATTTTGTAAAATGCATTTTTCATTAAAAACGACCCTGGTGTTACTGTCACTGGTGTTACCTTTCTTATGTGTAACACCAATGAGGATTGGTAACACCCGTGACTACTATGGATAGATAGGAAAAAAGCACAGTTTTCAGGGTCACAGCTCTTTCTGTTAGTTGGCTCTGGCTCTCTCCAGCTCTGCTACAACAGCCACTGCCTTGGCAGAACCTAGCTCCACCCTTCACAACAAAAGTCCCTGCAAAAGTACTGAGTATAAGAATTAGCAAACAAGCATCCAATCATCAACAAAACACAAATTAACCAGTTCTAAATGTATAGAATTTAGACAGCATGTGGTAACTATTGTTATTTGTTAATCTAAATTTATAGCACATCAGCTAGCAACTTTTGGGGCCCCACAAAAAAAATCCTGCTTAGGGCCGCCAAAAGGCTAGAGCTAGCCATGAGACAGTTAGATGGTACTTAGCTTCTGGAACAAACAAGCACCTTTGCATGAGTAGCTTCTAAAGGATGAGCAGTTACTAAAATGATGTCACTAGCCTGCTAGCTTTGGCTCCAGCTTAACCCCTTTAATGGCCAGGGCCTACTAGAGGGCCCAAAGTTTTATTCCACCATTCTATAACACTCATCCAGTTTGCATTAAAGTCCTTGTAGTTACTGAATAATAAACCTTAGTATATAATGAGCCTGGCATTTTTAGGAGTTAAAATAATTAAAGAAATGTGGTTGTCAATTTTTTTCTGTCTTCTTGGCATTTTCTCCACTAGATCTGTCTTTTTCCAGCACAAATTAAGCTCTGGTTCACTCAACCAACTGCTTCACCACACACACAGCATGCATTAACTGGCCTGTTCAAATAGCACTGAAGACCAGATGTATGCACGAGCGCAGGTGCAGTGCAAAATGTGCCTTGATGTGTCTGCAATATGCACTCACAATGTGCCTGAAATTAACATCCAATTTACTAAGGCTGCAGCTAATCATGCAATTTGCGCACAGGATCGCCTACTAACTGCTCGCTTGTGAGGCACAGTAAAGCAGTGGGGCCATCAAGAAGCTTGAGACAAAAGAGAAAATGCAAGTTCAGTGCAAAGAGACAAAAGCGTGAATAAAAGAAAATCATTCCCAGCAACATGCTATAGGTATGTAATTCTACTATTATAATGGAGAATTTAGAAAATAAAACATTCCACATTTCTCCCAACAAAATACTTAAAAAAAATATATATATAATATAAATATATTATATTATAATATATATAAAAATATATATAAACAATTTATGCCTGTTCTGAAAAGGCAGAGAAAAATTCACCCAAAACCAGCCACAGCTAGTTGTTCAAATGTTAGTAAATCAAGCGGAATATGTCAGCTATGTTTCCAATGTCTCCACTTACTGTGTGTGATCCTCCCACATTATGCATGAATGCATATGCATGAGAAAGAGAAGCGTATTTTGTTCATGCCCAAAAACTGCATGCTTAGGCTTATATGCCAGTTTTGTACATAACACACAGCCTGAATGTGTCCAATTTGTGTTTAAAACTAGTGCAAAAAGCTTAGTACATCAGGCCCTGAGTGTCCTCAAAAACACTAGATTCATTTATGGAGTATATTATGTTACACAATTATAAACCGGGTATCTTTAATGATGAGTATAAAGGGCAGAGATGTTCACAAATCGATATATGTGAATGCGAGGTGAGACTTATCGAGAATTTTAGTTTAATCTTGTTTTTAGCTGGAGGCAATGCATTGCATTAAGGTAAATCCCTACAAAAACATTCAACACGGTTCAACACGGCTTCAAATAATGACCCTTTCAATATAGAAAAACCTTTAGTCTGAAAGAAAGACCTGAAGCTCTACACGCAGTTAATTCAGTGTTTAAAGAGCAAAAACAACTCAAAACAGTTGGTTAGACTATAGTTTATATAGCACGTAAGCTAGCCAGCGCATCAACTAATCCACCAGAAACTTAAGTTTTAAAGGAATGTGATCTGCAATTTAGTGAAAACTTCAGATAGATTAGCTAACAACTTCTGCTATAATAGCTAATGTGCTAATTAGCATTTTTGCTATCCAAACTACATGCTAGCCAACACTTTCAAGTTGTTTTTGCCTCTTTACATCAAACGTCACATTTTCTGCTTATAGTGCTTCGTTCTGTCCATCAGACTGAATGTTTTTGTGTAATGAAAGACTTGATTGCAGGAGAAAGGCAATGCAGTAATGACTGCGCATGACCGTAGAAAAACTGACAGGCAATGTTGAAGGTTGAAACTACAGGTTTTATCCATACACCGCATTAAGACTGGCAGTCATGGCAATCATTTTTGTTTGTGTTTTTTCTAAGCTGAGTTTCTCGAGTTTGAGTCGAGTTGTGAGTCATTTAAGGGCACATCTAATGCGGTGACTTGAGTCCCCATCTCTAAAAAAAGCACATTAAACAAAAAATGTCCTGATGAGGGCAGGGCTTTTTCCTCCCCTGGCAACATTAACACTTCAGACGGTGGCAACTCATTACTGTTTCATCTGTAATTGTCTCCAAAGAATTTGTCACCTCCGAATTATCTCAAATTACTGTATCATGGCTCATTGGATTTCAAATTCACTGAATGTGCAATCTTCTTTGTTTAATGTACTGTTCTGTTTTACCCAACCTCATTCTCTCTTGTTCCCACAAATAGGACAGGCAGTAGACTGCGAACTTCTTTACTTTCATTAATGATACCATTAAATGTCCCTCAAATACACACAGGAAGCCAAATGACTCATCCTACAAACAGCACACAGGAAAAGACCCGTTCAAATGGCTCTAGACAGGAAATTATGACCGCAGACCACTCAAATTCAGGGACCACACGTGCCTGAACACTAACATACACACATGCACACACTTAGAGGTGCTCTCCTCTTCATTAAATAGCCAGGAAGAGAATCGCTGCCTCAGTGGAAAAGCGCTCCGCTCTTACTTTGTCTGTTCCCCTAGAGAGGAATTGATGCTGACAGCAGCCTTCTGTCACCCACTGAGAGAGAGACATGTAGAGAGAGTGGGAGAGAGAGAGAAAGGAGAAAGAATACTACATACAGCAAAAGCAGATATGATAACCGACCCACAGAGTTCTAGAGTTCCGTAGTGGAGAGCATGAGAGCACTGGCACGAGAGCCAACGGCCTCCTCAATCCCAGAGGGAACAGAATCAGACCGAAAAATGCAATTCACAAGGCAATATTTGGCCTCTGTCTCAACAGTCCTGACCAACACTGAGATGCACTTGGATGGTGATTAACAGCAGCCAATCACAATCACTGCTTTAAATGAAAATAGAATGGTTAACTGCTAATGGTTTTTGTGAATTTTTGGAAAAGATTCTTTCAAAGATATTTGGGCTTAATATGTTCACCCATTAGCAGATTTTAAAAGGAGCTAAATTAGGCCTATAAAATTTACACAGTCATATGCAAAACTTTGAATACTCCAGTTAAATTATATGTACAGAAAAAAAAATTCAGTGCACAATTTCTTTCTATTTCTATTTTCTTTCGAGTTTATCATATTGGAAAAAATTAACATAAAACAAAATGATCTTTTGTTTTATTTTTTCCAATTTGTTAAATGTAGCAAATAAATGGTAATTGTGCACTAAAATGTGCAAAAATGTGTTCTCTGTAGAGGATGTGTTAACTTACGTTGACTTAGAAGATTAATAAAATGTCATTTGAACAGGCCCCGCAGAGTTTTGCATTTTTTGAATATTACATAATGCATCAGCATATTTTAAAATATCCTCAAAAACTACATTTCTGAACAAGAAAATGCATGAATAGAAAAATAGGTTACACATCAGTCATCATTTTATCTCTATTCCAGTTAAACTATTATAAGCATTTACCAAACTGAACTGCACTCTGAATGAACTTCCGCTCTCACAGTGCATCCACAATAAAAGAAGCCCTGTGTACATCTTTCATACAGTGAAATCTATAGAAAGTATATAGAAAACAAAGAGCACACAGAAAGCACAGATTCTGCACACTGATACCCAACATAACTCCTCTGGCAGCAGATTTAAATGCATTAAAGGGGCAAGATAGGGTTAATATATTGCAAGTTGTATTGCAATATGTAACAACTGAATCACAGTATGTTATTTATGATTCTAGAAAGTGGTGCAACTGAATGAATAATTACCCTTTTTATGCTCTTTGGGGCAGATTTTCTAACATTTAGTGCCATTGCCAACTCCACTTTGCCATTAAAAGTGGCTGTTGCAGTTTACTGAATACACACAGTGTCCTTTATTGAGATAATGGGATCAAAGGAGTGGTGGCTGCTCTTTTGGAATAACAAAGCCAACAGTAAATACTCTACGCTATTTAACACCTGTGAAAAGCTATTTGGGCGAAAAGCTAATGTGGCTGCTATTGACTGCGCTCAGAGAGAGGGCAAGTGAGAATTATCACACTCTTTTATTTATTTTAAATTGCATGTCATATTATTCTTAATTAGATGAAGGGCGTAAAAACCAAACACAAATACTTTTAGAAAAACTATGTTCTAAACTGCTTTTTCACAACATTATTTTGCTTGAATAAGAATTTAAGAGTTATCTTTTTCAAATGACTGTTAAAAGCACATATCAAGACTTTTTGGCTGCAATCCCTGCTTTACCAAAGCTACTTGTTACTTTATTATTCTTGCACTCTGTAGCGTCTGAACAACGTTCAGCTCATCCCACTGGCCGAAGAGGAACATGTGCCTCAAAACAGAAAGTCAAAACAGTCACTTAATTTCTCCAATTTCTGATGTCAAAATAATGTCTTATTTTCTAAAAATAGTTATCTTTTATGTTGAAAAATCAGATACTTTCTCAAGGAGTGATTACTTTATAACTGTGTAATTATTTTGACTTACTAAATAAAAATAAGTCATTATTTTTACCTAATGAGTCACAGTTTTATCCTGAAACAGGCAAATGAAAGTTTCTTTTCTCCTACCTGACAGAAATGGACTTTCATACAAACACATGGTTATTTTGCTCTGCTGATATGCTAATTATAAAGCTGTGTTTAGGTTAATTTAAACAGAAGTTCTTAGATAACTGTACCAGCACAAAGTGTCGGTGGACTGTTGGTAGTTAGCACAACTTTTAATTAAAAGTGATAACGTATGACAATGTGTGATAATAAGAAACATGTGAATAAGGTAAATAACTCTCAATAATCATATGGTTATAACACAACATGAACCATTGAAAGAGGGAGGGAGACAAAAGCGTAAGACAATTTATATTTGTGTTTGGCCAATAAAATTGGCTGATATCTACAAAAATCCACCCTGATGCAAGTAAAGATTTCAGTTCTATTACTGCAATACACAAAACACCATCACTGATCAAATAAAATGCAAACAGGTAAAATGCATCCTAACCGTACCTTCAGCATGTGAATAGCTAAATATAGCACAGAAAAAAAAAACTCATCAATGGGGAGAAATGATGAACAATAAGTAAAATACGACATGAGTAATGGAAACCAACGTCACTATGAATTCTAGGAAGCTCCACCCACTGCATTACATCATTTGTATTATTTCAGACTTTCTAAGTTTCTGCTGAGTGAGGAAGTATTATACTTGAAAACTGACAATCATATTTGACAACTGAATTTTTAGATCCACAAAATCAATATCGGTATCGGTCACGAAGATTTCTTATCGGTCAGGTCCTAATAAACGAGAAGGAGAGTTTTCTTCTTTCTTGCTTGTTCAGCACAGATGGCAACTTGCACATAATCACAGTAATCAACAGGTTGTCAGGTCCACTAGGACAGCCACAGTCATTACTGCCTAATCTCCAGAGCTTTATTTCGGGAGCCGCCGCGCTGCCTCCCACACAGAGGAAAACGAATGCTCCCCAATACTACAGAACTGCAGTGGAGGAGATTAAAAAAAAAACCCTACTCAATTGGATTTTATGGTCTCCGTGGCTGCAGTGTGTTTAGCAACACCATAGCTGATGCTGACAGACAACCCTGAGCTCGTGCTCACTCAGCTGGCTATTAACAGGGTGTATTTTTACCATATCAGGGGTATTTGTGGTTCAAGCGTCAGTATGACTCGAGGCAACATGCGTTTCTCACCCGCTGTGTGTGTTTGTGTGATTCTGTGAAGTCTCACGCTCAGGAAGGAGACAGGCTGATGTGTTTACGTAACTGTTCCTTCCCTGGGAACAACATGTGTGTCACAGATAAGAGAGCAATGGTCACACACGTACACATAAATGATGCACAGACACACATGCCTCGGTGCGACACGCTGACCTTAAGGCCATTCGATTCCTCATACATTTCTCCACTAGGAGTTCAACTCAGGAGCAAACTATTAAAGGGTCAACATCACAGAAAACCAAATTTCTGTCTCTTTGTTTTTGGAAGTAAATGATTTGAAGTAATATGCAAACACTGTTAAAGTTTCAAACCACATGGTTCACTGCTCAGTTCCTACAGCCCATATAAGTTGCAAAAACAGCCTGTTTCTGTGGGGCCATGAGAACCAAGCTATCCACCTATTCAGCCTATATAAGTTTAGTTTCGCGTATTCGTTTTGAAAGATGTATCAGCTCTGGGTGCTTTTGAATGATGCACAGTAAAGCACAGCCAGAGAACAGAGCTCTTTATATCAGTCTTAAAGGTTTTTTTGGTGCATAAACCATACAAATTTTATAAAAGGACCTCAAGGGAAAAAGAATTACAGGGAAAATGTAGAACATGGACCCTTTAAATGTAGCTCTACTCTTCAGTTTCCTGACGATTACATAGCTTCTGCCCAACGTGAGAGTCCATTATCTGACGTGACACAGGCGTATCAACCCTCAATTCGGTTTACCTGGATGTAGTCTAACACAGTTCTCCACATGAACTGTGGCCAGTTAACATCAGTAATACTTCAGTGGTCAGATTTGTTTTCACTTTATGGTTTATTAGACTTAAAAATCTGATCTGACTGCTAAGAGGTGGGTGGGATACTGATTTATGTTGAATTCTTTTGTTTTATGCTGTACATGGACAAAACAGATATTGCCTCATGTGAAAAACAAGCCAGTAAGATAAAGGATCACACACCAGAATAAAAAAAGTGTTTTGCTGCAATAACCAAAAATGTCTAACATAACTTATATTGGCGCTCAGACATACAGCACAAGGCTCTAGACACAAGAATGCATTAGCAAAGACGTCTGCACCTCTACCTCACCTTGCAGATGACGTGACATCGTCAGAGGCTTTTCACCATGTCAGCTCATCACAGAATACAGTCTGACTTTCACTCTGTCTGTCTTTGACTTTGACTGTATTTGTATTTAACTATGTGAAAGTTGTTTAACCCCTTAAAGCTCTAGGATTATTATATACTAAGGCTTATAATTCAGTAACTATGGAAACTTCAATGCAAACTGGCTGAGCTATTCTTGGGTTATAGAATTGTGTAGTAATACTTTGGCTATTTAAGGGGTTAACTGTCAAATAAAGTAAAAATACATTCCTGATGCTGTTCTAAATAGTATGATTATCAGACAGGTAACTCACAGAAAACTGGACAAACTGCTGCTGTTGCAAATGAGTCAACTTATTTACAGTTTAGAGGGTGTGAATATAAGGCTCACTGTCTCTAGAGGTTGATACCTAAAAGAATTAGCAGTTAGCGTTCTCTTCTAAGTGTGCTGAGCTGTCTAATGATGTTGCATTAACGGCGGTTTTTATTTTTATTTGGTTTTTAATTTCGGTTTTGATTTCAGTTTCAGTCAGTTTTAGAGGTGCATTAAGAGATATAGTTTTGTTTTTATTCCCTAAAAATTTAAAGGTTTTGGTTCAGTTTTTATTTTCTTTCTGTTTTAGTGTTAATTTTTAGTATTATGATGGACACCGTGTTAGCAGATATTTGAAAATCAACACTTCAGTACACTGAGCTCCAGCTTCCCTTACAGAGGGCCAAACAGAGAAGACACACACTTCTAAACTCTCTTTCACGCACTAAAAAAAACAAAAACTACAGTTATTTCTTAGTAACCCTAATTCATTTTACTGACACACTTAAAAAAATTCTTCAAGGGTTTATTAGTAAAGGCAGTGGTTCTTTATAGAACCATGAGTCCCAGACGGAGCCTTTTCATGCTCAAACGGTTCCTTTGCATGCTGAAATTGTTCTTCACATTGACGGAGACTATGTTGTGTATGTGTTCTATGTAGTCCACCAACAAGTGAAATTGTTATGATGTCAAGCTTGCCACAATAGAAGAACCCTTTTTGGTGCTATATAGAACCATTTTCAAAAATGTTGTATAAAGAACTATACAAAACATTCCACATCAATCTGAAGAACCATTTCACCACACAAGCATTTAAGCATGAAATGGTTCTATATAAAAACCAGTGCCTTTACTGAAGAACTCTTGAAGAACCATCTTTAAGTGTGTAGTTTTGCAGTAGACATTATAGTTTTGATTTAGTTTTCATGTTTTTGAAAGCTTTTTTTTTTTTCAAAAAAGAAAATATCATCTTTAAGTTTGTTCCCTATAGAGGAATGTATTTTCATTTAGAAAAGCAACAAAATGAAATTGGGAGTGATTACACTTTTGCATACAATGACATAAATGAGGCAGTTCAAAATCTGGTGGCTTGTAATTTTTACCATTTATAAAAATGATGAAAAAATACACTGAAAATGTGGAAACACTTTTAGTTACATTTTATACTTACTGTATAATAGAATTACTGATGAATAAGTCTTAAGATTAATATCTGAATAATAAGATGAGGGTTCAAGAAATTAAAATGCACTCAAACCACTTCATATTGGTTTAAGGCCTACGCAAGGCTGATACTGTGGTAACTGAAATATTGCTTCTAAACTAAGGAATGGAGCAGGCCGTCAACCTGCACTGCGCAGTGCACAACCCCCGTAAATCTGATTAATCTCTAAAAGAGCTCAGATATTATATGACCATAAATCACTCTTAACGATGACTGTGAACAGTGCAAAAAATGTCCAGCTGAGAGCAGCACCCCCACAATATTTTTCACTTCAGCATCATCTCAAAATATGCTATGATGGATCATTAGATTTTAAATGAGCAATCTTCTTTGTTTAATGTACTGTTCTGTTTTTCATAACCTCATTCTCTCTTGTAATAGATCACATATTTTGATTAGAAGGAGGGTAATGCCTTCTCTTCAGTCAAAATAATGATAAAAGTCACACCCCTTGTAAAACTGCCTTCTCCAACGCCCCTTTCTATGTTCTTTGTATTACAGTCATTCGGTGATGTCACTTAAGATGTCTGTTTTCAGTGCTTTAATTCAACTATATTTGAGATTTACAAACCAAGGTGTCTTGGATGTATTTGAAGTTCTTCTCAACCTGGTGATGTAGAAATATAGGATTTCAATGCAGTTTCAAAGGCAATGCAGTGGAGCATTTAGCGCCTTGAACAGACTCGCCAACCTAGTTCAACCTTCAACTAGTTCAACTAATTCAACCTTCTGATTCAGTAAGTATTTAACATATTTTAATTACATATTTACGCAATTTTACACATGTAATCGGTCAACCAAGACATGTTTACTGACCAAATTATGCCTTATTAGTTTAGCGATGGACCTAAACTGCTAACCTTACGATGCTAAAGTTGCTAACAAACAATATAAGTAAACAGTCACCCAAATCTTTTTTCGGAAATGTTTTCCCAAAGGTTCTCTCATCCCACTCACAGCACATTCATGTCTTCATTGAGGTCACATAGGCTTGTTGTTGTGGTTCAGAGCACAGTATGACAGTAAAATATTAAAATAAACAAAACTTCACTGTGTAGCTGAACGCAATGAGCAACTGATTAAGACAAAAAGTGTTGTGCCAATTCTGATTCCCCCCTCAGAATTCTTGTTTTTTAATGTGTAAAGCATGAGGATGTGAGTTTGGAACTCTGGCCCAGTAGTCTGACGTTTCTCCAGCAGGGGGTGCAATGAGTACGCAAGCTGCTTTAGTGTTCGACATATAGAGAAGAAACAGCCACAAACCTCAGCAGGAACCAGTGATGCACTTTGCAGTAATAACTTTCAAAACTGAGGTAAAAATGTTTATTACCAAAAGATATTGAGTTCCTCAGTATTATGTAATTTCCATTAAAAAATAATTAAAACAGTTCCTTCTAAAAAAGCATGCAAGTGAGAGAGCATATAAAACACAACTGCAGAGAGCCATGTTTGTATGTTTCACAGTTGATCTGTTGTTCAAACTGTTTAAGCACGTCTGCGCTGACCAGCGTAGGACAGTAAAGGTAAAAAAAAGTGCTTTTAATAAACATTTTTCATTATTATTGCCATTCAAATTAATATATAAGTGCTAGATGACAGGTAATTGTAGGCCAGTGCTTTGCAGCCTTTTGTCTCTTTCAAAAGGCTCTTTTATATATAAATATATATATAAGTGTGTGTAATGATTTCTATGTTTTCTTATTTGAGTGGTGGGTCATTCCCAGCACTGCAGTGACACTGATGTGGTGGTAGCGTGTTAGTGTGTAATGCGCTGGTATCAGTGGATCAGACAGAGCAGTGCTACTGGAGTATTTAAACACCTCAGTGTCACTGTTGGACTGAGAATAGTCCACCCACTAAAAATATCCAGTCTTTGAAGAACAGGGTGAAAGGGGGCTAATAAACTATGCAGAGAAACAGACGGACTACAATACGTAATTGTAGAACTACAAAGCATATCTTTGAAAAGTGGAGCTGATAGACAGTGAGTGTAGATACAAGGAGGAGTATTTAATGAAGTGCTTTGTGAATATTTTAATATATATAAATGATAGTACATACATACATATATATACATATGTATATGTATGTATGTATGTATGTACTATCATTTGATCACTGCTTATACCAATATGTGTCCCTCAAATCCACATAACAGGAGTCTGATTCAGTGATACTGCACATGCAAACCAGATAAACAGACACATTTTCCTTAATGCCTTATACAAAAAACATGACATTAGAAGCAGTAATGTACATATATTTCTATATGCCTGAGGCAGCAATCAGAGGAGATGATCCAGCACAAGGTGATGTATGAAATACTGCATGAACTCACGTGTATGTGTGAGTGTATGTGAACAGAGGAAGCCAGAGAATATGGGAGAGTGGAAGCAAAGTTATTGCACACGTGAGGTGTTTTTTAAAAGCCTTTCTCTCTCGCTGTGCAGCCAGACTAGGGCTACATTAGCATACACATGGGATAGAATAGGAATGCTTCTGTCTTCCAGACCCTGGGCAAAGCTCTCTGCTCCAGTCTTTATTGCCCTGGGGGGGAAACCTTACATAACACAAGACGTAGCCCAATTAATAAGAGTATAAAGAGATTGTGAAATGAGACGGCATTATGGTATTTAACCATGGTGGTCAGAAATGAGTCTGTAACAGCCGCCGTTGTTCGCCTAGCACGTTTAATCAGGACAGTGGTTCAGCTGTGAGGCTATGGCAGCAGGCAGCCTTGAGAGGGGCAGCTAAGGCAAGAACACTCTGCCATAACACAACCCCGAAGGACAAGAGAGTTGCCTAAGTTGCTGCGTTCTCAGGCTTTGTAACGGGAACTATTTAATGAAACTGAACTCGATATCTTCTCTACCTACTCTAATTAAACACTGTTATCTGTTAATACTGCTATTTTTTCTACATTTTCTACATTTTTCCTACATAAAATGCAGCATAAAGTGCTTTACAGAATATTTAAATAAAACAGCAAAACACAAAATAAAACAGTGTATGTAAAACAGTGTTTGTCTTGTATGTTATTTCTTTGTCCCATGAAGCCCATGCTTGTATATACTTTACATGGTCTGTATTGTTTTGTACTGTAATTCATCTTTACATGACTGTTTCCAACCTCTTTATCCTCTATAAGTTGCTACTGTGACTTGAACCCCTTAAAATCCCAGGCTTATTACAACCTAAAGCATATTATCTATTAACTACATAGACTACAATGCAAACTGGCTTAGTTATTCTTAGGGTATAGAAATGTGTAGTAACCCTTTTGGTGGGTCCTGGCTGTTTAAAGTTAAGACTGATATATGTAAATTACCTCTGCTCTGATTGTCTGCCCTGTATTGTGCCTCATTCAAAAAGCAGCCCTGGCAGAAACACTCCTTATAACTTCAAAATGATTAGCCAAAGTCAAACTGCTATTGGCTGAAAAGGTGGATATACGTAAATACACTGTTTTTTTACACCACATAAACACTGAGTTCAAAACATTTATATGAGGAACACGAAGACTTTAAAGTGAATAATATGTTTTGAAATTATTTGTTAACTGTTATCAGTTAATTGTTAATTGATAACGTTAGCTTCGTGCAACTGTATGCAAACGTTTGAACACCCCAGTCAGATTCCATATTTTGTTGATTTTCTAAGTGAAATACTCTCTAGTAAAGAAGCCTAAATATGGCATTTACATGTTATATGCTCCGTAACCTACAGGCCACATTTAATGTTTTTTTTTTCCTCAATATGTAAAATTCAGAAAACTGTGCTTTAAATTGTTCAGAAGTATGTGCTGTAGAGTACGTGCAACTGATGTGTAGAGTAATTTGCCCAGGGGGGCCCAAATTTTCCCATCAAACTAAATATCCTTTTTGCCAAATTAGTAAGGAAAATTCAGTTTTCTGTAATATGAAAAATATGAACAGGAATAACTAATTAAAATATAAAACTAAATAAAAATGTTTTAGCTGTTTTTAAAACTAGAAACATCTATGGACACCTGATGTACATTGTAAGTGAAATGTTTCACATATTTGCCCTTTTACATGCACCTCCCATTAGAACTGAACTGTATGATGCAAGATAAAATTACACTCCGCTGGAGAGCAGTAGGTCACCCTGTATTTATTTCTCTTTGCCTCAGCTGGACCTGTCCGTAGTGCTGAATGTCTGCCAGCACAGGTGCAGGATGAGTGTCACCTTCACTCTCCATGGTGCTGAAACTCTGCACAGGTATTTCTGCAGCACAACAGGGGAGCCTGCTGGCGCATGACCGCTGAAATCCCATTGTGCGTGCCTGACAGAGTCCACTGAGAGCCACACGTGACCCGCAGTTATGAGGTCAACCAGTTAAGCGCTATCAGGACCACAATTAGTATTGATCTGTTTTGGAGAATGGCATGATGGGAACACAGCATGCTCACATCTAAATCACCTCTCAGCTCCACACGGAGAAAAAACAAATACAGAAACCAATCTATAGCTTTCAGTTACCAAGAGAGTCCATTCGATATGAGCCGCTACAGCCCCAAGAACCGCGGTGCTGATGGATTATGGCAGTAGTATAGTGTTGTTTCTCCAGCAATCTGATCAATTTGTGCTCTTAGAGATGAATGTTGTTTGGCATATTTATTGAAATTCACTGGCATTTCCCAATGAATGTCACTGGACTTTAGCAGCAGCAGTCCATTATTAAACTTCCAGAGAAACACATTCATTTTATTTCCGTTCATTTTATTATGCCGTTCAAAGTTCCTGCACAGTTCCTTCGACTTTCATATTAGTGTCATAAGAACTTCTTGTCATTCGCTCTCACGGTTCTTATTAACAGTCTGTTATACTTCAGTGTGTTTGACCCGCTTCTATTTTCCTGTCTTATTTCAGGCCATCTTGTGTTAGACATCCTGTGATATAATGGTTATTGCTAATTTAAACACAGTGAGTCAGATTACACAATTGTAAAGTAAAGAAAAAGTCATGAGAGACCCCCCTATCCTTGGTAAAATCAATGTAATGCAGAGTCTCAGGTGCCTTTTTCTTTTATACAATGGCCACAGTATAAAATGTGAACATATACACCCATTTTCTGTCAAATATTTGTTAGAATTATTGCTTATCACAATAAAAACTGGATTATTGTTCTGCAAGGTCTAAACAGTTTTTAAACTCCTCGACCAGATTTTTAGCCTTTTATTTTTAAAAGTAAACCATGAAAAACATTAGAAAAAGTTGAGAGAAAAATAATTAATGGTTAATTTTGTTTAAAATGTTGTTGCTGACACTAGATCAGCTACAGCTGTGTAACCAGCTTTAAATGATTTTGCTGTTTACTAAACTATTTAATAAAGTAATTTACAAAGGATTATGAAAGAAAGAAAGGAAGGAAAAATAAGTAAATTAGACTGTGAGGGAAAAATGAGCAATCAAAAGTTTCATTTTGTCTAATACTCTGAGTAAACACCACTGGCCCCCCCCAGAAAACACTGGGCAAAAAGCCAGAGGGGTGCCAGCTTTGCCGTCAGTGGGCAAAGAGTGGCCTGTGATTCTCTTGCTATCTAGGCTGTATTGTGTTAGCATCACTTTCATTTTCTCACACTGACTTTAATGGTACGAATTCAGACAGGTTTCACCAAAAACACAAACATTTGAGTTTAAAGGCAAATGATTCAGTAAATACTTCAATTCAAGGCCTAATACTGAATATTAATGAGGAAGCAGTTTAGCCTATTAGCCTTTTAGCTGTCCTCCTGCTGTCTTTGTCAGCCCCTCAGTTTAAACAAAACCAGGTTCTAATTTCATTTAACAAATACACTTGATGGTCTAGATGTGCAGCATAACAGTCCATTTACAATGGTCAATCACATTTTGGGACCAGAACTATACGTTTTGTGTGAACTGTTTGAAACTCTATAAGGAGTTCAGTGGACAGTGGGAAGCACATGGCCTACACTGGAAAGCTGTAATAGTGCACTAAAAGTGTATTAAACCTTCAGTCTGAGACAGTCTTTAAGTAGAAAAGATGAATGAGTCAGTAAGTTGTAATGTGTTGACGCTTTACGGAAATGTCGCACAGGTTCTTTAACCCCTTAAATGGCCAGTTTTATTACACAATTCTATAACCTAAGAATAGCTCAGCAAGTTTGCATTGAAGTGCCTGCAGTTACTGAATACTAAGCCTTAGTATGTAGTAAGCCTGAGATTTTAAGGGGTTAATTTCCACCCACAAACATCTACAGCTCTGCAGTTCCAACAAGAGGTGATTAATTAGAAGGAGCTTGCAGTTTGTCAACAACAGAAGGCAAAAATCAAGCGAGTCTCCTGTCTCACCGTCAAGAAACAGAGAACACTCTCGAAGGCACAAAAGCAGTTGGAGTAAACAGGCAAGACCACAGGCAGGGCAGGTCTCTTTAATTCTGGGGTAACCTCATTTCCAAAGCTTGTAAAGCTGCGGGTCCAAAACCCAAACCAAGGACCCACAAGCTGTGCCCAGTGTCTTGATTCATACTCTTCAAAATAAAGGTCCTTCTTCTAAGAACCACATTTGTGAATGACTCACACTGCACCATGCTGCACCGTCTCTGGAACCATACGTTCTGTAAAGTTTGTCTTATTGTTGTGACCTTGGACAGGATTTAAAGAACCATTTAGGGAACCAAAATGGTTTCTCTGTGGCATTGCTCCAAAAAATTATTTCTGGCAACCTTTTTAAAAGTACATGGAGACAAATATGGCAACATAGTGCAGGCCTCCCAGCACACCATGATTCCATTCCATTTTATGGGAAATCTGATTTTACTCAAAAAGGACAGTATTGACATCATCAACATAATCCTATGTACTTGTTATGAAACTGACTTATCCATGCTCCACCCACAAATGCGTTCTTTTGCAGCAGTTGTTGAACAAGCTTTACAGAATGCTTTTATCAAAATATCTAAATGCAGATTAAGGTATTAATTTCAAATTATGTTTATTGTGTATGCAAGTGAAAGGTTACAGGATACAGCAGGAATCATTTGTTTGCTGTGCCATCAAGTTAATGTTAGCATGGTGCCAAAGGCCGTTTGATATATACTTTGTATATAATGTGTACTGTACAGGGGTGTAGCCATGGGTAGTCCTGGGGGGCCTGGGCCTACCACATTGATCATAGGCCTACCCAAACAAATAGGAACACAGTATTATTAAATCATCATATTAAACCAAATTTTTTAGTTTGTTTTTTGTAAGTGCTGTCAATGTGTTATGACCAATCAAATCATTATGCTCTCCAAGCGCTGCCTTTTTTTCTCAGCCCTCTGATCACAGCTTAGCAACTGTAGTTATCTACCATTGCCTCAAGCCTTTGGTTCATTATCAGCGCATCAGTGTTTAAATTTGAAGCTTCAGCTGTAGTTAAAAGACGTGACTGTGGCCTGTAGATACTGTTTTAAAGCGAATTCCACCAATTTTTCAGAAATTTCGCATACGAGATGTAAAAAAGTGGTTTGCTGTGAGATGGTTCATTGTAGAGAAACCTACAGACTCGGATTTCTTTACAGTGGCGTTTTCATAACCATTTCATGTAATTACTTTCTGTGAGGGATCTCTTAGAGGAATCAAACTCTTTAGACCTATCATCTCCCCATGTGAACAATTCTAAATGGTATGTTTCTCTAGAATGTAATGTTTCACATCAAACGAAGAAGAACCAATGCATCACTTTTTATATCATTTTAATACAGTTACACTACATAATTTGTTTTTTTGCTTAGCAATGTGCCACTCAAACAAAATCTCTGGGTCTTTCCTGGCCACCCCATTCTAAAAGCCAGCATGCTGTAAAGCTTGTCCAACCTCGCAAGTGTTGCCATGAAGGAAAGCATTTGTGAGCAGAGCATGGGTAGGTCACCTGGCCAAAATGGAGCAAGAGAATGTCTCTCTCTGACTCTCTCTCGTTATACATTTTTCCTCTATTGGTCCAGAGCCAAAAGTAAAGCCTGCCCTTTCCATCCAATCACTCTTTCACCCCTTATTTCAATTCTAAAGTGACCCTGGACCAGTAAAAATGCCATTCTGATTAAGCCAATGCACTGGCCCTAAAACAACGCAGCACACACACACTAAGGTGCAATAACAAAGAAACTCTGGTCAATCTCATTATAATCCAGATGACACTACCATGTCCTTGTCCTTGTCCAGAATGCTAAGGACTGGTGGCAGCTATAAGAGTGATTAGCTCTTGTCTCTGTCTCTCTTTCTCTCTCACACACACACACACAACATGCTATCTATCGCCACGGTAACATCAATTCTCAATCCTATTACTAGGCCAGTCATAGTAACAGATCGCCACTGACTCTCGCTTGTTATGGAGCATGTATATCACAGCGGCAGAGGAAGCAGCTTACAGCTGTTCACACACACTGAGAGAGAGAGCGAGAGAGAGAGAGAGACAAAGACATTACTGTTTAGCTAAGCTTCATTCTACTCCCTATTGCTTCAGACTAGGATTGGGCAATATTGCAATATAATATCTTTATTTTGATGGCTTAAGTCTTTATTAAATCATAGTTATTATATGTACTTCAAAAACAATGTAACCAATACCAACATAACAAATGAATATGTGAGTATTTTAATTATTTGGGTCAGGCCTGCTTAATACATGCTGCGTATTGTGAAAATGCCTTCAGGTTCCTAATGTTATAATGTTGCTGTATCTCCCACCCTTACTTCATGCTAGCATAGACCATCTAGTCTACTGCAGCATGAACACTGTAACACATATGGCTGACCTCTTGAACTGCGCCACATCTCATTAACTGCATTTGTGGGCAGGAGGGAGACGAGGAAAGCCCCTGCTGCGGCCTTTAAAACTGCTGCAGTCTAATCAGGTGGACCGCAGAGTCCACGGTTTTCTGGCCGTAACGTAAGCAGGAGTGTCTGCTGCGCTCCTCACATGGCACAATCCAATTGCCATGGCAGGGTTTACATAATAGAGCATTACGGAAAAGCCAAATTCCCTGATAATGAAGTGCTCAACCAGCTCAGGTCTGCATGCAGGCTCCACTGTCCACAGTGCTCTCTCCATCTCTCTATCTCTCTCTCTCTCTCTCTCTCTCTCTCTCACACACACACGCACACACACAGACACCAACACACATACAAAATGAGCGAAGGGGCAGAAAAACAGACAGCAGTGATTTTAGACTTAGGAATCAAGTGTAGATCCCTAATGTAATCTAAGGATGCACAATGATATCAGAATAGTAGCAATATTGACATTTAATCACTTTAAAAACATATATTGGTGGTGAGACACATTTAGATATTCCAAAAAAGGTATTTATTGTACTCTAGAGGAGCATGACATTTGGGTGGCTCTGGGTAAAAATGTATGCATTTTATTCATTTTACTGCATTTGAGACCCTCTAAAAATAGATATTACATATCTACATAATGCTAATCCACGTAGCAGTCCCAATTTCTGTATTTAATAAATGCTGACAGTACACCTCTGCAGATTACATCTGCAAAAATATCAGATATCAGCCCATATTTCCCATATCAGTGCATCCCAAGTATAAATCTCGTAGCATTTCTATACACAACATTTAATCATATTATCATATGAAATAGCTATCATATGAAACTCTCCTGACTTCATTATCATACATCACTGTTTGAGAATGCCAACTGGCCTTTACATTGTGGGAACATCCAGAATTGACCAACAGAAATGGACAAAATTACTTGGAATGTCTCGATTTTATCACAGCTATGCAGAACATGTTTACATTTAGCCAAAAACAAACAAACAATAAAAAACAACCATATCACATCAGAGTGCTTGGTAATCTAGACTAGGACACTTGACCTTGCATAAACGCCAGCTTTTGGACCAGAGTAATTTGCATATCCATGTCACTTCAGAGGTGAAGCTGCTGTTTTGGTGTTGCTGATATGCAGCATGCCCAGGAACACATTCAAGCCCTCTGTGGACCATTCAGCCCACCTTACCATTCTAACCAGGATCTCTCATGCTGGTCTTGCTAGAATATAGGGTACAGCTCAACCTTATCGGTCTAGCTCAACCTTAACCCTCCTTCATGGACCTGTCGGTCCAAACGTCCATTCCTGAATCCTGTGTCTTATTCAGGGCTGTCATGATTACTCAATTTCAAACCAATTACTTAAAAATGTACATTCTTGATTAATCGGCTTAGTGGTTCTGCTTGCGTCTGTTGGACACCGTTGGATTGGTGTGCTTAGTAGTATGTGGACATACGAAGAAGCTTACACTTTACACTTACACGACTAGTACAGCATGGGCTCAACAGACCACACTGCAGACATGCAGCTAACCCCCCACCCCCTTCCCCCTCTTACTGCATACTGCCTGCCTGCTCCTCTTTTGCTGGACTGCAGGGTAGAACACAGAACCTACACAAGCAGATGCTCCCAAAGTGGAACACGAGGGTCAGGCCTCGGTGCCAAGGGGGTGTTCTCATTCTCAGCAGTTCTGCCAGTGAGTCCTAAGAACGGCGTGGGCCAGTGACCCCTCTGGGGAGCAAACACCAATGCTGTGTCCAGCACACAGACAGACAGACATGTTATGCAACACGGCCGATGTGGGATCTCACATGCAAACCACACACAGTAACAGAGCAGGATCTGGTCTCTGAAATGTCTCACTGCTGACCCACCACTGACTTCATAAGGCTGTGGAGGAAGTTTTAAGCATTTATGCACGTTCTTCCCTTCCTGTCATCCCAAATGGGCTGTGAATGTTGTGGAGGACAAGCATAGGGTCTCTCACACGACATTCCACTGCATACAAGACTGCATACAGATAGACAAAATGACTTTCTCTCCCAGTGAATGGAAAACACATCATGGATTAGAACCCTACCGTTCTAGATGTAAGCCAAATCAAGAGAACTGATTTGTACACGTTCTGCGTCGACTGACACTCACCTGAGTCAAAATGTGAGCTGAAAGCGAAGCTGGGGTTGAGAAAAGCTGAGGACATGGCTACCACGAACACCGACGATGTCATCGTCCCTCGGAAGGCTTTAGCTGCACCGCACTGTCATGCAAATTCTGCGCTAGGAACGAACGAACGGTGCCGTGTTAAGGAAGGGAAGGAAGCAGGAGAGCAGTCAGACGCAGCATTTCACTCCTCCGTGCTCAGCTCGCCTCGGCATTCTGGTAAGAACGCATCAGCAGCGCTGGATTAAACGCGCAGATGCTGGAAATCACCGCCGCGCGCTCTGGTTTCTGCCCTCAGTCACTCGATTGACCTGAACAGCGGAGAATCCCGTGTCCATTACACTGCTGGTGTTGCGGTTCTTCTCCGGAGAGGCTCCTCAATCAACGTGATGCTGCTGCTGTTCCTGAGCCGCTCTCCCTCCCGCCCCCCCGCCTGCCCCTGCACCAAGCCTCTGGCGAGCATCCAGTCAGTCCAACCACAAAACAACTCCTCTCTATGAATCTTTCATCGCTCCGAACGAGGACATTTAATCTGAGACACGCGCGCAATTCAGCCACTGTGTCTTTTCATCGGTCAATTAATAACCTCTCATATAGAGGGTGTAATAAAGTGGATGGCAGTGCAGAATTTAGTAATGTGCTTTTTTGCGGCTTTGGCGCCATCTGTCAGCAGAAGCGTGAACTGCAGGCTACTGTTCGGTGCTTGTGTCTATAATGCGATTACCGGATACGAGACCCTCAGGGAATCTCTGTCGTAACGTAGTTTGATATCTGTGAATTCCTCAATCTGTATATGGTAATTAAGAGGTTCAGGTAGCTTTCAGGTAAAATGAATAACACTTTATTTGAAGTGGTCCGTTGTAGATGATTAATAAACTCTTAACAGATTATCAGTAACACATCAACAACATATCAGTGAAGCAGCAGTAGTGAAGCGTCTAAATACATTGAAGCATTCATATATATCTTGTAGATGTACTGTTGATGCATTACTTACTTTAAGTAGATGAATTGTTAATGTGTTACTTCCATTATGCAAAACCCAACCTTACCCTAAACCAAATCCTAACCCTGGCCCTAATCCCAACCCTAACCTTAAACTCAACCCAACGACTAATTCTAACCTTAACCTCAACCCAAAACCTAATCCCAACCCTAATCCTGGCCCTAATGTTAACTCAAACCTTAACGTCAACCCAAAACCTAATCCTAACCCTCATATCACTACTGTTGGAAGAAAACCTCATATCTCCATTTTTGTCATTTTTCAGTTTTTGACATAATTTAAAAAATCCTGTTGGCCTTTACATTGTGTATAAGTTTCATGATGAATGGACCAAAAGAAACATACCAAAATGACTTGGGAAAAAAAAGTCTGGTTCCATTGACGTACATTAAAAGTACAGTATGTTTTTTCCTTCTCCTGTAAAGTTACCATTTTGGAGATATAAGGTTTTATTCTGACAACAGCAATATGTTTCTGACATGTCAGGGTCTATTGAGTGTTTGTTTCATCTAAAAGGACCACTCAAAATAAAGTGTCACCAAAGTTAATATCAAATTTGTAGAAATGTTATTCCCTTAATATACCCTCAATATTGAGACTTACAAAAATTGAGAAAATATAATTTTTGGGCTGTCAAATGTCACTATGACCATGTCACCTACACTCTTACAAATGATGGTCCTTCAAGGGTTCTTTAGTAAAGAAAATGGTTCTATATAGAACCATGAACACTCAAAGAACCTTTTGCATGATTAAAGGGTTCTTTGCATTGTGAAACGTTCTTCAGACTGATGAGAATGGGCTGTAGATGGTTCTGTATAGAACCTTTTTTGAAAAGGGTTTTATATGGCACCAAAATTCTTCTATTGTTGCAATGCCAAGCTTGTAATAATAGAAGAACACTTTTTGGTGCTATATAGAATTATTTTCTTTACTAAAGAATCCTTGATCTTTTTAACATATGTAGACTACTAAACATCTAAGCGCAACTACAGAACAAAATCACACTGTATTTGGTTGCACAAACTAAGAATGTATGTATTATCTGTGCATTTGAATAATATATTTAGGGCCTGAAGAGACCTTCAACTTGAATAGGTGGATATATGTAAATATGTTTCTGTGATCACATTCAAAACAGGCTGTTTTTGCTGCTTAGTTTCCAGATATGGACTGTATGAACTGGGGCATGGATTATACATTTTGAAACTTTTACAATGTTTATGTGCTTTTATGTAAAAAAGGAAGAAAAATCATGTTTCCTTTATATGCGCCCATCTGTTGAAGCAGTAGTTAAATCAAACTACTGAAGCTGTGATGATTCTGCCTGGAAAAAAACTCTCCAGCGCTCACAGGATGACAGCTGAACAACTGCAGGAGTTGGGGCCATCAGAGATCCACTGCAGTTCTATATGTACTTTAGTATGCTTTTGACCTGGTATGCTTGAACATCTATTCAAGTTGATTTTTGGAAAGGTGCTGTGATCACTGTAAACAGTGTATTATGCAGGACTAAGAATCCTCTGCTGTTACTGGAAGTTCACTAATGCATACTGGAAGTTCACTAATGTTCAGGGAAAGTAATCAAACATAGCTAACAAGTAGGGCCTTCCACTGTTTTTTAAGAAAACATGTAGTATTTGAATATCCCAAAGAGGAACCATACTATTACATTGTGTTATCAGGGCTGTACAATGCAACAATATTGTAGTGACCTGCTACTGGCTGGTGTTGGCTCCAACAAGCTGGGGAGGCCTCGTGGTAAGCATGCCCTAGTAAAAGGGACTAGATGTTGTGTAAACATCATTGTATGTCAGTTTAGGTACGTGTATGTGTTAATGTGTCAATCTGTGTCAGGAAGTGGCCTTATTGTGTGGGTATTTGTGTAGGATGGTCATTGAGAGAAATGTGTAGCTAGAGGTTGCCTCCCCTATGAGGTTGGTGTTCTGCTGTGCCTTTTCTGCTGGTGTGTCATAAAAGAGCACTTTCTTGCAGCATCATGGTTACCCTCGTGTTTTATTCTTTGCTGATGCCACAATACTGTCACACATGCTTGGAGGAATTAATACAGAAATAGACTGTTGTGTACATCTTCATTCAACTAACAAGTCCAAGTACCCATAGAAGTCATAATCAGTCATTCATAGTTAATCATTTGTAAGCTAATTTATCTGTGTGATATGTGCAATATCAGAGCTGGTTTAAGTGGAGCCTGACCACTTCCTGTTCTCATGTTAAATCAAAAACATCTATGAGGGCATCCGTGAGTGAGTCCTGAACAAATAGGGGTGAATGGAGCTAAATAGCTAAAAAGAAAAAGTTAAAATAGTCACCACTTGTCCATGTCCTTCCTTTAATTTCAGAAAGTAGAAGGATGTATTTTACTAAAAAAATCAAGGAAAACTTGCCTGCATAGTTCCTTTTTTCTACATCAAACTGGTTTTGGGCAACAGGACGCTAGGATCACTGCTATGGAGTGCTGATTTGTTGGCGAGTAGAGCAGCGTATTGGTTTAGCGAATCAGTTTGGAGCCACCGAATGTACATGAGGACCATTATAAAGTCCTGTAAATAGAATTCAAAAGCACTGATAAAAAATAAAAGCAGTGTTAAAATGTTTTATGCTGTTCTGTGTTCAGGAAACAAATGTATTCTTTAAAATTAAAAGAAAATGTATAAGCATTTGCAAACTATGGCTCCATAATAATCCATTCATTTTGGAGTCGCTCAGGAGCACCAACTAATGTTTGGTGTAGGTTAAGGTCTAAAGTTTATGGTAGTTGTAGTCCATTAGGTAACACTAGCAAACAAATCTAGATTTTGGTAAACAAACATTTGGTCTTGCAAAGTACAAAATGCCTAAAAGCTGCTCAGTTTGGGACTATAATCTCACATAGCCAGCAATGATTTTGAAATGTACAGTTTACCTGCTAAAAACCAATCACAGAAGACTTCGCTGGATTTGAGAGCTAAAGCAGCCCCTTTTGTGCCTACTGCCTTTACTATATTTAGCCTATATACCTTTTTTTAAAAATATAATAAAATAGGCTGATTACATAAAGAATTCCCATATTAAATAACATTGAGCCTTACCTTTAAGTTACAAACTCTTAGGCTTCCTGTTTTGAAATTGAGAAACCATACATGCTGGGTTTCCTCATACTCAAAGATGCAGAAAAAATGGAACTAGACTGCGAATAGCACCCCATTTTGTGGAATTGGAGTCACCGTAAAGAAAATGAATGATCTGTACATTTCACAAAATGAACATTTCAAGCCTGTTACATGTTGAAAGTATTATTATGATTATTATTATTAATTCATTTTTAAATTTGGTCATGTAATCATGAACAAATGCCAGTCACACATTTGTTACATCTTTGAAAAACCACATACTTTCCTATGAGTACCTCTATTTATTTCTGGTATACCCTATGGGGTTTTGATCTGAAACCAGGCCTGCCAAGTGCTCTGAACGAAACGGTGAGAATTTGTATAGAATCATGGTTTTAGATGTTCTACACTCTCAGAAAAAAAGGTGCTAAACCATCACCAGAAGGGCCTGTGAAGGGCTCATTTGCAGTACCTTTAGTCAAGGAACGTAAGTGTGCCGTATTTCATTGCAGTTATATTTTTAGGTTGTATTAACGCCTTACATGGCCAAAGTTTTAATACACACCTCTATTACCTAAGAATAGCTCTACCAGTTTGCACAGAAACCCCTGTAGATACTGAATAATAAGCCTTAGTATGTAGTAAACCTGTAATTGTAATGGATTCATACTCCATACACTTTGTCCAGGATTTTTATTTTATTTTTCTGTTTAAAACGTTATGAAAAGCTACAACAATACACATGTTCCCATTGAAAATGAATGTAATGTATAATTAAAGTACACAGTCGGACCTTAAGGACCATGTTATACCTTTGAGGGTACATTTACATCATGTGTACCTTGTGAGAGAAAAATGTACCCTTTTTTCTGACAGTGTTCGTGGTCTTCATTCAGCTACATAAGAAAAGATTCAATGTTGTTGGCAAAGGGAGGACATGCAAAGTACTAAACGCAAGTTTCAATAAACATGACCAGCCCCTTTTAGATTTAGATTTTCCATTGAATGACCACTAAAATTAGATTTATGTTATGTTTTGAGTGTCAAGCTTATAAACAACAAAAATACACAAAAATAAGGAGCACATTTGTACAGTACTACATGTGGTCTTAATTACTTCACAGCTATGTGGATCGATTTATTTTTGGATCAGATGTTTTTCTGAATGATTTATTTTATTGACAGAGTGTGTGTGTTAAGCTGAGTGTGAGAGGAGAGACTGTAGGTGGCAGTGAAGGATCAGAGAGAGCTGCACTGACGTGGAGATTTCCCCAAGACGATTCAGTCCACTAATCAGTGTGAACCTCCTCTCTCACTCAGGATACACCTGCTGCACTACTGTCATTTTAGCTCTGTGTACATGAGGAAGTTTCTCTGAGTCACAATAGAATAACAGAGAAACAAGTGCAGTATGTTAATGTATTAAAGTGAATAAATAAAGCTAATACATTTAAAAAAAAGATTTTTTGACAAAAAAGCGTTGACACATGATCATTGTACTGTGAGTTAAATGAACGGTGTAAATGGTAATGAATGAAATATGAAATAATAAAATAACTCAGTACTGTCTTGAGTGTTGATGGTGTGTTTGTAGACTTGAACAAGTTTGGAGATGTGTGTAAATTAATCATTAGCATATTCTTTAAGCTAGCTGGCATCTCTGAAGATCATTATATATTAGTTTAGCAAGGTAGCAGTAAACAATGATAAAACATTTAGTAAACTTCACGTGTGGAGCATAAATGGCAACCACAAACATTAACTTGTGTACTGCATTAAAAACATTTTTCTCCTGGAGTACTGAGCTGCTGCAGTCCTTTCACTAAACATGATCATGAAGGTTTTGTTGTTTGTAAAATGTCCTATTCTCAAGCTGAAATTGAGATTTTGATGGGTTCTGTTGCTGGGTTTGAGTCTCTGTCTGTCAGTGGTCTGTGAAGTTTAGGGAGATTTAAATTTTTTTAAGGTAAGTGTCCTGAACTTAATCAAAAAGTGGTGGGTCAAATGCTTGCTCACCCCCTGTGGTTCCAATGGCCCTGTAATCAGTACTGAATATTACCTTAATAACACCACAGCTGTGTGTAACAATATATTGCTTTGATGAATGATGACATTAATTTCATAAATAATGAGCCTCTTTGTACAGCCATCAGCATGGCCACGTCTGAGAGGCAGTGCTCCCCTGTGGTAGTTGTCACAATATTTTTAAACTGGATCTGGGCTTCTGACTGCTATCTTGGTGACTGAAATCATCTTAAATCTAGTTGATATATGTAATATTCCTAATTTTGGGATTGTTGTAAGAATAAGATTTTTTTATTTATTTTATTTCTTGACATTTTTTACTTGAGTATTTTTATGATGTAAACTTATCTCTATATTTGTAGATAATTTTGATTTTATTAAGAAATAATGCTAGAAACAAACAACATCATCTGGCAATACAGTGAGATAATTTGGTATAGAGTAACAGAAGTAAAGTCATGAGTAATGAGATTGCTTTGTTTCAATGAAGTAATAAGCAATGTACTCCCATTAAATTTTTAGAGAAGTAATTAGTAATTTGTATTAGAGTATTTTTGACCAGTCACCCCAAAACTAAAGCTATCTATACTAACATAGTATTATGTACAGCCTGCTGAGCCAGTGTAGCATTTTGTTTGACTGAAGAAAACAAAAATAGCTTCAGGAATGTAGTGACAAAGTTTTTGCTTTCCTCCTTGTTTTGCATTTCTTTTTGTGGTAGAGGCTGTAGGTGGCAGTGAAGGATCAGAGAGAGCTGCACTGACGTGGAGATTTCCCCAAGAGACGATTCAGTCCACTAATCAGTGTGAACCTCCTCTCTCACTCAGGATACACCTGCTGCACCACTCTGCCATTTTAGCTCTGTGTAAATGAGGAAGTTTCTCTGAGTCACATCAGAATAACAGAGAAACAAATGCAGTTTGTTGATGTATTAAAGCGAATAAATAAAGCGAGTACTTTTGAAAAAAGGTTCATCTGACAAAAAAGCATCAACACACGATCATTCTACTGTGAGTTAAATGAATGCTGTAAATAAGTGAAATGTAAGATAATAAAAATAACTCAATACTGTCTTTTTTGTTGAAAGTGTGTTTTAAAACTTGAACAAGTTTGGAGATGTACTATATAATAATATACAATGATTCATTTGCATATTCTTTGAGCAAAAGAATGTGTACATGGTTCTTTATGGTGAGTGTTGTTGAGTGACTCCTCCCTCTGCCCCTCCTGTCTCTCTTATAGCTCATCCCTGCACTCTCTCCTTTATCTGCTCCTCAAGCTGCTCATCTCTTCACTCAGCACAGAGAGTCATCACACACTGACAAGATGCTGCCAGCACTCTGCTCTCTTCTCACCGCTCTCTCATGTAAGATCTCACAACACTGGAGCTCCTCAGCATTCGCCTACATCTAATGTGAGCATCAACAAATGTAACATGGATGCTGCTTTTATTGCAGGTGTCAGTGGTGTGACTGTGGTGACACAGAAGCCTCCTGTTCTCACAGCGACTAAAGGAGAGAAGATCACTATGCACTGTAATCTGGGGTCTGTTACTGATAGACTTGCTTGTTGGTATAAACAGGTTCCAGGAGAAGCTCCACAGCATGTAATAAGACATTATCACAGCTGGAGCTCTCCTAGCTATGGATCTGGCTTCTCCTCTCCTAAATTCACATCAACACACTCATCTCAATCAGATTACACTTTGATCATTAATAATGTGGAGGTAGGAGACTCTGCAGTGTATTACTGTCAGACGTATGACAGCTCTGCTAGTGAGTGGGTATCACAGTGATTCACACCATGACAAAAACCTCCTCACTGCTCACATTCACTTCTGCTTTCAGACAGTAGAAGAAACCTCCACTACTGATGTGAGAACTGAGTTACTTGAGTTAATTACTGTACTTGGAAAAAGGACAGAGAACTTCAAAAAACAGCAGTCTTCTTTGGAAATGGAATTTCATTGTTGCAAAGTGATTTGTTGTGTTTTGTGCTTTGTTTTGTTTTGTTAATCCAGTTTATTGTTTGTTTGTCCTTACAAGAAATCTAGTTACTATCTTGCAATTTACTATGGCATTTATCATTACAATACATGTAGAGTATTAAGATGATTTAAAAAGATTTGTTTTAGGCTGCATGCAGTGTCATTTATCTGCACACTATTAAAGATTCGTTATTAATCTGAAAAATTAATGCAGTCAAAAATTCTCTGAGCACCGTCACTGCAAATTGGCATGAAATTTTGTGATTATGTAGATCAATATCAGCATCATGTTGTCCTGCTAGATTACATAATGTAAAATTCCTGATTGGACTATTATACACGGTTTTATATTTTTAATGTTCACTTATTAATATTAAGCATCCCATAATTGTTTAAAATGCATATGTAACAAATGTTACTAGAATTACTTTCCTACATCTCCACAGTATTGCTAAATTAAGATATGCACTGTCTCAACATGATGCAGAAAGCTAGTTTATGCATTTATTACCTCAAGGCTGGATTACTGTGATGCCCTGCTGTCTGGATGTTCCAGCAAAGTTTTATAAGCTTCAGCTAGTCCAGAACGCTGCAGCCAGAGTCCTCACAAGAACCAGAAAGTTTGACCACGTCAGCCCAGTTTGATCAAACCTACACTGGTTGCCAGTTAAATTTCGCATTGATTACAAAATTCTTTTACTGACATATAAAGCTCTAAACGGCCTCACCCCTCAGTACCTGAGTGAACTTCTCTCATACTATGAACCATCACACCTACTTAGATCACAAGTCACAAGGTGCTGGTTTACTATTAGTGCCTAGAATTAATAAAGTTACATCAGGGGGAGAGCCTTCTCATAGAAAGCCCCCCAGCTTTGAAATAATCTTCCAGTCAGTGTTCTGGACTCAGACACAAACTTAGTCTTCAAGTCTAGGCTAAAAACCTACTTGTTTAGTTGAGCCTTTGGTAATTAGTTTTTCCAGTTGGATAAAAGGTGCAGATCTGGGGGTTCATGGACATCGAGTATTATGGTAAATGTGAATGTTGGTGCTGTTGTCCCACTGCTCTCACATGTTCACTCAGATTCGCTGACGGTGGAGCAGAGGGGCGCTGACATTTCAGATATCCCTCATGTCTCTGTTACCTTTCTAGTTCTCCCTTTTAGTTAGTCTGTAATAACTAGACCTGGCAGAGTCTCTGCTGTACTGTTAACACTGTGTACTGTAATTAGTCTCTATTAACAGAACTGACTCTCTGTGTGTTTTCTTTGCTGAGTTGAACAACTGCCCATCCAGTGCGGGCTGATACTGTTGCTTCTTCTGCTTTGATCGGGAGCCCACTGCTCACTCGTCTCCTAAACCAGTTTGACCACCATGGAGCTTCCAGCTGTACAACGCTGTGCAAACCTCACCTGCATAAACTGACCCTCCTGATGATGCTACTGCTGCACAGACCGAAACTATTATTTATAACCATTGCTTCACCTGTTTCTCTCCGTTTCTGTATTTTAATATTTTATACTAACGTTGTTTGCTATCTGGTGTTGACCAGAGGAGGATGGGTTCCCCTTCTGAGTCTTGGTTCCTCTTAAAGTGTCTTCCTCTTGCATGAGCCTGCAGTTCAGCTTATGTGGATGAAAAACAAACATGATGAAAGATTATGAAAGACTGGGATCTGTTAAAGTTCATTAAGGATAATTATTTTAAAACTATTTCAAATTGTCATTCAACACAATTTTATCCAAATAGAAGAGGAAAATACCAATTTTTACTTAAAGTTAAAAGTTAATTTTCAAACAACAATGGAAAACCATTTTCAAAACTAGTACACTTGTGAACATCTAAAATTCATGTGATTGAATTGGTGGTGACACTTTATTTTGAGTGGTCCTTTTTAAATGAAACAAACACTTAACAGACTCTCAGTAACATGTCAAAAACATATGCGGGTTAGGATTAGGTTTTGGGTTGAGGTTAAGGTTAGCTGTAGGATTAGGGTCAGGGTTATAGGGTTAGGTTTTGGGTAAGGTTAAAGTGTCTGAATGAGAGCAGTCATTAGAAGTTTACTACAATGTGAACAAAAATCAGGACAGTCTGGATGCAGAATAAATGCACTCCTGTAAAATCTCCCTTGATTCAAGACTAGTTTCATTTCTAAACACAGCGCAAAGACTTAGCAGACAGAGATGACTAAAATGTGCTTCATATTGATTACAAAATTCTACATATTTCCTTTAATTCATTGCATTTCCTATAGTGGGAAAGATCTTGTCACTGTCAGAAGAGCTGACACAAATATGCAATATATTCAACTTTGTCCCACACATAATATATATCAAAATGTTTGATACTGTCAGTCATACATTATGAAAGACACACTCAGGAAACACCTGCAGACCAACACTGTAATTTTAGCTCCTTGGAAATGATTCCTGATTTCTTCTTACAATGGTATAAAAACAAATACTATAAGCTAATGAACTTAAGAATGCAGTTTTTCATTTATATAAATAAAATGAATTCTAATTAATTGTTCAGATTATGAACATTTTGAGATGAAATCAATATAAATGCTGTGACTGAAAGGAAAAATGTTTTTCTGTAGGAAATTGTATTCTAATGTTCTAAAGTGTTTATGAATTTATAAATCTTCGACACATTCTTCACTGTAAGCACATGAGACTGTGTAGAGGGTTGCACATAATGTGTAAAGTTGAGTGACCCCTCCCTCTGCCCCTCCTGTCTCTCTTATAGCTCATCCCTGCACTCTCTCCTTTATCTGCTCCTCAAGCTGCTCATCTCTTCACTCAGCACAGAGAGTCATCACACACTGACAAGATGCTGCCAGCACTCTGCTCTCTCTTCACTGCTCTCTCATGTAAGATCTCACAACACTGGAGCTCCTCAGCATTCGCCTACATCTAATGTGAGCATCAACAAATGTAACATGGATGCTGCTTTTATTGCAGGTGTCAGTGGTGTGACTGTGGTGACACAGAAGCCTCCTGTTCTCACAGCGACTAAAGGAGAGAAGATTACTATGCACTGTAATCTGGGGACTGTAACAGATGACTCTGCTAAATGGTATAAACAGGTTCCAGGAGGAGTTCCACAGTATGTGTTAGTGAATTATCATGGTTGGAGCTCTCCTAAATATGGATCTGGCTTCCCCTCTTCTAAATTCACATCAACACACTCATCTCTATCAGATTACACTTTGATCATCAATAATGTTGAGGTAGGAGACTCTGCAGTGTATTACTGTAACACATGGGACGATTCTGCTAAAGAGCATGCATCACAGTGATTCACACCATGACAAAAACCTCCTCACTGCTCACATTCACTTCTGCTTTCAGAGAAATCCTTTTTCTCAGTGATCATAGGAGAGAAAACCAATGGGCATTGTGAATAGTAATAATTTGAAGTTTATATAGATTGTAATGCGGGTTGCTGTCACTGCTGTTTGTATGTATGATGCAACATTGCTGTAATCCAGTGTACACGGAGGTGTTGTAATTTCTGAACACCATAAAAATTTTACTCAAGGCCAGTAACTGTACAGCAGAGCATGGACAAAGTATCAGTGTGTAAAACTCTGTAGGTTCACTACTCAAAAACATGTACAATCCAATGTGGACAGTGT
The DNA here is from genome assembly GCF_904425465.1 of Colossoma macropomum. NCBI lineage: Eukaryota > Metazoa > Chordata > Actinopteri > Characiformes > Serrasalmidae > Colossoma > Colossoma macropomum. The sequence continues at coordinate 15,137,535 of NW_023494801.1, read as the reverse complement.
GATAACATAATATTCAACCATTTTTGACAAACTAAATAACAATATAGTAACCAAAATTAAACAATATTCAAGTTTATCTTTCCATTTCCATTGATTTAAATTATTACAAACAGGTGATAGTAAACGTCCAATTAAAAAAATAATAATAATTTCAAAGTTACTTATATTAGGCATTCCAAGTTCTGTCTTGCTGGTTTTAGAACTCAGCATGGATCCAAGAGGGAAAATCAATAAGAGTATGTCCTCCATATGCCAGTCATAAAATGTTTTATTATAAAAGCCACAAAATGAATCACATAAAGATTATTTTATTTTCAGACACATTAGTCTTATCAATTCTAACTAAGTGTTTTGCCAAATTCAAATATAAAATTTCTCAATTGAACTAACATTTACATCTAAACTGATGGTGCATTTAAGTTGCCTGTTTATAAGCATAGTACACACATTTGAGATCTTTACAGAAGGTCATTTGATTGACATACTGATTTAATACATACAATTATTGTTTCCAGTGAACATGGTGTCAGCTGATTTGATGATTAGAGATCCAGGCTCCTCCCTCAGTTCCTTATGAAAGCTTCCTCCACTCTCTCCTCTCTTCATCCTCCACTCTGTTCATCACTCTGCTGATCACACAGACAACATGCTGCCAACCCTCTGTGCTCTCCTCCCTGCTCTGACATGTAAGATCTCTCTTCTTGCTTTGCTCTGTACAGTGATGAGATCTGTTTGATTAGGATTGTGTTTAAAATGATGTTGATGATCATGAACTCCAATGTTGCTTTATGTTTTAGGGGTCAGTTCACAGAAAGTTCTGACACAAACCCATTCGGTACTGACTGACCACAGCAGAACTGTCAGCCTGGACTGTAACATCACAAAGTATGAAGGCTACTACGTCTCCTGGTATAAACAGATTCCACCAGCAGCTCCTCAGTTTGTGTTGAGGTTTCATTATTCTGATGGCTCCCCTGATAAATATGGAGATATTTTTTATATAGAGATAATTATCTTCAAGCTTCAAAGCTAAAGCCTCTCCAAGCATCGACTACCAGTTAAAAATCAATAATGTGGAGGCAGGAGACTCTGCAGTGAATTACTGTGGAACATGGGACGCAAAATGCAATTGTGAAAAAGGTCAAAATACTTGCTGTTTGAAAAGTCTGGCTCACACCAGCCATGACTTTAGTCACATATCATTCTGTATATATGTAATTAAGTAAACAAAACCTTACAACAAATTTTAAAATGTAATATTTACTTGATTTAATGACTTAATTGATGATACCGTGTTCTGTTGAGAGACTATGTTTGTTATCTTCCTTTATGTTTCTCACTGTAACTGTGAGTCATTTGGAAAATCAAATATTCAGTCACTGAGAGAAAGATTATTTTGATTCAACAAAGTTCAGTTTGCTTCATATTTATTTCATAAAATGAACATAAAGGCTTTAAGGCTGTTTCTGTTCTGTTTCTGTTGCTGATGTGCGTTGGCTGGTGGACGGAAAGGCGGTCAGCAGTGGAGTGACCCCTGGCTCTGCAGAGCAGCAACCCAATAAAAAATTCAGACTGAGCATCACACTTTCATTTACGACAAACGGAACATGTCTAAACATATATTTAAACTTTCTCATGTTGTCATTATTTGTATTTTATTAAGTGAATATTTTATCTGTCTCTCTAATCAGACTCTGCTCTCCTGTTCTGACCATCTTCCCTCCATCCAGTGAAGAGCTGAAGTCTAACAAAGCCACTCTAGTGTGTTTGGCCAATGACATGTCCAGTGGCTTTGCTGATGTGCGTTGGCTGGTGGACAGAAAGGCGGTCAGCAGTGGAGTGACCACTGGCTCTGCAGAGCAGCAGCCCAATAAGAAATTCAGACTGAGCAGCTATTTGACCATTGAGAGATCAGAGTGGGATAAGATAAAGCCATAACATGTGGAGTGTCTGCTGCCTCAAAAGCCACAACTAAAGAGATTAAGAAGTCTGAATGCAGCGACTGAACCTGATCACATCTGATACATTTTCATTCTTTTCATGCAGACTAACAGTTACTACTTGGCAGAGCTTCATAGAAACAGTAGTTTAATGTGTAGTGAAAGATGCTGATTTCATTAACAACAACTGGATCATCTCCTGCTTATGGAGTCATTTGACTTTTATGTTTATGAACAAAGCTGTTTGATGAAGTTTAATAAAATGCATAACTAATAAAACAAAACATTTTTTGTACATTTTTCATCTTGATGGAAAATACAGGGCTGTTGTTTTCACTGTGCCTTTAAGACTGATGTATGTAAATGATCTCTGTTCTGATTGGTTTCCCTGCATTGGGCCTGATTCAAAAAGCAGTCCAGGCTGAAACACTCCTGATAACCTTAACATGAGTGGAGATAATCTGCTAAATAGGTAGATGAATGTAAATGTGATGGTGTTTGTGACATCACAGAAACAATAAATTCAAAACAGGCTGTTTTTATAGTTTCATTTATATATATATAGGCTGTTTCTACTGGAGTGTGAACAGTGTGTTTTGAAAAAAAATATATACTTCACCAAACTCTCATATTTCAAACACAGTGAGAAAAATTCATTTTTCAACAGTTTTATTCATTTAATAAATATGATGCTTGAATAAATGCTGATGCTATTTTAATGAATAATCATTTTCACCCCTAATGCTTCATATTGGCCGACCAGTAGAGAGTGTGTGTTAAAGTGAGTGTGAGAGGAGAGACTGTAGGTGGCAGTGAAGGATCAGAGAGAGCTGCACTGACGTGGAGATTTCCCCAAGAGACGATTCAGTCCACTAATCAGTGTGAACCTCCTCTCTCACTCAGGATACACCTGCTGCACCACTCTGTCATTTTAGCTCTGTGTACATGAGGAAGTTTCTCTGAGTCATATCAGAATAACAGAGAAACAAATGCAGGACGTTAATGTATTAGAAAATATTTCAGTCTGTGTGAATATGTAATTTTATAGCATTTGTAATAAATACAGTTATTGAATATGATTAATAATATTTGTATTGCAGTAAAAAAAATAATAACATAAATGGTATTGCTTGAAATTCAGAATAACTTACCTTTATAAATTGCTCAGTATTGTGTTGTAAGTTGATGGCTTTTTAACTGACTTGAAAAAGCTTAAGAGATGTATGTAGATGAATATTTGAATATATATTTTTGGACACCTGATCGTAAAGCAGTTGATCCCATATAGTAAGTGTTGTTGAGTGACCCCTCCCTCTGCCCCCTCCTGTCCCTCTTATAGCTCATCCCTGCACTCTCTCCTTTATCTGCTCCTCAAGCTGCTCATCTCTTCACTCAGCACAGAGAGTCATCACACACTGACAAGATGCTGCCAGCACTCTGCTCTCTCTTCACTGCTCTCTCATGTAAGATCTCACAACACTGGAGCTCCTCAGCATTCGCCTACATCTAATGTGAGCACCAACAAATGTAACATGGATGCTGCTTTTATTGCAGGTGTCAGTGGTGTGACTGTGGTGACACAGAAGCCTCCTGTTCTCACAGCGACTAAAGGAGAGAAGACCACTATGCACTGTAATCTGGGCACTGTTACTAATCAAGCTGCAGGGTGGTATAAACAGGTTCCAGGAGGAACTACACAGTATGTGATAAGTAATTATCATGGCTGGAGCTCTCCTAAATATGGATCTGGCTTCTCCTCTCCTAAATTCACATCAACACACTCATCTCAATCAGATTACACTCTGATCATCAGTAATGTGGAGGTAGGAGACTCTGCAGTGTATTACTGTAACACATGGGACAGCTCTGCTAGTGAGGTCGTCTCACAGTGATTCTCGTCATGACAAAAACCTCACTGCTCACATTCACTTCTGCTTTCAGACGGCATGTGAATAACAAAAATCTCAACAGGAACCCATATGGCACAGATGACTTTTCCCATGGTGCATTAAGCAGGGCAGGACAATTTGCCTGTAATCTAAACCAGATTATACTTTTATTATTGATAATGTGAAGTGATAAACTTTGGGTAAAATTTCACTGTCATGGCTTCATCTGAGGTTTATATGAATTTTCAGAGAAGCAATTTAACACTGATTTAGCCTCTTTCAGCTACTCAGTGCTGTGTGTGTGCAGAATAGTGTGATGTTTGTGATTGAGTGGACAGAGTGAGTTGTACACTCTGAATCCCATCAGAAGAATTAGGTCTAAAGAAAGTGATGGTATAACAGAGAATGAACAAGGTACATGTAAGTGTGCAGAATCTTTCTTTACCACAAATCACACTCAAACACTGTGCAAGGTGAGGTGGTTTGGGGCAAATAGAGTTTGTAACAGATTTTGTTTTATCCCCACATTCGGCATCAGTGGTCTAAATTACACAGCATTATACAGCCCTGGTGTTTGGCAGCTCAGTTATACTAACTTGTATCTTTACTAACTAGTTATGTTGCACAAAACAAAGGTTGTCACCTCTAACTCTGAAAGAAGGTTTCTTCCAGCACTCTGGCTGTTTCTCATCCGTTTTAAAGTGGAAGTGCAGACTGGCACGACGTGTCAAAAACGGAAACAAGGCGTCTGTCAAAAACGGCAGGTTGTCTTTCGCTCGCCACTCACTGCTGGTGTAGACAGTTTCGTTGATTATAATGTGAGCCTTTTCATTCTATTGTTGTCACTCACTTCACTTCCTGTTAGAACATGGTGTTAGCCATGTAACAAATAATCAGAGCCGTACAATCCTCAAAGCATTCAGAAAACTCAAGAGATCCTCTGTATAGACCTTATTTAGATTGAATGGAGTTGAAAACACTGAGAAACACTGACATACTGAAAAGGTAAATGTTCTTTGTGGTGAACAAACTCACAGCTGTATCTCTAATCAGCTCACTGGCTGGTTAGAGATCCAGGCTCCTCCCTCAGCTCCTTATGAAAGCTTCCTCCACTCTCTCCTCTCTTCATCCTCCACTCTGTTCATCACTCTGCTGATCACACAGACATCATGCTGCCAACCCTCTGTGCTCTCCTCCCTGCTCTGACATGTAAGATCTCTCTTCCTGCTTTTCTCTGTACATTGATGAGATCTGTTTGATTAGGATTGTGTTTAAAATTATATTGATGCTCATGAACTCCAATGTTGCTTTATGTTTTAGGGGTCAGTTCACAGAAAGTTCTGACACAAACCCCTTCAGTACTAACTGACCAGGGCAGAACTGTCAGTCTGGACTGCAACATCACAAAGGTTGAAGGCCAATACGTCTCCTGGTATAAATAGATTCCACCAGCAGCTCCTCAGTTTGTGTTGAGATTTTAGCATTCTTACAGCTCTCCTGATGAATATGGAGATAATTTTCCATCTTCACGCTTCACATCTAAAGCCTCTTCGAGTATCAACTACCAGTTAATAATCAATAATGTGGAGGTAGGAGACTCTGCAGTGTATTACTGTGGAACACAGAGCAGCTCTGTTAGTGAGTGGGTATCACAATGATTCACACCATGACAAAAAACCTCCTCACTGCTCACAATCACTTCTGCTTTCAGACAACAGATGAAACACAGAAACCTCAACAACAACCTGCACTATTGAAGTGAGAACTAAGCTGCACTCAATGTAATCTATGTTCCACAATGTCACCTTCATATGTTTTGCTATAATGGACCAATAACCAGAGCACTTTAGAAAAAGCAGCATTTTAGTTGTTCTAAAATGCCTTGTGTACTTTTTAAAATTTATTGTTCTCTTTATAACCAGAAATCCAGCTACTGTTTTGTGTTCTATTAACTGAGTATTATGATGTTTATGAGAGACCAGCTTCTCACTGCACACACTGTTATCTATACAAGTATTAATCTGAATAATGAATGCAGTGAAATATTCTCTAAACATCATTATGGCAGTTTCACATGAGAATGTGAGATCATGTAGATCAATATCAGCATCATGTTGAACTACTAGATTACAGAATCTAAGACTACTGTCTTTAAAATTATGGATTCATCATCATCTTTAAGTAACATTGCAAAGAATGAAGGCGATTCTGAGTACTGCTATAATCAGATTCCTCAAGCGGCTCCTCAGTTTGTCTTAAAATGTTACCATTCTCAAAGCTCCCCAAGTCATTATGGAGATGATTTTCCAGCTTCACATCTAAAGCTTCTTCAATCATCAAGTACCAGTTAATAATCAGTAATGTGGAAGTAGGGGACTCTGCAGTGTATTACTGGGGAACATGGGCTGACTCTACTAATTCGTACATATCACAGTGATGTAGATCATGACAAAAAGCTCCTCACTGCTCACATTCACTTCTCCATTACATTCAGCTCATTTCTCACCTGGAGCAGAAAAGTTAATAGAGTGAGTTAAAAGCTGCAGTTCTCTTGAGCAGGATGTGTGAAGAAATCACAGGATAACAGAGATGTGGAATTATTTTATTATTATAATTTTTACAGTATAATTTACAGCAGGTTCCTGCAAAAAGTTAATACATCTCCACAAAAATAAATGGGGAAAATACAGCGATTGTTTTTAATTATACAATGTCAACACAAAACAGACACAATTTCATTCAACAATGATTTAATGCATAACACTTATGCAGATATAAACGAGCACCCTGCCTGTGGTTGCAATAGATACTGCCAATTTAACAGTACAATTACAGTAAAATGACAATAAGATATTTTACAGTCCACAATTGTGTAATAATTGTATATTACAAGTCATTTTGCTGATAGTAACATAATAGACATTTTTATAGTTTTACAGCATTCGAAAAGAACTGTTTTTACTCATATGCTGTCAGTAATGTTATTACCAAATAACACATTACAAAATGATGACACAGCTTTTTTTTCTTTTTATTGTCTTAAAATTACAAATGTGAAACACCATGTTGAATAGAAAAGAAAAAACATGTTCAACACAAGATGTTTAAACAGTGTTTCATATTTACAGTAAGATTTTCCTCATATTTCCATAAAGATCTCTTTATGTATCATAGAAAAAAAACACAGTATGTCAGCACAGCAGTCAGACCTTTACCCCTGCAAACTCCAAAACTAAAGGATCAGCAGATTGGTCGGACAGAGATTTGCTTATATTTTGAACACCCCTCAAAAGAAATAAAAGTCCCTCTGTTATGACTGCAGGACTGGATCCAGAATCAAAAGCACTGAGGTAGATATTCAGTAGATGCAACTTTACTTCACACAGTCCACATGACAAACTGTACAAACACTGTCAGGCGACACACTCAGGATACACCTGCTCACCAACACTCTATAACTTTAGCTTTATGCAAATAAAGAGGATTCTCCATTTGTTCTCTAAACAACAGATGTACAAACCTTGTAAATTCATAAAAGAAATGATTGTTTTTTAAATACATGAGTAATAAATATTGAAATGAATAGACAATAAAGAATATAATTCAGAGAATGATTACACTGATCAATATCAATACTTTGACAAAAAAAAGAAGCAGCAATTTTGAAGATGAAAAGAATTTTGAACATGGCATACTTTTAGCAAGAGCATTGTCATGTTCTCTTTTTTTGGTTATGTAGTCATAAAATGTTAGTATTGGATAAATTTGAGTGGTCCTTTTGGGTAGGCCAATGACAAAAGTGGGTGGCCCACACTGGTATCTAAATAAGGTGTATAGTTGAGTGACCCCTCCCTCTGCCCCTCCTATCTCTCTTATAGCTCATCCCTGCACTCTCTCCTTTATCTGCTCCTCAAGCTGCTCATCTCTTCACTCAGCACAGAGAGTCATCACACACTGCCAAGATGCTGCCAGCACTCTGCTCTCTCTTCACTGCTCTCTCATGTAAGATCTCACAACACTGGAGCTCCTCAGCATTCACCTACATCTAACGTGAGCATCAACGAATGTAACATGGATGCTGCTTTTATTGCAGGTGTCAGTGGTGTGACTGTGGTGACACAGAAGCCTCCTGTTCTCACAGCGACTAAAGGAGAGAAGACCACTATGCACTGTAATCTGGGGACTGTTACTAATACTGCTCGTTGGTATAAACAGGTTCCAGGAGGAGTTACACAGTATGTGTTAGGGAACTATCAGGACTGGAGTTCTCCTAAATATGGATCTGGCTTCTCCTCTCCTAAATTCACATCCACATGTTCATCTAAATCAGACTGTAATTTGATCATCAGTAATGTGGAGGTAGGAGACTCTGCAGTGTATTACTGTGAAACATATGACAGCTCTGCTAGTGAGTGGGTATCACAGTGATTCACACCATGACAAAAACTTCCTCACTGCTCACATTCACTTCTGCTTTCAGACAACATAACAATCAGCAAAAACCTCAACAGAAACCCATCAGCAAACCCAGACTAATATGCACTGTAACTGAAATCACATTATGTGTTTACAGACTTCTTGGAAAGTGAAATCATGCTGTATAATCAGTATTGTACTGTTTCTAGATTTGTTTTGCTTGTTTTGAGTCATTTTATCTGGTGCAATTTTTTTATTCTATTGGCAGACAGTTTTGCTTCTTTTAAGCATTATTTCGTGAAAATGTTTGTTTGTTTGTTTGGATGGAGTGAATTGCTGTAATCACTGAATACTACCACAAGAGGTTTTTCCAAATGAATTAATAGGATAACAGAGGAAAGTTCATTTGAAGGACTCTGTAGCAAATCTCTTCACCACAGTACATGTTCAGAGGTATCATGCAGTGTGAGCTGATATTCTCCACATCACAGCATAATCACATCTACAGACCAGCACATCTGAAAGAGGCAGTGTAAAGTATTCAAATGAAAGTTTGGACAAAAGGAACGCAGCTCTGTTCCAGGAGGGATTAATATATAACAGGAACACATTAGCATGTACACATTGCCCCTATGTAGCATCATGTTTAGATGCAGTAGTATGCAAAAGTTTAGGTGCCCCTAATCAAATTATTTCTTTGTTTTTGTTTGTGTGTTTGTTCGTTTGTTTTATTCTAAGTGACAGTAAGTTAATACACTCTCTACTGGAAACATACAAAATGTGCATATAAATGAGCATGTTTTTGCAAATTTTAGTGCAAATTTACTATTTTCTATTTACTTGACTTTAGTTTAACATACTCAAAAATTTAAAACATGAAATACCAAATGTGCCATAACGTTTGCACAGATTATTTTATGTTTTATTATTTCCCCAATATGTTAAATATAGCAAAGAAATAGTAAATGTGCGTTAAACTTTGGAGAAGTGTGTTCTAGGATGTTTTAACATCAACAAAACATGTCATTTGATCAGGTGCAGCCTAAGTTACCACTGTACAACAAATATGGCTTTGGACTTGACAGCTTTTCTGTTTAATTCAATTCAATTTTTAAGATGGAAATAAAGTTATTGAGAGTGGTTTGATGGGAAATGTTCCATTGTAGTGACACTTTCCAAGTCAAAGTTGTTCACAGTGGTGGTGATAGGAACCAGACATCTGAAGAGTTCAGTGCCTCTAAACAGTACATCACAGAAAGATATTACATGAAATTGTTATGAATATACTGCCTGATGTCTGAGATATTGTTTTTATGATAATTTTGAAAAGATTTCGGCCTAAAACTTATTTTTAAAGCCATTTTTGTTGAAAAGGTACATGCAGGCAAAATAGTCCTCAAAGAAAATGGTATTCAAAATAAAAGTCTATCAGTTTAATGGCTTATTTAAGTCAATTGCTTTAATTGTCTGTATTCCTTGTTTGTCAGTTTTGGCATCAAAATTATTTCAAGTCTTCAATGTGAACTGCTCCAATCAGTAATGCCACCCATTTGAGATCAACAACCATACCTGTTCTTTTACCTTCTTGGATGATCTTCCTCTTGTTTTAAGAGACATGATAGAGACACAAAGTCAATAAAGATACAGAACTTTGTTCACTTCTGTGCAATATTTTACTGCCCAGTGTTTGATGCCATCCAATCGGATTTTAGAAATATGCATCTCACACTACTGACAGTCACAGCCTTCCTACCTAACATCACTAAACAATTCCGCTGTTATAATATTAAAACTTACAAACACTGTTAATATTAAATCAAATACAGCTAGCTCGCTAGGTTTAAATGTTTGCCTTTGAGAACATTTAATTAGTAAAACAGTAGGATAAGCATCATAATAATGCAAAGGTTATTAAATTCAGTAAAAAAAAAACTTTCCATAGAACAGCATTAATGTATGAACAAATACTGTTGACAGCTGTGTCTGGTAGGGGTATCACAATGCACATGTTAGTATTATTTTTTTTATGAAGGTCACAAGACGATACGCACTGTGTACAGGATTCACTTAGATTTTATGCAATAAACTGCTTGATATCAGGAATGGTTTCTATTGTTCTATTTGTCACAACTTCTAAAATGATTTTAAGATCTCAGAACTGATAAGAACTGGGTTTGTTAGCCTATCTTGGATGAAGATGAAGTTAGCTTCTTATTTGCCAGCTTCTTACCTGAATTTTCCATTCAACTTCAAATCTGTAAAAATCTGACTGGAATCACATTTCAAACCATCTGAAAATGGGATCCAATGTGCAAAATTCAGATTTCAAGTGTTTTTTTTTCTGTTCAGACTATCAAATTTCCATCTAAATACAATCTGGATACATCAAAAAATCAGATTTAGGCTGGCAGTTTGAACAAGGGCAAAGTGTCCCAAATTGGAACTGAAAATGTCAGATTCTGTGTTTTTTTTGCTGTTCACACTGCCACACAGACAACACATCTGTGTCACATATAAAAAAAATCAGATTTGGGCCACTTTTACCTGCTGTATTAAGTGACGCTGCCTTGTTTGGAGCATTACAGTGCTATACAAGACAAATGAAACTATTTAAAATGTGATGTATACAGTGTCCACTTTAACTACTGCAAAAAGTTCTACACCTAATAAATTCATATTTTACCATTTACAGGAGTTATAACTTCACCCAGAAGTTATCTAATTGCTTAACTATACAATACTTTGGCGTTGGCTGGAGGTTAGGGAACCGGCCCTTGTGACCGGAAGGTCGCAGGTTTGATCCCCTGAGCTGACAGGACATTACTGAAGTGCCCTTGAGCAAGGCACCTAATCCCCAACTGCTGTGGATAGGGATACCCACCGCTCTGGGCAAGTGTGCTCACTGGCCCTTAGAGTGTGTGTGTGTGTGTGTGTGTGTGTGTGTGTGTGTGTGTGTGTGTGTGTGTGGGGGTGGGTGTTTCACTGCACAGATGGGTTGAATGCAGAGGTGAATTTCTCAGTTGTGGGATTAAAAAAGGGTAACCTCGTCATCATACATACATACTGGATGAATGTAAAGCCTATGTCACTATGAGAAAGTTATGCATTTCAGTAATTCACTGTGATGATGTGTGTACATGTGCTGATATTGTACAGATCATTATTTATTTGTAAAAAGGTTTGTAAATGCACAGAAAAACACCATGTACAACATTTATAAATATGAATACACAAATCAAGAACTACATGAACTGTCATTTACAAACATTTGTACATTTTTAAATTTTGATAATGGTTTGTTCATAGTTACTAATGGTTATTAAAAAGCCTTACCAAGAAATAAATAAATGTGAAAGTTGTGTTATTGTTTTCTAATTCTATGTTGAAAATGTATCGCTTTGTAATGCAACAACAGCAATATGTACTATATTGTGAAATTTGCACGCAGTTGCAGACCTACTGTCTGGCTACACAGACTGACTCCACTAGATACCTCTGTGTCAGAATTATTCAACCCCTTAACAAGCCAAAGTTTTATTACACACTTCTATAACCTAATAATAGCTTCATTAGTTTGCATTGAAGTCCCTATAGATTCTGAATAATAAACCCTTGTATGAAATAAACCTGGAATGTTAAGGGGTTAAATTACTTGAGGACCAGATTCAACAGGATAAATAATGACAAATATTCAAAAGTACTTGTTGCAGCATACACACAAACACACACACACACACACACACACACACACACACACACACACACACACACACACACACACTGGGTCATGGGGGGGAGCTGGAGCCTATCCCAGCAGTCATTGGATGGAAGGCAGGATACACTCTGGACAGGTCACCAGGCCTGTTGCAGTATAATGAAATAGAGAGAAATGTTTTGTAGCATCAGCATAAAAGGAGACACAGCAGAAATAATTACAGTGAATACTTTATTTTTCAATTCTGATTTATCTTCTCAAACAAATTAGCCATTTACATCTGTGTTATGAGACTTACTGCAGTCAACTGTCTGCAGACTTCATTTCAGTGAATCTTTCATGGTGCCACTAGACAAAATCTGAAGTGAGCAATCAAGATTTAATCAAAAGAGTGAGTCTCTTCACCGGAGTGACAGATGTGCAGAAACAAGCTTACTTGGACTTTTATCTTCATACAAAAGTTCAGTGCTTTCAGTAATGTTTTTTCACCCACAATACTGGATGCTTTTCTGGTTGCAAAATTCAGGATTGTCCTGTTTATTTAAGATCATATGACAGTATAACATCAATAATATGTTCAGTGAACAAAATCCACAGCCGATTGGCTGGTTAGAAATCCAGGCCCCTCCCTCAGTTCCTTATGAAGGCTTCCTCCACTCTCTCCTCTCTTCATCCTCCACTCTGTTCATCACTCTGCTGATCACACAGACAACATGCTGCCAACCCTCTGTGCTCTCCTCCCTGCTCTGACATGTAAGATCTCTCTTCCTGCTTTTCTCTGTACATTGATGAGATCTGTTTGACTAGGATTGTGTTGAAAAATTTGAATGAATACACCCTTAATAATTATCAAATAGATTAGGCATGTAATCATGGACTGTAACATCGCAAAGGTTGAAGGCATCTCTGTGTACTGGTATAAACAGATTCCACAAGCAGCTCCTCAGTTTGTGTTGAGATTTTATCATTCTCACAGCTCTCCTGATCAATATGGAGTGGAACATATACTGTGGAACATGGGATGGTTCTGCTAGACAGGTCATATCACAGTGAATGAGAGCATAAGAAAAACCTCCTCACTGCTCACATTAACTTCTCCATTTCATTCAACCCATTTCTCACCTGGAGCAGAAAAGCTGAGTTAGTAAGTGCAGTTCTGATGAGAGAGATGCAGAATTATATAATATTGTAATTTTTACAGTATAATTTACAGTTGGTTTCTGTAAAAAGGCTAATGAATCTGTACAAAAATAAATGAGAAAAATAAGGGCATTGTCTCAAATTTTGCATTGTCAACACAAAAGATGCACGATTTCATTCAACAATGATTTAATGTGTAAAACATATGCAGATATACAAGATCACACTGTCTGTAATTAGTGTGAAGTTAGTACTACAATCACAGTAAAGTGACAATAAAATATTTTACAGTGCAGGATTGTGTATTTATAGTGCATTAGTGAATTCTGCCAATAGTAAGATATTGTACCTTTTACAGTTTTACAGTTTTTTTTTCTTATACAAAATAAACATTCAAAGGAAATGTTTATACTCATATACTGACTGCAATGTTATTACCAAAATGACATGCCACTGCTTTTTTTTCTTTCTATTGTCTTAAAAATACAATTGTGACACACTGTGGGGAATTGAAGAGCAATAAAACAAACATATTCAGTATAAGATGATTAACCGGTGTTCCATATTTCCAGAAAGAGTTACCTCGTATTTCCTCTCCTTATGTGGATCACAGAAAAAAACACAGTATTTCACCACAAAGTCAGACCTTTACCCCTGCCAACTCCAGAACTAGAGGATCCGCAGATTGGTTGGACAGAGCTTTGCTGATATTTTGAACATCCCTCGAGAGAAATAAAAGTCCCTCTGTTATGACTGCAGGACTGGATCCAGAATCAAAAGCACTGAGGTAGATATTCAGTAGATGCAACTTTACTTCACACAGTCCACATGACAAACTGTACAAAACACTGTCAGGCTTAAAGGACACACTCAGGATACACCTGCTCACCAACACTCTGTCCTTTTTGGTAGGCCAATGATAAAAGTGGGTGGGCCTCACTGGTTTCTGAATAATGTGTAAAGTTGAGTGACCCCTCCCTCTGCCCCCTCCGGTCTCTCTTATAGCTCGTCCCTGCTCTCTCTCCTTTATCTGCTCCTCAAGCTGCTCATCTCTTCACTCAGCACAGAGAGTCATCACACACTGACAAGATGCTGCCAGCACTCTGCTCTCTCTTCACTGCTCTCTCATGTAAGATCTCACAACACTGGAGCTCCTCAGCATTCGCCTACATCTAATGTGAGCCTCAACAAATGTAACATGGATGCTGCTTTTATTGCAGGTGTCAGTGGTGTGACTGTGGTGACACAGAAGCCTCCTGTTCTCACACTGACTAAAGGAGAGAAAGCTGTTATGGACTGTAATATGGGGACTGTGACTGACTTCTCTGCTAACTGGTATAAGCAGCTTCCAGACGGAGCTCCCCACCATGTGCTAAGGTTTCGTATTACTTGGGGCTCTCCTAGCTATGGGTCTGGTTTCTCCTCCCCTAAATTCACATCTACATGTTCATCAATAGTAGACTGTAGTTTGATCATCAGTAATGTGGAGGAAGGAGACTCTGCAGTGTATCACTGCACCACATATGACAGCTCTGCTAGACAGTGGGTGTCACAGTGATTCAGACCATGACAAAAACCTCCTCACTGCTCACATTCACTTCTGCTTTCAGACAGCAGTAGAAACACAAAAAGATCAACAACAATCCACACTACAGAAGTAAGAACTGAGTTGCATTTAATGTAATTCATGTTTCACTATTTTATGCTCATTTTGCTTTAGTAGGCCAAAACACAGAGAACATAAACAGTAGTTTTCCTGCATTGCAGTATATTATTTTATTTCAACTTGAAATTTAGATTTTTTGTTGTTATTTTTTTTAAATAATCATAATTATGAACGAATTATGAATCTACCATCAAATTCAACCCTTGGATTGTGTTAAACAAAGTTGTTTTATGTATGGCTTTAATTTTTTCAAATGAAGTGCTCCATTGTAATTGTTTATAAATCAGTCTCATCACTTTGCTATGCTTTATCTGTTCTTAGAGATGCTTTACATAAATAACATAAAATTCATGGAGTAATAAGTAATTTTATGTGTTCAGATGTTTGATCAGTATTAATAAGTATGTTGTTCTGTAACATGTTCAGTGGACTGAAGACTGGATTTCGTCTGACATTATATGATAACAATAATTTGTTTGTAGTCAGCAGAGGAGGCAAATTCCTCAGTTTAAAAAATCTGTTAAGTGCTTAAGATGTAGTGTGTGTGTGTGTGTGTGTGTGTGTGTGTGTGTGCGTGCGTTCCGCTGTAAGTACGCTGATGCAATATGGCTGCCGCTTTACATTGGTTTTCTTTTTGTATGTTTGTTTTGATGTTTGCCTGAGAAGTTTGCCATCATATCCACCGAGATAGCGACCCAGAGTGACTTGCCAGCTATGGCTCAGAGGCTTTTTGGACTGGCTGTTTGGGTGACACTACATCTCAACTATTATGCAGCCCAGGGCTCTCTGGACTGGGGACCCGATCAATGTGACATCGCAGCCTGGGCTGGCTGCTTGGTTGATGCTGCACTGCAGCTGTGGGGCTCTATGGACCGGTAGTGTTTGGCTGCATGAACAACGCAAAGCCGCAGCTACGAGGCCTCTCGGGCCGGCTGCTTGGGTAATTAGGCTGTTAGGCTGCCTGGACTGGTGGTGTTCGGCTGCACAAAAATGCTACCCATCTGTGGCAAAGGACATCTTCGGCCTTCGAGGCTTCCCGAGCTTGCATCCTGTGTGATGCACCGTAGTTGCGGTGTGAGACTTTGAGACACAGGACACTTTTCCACTTCCCCTCAGTCCATTTTTAATGAGCTCGGACCCAAAGAAGGCAGCAGCATTTCTGGATCCTGTTTTAACTTGCAGTTGTGGATGCAGTGATGAACTGTTTTCACAGAAAGTGGTTTTTTAGAAGTGTTTCTGATCCCATGCAGTGATTTTCACTAGAGAGTCATATCTGTTTTTAATACATTGCTGCCTGAGAGCCCGAAGATCATGGCCAGCAAATACTGGTTTTTGGCCTTGTCCATTGAGTACAGAGACTTCTCCAGATTCTCTATTATGTACCGTAGATGATAAAAAGCAAAAGTTCTTTGCTATTTTCTGTTCAGAAACATTATTCTTGAATTGTTGCACTATTTGCCTGTGCAGTCTTTCATAGAATGGTGAACCCCTTCTCATCTTTACTTCTTAAAGATTCAGCCTCTCTTCATACCCAATCATGTTACTGACCTGTTGCCAATTAACCACCAGTTTTTTTAGCATTCCACAACTTTACCAGCCTTTTGTTGCCCCCAACCCAACTTTTTTGGAACATGTTGTTGGCATCAAATTCAAAATGGGCATATATTTAAAAAAAATAATTTCTCAGTTTCAACATTTGATATGTTGTCTTTGCACTGTTTTCAGTTTCAAATAGGTTTTATATGATTTGCACATCATTGCATTTTGTTTTTATTTATACAGCGTCCCAACTTTTTTGGAAATGCGGTTGTAGAAAATTTGTAAAATCTGTGGAATTCTCCTTTAATGTCTGTTTAATACATGGACAACATGCATCAAATCATCACTTTTCACTATTTTACTACTCCCACTCTTAAAAACACTATGCTTAAGCATTTATTATACAAATAAACTCTTAATTTTGTGTTGAGTATATTGTCATTATAAAAGTGAAAAACTGAGAAATGACATTTGCAACTGCAGCTTTGTGCTCAGAATTTTTTTCAATATAGATAAAAATGTCAAAATTGGAATATAACACCACTGTGGAGAATAAAACGTTAATAAAAGAATATTCGGTGTTAAACAATTAGAGAGCAT
The DNA here is from genome assembly GCF_904425465.1 of Colossoma macropomum. Classification (NCBI taxonomy): domain Eukaryota; kingdom Metazoa; phylum Chordata; class Actinopteri; order Characiformes; family Serrasalmidae; genus Colossoma; species Colossoma macropomum. Next base: position 15,120,630 of record NW_023494801.1, on the reverse strand, counting down.
TTCATATTTCCATTTTTTTTTTCTTTTCTTATTTCTATGATTATCAGAAGAGATCACAGTTTTGTACCATCACCCACAGGCTTAGCTTTAGGTAGGAATAGTACAGACATGCCACAAGTAACTTTTAGGAAAGATAAAACACAACTTCATTTTAGGTTTGTATTATAGGCATATATATCTTATATAACACTTAAGTGACTCCATACGTCTCATGAAAACAGCAGCCTATGATCACTCGTTCTGCATGTCAGTTTATCAGCTCCTTCTGTTAAAAATTACAAAATGAAACTCACCCAACTCCCTGTGGGTAGTTAGAAGGCTGCTTTACAATGATTAATTAAGAACAAATGATTTATAAGCAAGGAGAAAGTATTTTTAGTATGTCTCTTCTTTGTTTGTACGAAAGATAGAAATATACGAGTCTGATTGATTTTCATCCAGAGACATTAGAAATTATCCTCAGATGTGTTGTTCACAAGTATATTCAAGAGTTTTTAAGCCATCATCCTCATTTAGATATGACCATTTCTCTTAACCCTTAAATAACCAATGTTATGTTTACCAGGAAGGCATTGCTTAAATACTGCTTTATCATTATGTTTTAAGAGGACGATTAAACTCTGAGATTTTGAACTAAATAAAATTGTTCAAAATGTTCATTAAAGGATAGGAATGTGCTTGATGAACAGCAACGACAGAGTCTCCAAAAATCTAATTATTGTGCATCTTTCATTCATCTGTACATGTATGTAACTCTTGTTGTTTAGCAGTGCTGTGTGCATGTGGTGACACTCTATGACAGTTAGTGTACATATTTGTAGAGCTTGATCTTATTTTAACTGAATCATTAAATTGGATATTAACACTGTAAAAACAACATCTCACATCATGCATCATGAGAGACACTCAGGAAACACCTGCTGACCAACACTCTGTAATTTTAGCTCTATGCAAATGTAGACCATTTTCTGCTTTTTCTCAGAGTGGTTCAAAAACAAACATTGTAAGTTAGTAAATTAAATGAGAGTTTTTCTTTTATATGAATAATAGCAATTCTAAAGAATCTGAAAACAAGTTTGAAAAAAGAAACTTAGATAAAGATTGTTTTGAGAGAAAATCCGGTTACACATTATTTGGATGGTCCCCTGTAGATGCTCTACAGCTACTTACATCATTAACAAACTTTCTGGTGATCCTCAGTCGATTATCAACAACATTATGGGTAGGATTAGGGTTAGGAGTAGATGTAGGTTTTGCCTTGAGGTTAAGGTTAGGGTTAGGTTTAGGGTTAGGTTTAATGGGTATTTAGTTGAATGTTATTGAAAGGCAGACTGAGCATTTACAAAGTATCTATAGTGAACCATCTAAGTTACATTCAACTTCAAGTTCAGTGGCATTTAATGACTAGACAGTTGAATGTTACTTAAATATATACTGAACATTTACAAAGAATCTACAGTGGACCATCCAAATAAAGTGTTACCAAAAATCCATTTGCTATGACTGAAAGGAAAAATGTTTACCTATATGAATTTGTAAACATTCTAATGTTCTTAAGTGTTTATGGATTTAGGGTGTAGCATATTTTTAATTACCATATTCTATAAGCACATGAGACTGTACTAATGACCCCATAAAGTGTGTGCTGTTGAGTGACTCCTCCCTCTGCCCCCTCCTGTCTCTCTTATAGCTCATCCCTGCACTCTCTCCTTTATCTGCTCCTCAAGCTGCTCATCTCTTCACTCAGCACAGAGAGTCATCACACACTGACAAGATGCTTCCAGCACTCTGCTCTCTCATCACTGCTCTCTCATGTAAGATCTCACAACACTGGAGCTCCTCAGCATTCGCCTACATCTAATGTGAGCATCAACAAATGTAACATGGATGCTGCTTTTATTGCAGGTGTCAGTGGTGTGACTGTGGTGACACAGAAGCCTCCTGTTCTCACGCCGACTAAAGGAGAGAAGATTACTATGCACTGTAATCTGGGGACTGTTACTGGTAGTGCTGCACATTGGTATAAACAGGTTCCAGGAGGAGTTCCACAGTATGTGTTAAGGAATTATCATAGCTGGAGCTCTCCTAGCTATGGATCTGACTTCTCCTCTCCTAAATTCACATCAACACACTCATCTCAATCAGATTACACTTTGATCATCAGTAATGTGGAGGTAGGAGACTCTGCAGTGTATTACTGTCAGACATGGGACAACTCTGCTAGTGAGTATGTATCACAGTGATTCACACCATGACAAAAACCTCCTCACTGCTCACATTCACTTTTAATGTCATTTATAGGTTTCACAATTTCATCCTCATAACTTTTGCAGTTACTAGAGCACTTAATCAAACAGTAGATCTTTATTTTTGTTGTTATAATTTCTTTTTTTTCTCATATATAATCATGATTATGGAAGATCAGTTTCAGGCTGCATGCATTATCATAGACCTGATGAGTTATTAACCTGAAAGATAAACAGAATGAGCTGTTCTCTAAACTCTGCCTTGACAATTTCAATAAAATTATTTGAGATCATGTAGATCAGTATCAATGTCACATTTTGGTGCTACAGAATTACAAATAGATTACAAACCATTATGAAGCCACCATCATATTTATCCTGGATTGTGTTAAACACAGTTTTCTATATTTGGTTATTGTGTCCTTTAATTAGGTGTCACATTATAATTCAAACAATTATAAAACTCAGATTATCACCTGATGCTGATTAAAGAAGTAATATAGTCTAGAACTTTCTTCACACTGACTCATCACCAGTTTTCTCTTCTCTTTTCTCTTGTATGTTTCTGTGTCTATATGAGTGAGTGTATGTTGACTTTCTTTATCTTCACCTTTATCTTGTAGTTTCACTGGTAGCACTTTACAGGTAATAAGTGGGTAATATTATAGTAACAAGTTGTCTTGTGTAACAATATCATAATTTCAGTGCAGTTATCCATCTTATTCTGAAGAATCAATGTTAGCACATGATACAGTAACTGAGAAACAAAATGGAAAGAATTAAGCTTGTATTTTACAGTTCTAATAGCATTTAGTTTCACAGTATTACATCCTGTAACTGTGTCTGTACATCACACTGCGCCAGACCATTTATAGACATAACAGGTAAGAAACAAAGTAGAAATGTGAATTAATATTTTTCAGCTCTAAAAACTCCAAATTTCTGCAGAATTGCATCACTGTTTTTTGGGGAAAAAACTCTAATATTGTTAAAACCATATAATGATTCAAAAGAATAGAAGTAATGTTGGTTAAGCAGATATAAAGCTGTAAGAGCTGGTCTCCGTATCACATTAAAATATTATAAACTGTAAAAATCCAAAATGGGAGCTAGAATAATTTTTTTTTAGTATTACTGACATTTTTTATCAACTAGAAAATGTAGTTCTTGTGTACAGGTAATTACAGTTTATTATCAGTATTTTTCTATTTTCCTACTGAACTTTACTCACAACAATTACTAACTTATTAATTAGTAGCAGCTAGAAAATTAGCGTGTCATTTTTCGGTTAGTACAACTTGTTACAATAATATTACCATATTATTACAGACCTTTTTACTGATCTGTATAAAGTGGTACTGACATGTAAACAAAGTCATTTGGAGAGATTTGCTGTGAGTTTTTTTGTCAAGAAATGTGTTGACCCAGATTTCGTCCAGATTACTTTACAGTTGTGCTGATAGGAAGGAGGGGCCTTGATGTCTACAATATAGCCTTCTTAATTACTATCTGAAATGATCAGTGCAGTTACATAACTCATCTGAGTTGTATATATAATGCTAGTGATGATTAAACAATGATAAATTGTTTTATTTGGGTACTATTTTTCCACACAATATAAAGATATTCAGTGAGAAAATCTTTCTAACCTTTAAAACAATGTTCTTTTCTTTTTCTGTGGTTAGCAGAAGAGATCACAGTAATGTACCATCACCCACAGACTCAGCTTTAGGTAGGAATGATGGAGACACACCTCAACCAACTTTTAGGAAAGTTAAAGCATGACTTTCAATTACACTTGTAATACAGGCAAAATGAGGACAGTTGTTCTGGTTCAGACCCAAAGACACTAACCTGAAAAAAGGTGAAGCTCAAAGACTGACTGACTGAAAAAAAGCTGTATATGAACATTTCCTGGTGGCAACCTACTTTTTTGTTTGCCATGGGTCTGTTTTTTTATGATAAAACAGTTCAAACACTCCCCTGCCTTCACACATCACACTAAAACAACAGCCTGTGATCACCCGTTCTGCAAGTCAGTGCATCAGCCCATTGTGTCAAATGTTATATGATGAACTTACCAGAATCTTTGGCAATAGTTAGAAATCTGCCTTATAAATATTAATGAAGAATTAAAGTACATATTTCTACAACTTGATAATATTTTAATTGAATCATTAAACTGGATATTGTCACTATTGAAACAAACCTTATATCTTTAAATTGGTGACTTTAAAGCAGAAGGGAAAAATTCCTAACTTTTAATGGAAGCTTAGGTAGTCAGATTTTATTCCAACTACTTGTCGTCCATTTCTATCGGTCTGTTCATCATGAAATATTAACACAAAATACAGGATAACTGGAGTTTTCAAATCAGCCAAAAAAGTTAATAAGTTAAAAATTAACCCCATTTGTTCACACCGCTACTGTATGTGTCCCTTTTAACTTTCAAGCCCATGCAAACCACAAAATGAGGAGCTCAGTAGAATGACAGAGCAGAGCTTTGGCTGAAACTCTGAACACCCTTCAAGATAAATGATGTTTTTGAAGTCACTTTTTAAAGACCGCATCCAGAATCAGTAGCACTGAGGTGGATATCCAGTGGATTCAAGGTTACCCCACACAATCCACATGATTAACTGAACTCAATGACACTGTAAACCTTCATAGTTCAGCACTGACACTGATACATCACACATTATGACAGACACACTCAGGAAACACCTGCTGACCAACACTGTAATTTTAGCTCTATGCAAATGAAGATCATTTACAATTACTTCTTTGAGTGAAACAAAAACCTTCACTGTAATTTATTGAAATTGATAACAGTTTGACTTTTTATTTGAAGTTGAAATCTATATAAATCCTGTGACTGAAAGGAAAAATATTCATCTGTATGAACATTAGATTTTCAGCAGTTTCCTCATTAACATATTCTGTGTCACTTGAGACTGTGTAGAGGTTTCCCTATGATGAGTGTTGTTGAGTGACCCCCCCCCTGCCCCCTCCTGTCTCTCTTATAGCTCATCCCTGCACTCTCTCCTTTATCTGCTCCTCAAGCTGCTCATCTCTTCACTCAGCACAGAGAGTCATCACACACTGACAAGATGCTGCCAGCACTCTGCTCTCTCTTCACTGCTCTCTCATGTAAGATCTCACAACACTGGAGCTCCTCAGCATTCGCCAACATCTAATGTGAGCATCAACAAATGTAACATGGATGCTGCTTTTATTGCAGGTGTCAGTGGTGTGACTGTGGTGACACAGAAGCCTCCTGTTCTCACAGCGACTAAAGGAGAGAAGACTACTATGCACTGTAATCTGGGGACTGTTACTGATTATCAAGCTGTTTGGTATAAACAGGTTCCGTGAGAAGCTCCACAGTATGTGTTAATGAATCACCATAGCTGGAGCTCCCCTAACTATGGATCTGGCTTCTCCTCTCCTAAATTCACATCAACACACTCATCTCAATCAGATTACACTCTGATTATCAATAACGTGGAGGTAGGAGACTCTGCAGTGTATTACTGTAAGACAAGGGACATCTCTGTTAGTGAGTGGGTATCACAGTGAATCACACCATGACAAAAACCTTCTCACTGCTCACAATCACTTCTGTTTCTGGCAGCAGTGGAAACATCAAAAAGTCAACAAAAAGAAATGCTATTGAATTTGAAACAAAGTTACATTGAACGTAATATATGTTTTAAAGTTTTGCTACATTATTCTGCCAGTAGAAAAAAATAGTCCTAACAGTTATGCTGAAATGAAAATAAATTAATGTACTGAATTTCCACTGTAAATCATGCTTTTATCATTTTTGTTCCATAGAAGTGAAACTGGCTCACTCATTTACAACTTGTCACTGACTCTGGAACTGACTCTTTACAGAACTCCAATTCCCAGAAATCCTTTGATGATCACGTGACTTGTGATAGATAGTATTTAAAGCCCTGGTTTTAGTTTAGTCTTTATGAAGAACTGCTTCATTCATTTGAGCTACTTAACGTTTCTCCCTGTGTTTATTTTGCCTTCCTGTGTATTGGTCTTTTTTTGGGATTTTTGACTTTGCCTTGTTGCCTTGTCCTTTTGTTTGCCTGTTTTTGTTATGTTTGTCCCTCTGTGTTTTTGGCTTGTTTTGTATTTGACCTGTGCCTGTTTTCTGACTATGAGTTTGGATCACGTTATAACTAGTAAAGCCTATTTTCCTCAATTTATCCGCAAACATCTGGCCAGTTCTGTCATGTTACACAACCAGATAATACACAGGGAGACAGGCTCCAGTGCTAAAACAAACCACCCAAAACCCACTTAGCCAGTTTAATACAGCACTTTTACAAGGCAGCCAGTACACTCACTTCATCATGATTCGGCTGAGACAATGCTGTGGAATTTCTTTGTATGCAGTAATAATGGTAGTCTGAGCAGGTGATGACAGCTCCACTCTCTGAACATCACATCCCTCTTTTATTAAAAGAGTTATGATGTCTGACCCACTGACGGAGAGACAAGGCCCAAAGAAACCTGTGCTGACTTAAAACAGCATCTTCAGCCACCTTCCAGCCAAGGCCTGAGCCTGTTTCAGAGCTGGAGACGCATTTGAGGACATTCAGGAGACCTTTGTGGCTGCAGAGGTAAATAAGAACAAAGCTTAAAAAACAGTTAAACGTTCCTGTTTATTAAAAATGGCATTAATCAGAAACAGGTTACATTTTCAGATTCAGTGATGCTTGTGTTTTTTCTCTTGCATGCTGATAAAGAGCAATGACCCAGTTCAATAATACAGAAAATCACACTAAAAACACACAGCTCTGACCTCCACAGGTAACACAGCATAGATCTTATTAAAGCTGTCACTGTGAAGCTATCAGAGATGCGGGATGAAGCAGTGCTGAGAGGCTTGCGGCACCCCCAGATTTCAGGATGCAAATGCAACTGCTTAAAATAATTTTTAAAAATATCTGAACTATAAAAAAATATACAGCGTAGTAAATACATATGTGTGTGCTTTTTGTAGATAGGACTTTGTATTTTTTGTGTTTTATTTATAAGCTTTCAAAATCTGCAGTAGCTGCACTGTTTAAGTCAGTGCTGTATGTTCATTACAGTGAGCTGAATCACTGTAGCTGCTATGTGTGTACAACAGGTCAACCAAATCAGCCAGTAAAATGCTGTGAGATAATTCTTTTGCTTCAATTACATTAATTCAGATATTTTAGTCAGTCCAGTTTTCTTCCACTTTAGAGTAATGAGCATCAACACATTCCATAAAAATAATGAAGAGAAAAGTGGGATATTTTACATTGAAATGCAACGCACTTAATGTAATAAAAGGGTTAAAGTAATGCAGCAGCAGCACACATTCCCTTTGGAAAAGAAGTATTGACATCAATATTGCTTATAGGAAACTGTAACGTATTTTGCTTTAAAAATGAAAATTAGAAATGTGCAACCATGTTTGTAGACCAAACACAGTCAAAATGATTACAGACTTCATTTCAGTAAATAGATCAGTGTCAAGTTCTTTTTATTTTTCATGTGAGCAATAATAACTTAGTCAAAAGGTTGAGATATAAAAAATGTAAGATATGTAACACAGTTGGTTTTAGACTTGAATTAAAACCAACTTCATACATTTCATATCAAGCACTATAATTTAGTTCATAAATATCTGCATACACTGCACTTAAAAACAGTTTCCACAGGTTAGCACACATATATGTTTGTTTTTGAACAAATAATGTTCTTTCCAGTAAAACAAAGTCTCAGCTGATTGGCTGGTTAGAGATCCAGACTCCTCCCTAAGCTCCTTATAAAAGCTTCCTCCACTCTCTCCTCTCTTCATCCTCCACTCTGTTCATCACTCTGCTGATCACACAGACAACATGCTGCCAACCCTCTGTGCTCTCCTCCCTGCTCTGACATGTAAGATCTCTCTTCCTGCTTTTCTCTGTACATTGATGAGATCTGTTTGATTAGGATTGTGTTTAAAATGATATTGATGCTCATGAACTCCAATGTTGCTTTATGTTTTAGGGGTCAGTTCACAGAAAGTTCTGACACAAACCCCTTCAGTACCAACTGACCAGGGCAGAACTATCAGCCTGGACTGTAACATCGCAAAGGATGAAAGCAACTATGTCTCCTGGTATAAACAGATTCCACAAGCAGCTCCTCAGTTTGTGTTGAGATTTTATCATTCTCACAGCTCTCCTAATCAATATGGAGATAATTTTCCATCTTCACGCTTCACATCTAAAGCTTCTTCGAGCATCGATTACCAGTTAATAATCAATAATGTGGAGGTAGGAGACTGTGCAGTGTATTACTGTGGAACGTGGGACGACTCCTTTAGAGGCGCAGTAACACAGTGATTGAGATGATGACAAAAACCTCCTTCACACATTCACTTCTCCATTACATTCAGCTCATTTTTCACCTGGAGCAGAAAAGTGGAGCTAATAGCTGCAGTTCTCTTGAGCAGGACGTGTGAAGAAATCACAGGATAACAGAGATGTGGAATTCACAGAGACTGGAATGGGATGTGTAAGGACTCAGTGCTGATCATAGACAGTAGAAGAGAGAGCTGAAATCTAGACGACGTTTCAGTTCCGCTACTTTCACTTCTGAAACTGAGGATGATTTTGTACGGGTGAGGATATGAAATGAAGCACTGTGGTATTCGGCCAAGGAACAAAGCTGATCGTCACTGGTAAGAAACCTTTCTCTTCATCTACATTAGACTTTAATGTTTCAACTCATCTTTTAGAGAAAAATGATGACATTTTAACAGTGAATACGGATTTTGTTGTGTTTTTTATTGTTCATCCACAAAATTCAGTATTGACAGTATTAATGTTACTAACAGTCATATAAAAATTCTGTTCAATTATCAGTTAATGTACTTCTATTAAATCATGTTTATGTTTTTCTCTATTCTGTTTTTTTAATGCTTGAGCAAAATGAAACTGTGAAAAATGACATAATACTTGATATTTGAAAAGTCAGACTTACGCCAGCCATGACTTCAGTCACATTTTACTCTATATGTACATAATTAAGTAAACTAAATGTTAAAACTAATTTTAATATTAAATATTTACTTGATTTAATGACTTGATTAATGATACAATGTTGTGCTGAAAGACCATGTTTTTATCTTCATGTTTCTCACTGTAACTGTGAGTCATTTGGAAAATTCAATATACAGTCGCTGAGAGAAAGTTGTGTTTATTTGAAATCAATAAAGTTTAATTTGCTCCATGTTTCTTTATAAAATCAATATAAAGGCTTTAAGAAGCTGTTTTTTTGTTCCGATATCACAGAAATATACTTTAATTAACAACAAACAGAACATATATTTAAACTTTCTCATGGTGTCATTATTTGTATTTTATAAAGTGAATGATTTTTCTGTTTCTCTAATCAGACTCTGCTCTCCCGGCTCCTGTTCTGACCATCTTCCCTCCATCCAGTGAAGAGCTGAAATCTAACAAAGCCACTCTAGTGTGTTTGGCCAATGACATGTCAAGTGGTTTTGCTGATGTGCGTTGGCTGGTGGACAGAAACCCGATCAGCAGTGGAGTGACCACTGGCTCTGCAGAGCAGCAACCCAATAAGAAATTCAGACTGAGCAGCTATTTGACCATTGAGAGATCAGAGTGGGATAAAGATAAAGCCATAACATGTGAAGTGTCTGCTGCCTCAAAAGCCACAACTAAAGAGATTAAGAAGTCTGAATGCAGCGACTGAACCTGATCACATCTGATACATTTTCATTCTTTTCACGCAAACTAACAGTTACTACTTGGCAGAGCTTCATAGAAACAGTAGTTTAATGTGTAGTGAAAGATGCTGATTTCATTAACTACAACTGGATCATCTCCTGCTTATGGAGTCATTTGACTTTTATGTTTATGAACAAAGCTGTTTGATGAACTTTAATAAAATGCATAACTAAAAAACTTTGTTGTCCATTTTTCATGGTGATGGAGAAACAGTATGATGTTCTAGACATTAAATCAGAGAGACTTCAGCACAGAACCAGCATAATGAAACAAATGTAGCTGTAAAGAATAACAGTGAGAACGACTAAAAGAGTGAAACAGGTTTATACAGCATTATAAAATGATCAGATTTTATTCTGGCTGTATAGTGAACAGAGCTTTGGAGACTCAGTTACAAGGAGATGGTGTGATATCTATGGTTACTGATGATGTAAAAGGATGATCTAAAGCAGATCAGAGTCAGTGATCACTGTCTAGACAAGTGTAGTAAAGAGAGTGAATTCTAATGGAATTCTCCTATGAGAGATTCAGATCTTGAGGCTTAAACTAAACTGAACAAGAGCTAAAAGACTGAAGTTCAGATCACAACACTGTGGAGCTTTTACTGAAGTTTTACTGGCACTGACACAACAGATACACACACTAAAATATGAGAGAAAGTGAAGGAGCTCATAGAGATGTGTGTGAGTGAGGAGATTTCTCAAAGGAAGCGGTTCAAATGGAAATCTGCAGACAGCAAGAAGAGATAAAGGTGGAAAATGACTCCTACAGAATGATGAACAGATGATGAGGCTGATTAGTGGAAGAGGTTTCAGACTAAATTACAGTGAGATATTGTGTGTTTATCATCAGTGTTGATGCCACTGAAAATGTATGTGGTTGATTTAAAATATATCAGAGTTTCTGATCGATGTGCAGTCAGTTGTAACTAAAGGAGTGAATAAATAAGGCCTCGTATGGAGGGTGGAGTAAAGTGGATGTGGAGCAGGATTTGGGAATGTTGTGTAGAGCGCCATCTGTCAGCAGAAGCGTAAACTGCAGTCTACTGTTCAGCAGGAGAGAGGATCACTCAGTAGGGCAAGAAGACCAGAGTTTGATGAGTTTCAGTGACATTTTGGTGGATTTGTACTTTTCTAAGTATTTTCAAGTGATAACACTCTTAATTGCACTGACATATTAGTCAATAATGGAGTTCAATTGTTTCTAAGTTCCATTTTAGCCCTTCACACATAGTTCCTCATTTCTTTTTGAGTTTAATTTCATTCTGTTCTGTTGGTGAGAGTTTCTGTTGTGCTGTTACTCACATTTTTTTTTCTTATTGAATTAAATCATAATATTTCTACAGCACTTTGAATTTCTTAATACTGTTGAACACAATGCTTGAATGATGATGCTGTTTTAATGAATCAGATTTTTGTTTCTAATTTTTCTTCTCCTGTTTTCTCTGTGTTAAAGTGAGTGTGAGAGGAGAGACTGTAGGTGGCAGTGAAAGATCAGAGAGAGCTGAACTGACGTGGAGATTTCCCCAAGACGATTCAGTCCACTAATCAGTGTGAACCTCCTCTCTCACTCAGGATACACCTGCTGCACCACTCTGTCATTTTAGTTCTGTGTAAATGAGGACGTTTCTCTGCATCACATCAGAATTAGACACAAACAAATGTAGTCATTTCAGAATAACAGAGAAACAAATGCAGTATGTATAAAAAATGCATTTCCATACAAAATAATGAATAATACTAATACATTTTAAACAATGCCATGTGAAGAAAATTAGTTATAATTGTTTTACTGTGAATTAAACAAAAAATGTAAATATTAAATACAAGTATTCCATAAAGGTGTCAAGATTATCAGTGTGCTGATGGTGTGTTAGTAGACTTGCAAATGTTTAACAGATATTTGTAGATGATTTATCGATGTATTTTCTAGGATATCAATTTGATATTGTGATATAACACTGATAAATGTGTTTTTACTACATTTGTTGTAAATGATGGTGCTTTATTTTACATCCTCTGAGGGAAAGAACTGGCATCTTCTCCTTTTGTCTGTTCTTTTATCTGATCTTTTATGGTGAGCAGATGTGGAGGTGTGCTGGGAGAGGATGGTATGTGAAGGAAGATGCTGGAGTTTCCACACTCAGTTCATTTCTGATCACACCAGACAGAGACACTATACAGACAAAAGTATTGGTACACACCTTGTAATCATTGAGTTCAAGGGTCACAGCCACACCCACTGCTAAGAGGCAGAAAAAAAGAAGCACACAGCCATAAAGTCTCAATAGACAAACACTGACAATAGAATGGGTTGTACTGATGAACTTAGTGACTTTAAAATAGGGTAACTCTGAGAGGAGAGCTCTGAGAGGAGAGCTTTGAGCAGAACTGTTGACATCAGGCTGAATGGGTCAAACTCAAAGTGAAGACTCCCTTTCCCACTTTAAACGACTAGCATCCATCACTCCTTTTAGAGTTACAGGACCCTATTTGGGCAGGGACCGATGTAGCCTTTTACAGTGTATGACGAAAATGTTCAGTAAGATTATTTAATTCATCTGTATGATCGCCTGCCCTGCGATAGACTCACGACCTGTCCAGGGTGTATCCTGCCTTCCACCCAATGATTGCTGGGTTAGGCCCCAGCACCTCCGCCCCTGCGACCCAGAAGCATAAGTGGTTTAGATTGTGTGCGTGTGTGTGTGTGTGTGTGTGTGTGTCTACTGATGCTGTTGCTGTTTGTTTGTGTGCTTCCAGGAAACCCAAAGCAGTGTGTGAGGAACTCATGTTGTTGAAATGGATGGTACAAGGGATGCTGCACCTCCTGATTTTGCCTAGTCACGGCTGTCCTGAGGGCAACAACCACAGTACTGGTCATTTTGACTGAAAGACAGAATGTAATCTAGTGTCCATATGCCTGTTTGATGCACGCGCACGCATAGGGGAGTTCGGCACAACACCGACAGAAAACTTCTTGAACTTGAGCGCATCAGCAGCTAATCTGGGGAGCACAAAGCCCCCATCAAATGGTGGGAGTTCAGTTTCTTCCCTATGTCGTTTCTTTCTCATGTAGTTTGTACACGTCAAATATAGAAACGCTTATACAAAAAGTAATATAGCCAACCAGTACACCAGATCCACAGGCCTGATTTCTGAGCTTCCATACCTTTTATTTCCGCTTATGATGGGAAATTTTACGTTTGGATCACTAAAATACAACCTTTTATTCCATTGCTGTTTGTTTGTTGTTTGATTTTATGATTAGTCTGTGAAATTGTAAAACAAAGTTATTCCTTAATTTTTCCACTGACAATAACAGAACCAAAAACGAGAATCAACCCATTTGCCGTTTTTCAATATTGGCTTTTAAAATGAAAATCAAATGAACAGAAGGTACACGGACCCTCTTTTTACTGTTTAATATCAATACTGTTGAACATGGAGCCTGAATGATGATGCTGTTTTAATTAAGCAGATTTTTGTATTTAATTTTTCTTCTCCTGCTTTATTTCACAGACAGACTCTGTAAAGTGTGTGTGTTAAAGTGAGTGTGAGAGCAGAGTCTGTAGGTGGCAGTGAAGGATCAGAGAGAGCTGAACTGACGTGGAGATTTCCCCAAGAGACGATTCAGTCCACTAATCAGTGTGAACCTCCTCTCTCACTCAGGATACACCTGCTGCACCACTCTGTCATTTTAGCTCTGTGTAAAATTTTTCTCTGAGTCATTTCAGAATAACAGAGAAACAAAAGCAGTATGTTAACGTATAAAAAAAAATTCCAAATAAATTGAACTATTTTGATTGAATTCCATCTTAAGAACCAGAATTCAAAACATGGCCATTGTGCTGTAACTTAGAATATTAATGTAAATTGAAAACAATTATCATTTTAAATTTGTCAGTAATATAATCTTGTGCATCAGTTAGTAGACTCGAATGTGTTTAGGAGAGATATGTAAATTAATCATCAATATATTTGATACCACATGAGACTGTGTAGATGGTCCCATATGGTGAGTGTAGTTGAGTGACCCCTCCCTCTGCCCCCTCCTGTCTCTCTTATAGCTCATCTCTTCACTCAGCACAGAGAGTCATCACACACCGACAAGATGCTGCCAGCACTCTGCTCTCTCTTCACTGCTCTCTCATGTAAGATCTCACAACACTGGAGCTCCTCAGCATTCGCCAACATCTAATGTGAGCCTCAACAAATGTAACATGGATGCTGCTTTTATTGCAGGTGTCAGTGGTGTGACTGTGGTGACACAGAAGCCTCCTGTTCTCACAGTGACTAAAGGAGAGAAGACCACTATGCACTGTAATGTGGGAACTTTTTCTGATAAAGCTGTTTGGTATAAACAGGTTCCAGGAGGAGTTCCACAGTATGTGTTAAGAAATTATCATACCTACAGCTCTCCTAACTATGGATCTGGCTTCTCCTCTCCTAAATTCACATCAACATGTTCATCCAATTCAGACTGTAGTTTGATTATCAGTAATGTGGAGGTTGGAGACTCTGCAGTGTATTACTGTCATGCATGGGACAGCTCTGCTAGAGAAGAAGTATCACAGTGATTCACACCATGACAAATACCTTTTGCTGCTCACATTCACTTATTCTTTCAGACAGCAGCAGCTGTACTAAAGTGGAAACTAAGTATTTTGATTTTTTGAGCATTTATTAGAAATCAGCTTCTGGCTACATGTAGTAGAATTTTTCTGCAGTTTTAATATGAAAAAAATAATTTTCTCTGAACCCTATCATTGCAATTTCACATTATTTTTTGCTATCATGTAGATCAATGTTGGGATCATGTTGTGCTGTTAAAGAGAAAAATGCTCGTTGCGTTATGGAACCACCAACATATTCAAGTAATTCGTTCTGTTACACACATTATTTTATTTTTAGTGTTCACATTAAAATGGGGGCACCGTTATGATGGTTATGAAATAATTATAAAACATTTATCATCACCTGAAGTTGTTTTATTCCTTTTTAAACCAATTAACTACTAGAATTTATCATAAATTCTAAACTTAATGTATGTTTGGTTTACATTTCATTTAACTAATATTATGTCTTATAACTGTGTATAATGAGCTCAGTTTATCTGTTATTTAGATTACAGTAAAGATCAGAGATGAACATTACAAATGATTATCAAATACTGGTATTAAAATTCACCCAAGATACTTGTTTTGAAACCATTTAAATTATTGTAGAATTCAATTTTATCCTAATAAAAAAAAAGTCATGCAATAAAAATGAAATTTCACACAACAATGTAAAATTATTTTTAGATGATTTACATTTTGTAAACATCAGATATTCAGTCAGGCTTTAAGACAAAATGAGTCCCATTCAGGTGTGAGTGAACGTGTGTGTGTTCATGCTCGAGTGACACCAACAGTGATGTGTGAGTGTAAACATGTTTACTACATTTACGGAACATAATTGTGCTGGTTTTACATCACTTCAGGCACAAAGACGACGCCTCTTCATTTTGTCGGTTCTTTTGTAGAAGCTGAGTTTGTGTCACCAAACTGACAAAGGCTGGAATGAGAGGAAGATGCTGGAGTTTCTGAACGAGAGCCGTCATCAAATGTCTGCTACAATATGAACATGTTCAGGTCAGTCTGGATGCAGAGGAGGTTTCAAAGGAGGACAATTTCCCAGGAAGAGTTTGCCTCTGTGAGATCTCCTCTGATTCCAGACTGGGTTCATTTCTATTCATATCACAAAATCAGAAAAAGAGAGAGATGTCCAGAGGCGCCACCAGGGATTTTGTGCCTCATGAGAAGATACATTAGGCCCTACCACCACAGGCTGTTCATTGTTCATTGGTAGGGGTATGGGGATTGAAGAGAGGGATAGGGCTGGTTCATTGGTAGGGGTATGGGGATTGAAGGGGAGACAGGGCTGGTTCATTGATAGGGGTATGGGGATTGAAGAGGAGACAGGGCTGGTTCATTGGTAGGGGTATGGGGATTGAAGAGGAGACAGGGCTGGTTCATTGGTAGGGGTATGGGGATTGAAGAGGAGACAGGGCTGGTTCATTGGTAGGGGTATGAGGATTGAAGAGGAGACAGGGCTGGTTCATTAGTAGGGGTATAGGGATTGAAGAGGAGACAGGGCTGGTTCATTGGTAGGGATATGGGGATTGAACACTCACAGACTACACCCACCTCTGTTTGTGAAAAAATGGGCGACATACCCTCACCCTTCTCTCTTGTCTTCCTTTTTTCTTTTTGTTTTTAGAAGGCAGATTTTTCTTTAGCAAGTTTCTTTAGCAACATGATGCTCCACTCCTCACTCGCAAGTCACTGCTATCCAGTACCATTAAAGCCTGATTACCAAAACATTTTGGGTAAATAAAGGGGAACTTGGGCAATACAGAAAAAGAAACTGTTATTTTTATGGCTACATTTTACTTTTAATATTCCATTAGTGATGATATTTAATACTGTTATCCTGAAAAAATGACCTAATGTTCTAATAATTTTTAGGGTCTCTGTCAATCACAGGTCCTGACGTGTCCTAATGCTCAGTTCAGAAGTAATGTTCAAGTGTATTGAAACATAGGATGTCAATTATTTAGCATAGTCTTCATTAACACACTCTATAACACACAGGAGATGGCCACTCTATAGATGATGTGTATAGTTGAGTTGCCCCTCCCTCTGCCCCCTCCGGTCTCTCTTATAGCTCATCCCTGCACTCTCTCCTTTATCTGCTCCTCAAGCTGCTCATCTCTTCACTCAGCACAGAGAGTCATCACACACTGACAAGATGCTGCCAGCACTCTGCTCTCTCTTCACTGCTCTCTCATGTAAGATCTCACCACACTGGAGCTCCTCAGCATTCGCCTACATCTAATGTGCGCCTCAACAAATGTAACATGGATGCTGCTTTTATTGCAGGTGTCAGTGGTGTGACTGTGGTGACACAGAAGCCTCCTGTTCTCACGCCGACTAAAGGAGAGAAGACCACTATGCACTGTAATCTGGGGACTGTTACTACTTATCAAGCTGTTTGGTATAAACAGGTTCCAGGAGGAACTACACAGTATGTGTTAAGCAGTCATCTGACTTGGAGCTCTCCTAGATATGGATCTGGCTTCTCCTCTCCTAAATTCACATCAACATGTTCGTCTAAATCAGACTGTAATTTGATCATCAGTAATGTGGAGGTAGGAGACTCTGCAGTGTATTACTGTAAGACAAAGGACAGCTCTGTTAATGAGTTTGTATCACAGTGATTCACACCATGACAAAAACCTCCTCACTGATCACATTCACTTCTGCTTTCAGACAGCTGTAGAAACTGTAACATGTCAGAATTCACTGAATCTTTTAATATTGTTATGGACTGTAGACAATGAAATTGCTAAATTCCGTGCAAGTGTGCACTGAGAAACATTACCCTTATGCTGTTGGACTATTTGCTCACACAGTGTTTTCGGAAAGTGGTGAGCATTTCGTGAATGTTTCTTTTATACCCAATTATGATACCATCACCTCTTATCTATTTACCTTTTTACCTATGGAAAGGTCCAAAACAGATGTTTTTGTTCATTCTCCAAACCTCCGATTTCCCCTGTCCCAACATTTTTGGAATGTGTAGAAGACATCAGATTTGGAAATACTGTATATCAATAAAAATCATAATGTAAAATATTAAGTAAGCTTTTCTGAGTTGGATTTGTACTTTGTACTTTGTAATTACTTAGAAGAAAAACTATTGTGATTAATATTAAAAAAAAATTGAACATTTGAGTATTTTTTCATATTGTATGTTGTTCCCATTTTAGAAAAGTGTGCCACTTGAGGCCATGTGTTTTTAGCTGTGCATCATGCTAAACAACTAGAGGCATCACTAGAGGTTCATGGATCAGGGGCTTAAGCCTGTACTAGGGGTCTCTGGGGGCATGGTCCCCAAAGAGCATTTTTTTTAATGGCCCCAAAATGTTTACAATGCATTTAGTAGTAGCAACAGCCAAAAATGTCCTGTACATTAGTCGTGTTAAGTATATCAAAAAATGGTTATTTGGTCAAATTTGGCACACAGTAGAGTCTCTTTGTAGTTTGTATTAAACCCAGAGCTAATATAACAAACACTGTATCCATCCACTTACAACAGGCACAGATCAGTCAAAGGTACTGAAGTCAAGCAATGCTATCTTTTCTCTATTCGATAAGCTGTAAGATCCTAAATATATTATTCAAACACACAGATTATAGATCAGTTCAGTCAGTTGGTGCAATCAGTAAGAGAGTGATTTTGCACTGTAGGCATGTTTAATAAGCTAGGTGACACAATTTTATGGTCACAGTGACAAACATTCTATTTTCTCATTTAAGTTCAATTAAATGTAAAATTAATTTTAACAGAAAGCTTATATATAACTCTCCCTCGCTTTCTTCTCAATCACTAACCTCCATCAGATCTGCTCCTTCAGGCCTGTCAGTCTCCTTCAGCTTCTTTCTCGTTCTCTTCCTGTGTTTAGTAAGACATTCATTTTATTAAACTCAGCTTTACAGCAATGCAAGGAAATGATCATCAATTCATTTTTTAACTGGTAAAAATCTCTCATCTGACTGGCCTTCGATGGAGCTGCTGCCTCTTTATTTCCATCTATAGGTTGAGGAATTGAGGGATAAAAAACTGTGTTATAATGACCTTTTTACAGAAAGCTGAAGTCAGCTTCTTGTTTGAATTGTACATTCCACCTCAAATGCTGAAGCAGTTACACTCTGGCACCTCACAACAGGAAAACAATAAGAATCTGAAAAAGAATTCAAACAAGACTGTGGAGAATAGGAAGCCAACTTCAGCCTCATCCTTTTCACTGATGTTAACTTACTGAACAACAATCTAAGGCAAATACTGGTGTTATTGCTTCCAAATGCTGAAGAGAAATCTAAAGACAAAGAATAAAAAGAGCTTTCAATAGCTATGAAGTGAAGTTAAACCATTTGGCTTGTCAGCTAGCTAATGTAAGTGTTAGCTTAACCTCTTTTCGTTTTCTCACTCAAACCCAAAGTTAACTAAAGTTAGCTAGCTAAACTTAAGCAACCATTAAAAAAAAAAACAGATATCCAGCTATACTGACCATAACTATACTGGCAAATACACAAATCCATATTATAGGTGGATACATTCACTCTGTTTAACACTGTTTCACTCTGTATGTTACAGATTTTGAATAAGATCTAATGTTTATTTTAGCGAGCTTTTAGCCAAAATCCTGTCTTTAGCTCAGTTACCGATTACTTTGCAGTGCATGAACAGAGACCCTCCCCCAGGTCTGATATGATTGATTTACAACATATGAGGTCTTATATGATTGGCTAAACATTACATTAGTCAATCTTATACAGCAAAAGCAGAGCTGCATTAGCTCTTTCAGATTGTGCCCTACTATTACAGTATATTATGAATAAGAATGAACTATAGATCATTTAGACTAGAAATGTACCTTTATTTTTTATTATTTATTTTTTCAATTTTGTCGTAGCCAATTCCACCCGCTAGTTAGGGCTCCCCCAATCACACACGACGCTATAAACGGTAGGAGGGCGAGGCTAACACAGGCTTCCTCCGAGACCTGTGAAACCAGCCACCGCATCTTTTCAAACTGCATTGTCTTTGGACAGCTGAACCCGCTCGGAGGAAAGCGCCAACCGCCAGATCTGTTACGTCAGCTAACAGACGCCTGCGCTGACTAGCATCGCGCTTAGTGAGTATGGGGGGAGAAAGGCAGCCATCCCACCCACCCAGAGAGAGCGAGGCCAGTTGTGCTCTCTCGGACTCCCGGCCACGGATGGCTGTAGCATCACCAGGGATCGAACTCGCGATCTCCTGATGATAGGGCCAACGCTTAGACGGTTGCGCCACTCGGGAGCCCGAAATGTACCTTTATTTAGGAAGAGGGGGCTCCGTAACATTTAGGGCCGGTTTATTTCTTTGCATGCTAGCCTGAAACAAGACTGAGGTTAGATGACTTTTGGCACCCGAAAAACTACAAAACGTCCTGAGACAGAGATGACACAGATAAGATTATAGCCTTCATTGCAATATTTCATAAATAACATTGGCAGGGATGTAACTTACACTCTGCTGAAGGACTTTCTGTTTTCCCATTAGTCTTAGCTCTCGCTAATGAGTAAAAGCAGGTTCAAGATTTACACTTGCTTGGTCAATCTCTCTTTTTTGTTTCCTTGCTTCCTCCAAGAATGTCTTCTTCAGCTTCTTCACAGCCTCTACCATGATGCCCATGCTGGGACTACCAAGCTAGCTGCTTCTTATAGCTAGCTGAAGAGCAATAGTTGTGGGTGTGAGACGTGGTGTTGTCTCTCAATGATGCTGAAGTTATGCACTTTGCCATTTAAATGAGTAAAAGAAATTCTAATGAACTTGTAAATTAAAAATCAATGAGTGTTTACTTTGAATTCATTTATATAATGTGACTAAAAAGAAACCTGTTTGTCTATATCAATATATAGATCTTATGCTTTTGTACTAATGTTGAGGAACATGAGAAGTCAGTTCTTTACCATATTCTTCATCAACATATTTTATAACACATGAGACTGTGTAGATGGTCCCATATGGCATGTGTTGTTGAGTGACCCCTCCCTCTGCCCCCTGTTACTAATGATGCAGCTCGTTGGTATAAACAGGTTCCAGGAGGAACTACACAGTATGTGTTAGGGAATTATCATAGCTGGAGCTCTCCTGACTATGGATCTGGCTTCTCCTCTCCTAAATTCACATCAACACACTCATCTCTATCAGATTACGCTTTGATCATCAGTAATGTGGAGGTAGGAGACTCTGCATGGTATTACTGTAAGACATATGACAGCTCTACTAGTGAGTGGGTATCGCAGTGATTGACACCATGACAAAAACCTCCTCACTGCTTACGTTCACTTCTGCTTTCAGTCAACAGTAGAAACACAAAAACCTCAGCAAAATCTTACAGTAGTATACTGACACAATTGAGTTACATTTAATGTTATTTATTTTTCAAAGTTTCACCTCATAAGTTTTTATGTACTGAGCAAATAAACAGAGCAGTTCCTGAAAGAACTGATTTCTTTTCTAAATAACTTTGTTTTCTAAAGTGATTTGTCTTTTTTGTACAATGTATATTCCATTTTCTCTTGAGAAATACAGCTGATTTCTTGTATGTACTATTATGTCTTATGTGTTATGATGCTCATGAGAGATCAGTGTCAGGATGTATGCAATGTAAATTATCTGTGTATAAATCTGAAAAGTGAATGTACTGAAATATTCTCTCAACACCATCATGACAATTTCACATGAAATTTTGTGATTATGTAGATCAATATCAGCATCATGTTGTGCTGCTAGATTACAGAATGTGAAATTTTTGTGTGTGTTATTATTGATACAATATCATATTTAACACTTGGCTTGTTTTACACACAGTTTTCTATTTTTAGTGTTCACATTATATAAATAACTATTCTTTAACTGTTTATAATGTAATTATAAAGCGTGTACTTTCACCTTGATGTGTGAATTATTTTTTAAATAATGTCACTATTGGATATTAGCAGTTCTACACTTTTTATGGAACTAACACAGATTTCATTTAACCAAATTATAAGAATATTTATGTGTACAATGAGCTCTGTTTATGTGTTATTTGGACTACAGTTAAGAGCAGAGGCTAACATGATGAATGATTATCAAAGACTGGTATGTGTTTAATATCAGCTAAGGTTCTACGGCTTGTTTTAAAACCATTTTAAATTATCATTTGATACAATTTTATTTATCTGAAAATAAAAAAAGAAAAAAGATTTTATGACATTAAAGTTAAATCTGTTCATCCTCCACTCTGTTCATCACTCTGCTGATCACACAGACAACATGCTGCCAACCCTCTGTGCTCTCCTCCCTGTTCTGACATGTAAGATCTCTCTTCCTGCTTTTCTCTGTACATTGATGAGATCTGTTTGATTAGGATTGTGTTTAAAATGATATTGATGCTCATGAACTCCAATGTTGCTTTATGTTTTAGGGGTCAGTTCACAGAGAGTTCTGAAACAAACCCCTTCAGTACTAACTGACCAGAGCAGAACTGTCAGTCTGGACTGTAACATCGCAAAGGATGAAGGCCAATACGTCTCCTGGTATAAACAGATTCCACAAGCAGCTCCTCAGTTTGTGTTGAGATTTTATCATTCTGACAGCTCTTCTGATCAATATGGAGATAATTTTCCATCTTCACGCTTCACATCTAAAGCCTCTTCAAGCATCGACTATCAGTTAATAATCAATAATGTGGAGGTAGGAGACGCTGCAGTGTATTACTGTCAGTCACATGATGGTTCTACTAGTGAGTGGGTGTCACAGTGATGTAGATCATGAAAAAAACCTGCTCACTGCTCACGTTCACTTCTCCATTTCATTCAGCTCATTTCTCACCTGGAGCAGAAAAGCTGAGTTAATAGCTGTAGTTCTCTTGAGCAGGATGTGTGAAGAAATCACAGGATAACAGAGATGTGGAATTCACAGAGACTGGAATGGGATGTGTAAGGACTCAGTGCTGATCACAGACAGTAGAAGAGAGAGCTGAAGTCTAGACGACGTTTCAGTTCCGCTACTTTCACTTCTGAAACTGAGGAGGTTTTTGTACGGGTGAGGATATGAAATGAAGCACTGTGGTATTCGGCCAAGGAACAAAGCTGATCGTCACTGGTAAGAAACCTCTCTCTTCATCTACATTAGACTTCTTTAATGTTTGAAACTCATCTTTAAGAGAAAAACAATTACATTATAACTTTGAATAAGGAATTTTATTTATTATTATTATTTGTTTGTTTTTTTTTTATTCATCCAAAAAAATCAGACAGAATGAATGTTATTAGCAGTCATATAAAAATTCTGTTAGATTATCTATGAATGTAGCTCTTTTAAATCATGTTTATGTTTTTCTCTATTATGTTATTATTATTGTTTTAATGCTTGAGCAAATTGCAATTGTGAAAGATGTCAAAATACTTGCTGTTTGAAAAGTCAGACTTATGCCAGCCATGACTTTAGTCACATATCACTCTGGATGTACATAATTAAGTAAACTAAATCTTGAAACAAATTTTAATATATTTAATATTTACTTGATTTAATTACTTGATTGAGGATACAATGTTGTGTTGAAAGACTACGTTGGTTGTATTTCTTTTTGTTTCTCACTGTAACTGTGAGTCATTTGGGAAATTAAATATTCAGTCACTGAGAGAAAGTTGTGTTTATTTTAATTAAAAAAAGTTCAATTTGCTCCATGATTGTTTTATAAAATGAATATAAAAACGTTAAAAAGCTGTTCTTTGTTCCGATATCACAGAAATATACTTTCATTAACAACAAACTGAACGTGTCTAAACATTTCTTTAAACTTTCTCATGTTGTCATTATTTGTATTAAATTAAGTGAATAATTTATCTGTCTCTCTAATCAGACTCTGCTCTCCCGGCTCCTGTTCTTACCATCTTCCCTCCATCCAGTGAAGAGCTGAAGTCTAACAAAGCCACTCTTGTGTGTGTGGCCAATGACATGTCAAGTGGTTTTGCTGATGTGCGTTGGCTGGTGGATAGAAACCCGATCAGCAGTGGAGTGACCACTGGCTCTGCAGAGCAGCAGCCCAATAAGAAATTCAGACTGAGCAGCTATTTGACCATTGAGAGATCAGAGTGGGATAAAGATAAAGCCATAACATGTGAAGTGTCTGCTGCCTCAAAAGCCACAACTAAAGAGATTAAGAAGTCTGAATGCAGCGACTGAACCTGATCACATCTGATACATTTTCATTCTTTTCATGCAAACTAACAGTTACTACTTGGCAGAGCTTCATAGAAACAGTAGTTTAATGTGTAGTGAAAGATGCTGATCTCATTAACAACAACTGGATCATCTCCTGCTTATGGAGTCATTTGACTTTTATGTTTATGAACAAAACTGTTTGATGAAATTTAATAAAATGCATAACTAAAAAAAGTTTGTTGTCCATTTTTCATGGTGATGGAGAAACAGTATAATGTTTTAGACATTAAATCAGAGAGACTTCAGCACAGAACCAGCATAATGAAACAAATGTAGCTGTAAAGAATAACAGTGAGAACGACTAAAAGAGTGAAACAGGTTTATACAGCATTATAAAATGATCAGATTTTATTCTGGCTGTATAGTGAACAGAGCTTTGGAGACTCAGTTATAAGGAGATGGTGTGATATCTATGGTTACTGATGATGCCACTGAAAATGTAAAAGGATCCTCTAAAGCAGATCAGAGTCAGTGATCACTGTCTAGACAAGTGCAGTAAAGAGAGTGAATTCTAATGGAATTCTCCTGTGAGAGATTCAGATCTTGATGCTTAAACTAAACTGAACAAGAGCTAAAAGACTGAGGTTCAGATCAAACCACTGTGGAGCTTTTACTGAAGTTTTACTGGCACTGACACAACAGATACACACACTAAAATATGAGAGAAAGTGAAGGAGCTAATAGAGATGTGTGTGAACGTGGAGATTTCTCAAAGGAAGCGGTTCAAATGGAAATCTGCAGACAGCAGTAAGAGATAAAGGTGGAAAATGACTCCTACAGAATGATGAACAGATGATGAGGCTGATTAGAGGAAGATGTTTCAGACTAAATTACAGTGAGATATTGTGTGTTTATCATCAGTGTTGATGCCTCTGAAAATGTATGTGGTTGATTTAAAACATATCAGAGTTTCTGATCGATGTGCAGTCAGTTGTAACTAAAGGAGTGAATAAATAAGGCCTTGTATGGAATAAAGTGGACGTGGAGCGGGATTTGGGAATGTTGTGAAGAGCGCCGTCTGTCAGCAGAAGCCTGAACTGCAATCTACTGTTCAGCAGGAGAGAGGATCACTCAGTAGCGCGAGAAGACCAGACGTTTAAGTAATAACACTTTTAATTACACTGAAGTACTTGTTAGTAAAAGAGTTGACTTGTTTCTAAGTTTTGTTTTAGTTCTTCATACGTAGTTTTTCATTTTTGATGTGGTGTTACTCACATCTCTCCCTATTTCATTAGATCATAATGCTTGAACAACATTTTGATAAGGCTTAATAATGTTGAACATAGTGTTTGAATGAAAGATGATGTTTAATTAGTTTGCTGTATTTCTTTTTTGTACCCTTGCAGTATCAGACTCTGTAGAGTGTGTGTTAAAGTGAGTGTGAGAGGAAAACTGTAGGTGGCAGTGAAGGATCAGAGAGAGCTGAACTGACGTGGAGATTTCCCCAAGAGACGATTCAGTCCACTAATCAGTGTGAACCTCATCTCTCACTCAGGATACACCTGCTGCACCACTCTGTCATTTTAGCTCTATGTAAATGATAAAGTTTCTCTGAGTCATATCAGAATAACAGAGATACAAATGAGTATGTTAATGTATGAGATGTATGTGAACATGTAATATTATTTCATACATAATAAATCCTGCGGTGAAATATGATTCCATTTATTTTATGAATTTATTTGATTATATTTACATTGCAATGTAAGTTAAATTAAGATATAAGGTAATAATGGTAATGCTAAAAATACAGAGTATCAAAAATGCTCAGTATTATGATGTTCATTGATAGTGTGTAAATAGCACATTGTTTTATGATGGTTTTTCATTAAGGTTTTGGACTGCAATGTTGGCTTTTTTTTTGAGTTTGAGTTGGGAGTGTTTTTTTTTTTATGCTTCTTTACTGCAACAATACCACAGAGTCATTATAAACCTAACAGTTTGATGTGCATCAACATTATATGATTATTTGATAAATCTACCAAAATAGCTGTTGTTTGTTTCATTGATGGTCAGCATGCACACGGGCTTAGGCTTCAGCTTAGGTAAGCCTAAGGTTCCTTCCATGCCTGGAACCCGACACAGTATGTTTCAGGGTGGAAAAGAAACTAGGGACGATGGAGTCCCATACGGTGAGTGTTGTAGAGTGACTCCTCCCTCTGCCCCCTCCTGTCTCTCTTATAGCTCATCCCTGCACTCTCTCCTTTATCTGCTCCTCAAGCTGCTCATCTCTTCACTCAGCACAGAGAGTCATCACACACTGACAAGATGCTGCCAGCACTCTGCTCTCTCTTCACTGCTCTCTCATGTAAGATCTCACCACACTGGAGCTCCTCAGCATTCGCCTACATCTAATGTGAGCATCAACAAATGTAACATGGATGCTGCTTTTATTGCAGGTGTCAGTGGTGTGACTGTGGTGACACAGAGGCCTCCTGTTCTCACAGCGACTAAAGGAGAGGAGATCACTATGCACTGTAATCTGGGGACTGGTACTAATGGTGCTGAGTGGTATAAACAGGTTCCAGGAGGAGTTCCACAGTATGTGTTAAGTAATTATCAGAGCTGGAGCTCTCCTAACTATGGATCTGGCTTCTCCTCTCCTAAATTCACATCAACACATTCATCTCAATCAGATTACACTTTGATCATCAGTAATGTGGAGGTAGGAGACTCTGCAGTTTATTACTGTAGCACATGGGACCTCTCTGCTAGTGAGTCTGTATCACAGTGATTCACACTATGACAAAAACCTCCTCACTGCTCACATTTACTTCTGCTTTCATACAACATGAGAATAACAAAAACCTCCCTTTATACTGACGTTGCACAAGTCTTTGTTAAGAGTGAAAAAGGAGAGAACATTAATGTGCACTGTAATCTAAGTCAGATTGCACATTTATCATTAATAATGTGAAAGTAAATCAGGAGCTTCAGGCTCTTTTGTGTTGCACACAGAGCTGTTTGATTACATAATAATGTAACGTATACAGTGACTGTTTGAACAGTGGTGTTTTTTCATCTCTAAACTCCAACACAAGAACTTCACATAACAAATAAGAAGTTAAATGTGGATAAAAGTGTTTGTCTATAGGATTGTGTAGAATCTCTACTCACCACGTCAAACACTCAAAAACATGCAGAAGGTTCCATACAGTGTGAGGAGATACAACATCCTGCACACCAGCACAAAAGAACAGCTGCAGAAAAATACACACCAGCTGCACCGAAGAAAATAATAGAATAACCTGAACAGATAAGATTATATTTCAACAAATATTATTTAATTTTATATTCATTTCAATATGTTTTTAGGACCTAATATTTTAAAGAGCAAATTATATGCTTCACTTATGTATTTGCTGTACAACCAGTTAGAAAGAGTTTTGTCATTTTTCAAGACCAAAAGGTATAGTTTACTTCTGTTCTTGATAAATGAGTTTTATTCCTCTTGTAAAAGTTCACTGGAATGGTACCTTGGTAACTACTAAGTACAGTTAGTTAGGAAACATAATTGTACCATATTCTGTTGAATTTATATATATTTACATTAAATTTACCACAATGCTGTCTTGAATTCAGGCTTTTTGTTTATTTTTTACATTTTTAAATGTTATACAATGTTGTTAGATGTTTTTATTTATAAATGTTTTTTATCCGTGTGAAGTGTATAACTAACAACATGAATAATTTAAAGCCAAGAAATGTACTAAAACATCCATTCATAATTTCTGTAATGCAACATATCCCAAAAACTAAAAAGAGAATACCACACACTAAGTTTCAGAAGTGAATTATAATATAAAATTTAATAAGAAAAATGATCTTCAGGATTACAGGAGTAGGAAAAGGAAAACATTAGTAAAACAATAAATAAAAATAGAGAAAAATAATCTCAACATGTCAGCACATGCAAACGAACCAACATTACCTCACACACAAACGCTTAACTAAGGCAAAAGTTTAAAGAACATCAGCAGGCTTAAAACTCGAGAGAGAGAGAGAGAGAGAGAGAGAGAGAGAGAGAGAGAGAGAGAGAGAGAGAGAGAGAGAGAGAGAGAGAGAGAGAGAGAGAGAGAGAGAGAGAGAGAGAGAGAGACTTTTTTTGACTTTAAAACCCCTTTAATCAACCATTGTCCACAGCATAAGAGCATCACAACCAGCTCAAAATAAAATCACAAATAGCAAATAAAAAGCAAATAAAACAAAAACCAGCTCAGCGGAGCTGCAGAGATCAGTTCACACATTCAACACAAACCCACTGAGTTCATCAGGTTCACAAAGCAACCCCCCTCCCCCCCATTCAGCAAAAAAATAGTCCACATTGTCAATAAGAGTGTAGTAGGTAAAATCAACAAGGAGTCTTTTCAAGATCAATCCTCTGACCATCAGTACTGGGTCAGTACCCCCACGGTTCTCTATTCTATTCCTCCTAGTACACCAGATCGCTAACTTAGCAGCACCATACAAAAAATTCAAAAGAACTACCGTGTTTCTTTTTGAAACAGTGTACTTTGGACCATAAATAAATAAAACATTGTTAAAAAAGCCTAAAAACTTCAAACCCCATTCCTTAATTAAACCCATAATGGGGCCCAAGCATGTACAGTGAAGAAAGACATGAAAAACTGTTTCTGACGTCCCACAGAAAGGACACCCATCTCCCACTAATAGATCAATCCGCGCCGTGTGCCTGTTTGTAGCTAAAATCCCGTGTACAATCCTCCATTGGAGGTCACCCACCCTCTTCTCGATGGGTCTTTTGTACAGGGACCGCCAGCTACCTTTCGGGGAAGAGCCAGCCTGAACAACCTCTGTCCATTTAGACTCTCGCACGTCTTTCAAGCTGTGAAAGTGCAGTACTTTAGTACATGCAATGTACAAAGCCCTCTTGGTGAGAGAGCTAAAGAGACCAAGAGTCAGGGTTCCCAAAGACAAGAGCTTCCCCTGACCCTCCTGCCAGTTTTGCATCTCCGAATCTCTCAAATCTATCTCCAGTTCAGGAAACACAGGCTCTTCACTCTGGCACTGGTCTACAGGGGTCATGTCCAGGTAGTCCCGCACAGGAGAAGACAGATCAGACTTCAGCCGATTCAACATCTGTAGCGCCAGTCGCACTGACCTGAAGCCACCCATCTCCGCCAGCTGTGCTGCTGACACCCAGTCCACACCTCTCCGTAAGTGGCGGACTTTGGAGATGCCTCTTTCCAGCAGGGCCACTCTCAGAGCCCCTGAAACCTGGCTCAGCGCTGGAAACACCGGGTTAAAAAACAGAGGCTCTTCAAAAATCCACATAGACGGTGTAGCACCACTGTCCCTAGAAAATGAGAAGAGCTGCCATGCCTCCACAGCAGCTGAGTAAAAAGCAGTCAGTCCACCTAAATCCACTGCTCTCAAAGAAAGAGAGAACAGGTGTCTGTCCAGGCCCAGTCTTCCAGCAGCCCTCAGGAGAGCACAGGCAACATCCATCCAGCTGTGACGGCCATGATACAGCAACCACTGCACCGCCTGCAGACGCAGAACAGCCACTCTGGACCGAATGTCTATTAGTCCCTGTCCTCCCTCCTGCACAGGAAGATACAGGACTGCAGCTCTCAGCCAGTGCTGTCCATTCCAGAAAAAGCTTAACAGTTCCTTCTGAACATCGTGGATCAGTTGTCTTGGTGGATTAAGGACAGTGAGCTTGTGCCACAAAGCAGATGCAATGAGGTTGTTTGCGACCAGGACTCGACCCCTATAGGATAGCCAGGGTAGCATCCAAGACCATTTTGACAACATGGCACGGACTTTCTCCACTAGCCCTTCCCAGTTCCTAGCCTTTGCTTCATCAGTGCCCAACCATACCCCTAAAAACTTTTGCCCTGTCCTATTCCACTGAACCCCACCTGGATGTGAAGGTAATGTAAAATTCCTACTACTAGCACCACACCAAAGAGCCTCTGTTTTCTCCCAGTTTAGTTTTGCTGAAGTAGCTAAACTATAAATATTTAAAACATTTTTCAGGGATACAACATCTTGCTTGTGGCATATTATTACAGTAATGTCATCTGCATATGCAGAGACCTTAATTAGACTATTATCAATCTGTAGACCTGCCAGACTTTTCCGAAATAAACTGAGTAAGGGCTCAACTGCAACTGAGTACAGCTGTCCAGACAATGGGCAGCCCTGCCTAATCCCCCTGCGCACTAGAACAGGGACACTCAAACCCCCTCTCACCTTAATTAGACAAGAGGCGCCTGTGTACAACAACCTGACCCAAGACATAAAAACATTCCCAAACCCGAAAGCCGTCAGAGTGTCGAACAGATAGTTATGATCTACATGATCAAAAGCCTTCTCTTGATCAAGGGAGACTAAACCAAACTCCAATTCAGACATTTTACCATAATCAAATAAATCTCTGATTAAAAACAGATTATCATAAATAGATCTTTCTGGTACACAGTAGGACTGATCTTCATTTACCAGCATTCCCAGAACTCTTTTTAGTCTATTTGCAATACAGCGTGACAGAATCTTATAATCTGAGCATAGAAGTGACACTGGTCTCCAATTCTTCAGAGGTCTCCCTTCTTTGGTATGAGAGATAAAACGGCACGCTGACAGCTTTTCGGAAGCACACCAGCATTAAAACTAGCCAGCAGAACTTCAAACAAGTCCCTCCCGATGATCCCCCAGAACGCCTTATAAAAGTCGACTGGCAAACCATCCACACCAGGCGCTCGCCCAGAAGTGAGCTGAGAAACAGCCTTGGTGACTTCATCAAAGGTCAATGGACTGTCCATTTCCTGCTTGTGTTGTTCATCCAGCTGAGGCAGATCTTCAAGCAGGGCCTGGGAAAACTGCTGATCCAGGGCACTGGCTGCAAACAGTTCAGAGTAAAACTGTACAGCCAGCTTCCTCACCTCAACTGGGTCTGTTGTGACTGTACCATCATCTCTACGAACTGACAGCAATGTCTTATTGCGGGTGGAAGACTTTTCCAAGTTAAAAAAGAAAGCCGTGGGAGCGTCCATATCCTTCACAGACAGGAACCTGGATCTAACCAAAGCTCCCTTTGCCTTCTCATACAAAATGTCACTCAGCTCCTGTAACTTCATTGTGAGCTCTGTCCGCAAATCAGAAACATTTTGATTTATCATTTCATTGTGTATCCGTGTAATGTCTCTTTCCAAAGCACCAACTGCATTCCTCAGTTTGGAAGTAGAATAAGCCGTAAAATCTTGACAGAATACCTTAATCTGAGCCTTCCCCACTTCCCACCATTGCATTAGACTCTCACACTCTTGTTTTT
This sequence comes from Colossoma macropomum, assembly GCF_904425465.1. Taxonomy (NCBI): domain Eukaryota; kingdom Metazoa; phylum Chordata; class Actinopteri; order Characiformes; family Serrasalmidae; genus Colossoma; species Colossoma macropomum. The sequence goes on along the minus strand of NW_023494801.1, from coordinate 15,089,432 downwards.
TCCAACCCATTCCCCCCAAAAAAGTTTAAAATTTTCACAAAAACCTTTATCTTGTAAAAGTACCTTATTGAAATACCACATACAACTTCCAGAAGTGTGAAATGTAAAAGAAAATTCCACGGTACACAAGTGGTGATCCGAGAAAGAAGTGGGCTGAATACTAGACTGACTTACCATATTCCGGGCACCCTTCGAGACATAAAATCTATCCAAGCGTGCTGCATAAACTCCCCCTTCAACAATTTTAACCCAAGAATACTGTTTCACAGAAGGGTATTTTTCCCACCATTCATCTATTAAATCAAAATGGGACACAATGTTAGCTAGAGTAAGAGCAGATTGAGGGTGTGGCTCTTCTCCATTTCTGTCTTTAACAAAGTCTAAAGTGCAGTTCCAATCCCCTCCCAACACCACAGTGTCTTCTGGGGGGAGTGACTGCAACAACTGGTTCAGTCTAATAAACAGCTCATTTCTATCTGGTCCCCTGTTTGGGGCATACACATTTATAAAAACAAAGACATGGTCATAGACCTTTGCTTTTAGCATTAGTAAGCATCACGCTACAACCTCCTTAACAGACAGTACATTAACCATAGCTGATCGTGAGAACAGGATGGCAACACCAGCACTAACATTTGAACCGTGACTCAGAAAAAACTCCCCCTCCCACCATAAACCCCATTCAGAAGCTGTATTATCATCACTGTGAGTTTCTTGTAAGAAACACACATTTAACTTTTTTTAAACTACAAAGTTCAGAAAAGAGGGCCTGTTTACATCTGTCCCTGAACCCATTAACATTTAAGGAGTCTACCCTAAAAACCCCCATATAGACAGGGAAAAGTGAGAGAAAGCAGTAAAGCAGAAAACAGGCTGAGAAAGCAGGAAAAACCTTCCCCCTACGTGCACTGTGCTCATACATTGTCCTGGTCCAAAACGGGTTGCACGCCCATCTTTACACATTTTGCCTTTCTGATTGCGGTTATATGCTTTTTTAAATGGAACCGCTTCTGCTTTGGGAGAATGTCATAACCAACACTCTTCTGCACCTTCAATGCCGAACACACAAATCTATCCAAATCAGGGAAAAAGTCTCTTTCATCTACAGACTTACCTTTGGTTTTGGTTTCAGAAAGAGTTAATCTGATCAACAGAGTATAATATCTCACTGCTGTACTGACTTCCTCCCACATCAGACACCTCAGACATCCTGTCTTCCTCCATACCCTCCTCCTGAGACACAAGTAAACCTTACTGAGCATCACTCACTGGCTCAGATTCCTGCTCTTCAGCACTGCTCCCCCCTACCTTCAATCCAACCTGCACCTGAGCACCATCTTCTCTGCACACCTGATCACCAGCCTCACCAGTTACCAGAGCACCCACTTTGCCCCACACCTGAATACTAGCCTCTCCGCTCACTTGAGCACCATTCTGAAACCCACAATCTGAACTTTCACCTGTTCCTCTGCTTGAGTGAGCACTAAACTCGTCACTCACCTGAGCACCCACCTGACCCCTGACCCCATCATCAACCACCCTTTCACCATGGTCAGCCTGCTGCTGAACACCCACATCATCTGAAAACTTGTTCATCAAGCGCTCACTCACCTCCTGTCCACGCTCTGCTCCTGACGCTGCAGTAGTGGATGAACCCTCACCTGGCTCCTCAGGAGCGGTACTCTCAGTACCCCCCTCCGGGGCCCCACTCGTTTCCGCTGCAGTGGAGGCCCGGTTCTCCTGCGCGCTCCTCCGCTCATTTAACGGACACTCAAACCGTTTATGCTTAACGCTCCCGCACTTAAAGCACTTCAGATCGTCCGTGCTGGCGTACACCATATATGACCCGTCGCCATGAGACACACGGAACGCGGCCTCGAGTGTTTTATCCGCGCTATTCAGGAACATAAACACCTGCCTCCTGAAGGACAGGACATGCTTCAGTGCCGCGTTCTTACAGCCCAGCGGAATCGACCTAATCTCACTCGCTAACTTTCCAAAGCGATTCAGCACCTTGGCAGTCAGTTCATTTGAGATGAAAAGAGGAATATTGGAGACGGTGACCTTCGTTGCCGGCGTCACTAACGGAGACACCGGCACAAAAGTCTCCAACACCCAGATTCCCCCTTCCACCAGTTCATTCACTAAGCGCGCCTCCTTCACAAACACCACTACTGCTTTATTCATTCTAGATGCAGAGCAGATTTGGTCGTAACCAACTTTCTCCCCCACCGCGAGCAGCACGTCCTCGACTGCTGCTTCAGCCGGCGGGACACACCTGAACCCGTTCGAGCGGGAGAGAGACGGCGTCCCCCCCGAAAGGCGAGACGCCATGACCCACCCACTCGCCGCCCTTGGCGGTTAAAACGGCCTACAGTGAAGAGTGACCAGTCAGAAATATAGAAAACCCCCAAAACCAGGGAAAACTAGGAAAAAGAAAAGGCACACTTTCCTTCACACACACCACCGTTCACTCACACGCACTCGCCAACGCTCCGCCCACTCCCAGCATGCAGCGAGAGAGAGAGAGAGAGAGAGAGAGAGAGACAGAGAGAGAGAGAGAGAGAGAGAGAGAGAGAGGAGGAAAAGAGAAAAGGGTGGGGGTTAGAGTACCCGCAGGTGTCTTCCCCATCTAACACAGACTTGGTCAAAGCAGTTATACCTTTATGCAAATTATATGTAAATCAAACTTAATTAAATAAATGACTTCTGATCTGCTATATTAAAATCAGTGCTGTCATAAAATACATAAAAATACATATCATATATGTAAATCTATGTTTCTACATCAATCACAGTCAAATGTTTACAGACCTCATTTCAGTAAATATATGATTGTGTCATTGAATTACTGGATTCTGATTGCATTTTATTTCTCATGTGAGCAATAAAGACTTGGTCAACAGGGTGAAAATCTTCAAATAATGTAAAAAAGACATCTGAGATTTTAACAACCAATATCAGAGATTTCATATGAAGCACTATGTACAGGGTGATTTAAAAAGATTCATCCGATTTCAAAATGATTTATTTCACTTGTAAATCATTACAGAACAATGCAGTACATTGTAAATGGTTTAAGTGAGCATAAAGTTTATTATGTAATTTTACAAGTGCGCAATATGAACCTCATCCTGCTGTACGAACAACATCAACAGATTCATCCCATACTCGATTGAGCATGTTGGGTGTCACTGTATTCACAGCTCTTTCAGTGCAATTTTGGACATCATCCAGTGTTGTGGAACAAACGACGAACACTCTGAGCTGTTGGAGGTTCACTGCTGACGAAAATCATGTTGCACAGTTATGACGGATTCACTCTTATTAATGTGGAGAATGCAAAACGCTTTCTGCTCAGGGGTCGCCATCTCCTCGCAGACTGAAAGGAGCCATCTTCGGGTGACAGTCAGAAACTCTATGACTCCCTCTTTCAATTGCTATGTGATTGTTTCCTAGGCGCCTTCAATTTGAAATCGGATGAATCTTTTTGTATCACCCTGTATTTTGGGCTTATGTTCATTAATATCTGCATACATTGCAATGTTTGTAAAGTTTTAAGAAAACTAAACAGTTTCCACAGTTTAGTCCACATACTACACATATTTGTTCATTAGCATGTTAGATAAGATTATACGCCTGACATAATATCTAAAAACAAATTCCACTCACATTCACTTCTGCTTTCAGACAGCAGAAACACAGAAACTTCAACAACAACCTGCACTACTGAAGAAAATAAGTTGCATTTAATGTCATTTATGTTTCATAATTTCACCCTCATAACTTTTGCCAAAGTGGGCCCATGACTAGAGCACTTAGTCAAACAGATTTTTTTTGTTGTTTCAATTTCTTATTTTTTCTCACTAGAAATCCTACATGCTGTTATTTTTCTCTGTATAATGATTATGGAACACCAGTTTCAGGCTGCCTGCAGTGTCATTTGACTGATCAGTTATTAAACTGAAAGATAAACAGAGTGAGCTGTTCTCTAAACTCTGCCTTCACAATTTCATTAAAGTTATTTTAGATCATGTAGATCAGTTTCAATGTCACATTTTGGTGCTAGAGAATGACAAATAGATTACAAATCATTATGAACTCACCAACATTAATAACCCTTGTAATGTGTTAAACACAGTTTTCTATTTTTGGTGTTCATGTCTTCAAATTCTTCATCCCATTATAATTCATACAACTACAAAACACAGATTATCTGATGCTGATTAAAGAAGTAATACAATGTTACATCTTTTAACCAGATTTACTCCTAGACACTATCAACAGTTCTACTGTGTAAATGTTTTATTTTCTTAACTGTTGTTTTGGTTCCGGCTTATAGTCACAGAACGCTGACTGAAAAAAGATATTTCATAGTTGTATAAGAACTGTTCCCTGATGGTGTCCTACCATTTTTTTCTGTAAGTCTGTTTCTCTTGTAAAACTATTTAAACACTCAACTGCCTCCACAGCTCACACTAAAACTGTGATCACTCGAATCTGCATGTCAGTTTATCGGCCCCTTCTGTCAAACGTTATGTCATAAATCCCTCTAGGCTGTCTGTGGTTAGTTGGAAGGCTGTTTTATGATGGTGAATGGAGAATAAATGATTTATAAGAAAAGGGGAAGTACTTTTGGTATGTTTTCTCTTTGTTTGTGCAACAGATAAAAAAACATGAGCCTGATCCTTCAGAAACATCAAGAATTGTCCTCAGAGATGTTGTTCATGAGTAAATTCATGAGCCTTTTTTAGCCATCATCCTCAGTCAAGTATGACTATTTTTCTTAACCCTTAAATAAACCACTGTTATGTTTAGTAGGAAGGTTTTGTTTATATTCTTTTATTTAAGAGGATGATTAAACTCTGTGATTTTAAAATTGTATGACTGTGCAAAATGTTCATGAAAGGGTAGAAATGTGTTTGATACACAACAAATACAGTTAGTGTACATATTTGTACAGCTTGATCTTATTTTAATTGAATCATTAAATTGGATATTGATACTGTCAGAACAACATCTCATATCTCTAATTGCTACTTTTACAGGAGAAAAAAAAATATTCCTAACTTTTAATGTCAGTCGAAGCGGTTAATTTTATTCAAAGTAAATGTCATTGATTTCTATCAGTCTGTTCATCATGAAATGTAAACACAATGCAAAGCATGACTGGAAAAAAGTTCACTGTACAACTCTGTTTTTCCCCCTCAAAACAAATTCTACTGTATATGTCCCTTCTAAGTTTCAAGGCCATACCAAGCACAAAAAGCGTGCAGCTCAGCTGAATGACAGAGCAGAACTTGGGCTGAAATTCTAAACATCCTTAAGATAAATCATGTTTTTAAAGTCTTGTTTTCAAGACTGCAGCACCAGAATCAGCAGCACTCAGGTGGATATTCTGTAGATGCAGCTGTACTACATACGACTGCATGACTCTGTCAGTCTTCATAGGTCAGCACTGACACTGATACTTCATATATTATGAGAGACATACTCAGGAAACACCTGCTGACCAAGACTGTAATTTTAGCTTTACGCAAATGAAGATGATGCTGTTTCTTCTTAGAGTGGAACAAAAACACATACTGTAAGTGATTAAATTAAACAATACAGTTTTTCATTTATATGAATACATTTTTAATTAATTTGAAATAAGTTTCTGAAAAGAAAATATTTAGATAATGAATATTTATAAATGAAAATATTTATCTGTATGAATTTGTACCTACTCTAATGTTCTAAAATGTGTATGAACTTGTTAGCATTCTATAAGCACATGAGGCTGTGTAGATGGTTTCATTTCATATGTGTTGTTGAGTGACCCCTCCCTCTGCCCCCTCCTGTCTCTCTTATAGCTCATCCCTGCACTCTCTCCTTTATCTGCTCCTCAAGCTGCTCATCTCTTCACTCAGCACAGAGAGTCATCACACACTGACAAGATGCTGCCAGCACTCTGCTCTCTCTTCACTGCTCTCTCATGTAAGATCTCACAACACTGGAGCTCCTCAGCATTCGCCTACATCTAATGTGAGCATCAACAAATGTAACATGGATGCTGCTTTTATTGCAGGTGTCAGTGGTGTGACTGTGGTGACACAGAAGCCCCCTGTTCTCACACTGACTAAAGGAGAGAAGACCACCATGCACTGTAATCTGGGGACTGTTACTGATCAATCAGCTCGTTGGTATAAACAGGTTCCAGGAGAAGCTCCACAGTATGTATTAAGGAATTATCATGGCCTAAGCTCTCCTAGCTATGGATCTGGCTTCTCCTCTCCTAAATTCACATCAACACATTCATCTCAATCAGATTACACTTTGATCATCAATAATGTGGAGGTAGGAGACTCTGCAGTGTATTACTGTAACACCTGGGACAGCTCTGCTAGTGAGCACGTACCACTGTGATTCCCACCATGACAAAAACCTCCTCACTGCTCACATTCACTTCTGCTTTCACACAACACAAGAATAACAAAAACCTCATGGTCACAGAAGCCTTTTCTAACAGTGAATAATGGAGAAAGCATCAGTGTACACTTTAATCTAAATCAGATTACACATTTATCATTAATAATGTGACAGTAGGAGACTTTGCTGTGTAAGCTTTTCATCCTTGCTTTTACATGTAATTTGTAAAAGTTTAAATCAGAAACTTCCTGCTGTTTGTGTTGCACATAGAGCTGTTTGATTACACAACAATGTAACAAATTCAGCAACAGAGTGATGTTTCTTCATCTTTGAACTTCAACACAAGAACTTCACACAACAAATAATAAATTAGAAGTGGATACTGAAAGTGTTTGTCTATAGGATTGTGTAGAATCTCTACCACATCAAATGCTTTATAACACGCAGAAGGTTCCATACAGTGTGAGGAGATACAACATCCTGCACACCAGCACAAAAGAACAGCTGCTGAAACATACACACCAACTGCACTGAAGAAAATAATAGAATAACCTGATCAGATGAAGATCATATTTAGACTAGATAATATTTTAACAAATATTGCTCATCTTTATTTCATCATGTTGTTAGGACCTAATATCATCATCAGAAATCACCATTTTTAAGACCAAAATGTAAATCTACTTCTGTTCTTGATATATGAGGTTTATTCCTCTCGTTATATTTCTAGTTATTAGTTCACTGGAATGGTACCTTCAATGGTAACTACTAAATACAGTTAGTTAGTAAACATAAATGTACCATATTATGTTGAAGTTATATATTTTTAGACTACATTTACCCCAATCAACTCTGTCTTGACTCCAGGCTTTTTGTGTATTGTTCTATTTTAAAATATTACACAATGTTATTAGATTATGAAAGCATTTTTTATCAGTATAAAATTACTGATGCCCTTTTCCTTGGGGAATGTGAATGTAGTGTACCTTTAAACCTCATTTAACATACACAACTGAATCTTATGACCATTGAGGTCTTTGAGGATACATTTACATTGTTTGTACCTCTGTGAACAAAACTGTGCTCATACAGTACCTTTGGTTCTGTCAGTGGAGAATAAAAGGGGTAAAGAGCACATACTGCATTCCAGAAGTAAAATAATCTCAACAGGTCAAAACATTCATACAAACTCACAAAATCTCACATACAAAGACTTAAATTAGGCAAAATCTTAAAGAGAGAAAACTGAGGGAAGGGGAGAGAGAGAGAGAGAGAGAGAGAGAGAGAGAGAGAGAGAGAGAGAGAGAGAGAAGGAGAAAGAAACAAAGAAAGAGAAAAGGGTTGGGGTTAGAGTACCCACAGGTGTCTTCCCCATCTAATACAGAACTGGTCAAAGCAGTTATACCTTTATGCAAATTATATTTAAATCACACATAATTAAATACATGACTTCTGATCTGCTATATTAAAATCAATACTCTCTTTATCTTCTACAATTGGTGATGAAGGCTTATCAAAACTTAATCCCACTGACTAGATAAAAGAACATTGGATGACATTAAACATCACAGACAATGGAACAGTGTCAAACATCTGTTTTTCAGCTCTTTGGCCCTGAATTGTTCCAGTATGTCTGCTAAAAACAGCTGATTCATCATTACAATTCAAATATTATATAATACAGATTTGTATGAGTTGAGAAACAAAACTGAACACAGTCTCACTGGTGAGATTCAGTCAACAAAGACGGTGTCTCTCTTCATGATGTCAGCAAGAGTCACTCTCTGCTGGGCCAAAGGTGACCTTTCACCCAATTATAGGATGATGGAAATATCCAGGTCTGAGTGGTTTACCACACACTATAAGACACACTATAATAACTGCACTACCTTAATTGTTTCTGGTTTTCTTTACTAATTTGTTAAAATTACTCATACAAATCTAGTAACACTTATTATTTCTTGTATAATCCTGAGTTACTGAGGTAAATCTAGTTCAGATTAGTTCATTTGGAAAAGAGTGTGGAAATGTTATTTCTGTTAAATGTAAAGTTTCATGCATTTTACATGTTTTTGTTACTCTCACCATGATGGTGTTTTGTGTTGAGGTGTATAAAATTACCTTTTCAAGAGTAAGCATGACTTAGAGTAGAGTATCTCCTACTAGTGCAAGCAGCCAGTGTGTCTGATAGGAAAGATTGGAGCGGGACATAAACAAGTACTTATGTAACGGTCGGGTGATACCGGAGAGCTTGCATTAAAGGGATGGACACACAGAAAATGGCTGACTCGATGGCTTCCCTCTCTGTCTGTCTCTTTATTGTTCCTGCATACATACATACACACACAATCCGTTTTAAGATGTTTACTGCAACTGCCCATAGCTCTCCAACACAGTATAAAGTGCTGCTGGGGCTGACTACAAGTGCATATTTACTCATGAAAATAAAATAAAGCAAAAACAACATATAGCATATATAGTACATTTAGTTATATGTGATCGTATAGTGGATGAACTGTACCTAGCACAGTGGGGAAGCTTCACAGAACAGATAATACATTTGTACAACTAATTCCAAGACAATATGACTACAACATACCTGCAAACACACATACACAATCCGTTTTAAGATTATTTTTGCTGCAACTGCCCATAGCTCTATAAAAGTGAGAAAAGGAAAGGAAAACAGACGTTTAAGCATATTTTCTAGCTCATTCCCCAACTGGCGCCAAAAACAGATGCCGTCTGATCATAGTGCTGGTTCCCAAACCTCCAGCCCACGTCTGCCACCCCATTTTTAAAAAGTCAGCCTCCACCGAGTTCTAATAGTGTGGTGGGATACTTTAAATGGCCAATACTGGTAGCCAGCCCCGACAACCGACATCAGAGATTTCATTCGAATATTCGCTCTATATTTTGGGTTTGCATTCATCAATATCTGCATACATTGCACTCTTAGTAAAGACAAACTAAATAGTTTCAACAGTTTAGTCCACATTCTACACATATTTGTTCTTCAGTATGTTAGATACGATCATGTGACTGACATACTGTCTCAAAACAAAGTATCAGCTGATTGGCTGGTTAGAGATCCAGGCTCCTCCCTCAGCTCCTTGTGAAAGCTTCCTCCACTCTCTCCTCTCTTCATCCTCCACTCTGTTCATCACTCTGCTGATCACACAGACAACATGCTGCCAACCCTCTGTGCTCTCCTCCCTGCTCTGACATGTAAGATCTCTCTTCCTGCTTTTCTCTGTACATTGATGAGATCTGTTTGATTAGGATTGTGTTTAAAATGATGTTGATGCTCATGAACTCCAATGTTGCTTTATGTTTTAGGGGTCAGTTCACAGAGAGTTCTGACACAAACCCCTAACTGACCACAGCAGAACTGTCAGCATGGACTGTAACATCGCAAAAGATGAAAATAAATATGTCTTCTGGTATAAACAGATTCCACAAGCATCTCCTCAGTTTGTGTTGATTATTCTCACAGCTCTCCTAAACAAAATGGAGATAATTTTCCATCTTCACGCTTCACATCTAAAGCCTCTTCAAGCATCGACTAGTTAATAATCAATAATGTGGAGGTAGGAGACGCTGCAGTGTATTACTGTGGAACATGGGACAACTCTGCTAAAGAGTGGGTATCACAGTGATGTAGATCATAACAAAAAGCTCCTGCACTGCTCACATTCACTTCTCCATTTCATTCAGCTCATTTCTCACCTGGAGCAGAAAAGCTGAGTTAATAGCTGCAGTTCTCTTCAGCAGGACGTGTGAAGAAATCACAGGATAACAGAGATGTGGAATTCACAGAGACTGGAATGGGATGTGTAAGGACTCAGTGCTGATCATAGACAGTAGAAGAGAGAGCTGAAGTCTAGACGACGTTTCAGTTCCGCTACTTTCACTTCTGAAACTGAGGAGGTTTTTGTACGGGTGAGGATATGAAATGAAGCACTGTGGTATTCGGCCAAGGAACAAAGCTGATCGTCACTGGTAAGAAACCTTTCTCTTCATCTACATTAGACTTCTTTAATGTTTGAAACTCATCTTTAAGAGAAAAATGATTACATTATAACACTGAATAAGGATTTTGTTGTGTTTTTTATTGTTTATCCAAAACATTCAGTATTGACAGTATTAATGTTACTAACAGTCATATAAAAATTCAATTCAATTATCAATTAATGTACTTCTATTAAATCATGTTCATGTTTTTCTCTATTCTGTTTTTTTTTTTGTGGTAGCAAAATGAAACTGTGAAAAATGGCATAATACTTGATATTTGAAAAATCAGCCTTACGCCAGCCATGACTTCAGTCACATTTTACTCTATATGTACATAATTAAGTAAACTAATTCGTAAAACAAATTTTAATATTTAACATGTACTTGATTTAATGACTTGATTAATGATACAATGTTGTGCTGAAAGACCATGTTTTTATCTTCATGTTTCTCACTGTAACTGTGAGTCATTTGGAAAATTCAATATACAGTCACTGAGAGAAAGTTGTGATTATCTGAAATCAAGAAAGTTTAATTTGCTCCATGTTTCTTTATAAAATCAATATAAAGGCTTTAAGAAGCTGTTTTTTTTTTGTTCCGATATCACAGAAATATACTTTAATTATCAACAAACTGAACATGTCTAAACATATATTTAAACTTTCTCATGGTGTCATTATTTGTATCTTATTTAGTGAATAATTTATCTGTCTCTCTAATCAGACTCCGCTCTCCCGGCTCCTTTTCTGACCATCTTCCCTCCATCCAGTGAAGAGCTGAAGTCTAACAAAGCCACTCTAGTGTGTTTGGTCAATGACATGTCCAGTGGTTTTGCTGATGTGCGTTGGCTGGTGGACAGAAAGGCGGTCAGCAGTGGAGTGACCACTGGCTCTGCAGAGCAGCAACCCAATAAGAAATTCAGACTGAGCAGCTATTTGACCATTGAGAGATCAGAGTGGGATAAAGATAAAGCCATAACATGTGAAGTGTCTGCTGCCTCAAAAGCCACAACTAAAGAGATTAAGAAGTCTGAATGCAGCGACTGAACCTGATCACATCTGATACATTTTCATTCTTTTCATGCAAACTAACAGTTACTACTTGGCAGAGCTTCATAGAAACAGTAGTTTAATGTGTAGTGAAAGATGCTGATTTCATTAACAACAACTGGATCATTTCCTGCTTATGGAGTCATTTGACTTTTATGTTTATGAACAAAGCTGTTTGATGAACTTTAATAAAATGCATAACTTAAAAAACTTTGTTGTCCATTTTTCATGGTGATGGAGAACCAGTATAATGTTCTAGACATTAAATCAGAGAGACTTCAGCACAGAACCAGCATAATGAAACAAATGTAGTTGTAAAGAATAACAGTGAGAACGACTAAAAGAGTGAAACAGGTTTATACAGCATTATAAAATGATCAGATTCTATTCTGGCTGTATAGTGAACAGAGCTTTGGAGACTCAGTTATAAGGAGATGGTGTGATATCTATGGTTACTGATGATGCCACTGAAAATGTAAAAGGATGATCTAAAGCAGATCAGAGTCAGTGATCACTGTCCAGACAAGTGCAGTAAAGAGAGGGAATTCTAATGGAATTCTCCTGTGAGAGATTCAGATCTTGAGGCTTAAACTAAACTGAACAAGAGCAAAAAGACTGAAGTTCAGATCAAACCACTGTGGAGCTTTTACTGAGGTTTTACTGGCACTGACACAACAGATACACACACTAAAATATGAGAGAAAGTGAAGGAGCTCATAGAGATGTGTGTGAGTGAGGAGATTTCTCAAAGGAAGCGGTTCAAATGGAAATCTGCAGACAGCAGGAAGAGATAAAGGTGGAAAATGGCTCCTACAGAATGATGAACAGATGATGAGGTTGATTAGTGGAAGACGTTTCAGACTAAATTACAGTGAGATATTGTGTGTTTATCATCAGTGTTGATGCCACTGAAAATGTATGTGGTTGATTTAAAATATATCAGAGTTTCTGATCGATGTGCAGTTAGTTGTAACTAAAGGAGTGAATGAATAAGGCCTCGTATGGAGAGCGGAGTAAAGTGGATGTGGAGCGGGATTTGGGAATGTTGTGCCACCTGTCAGCAGAAGCATGAACTGCAGTCTACTATTCAGCAGGAGAGAGGATCACTCAGTAGCGCGAGAAGACCAGAGTTTGATGAGTTTCAGTGAAATTTTGGTGGATTTGTACTTTTCTGAGTATTTTTAATTGAAAACACTTTTAATTACACTGAAGTATTCATTTGTAAAACAGTTCACTTGCTTCTAAGCTCAATTTTAGTCACGCGTAGTTGCTTTTTTTAGTGTTTAATTTCATTCTGTTCTGATGGTCAGAGTTTCTGCTCTGCTGTGATGTTAGTCACATATTTTCTTATTGAATTAAATAATATTTCTACAGCAGTTTGATTTGCTTAATCCTGTTACACAGTGTTTAAATGATGATGCTGTTTTAATTAATCAGATTTTTATATCTAAATTTTCTTCTCCTGCTTTCTCTCACAGTCAGACTCTGTAGAGTGTTTGTGTTAAAGTGAGTGTGAGAGGAGAGACTGTAGGTGGCAGTGAAGGATCAGAGAGAGCTGCACTGACGTGGAGATTTCCCCAAGAGACGATTCAGTCCACTAATCAGTGTGAACCTCCTCTCTCACTCAGGATACACCTGCTGCACCACTCTGTCATTTTAGCTCTGTGTAAATGAGAAAGTTTCTCTGAGTCACTTCAGAATAACAGAGAAACAAATGCAGTATGTCAATGTATTAAAATAGCATCTCCATATAAATAAATGAATAATGCTAAAACATTTAAAATAATTCTATGCGAAGAAAATGAGTTATAATTATTTTGCTGTGAATTAAACAAAGAATGTACAAACTAAATACAGAAACTTAAAGTATTACATAAAGGTGTCAAGATTATCAGTGTGCTGATGGTTTGCTAAAAGACTTGAAAATGTTTAACAGATATTTGTAGATGATATCTCAATGTATTTTCTAGGTTATTAATCTGATGTAGGTGGTCTCATATGATGAGTGTTGTTAAGTGACCCCTCCCTCTGCCCCCTCCTGTCTCTCTTATAGCACATCCCTGCACTCTCTCCTTTATCTGCTCCTCAAGCTGCTCATCTCTTCACTCAGCACAGAGAGTCATCACACGCTGACAAGATGCTGCCAGCACTCTGCTCTCTCTTCACTGCTCTCTCATGTAAGATCTCACAACACTGGAGCTCCTCAGCATTCGCCTACATCTAATGTGAGCATCAACAAATGTAACATGGATGCTGCTTTTATTGCAGGTGTCAGTGGTGTAACTGTGGTGACACAGAAGCCTCCTGTTCTCACAGCGACTAAAGGAGAGAAGACCACTATGCACTGTAATCTGGGGACTGTTACTAATCAAGCTGCTCGTTGGTATAAACAGGTTCCAGGAGGAGCTCCACAGTATATGTTAATGAATCACCTTAGTTATAGCTCTCCTAACTATGGATCTGGCTTCTCCTCTCCTAAATTCACATCAACATGTTCATCTAATTCAGACTGTAATTTGATCATCAGTAATGTGGAGGTTGGAGACTCAGCAGTGTATTACTGTAAGATATGGGACAGCTCTGTTAGTGAGTACGTATCACAGTGATTCACACCATGACAAAAACCTCCTCACTGCTCACATTCACTTCTGCTTTCAGACAACAGTAGAAACACAAATCATCAACAACAGTCTAAACTATTTAAGTGAGAATTGAGTTGCATTTAATGTAATTCATGTTTTACTATTTCGCTCTCATAAATTTTATAGTGGACCAATAACCAGAGCACTTAAGAAATAACAACAGGCAATGCAGAAAAAACGCTGCTGCTTATCACATGAAATCCAGCTACTTTATGCTGTTAATTTTCTGAGTATAATGCTGATCATGAAAGATCAGTTTCAGGCTGCATTCAGTGTCATTTGACTGGTCAGTTATTGCACTGAAAGGTAAATTAAGTGATATGATCTCCAAACACTACCATCACAGTTTCATTAAGACTTAAATTTTTACATCATGTAGATCAGTATCAGTGTCAAATTTGGTTCTAGAAAATGCAAAATGGCTTATAAATCATTATGTGTCCACCATCAACTTTAACCCTTGTTGTTTTAAACATAGTTTTCTATTTATGGTTTTGATGTTTTCAAATTAGGTGCTCCACTGTAATTGTTTATAAATCAATCTTATCATTTCACTGTCTTATATCTGCCTTTAGAGACACTCTACATAAATCACATAAAATTCCTGGAGTAATAATGTGTTATGTGTTCAATAATGTGTTCAGATGTTTGTTCAGGACAATATTAATAAGCATGCTGTTCTGTAACATGTTCAGTGGACTGAAGACTGGATTTCGTATGACATTATATGATAAAAACAATTTGTGAGTAGCCAGTAGAAGAGTTAGAGGGAATTCCTCAGTTTAAAAAAATCTGCAGACGTCAGTCCTTGAGATGTAGATCTTATTGTTTAGATTGATTTGCAGTGAAATTCTTTAATATAAAGAAACATACTGACATTAAGATTTCTTTATTATAGTGCTGTGGGGTCATGATGTGTATAACTCAGTTAAAGCCGTTTTATATAGTATCCCAAATGGACAGTGAACCTACATGTGTCAACTCAATTTTCATATATCTAACTAACTGGAAAATATATTTTTTCTTTGAGTACGATTTTGCCTTACAACACCCTGTATGAATACATTTTAGCTTAGCTTGCAGAGGCATAAAACTCTTCAGATGGCTGCTTCCTATAACCAGCACTGTGAACAACTCTTAGAAAGTTTCACTTGAAAAAACATTTCCCATTAAACCACTGTACGTGACTTTGTTTACGCCTTAATGATCAAATCATATAGAAAATGTAAATAATCTCTGGAATTCTCCTTTAATGTCGGTTTAATACATGGACAATGTGCATCAAATCATCATCACATTTTATTATTCTATTACACCTACTCTTGTTGTACAGACGATACAAAAAAATATTTTCCTCCAGAGATATTAGGAAGTATCCTCAGACATGATGTTCATGAGTATAATCATGAGTTGTTCAGCAATCATTTTCTCCCAAGTACAATAATTTCTATCTATCTGTTCATCATGAAATGTTAACACAATGCAAAGGATAAAAAGAGTTCACAAATTATGTAAAAAAAAAGTTAATAATAACTTTTACCCACTTTTTTTAAAAGTTTTTTACCCACCTCACCACAACATCTATGTGTACCTTCTAAGTTTCAAGACCATACCAACTACAAAATGAGAAGCTCAGCTGAATGACAGCAAAACTTTGGCTAAAATTCAGAACACTGTTCAAGTTAAATCATGTTCTTAAAGTTCTGTTGTCAAAAGTGCAGCACTGGATCCAGAATCAGTAGCACTGAGGTGGATATTCAGTAGATGCAGCTGTACTACATACAACTGTATGACTCTGTCAGTCTTCATAGTTCAGCACTGACACTGATACATCATACCTTACGAGAGACACACTCAGGAAACACCTGCTGACCAACACTCTGTAATTTTAGCTCTATGCAAATAAAGACAGTTCTTCTTAGATTAAAACAAAAACAAACTGTAGCTTATTAAATTAAACAACCGTTTTTAAATTATGTAAATAAAAGAAATTCTAATGAATTTGACATAAATTTCTGCAAAGAAAAAATAGATAATGAATATTTACATATGAAAAAATATTTATCAGTGAATTTGTACATTTTCTAAAGTTCTAAAGTGTTTATGAACTTGAATGATATCTTGAAGAATGATAATTCTTCAGTAAAATCTTTGTTAGGCTTATATAAGCTAATAGCATACAAGCACATGAGACTGTGTAGATGGTCCCATATGATGTGTGTAGTTGAGTGACCCCTCCCTCTGCCCCCTGCTGTCTCTCTTATAGCTCATCCCTGCACCCTCTCCTTTATCTGCTCCTCAAGCTGCTCATCTCTTCACTCAGCACAGAGAGTCATCACACACTGACAAGATGCTGCCAGCACTCTGCTCTCTCTTCACTGCTCTCTCATGTAAGATCTCACAACACTGGAGCTCCTCAGCATTCGCCTACATCTAATGTGAGCCTCAACAAATGTAACATGGATGCTGCTTTTATTGCAGGTGTCAGTGCTGTGACTGTGGTGACACAGAAGCCTCCTGTTCTCACGCCGACTAAAGGAGAGAAGACCACTATGCACTGTAATCTGGGGACTGTTACTAATCAAGCTGCTCGTTGGTATAAACAGGTTCCAGGAGAAGCTCCACAGTATGTGTTAATGAATCACCATAGCTATAGCTCTCCTTACTATGGATCTGGCTTCTCCTCTCCTAAATTCACATCAACACACTCATCTCAATCAGATTACACTTTGATCATCAGTAATGTGGAGGTAGGAGACTCTGCAGTGTATTACTGTGGGATGTGGGACAGCTCTGCTAGTGAGTGGGTATCACAGTGATTCACACCATGACAAAAACCTCCTCACTGCTCACATTCACTTCTGCTTTCTGGCAGCAGTAGAAACACAGAAACATCAACAACAACCTGCACTACTGAAGAGAATATGTTACATTTAATGTAGTTTGTGTTTCATAATTTCACCCTCATAACTTTTGCTGCCATGGGTCAATAAGTAGAACACTTAATCAAACAGTAGATTTTTATTTCTAATTTTTTAATTTCTTATTTCTTCCCCCTAGAAATCCAGTTACTTTGTGCTGTTAATATTCTAATATAATGATGATTATGGAAGATCAGTTTCAGGCTACATTCATTACCATAGAACTGATGAGTTATTAAACTGAAAGATAAACAGAGTGAGCTGTTCTCTAAACTCTGCCTTGACAATTTCATTAAAAGCATTTTAGATTGTGTAGATCAGTATCAATATTTCATTTTGTTGCTAGAGCATGACAAATAGCTTAGTGTATTTTGTGTACTTTACTTTTACTTTTGTTTCTTTTTTTCATTTCTTTTTCATTTCCTATAAGATCAGATCCTGTAACACCAAATATGATTTTCATTGAGCTTGTTGTTCACTAACCAGTTCAGTGGACTGAAGACTGGCTTTCATATGAGCTCATATGATAACATTAATTTGTGGGTAAACACTAAATGACTTAAACAGGAATTCCACCATTGTTAAAAATGTCTCCATAATTCAGTCATTGAGATGTAAACAAAGTCATTTTGAGTGATTTGCTGTGAAATAGTTTATTGTAAAGAAATGTATTGACGTGTTTTACACACAATGTTGATGATGATTTACCATGAAAAATCAGCGTACTACTTTGTTTTCTGTAGGTCTGTTTCTATGGAGAGAGATTACTGTCTTTAATGTGAAAGCGCAAAGACAGGGTTAAATCGAGTAAGTCAGAAAAACGAGCGCACAGAATTGAGAAAACCGAACGCAAACAGCGACACCGAGAGCAGAGAAACAAGAACTGCGCGGAAGTTTAGTGTGCCCGACTATCGCAGCCCTGCACTAGCTTCTCTGATTTCACCTCACGTTTCACTTTTTGCTTGCTTCTGAAATTTCTGCTCGCTTTATAATTACAGCAGGAAACATGTCAGCAGTGCATCAAACTACAGTCTGAATTGGATGAACATGTTGATATACATATATACATATATACACACACATATATATACGTATGTATACATATATATATATGTGTGTGTATATATGTATATATGTATATCAACATGTTCATCCAATTCAGACTGTAGTTTGATCATCAATAATGTGGAGGTAGGAGACTCTGCAGTGTATTACTGTCAGACTTATGACAGCTCTGTTAGTGAGTTCGTATTACTAGTGAGTGGGTATCACAGTGATTCACACCATGACAAAAACCTCCTCACTGCTCACATTCACTTCTGCTTTCAGACAACAGAAACACAGAAACTTCAACAACAACCTGCACTACTGAAGAAAATAAGTTGCATTTAATGTCATTTATGTTTCATAATTTCACCCTCATAACTTTTGCCAAAGTGGGCCCATAACTACAGCACTTAGTCAAACAGATTTTTTTGTTGTTTCAATTTCTTATTTTTTCTCACTAGAAATCCTAAATGCTGTTAATTTTCTCAGTATAATGATTATGGAAGATCAGTTTCAGGCTGCCTGCAGTGTCATTTGACTGATCAGTTATTAAACTGAAAGATAAACAGAGTGAGCTGTTCTCTAAACTCTGCCTTCACAATTTCATTAAAGTTATTTTAGATCATGTAGATCAGTATCAATGTCACATTTTGGTGCTAGAGAATGACAAATAGCTTACAAATCATTATGAACTCACCAACATTAATAACCCTTGTAATGTGTTAAACACAGTTTTCTATTTTTGGTATTCATGTCTTCAAATTCTTCATCCCATTATAATTCATACAATTACAAAACACAGATTATCTGATGCTGATTAAAGAAGTAATACAATGTTACATCTTTTAACCAGATTTACTCCTAGACACTATCAACAGTTCTGCTGTGTAAACGTTTTATTTTTTCAACTGTTGTTTTGGTTCCGGCTTATAGTCACTAGATTGTAAAAAAGTTCACAGAACGCCGACTGAAAAAAGATATTTCATAGTTGTATAAGAACTGTTCCCTGATGGTGTCCTACCATTTTTTTTTTTGTAGGTCTGTTTCTCTTGTAAAACAATGTGAACACTCAACTGCCTCCACAGGTCACACTAAAACTGTGATCACTTGTTCTGCATGTCAGTTTATCGGCCCCTTCTGTCAAACGTTATGTCACAAATCCCTCTAGGCTGTCTGTGGTTAGTTGGAAGTCTGTTTTATGATGATGAATGGAGAATAAATGATTTATAAGAGAAGGGAAAGTATTTTTGGTATGTTTTCTCTTTGTTTGTGCAACATATACATGAGCCTGATCATTCAGAAACATCAAGAATTGTCCTCAGAGATGTTGTTCATGAGTAAATTCATGAGCCTTTTTTAGCCATCATCCTCAGTCAAGTATGACTATTTTTCTTAACCCTTAAATAAACCACTGTTATGTTTAGTAGGAAGGTTTTGTTTATATTCTTTTATTTAAGAGGATGATTACACTCTGTGATTTTAAAATTGTATGACTGTGCAAAATGTTCATGAAAGGGTAGAAATGTGTTTGATACACACCAAATACAGCTAGTGTACATATTTGTACAGCTTGATCTTATTTTAATTGAATCATTAAATTGGATATTGATACTGTCAGAACAACATCTCATATCTCTAATTGCTACTTTTACAGGAGAAGGAAAAATATTCTTAACTTTTAATGTCAGTCGAAGCGGTTAATTTTATTCAAAGTAAATGTCATCAATTTCTATCAGTCTGTTCATCATGAAATGTTAACACAATGCAAAGCATAACTGGAGTTATACTGTACAACTCTGTTTTTCCCCCTCAAAACAAATTCTACTGTATATGTCCCTCCTAAGTTTCAAGGCCATACCAAGCACAAAAAGCGTGCAGCTCAGCTGAATGACAGAGCAGAACTTTGTCCGAAATTCTAAACATCCTTAAGATAAATCATGTTTTAAAGTCTTGTTTTCAAGACTGCAGCACCAGAATCAGTAGCACTGAGGTGGATATTCAGTAGATGCCGCTTTACTACATACAACTGTATGACTCTGTCAGTCTTCATAGTTCAGCACTGACACTGATACTTCATATATTATGAGAGACACACTCAGGAAACACCTGCTGACCAACGCTGTAATTTTAGCTCTATGCAAATGAAGATGATGCTGTTTCTTCTTAAAGTGGAACAAAAACACATATTGTAGGTGATTAAATTAAACAATACAGTTTTTCATTTATATGAATACATTTTTAATTAATTTGAAATAAGTTTCTGAAAAGAAAATATTTAGATAATGAATATTTATAAATGAAAAATATTTATCTGTATGAATTTGTACCTACTCTAATGTTCTAAAATGTATATGAACTTAGAATGATTCAGTAAATTCTTTGTTAGCATTCTATAAGCACATGAGGCTGTGTAGATGGTTTCATTTCATAAGTGTTGTTGAGTGACCCCTCCCTCTGCTCCTCCTGTCTCTCTTATAGCTCATCCCTGCACTCTCTCCTTTATCTGCTCCTCAAGTTGCTCATCTCTTCACTCAGCACAGAGAGTCATCACACACTGACAAGATGCTGCCAGCACTCTGCTCTCTCTTCACTGCTCTCTCATGTAAGATCTCACAACACTGGAGCTCCTCAGCATTCGCCTACATCTAATGTGAGCATCAACAAATGTAACATGGATGCTGCTTTTATTGCAGGTGTCAGTGGTGTGACTGTGGTGACACAGAAGCCTCCTGTTCTCACAGCGACTAAAGGAGAGAAGATTACTATGCACTGTAATCTGGGGACTGTTACTGATAGCTCTGCTCGTTGGTATAAACAGGTTCCAGGAGGAGTTCCACAGCATGTAATAAGAAATTATCATACCTGGAGTTCTCCTAACTATGGATCTGGCTTCTCCTCTCCTAAATTCACATCAACACACTCATCTCAATCAGATTACACTTTGATCATCAATAATATGGAGGTAGGAGACTCTGCAGTGTATTACTGTCACACATGGGACGATTCTGCGAAGGAGCATGTACCACTGTGATTCCCACCATGACAAAAACCTCCTCACTGCTCACATTCACTTCTGCTTTCACACAACACAAGAATAACAAAAACCCCATGGTCACAGAAGCCTTTTCTAACAGTGAATAATGGAGAAAGCATCAGTGTACACTTTAATCTAAATCAGATTATACATTTATCATTAATAATGTGACAGTAGGAGACTTTGCTGTGTAAGCTTTTCATCCTTGCTTTTACATGTAATTTATAAAGGTTTAAATCAGGAACCTCCTGCTGTTTGTGTTGCACACACAGCTGTTTGATTACACAACAAATAATAAATTAGAAGTGGATACTGAAAGTGTTTGTCTATAGGATAGTGTAGAATCTCTACCACATCAAATGCTTTATAACACGCAGAAGGTTCCATACAGTGTGAGGAGATACAACATCCTGCACACCAGCACAAAAGAACAGCTGCTGAAACATACACACCAACTGCACTGAAGAAAATAATAGAATAACCTTATCAGATGAAGATCATATTTAGATTAGATAATATTTTAACAAATATTGCTCATCTTCATTTCATCATGTTTTTTTAGGACCTAATATCATCATCATTCATCATTCATCAAATCATTAATTACACTCCTGTATTTTCTGTACAACTAATTAGAAAGAGTTTTGTCATTTTTAAGACTAAAATGTAAATCTACTTCTGTTCTTGATATATGAGGTTTATTCCTCTCGTCATATTTCTAGTTATTAGTTCACTGGAATGGTACCTTCAATGGTAACTACTAAATACAGTTAGTTAGGAAACATAAATGTACCATATTATGTTGAAGTAATATATTTTTAGATTACATTTACCCCAATCAACTCTGTCTTGACTCCAGGTTTTTTGTGTATTTTTTCTATTTTAAAATATTAAACAATGTTATTAGATTATGAAAGCATTTTTTATCAGTATAAAATTACTGATGCCCTTTTCCTTGGGGAATGTGAATGTAGTGTACCTTTAAACCTCATTTTATGTACACAACTGAATCTTATGACCATTGTTATATCTTTGAGGATACATTTACATTGTTTGTACCTCTGTGAACAAAACTGTGCTCATACAGTACCTTTGGTTCTGTCAGTGGAGAATAAAAGGGGTAAAGAGCACATACTGCATTCCAGAAGTAAAATAATCTCAACAGGTCAAAACATTCATACAAACTCACAAAATCTCACATACAAAGACTTAAATTAGGCAAAATCTTAAAGAGAGAAAACTGAGGGAAGGGGAGAGAGAGAGAGAGAGAGAGAGAGAGAGAGAGAGAGAGAGAGAGAGAGAGAGAGAGAAGGAGAAAGAAACAAAGAAAGAGAAAAGGGTTGGGGTTAGAGTACCCACAGGTGTCTTCCCCATCTAATATCAAAGCAGTTATACCTTTATGCAAATTATATTTAAATCACACATAATTAAATACATGACTTCTGATCTGCTATATTAAAATCAATACTCTCTTTATCTTCTACAATTGGTGATGAAGGCTTATCAAAACTTAATCCCACTGACTAGATAAAAGAACATTGGATGACATTAAACATCACAGACAATGGAGCAGTGTCAAACATCTGTTTTTCAGCTCTTTGGCCCTGAATTGTTCCAGTATGTCTGCTAAAACAGCTGATTCATCATTACAATTCAAATCTAATATAATACAGATTTATATGAGTTGAGAAACAAAACTGAACACAGTCTCACTGGTGAGATTCAGTCAACAAAGATGGTGTCTCTCTTCATGATGTCAGCAAGAGTCACTCTCTGCTGGGCCAAAGGTGACCTTTCACCCAATTATAGGATGATGGAAATACCCAGGTTTGAGTGGTTTACCACACACTATAAGACACACTATAATAACTGCACTACCTTAATTGTTTCTGGTTTTCTTTACTAATTTGTTAAAATTACTCATACAAATCTAGTAACACTTATTATTTCTTGTATAATCCTGAGTTACTGAGGTAAATCTAGTTCAGATTAGTTCATTTGGAAAAGTCCTACTGACTGAAGAGTCTTGTGCTTAAGAAGCTTCCCAACATTCTTATCAGTTTTGATAGTTTCTGTTAATTAACTCTTATTATTCTAATCTGTAAATGTAATTCTCTTTGCAAAAATGTTATTTTGTGTCATAGCATGCTCTTCTGTTAAATGTGAAGTTTAATGCATTTTACATGTTTTTGTTACTCTCACCATAATGGTGTTTTGTGTTGAGGTGTATCAGTTCAGCCTATCGCTGTGAATGCTAAGAGAATGCTAAATATGCATAAAGAAATGGGTGATTCTAGTCTATCTAAGTCATTTTTATCTCAATGATGCCAGTTCATTACACTATGAAATGTATATTTGATTAAAATTAAACTAACTAAGTCAAGAGTAAGCAGGATTTGTAAAAGTAGAGTATTTCCTACTAGGCCAAGCAGCCAGTATGTCTGATAGGAAAGACATAAACAAGTACTTATGTAACGGTGGGATGATACCGGAGAGCTTGCATTAAGGGGATGGACACACAGAAAATGGCTGACTCGATGGCTTCCCTCTCTGTCTGTGTCTTTATTGTTCCTGCATACATACATACACAATCCGTTTTAAGATTATGTTTGCTGCAACTGCCCATAGCTCTCCAACACAGTATAAAGTGCTGCTGGGGCTGACTACAAGTACATATTTGCTCATGAAAATAAAATAAAAACAATATATAGCATAAATAGTACATTTAGTTATATGTGATCAAATAGTGGATGAACTGTAGCTAGCAAGTGGGGGAGTTCTTGAAGCTTCACAGAACAGATAATACATTTGTACAACTAATTCCAAGACAATATGACTACAACATACCTGCAAACACACATACACAATCCGTTTTAAGATTATTTTTGCTGCAACTGCCCATAGCTCTATAAAAGTGAGAAAAGGAAAGGAAAACAGACGTTTAAGCATATTTTCTAGCTCATTCCCCAACTGCCGCCAAAAACAGATGCCGTCTGGTCATAGTGCTGGTTCCCTAACTTCCAGCCCACGTCTGCCACCCTATTTTTAAAAAGTCAGCCTCCCCTGAGTTCTAATAGTGTGGTGGGATGCTTTAAATGGCCAATACTGGTAGCCAGCCCCGACAACCGATATCAGAGATTTCATTTGGAGCTCTATATTTTGGGCTTGTTTTCATTCATATCTGCATACATTGCACTCTTAGTAAAGACAAACTAAATAGTTTCAACAGTTTAGTCCACATTCTACACATATTTGTTCTTCAGTATGTTAGATAAGATCATGTGACTGACATACTGTTTCAAAACAAAGTCTCAGCTGATTGGCTGGTTAGAGATCCAGGCTCCTCCCTCAGTTCCTTATGAAAGCTTCCTCCACTCTCTCCTCTCTTCATCCTCCTCTCCGTTCATCACTCTGCTGATCACACAGACAACATGCTGCCAACCCTCTGTGCTCTCCTCCCTGCTCTGACATGTAAGATCTCTCTTCCTGCTTTTCTCTGTACATTGATGAGATCTGTTTGATTAGGATTGTGTTTAAAATGATGTTGATGCTCATGAACTCCAATGTTGCTTTATGTTTTAGGGGTCAGTTCACAGAAAGTTCTGACACAAACCCCTTCAGTACTAACTGACCAGGGCAGAACTGTCAGCCTGGACTGTAACATCGCCAAGTATGAAAATGCAGGTGTCCAGTGGTACAAACAGATTCTACAAGCAGCTCCTCAGTTTGTCCTGAGATACAGTTATTCTGATGGCTCCACTACTCATTATGGAGATAATTTTCCATCTTCACGCTTCACATCTAAAGCCTCTTCAAACATTGACTATCAATTAATAATCAATAATGTGGAGGTAGGAGACTCTGCAGCGTATTATTGTTACACATGGGACGACTCAACTAATGGGGGAGTATCACAGTGAATGACATCATGACAAAAACCTCCTCACTGCTCACATTCACTTCTGCTTTCAGACAAAACAGGAACACAACCACGACCATTAAGCTGAGAGCTGAATAACATTTAAATGTAATTTTTGTTTCACTGTTTCACTCTCATGAATTTGCTACAGTTGATCGAAGCCTAAAGAACTTAATGAAACAGAAGATTTTAATTTTGGCGTTGCAGTTTATTATTTTTATCACTAGAAATTCAGCTACTTTATTACTTATTTTATTTTATTTTATTTACTTAATTAAATTTACTGTTATTTTTCTGAGTATAATGATGATTATGAAAGATCAGTTTTAGACTGTATATATTATCATTTGACTGATTAGTTATTAAAATGAAAGATAAACAGAGTGAGTTGTTCTTTAAACACTATCGTCACTGGTTTGTTACTGGTATCAGGATATGGCAGACTGTACTATAAAACAAGACGGAACTGAACGTGTCTTAGTGTCCAAATTCACAGGGAGAATCTTTAATTTCTTTCCTCTGTTCTCTTTTAACTTTTTTCTTCTTCACAGGTACAGGGTAAGTATTTCACATTTAATAAATAAAAAAAAAACTTTTTCACTTTTATGCATGTATTGACAGTTTTCTAAAGGCCTTACATGTTCACATGTACATTTATTAAAATAAAGATACAATAATCAAATCACATTTCAGTTGTGTGTTTTGCTGTAACAATATTTTGTATAAATAGGACTCTAATACAGTAACAGTACAAGTTTAAATGCCAACTACATTGCACGCTCAATTAAATGCTCAATCAACACAATATATTAGTTGAGGTTTTCTGTTTCTGAATGGTTCATGTTTACATTACATGGTTTAATTAGCTGTTTTATACCAGTGTTATAGTTATGGATCATTTTAAGCTCTTTACATACCTATAAAACAAGACAGATGACTGGACATATCTTAGTGTGAAAAGTTCTGGGGAGAATCTTCCAGAACCTCCCTTCACTCTCCCTGCAGTGTTAGTATGTGTGTGAATATTGAGATCTGCATCTTTACTGTAGTTTCACCATTTTATTTCCTAAATCTGACCCTGTAACACAACAGATGTAAATAATTTGAATAAATCACCTAAGATTCAGTCATTAATTTTATATGTTCAGATGTTTTTACGGGAGGATTTCAATAAGCATGTAGTTCTGTAACCTATTCAATAGACTAATGACTGGATTTCATATGAGCTCATAGTTGACGAAAAGGGGAATTCCACCAATTTATAAAACAATATTGCATAATTTAACTGTTAAAATGTGAACAAATCCAATCAGATTGCTTTACAATAGTGGTAATAGAAACCAGGGGTCTTGAGGTCTACACCCAAGTTTCTTTGGTTACTACTTTGCCTTATGATACTGTGTATGTAGCTCTTCACAATGTCTTAGGTCTTAGTCACCATATTCATGACCATTCCATGTAAAACCTTCTGTGAGGGAGCTTGTAGAGGCGCTAACTCTTCAGATGTCTGGTTTCTATTACCACCACTGTGAACAATTCTGACTCTGTATGCTTCATTAGAACTGAACACATCACATCAAACCACTCTGAGTGACTTTTTTTAGATATTTATCAAATTATGCAAAAGGTTTGAAAAAAAAATCAGTGGAATTCCTCTTTAAAGGTTATTTAGTACACAGGCAATGTGCATCATTAGGATAAACAATACACTTTTAAATAATTTGCAGAGTACATTGTTATTACAACGGTGTAACCTGAGAAATAACACGTGAAACTGCAGCCTTGAGGTCAGAATTATTTTATTTTTTTTTTTTAATTACTGACAAAAATATGAATTTGCACCACTTTGGATGATTAAAAAATATGGTAATAAAAGAATTTTCAGTGTTAGACAATAAGAGAGTCCTTCATAATTTCAAAACAATGTCCTTTTCTTGTTCTGTGATTATCAGAAGAGATGACAGTAATGTACCGTCACCCACAGGCTCAGCTTTAGGGAGGAAAAGTAAAGACACGTCTCAACCAGCTTTTAGGAAAGTTAAAGCATGACTTTTATTTAGGATTCTAATACAGGCAAAACGGAGACAGATGTTTTGGTTCAGGCTCATCAAGACTAGATTGAAAAACAATTGTGAACTTCACAGAACACTGAGTGAAACAAAGCTATTTCAGAGTTGTATATGTACTATTTCCTAATGATGGCCTACTATTTTGTATACAGCCCACCAATGCTCTGTGACTAATTAGAAGTCTGTCTTACGATAATGAAAGGACAATAAATGGCTTATAAGAAAAGAGAAAGAATTTTTTGATATTTTTGATATTTTTTCTCTTTGTTTGTACAACAGAAAAACGAGCCTGGTTTACTTTCATCCAGAGACATTAGGAATTATACTCACATGTTGAGTGATTGCCTGGCGACCTGGCCAGGGTGTTTCCTGCCTTCCACTCAGTGACCACAGGGATAGTCTCCAGCAACCCCAATGACTCAGGAGGGTAAGCAGGTTAGATGATGAGTGAATGAATGATTTTATTCCATGTACTTATCATGTTCATCATGTGATATTAACTCAATTCAAAGTATAATTGCTATAATAGTTTACAAACTATGCAAAAACTGTTACCATATAACCCTATTTTTTCCACTTCATCAGAAAATCTACTGTGTGTGTTTTTTCTAACTTTCAAGCTCATGCTGACCACCAAACGTAAAGTTCAGCTGAATGACAGAGCAGAACTTTGGCTGAAATTCTTAACACACTTCAAGATGAATCATGTTTTTAAAGTCTCTTTTTCAAGACTGCAGCACTGGATCCAGAATCAGTAGCTCTGAGGTGGAGATTTAGTAGATGCAACTTTACTACATACAACTATGTGTGTCCTGAGTGTCAGCCTTCAGCACTGGCACTGACACATCATACGTTATGAGAGAAACACTCAGGAAACACCCGCTGACCAACACTCTGTAGCTCTATGTAAATGAAGACACACACACACACACACACACACACACACACACACACACACACACACATACACACACACACACACATCTTCTAAGCCGCTTATCCTTCTGGGTTGCTGGGGGAGCTGGAGCCTATCCCAGCAGTCATTGAGTGGAAGGCAGGATACACCCTGGACAGGTCACCAGTCCATCGTAGGACAGACAGACAGACATATACATTCACACCTAGGGGCAATTTAGCATGTCCAATTAGCCTGACTGCATGTCTTTGGACTGTGGGAGGAAACCCACACAGACACAGGGAGAACATGCAAAATCCACACAGAAAGAACCCTGGTGATTAATTAATAATTAAATAATGTAGTTTTTCATTTATGTGAGTAAAACAGGAAATCTATGGAATTTGAAATACATTTTTACAAAAAAAAGATAATGAATATTTTGAGTTATATATAAATACTATGACTGAAAGGCAAAATGTTTATCTGTATGAATTTATGCAATTTCTAATGTTCTAAAGTGTTTATCAACTTAAGACGATAATTCAGCATATTCTTAATGAGCATATTCTATAAGCACAGGAGATTGAGTGACTCCGCCCTCTGCCCCCTCCTGTCTCTCTTATAGCTCATCCCTGCACTCTCTCCTTTATCTGCTCCTCAAGTTGCTCATCTCTTCACTCAGCACAGAGAGTCATCACACACTGACAAGATGCTGCCAGCACTCTGCTCTCTCTTCACTGCTCTCTCATGTAAGATCTCACAACACTGGAGCTCCTCAGCATTCGCCTACATTTAATGTGAGCATCAACAAATGTAACATGGATGCTGCTTTTATTGCAGGTGTCAGTGGTGTGACTGTGGTGACACAGAAGCCTCCTGTTCTCACAGCGACTAAAGGAGAGAAGACCACTATGCACTGTAATCTGGGGACTGTTACTGATAGACCTGCTTGGTGGTATAAACAGGTTCCAGGAGAAGTTCCACAGCATGTAATAAGAAATCATCATACCTGGAGCTCTCCTAAATATGGATCTGGCTTCTCCTCTCCTAAATTCACATCACCATGTTAATCTAATTCAGATTGTAGTTTGATCATCAATAATGTGGAGGTAGGAGACTCTGCAGTGTATTACTGTAAGGCATGGGATGGCTCTGCTAAAGAGAATGTGTCACAGTGATTGACACCATGACAAAAACCTCCTCACTGCTCACATTCACTTCTGCTTTCTGGCAGCAGTGGAAACACAAAAACTAAATGCTATTGAAGTTGACACAAAGTCGCGTTTAAAGTATGTTCAAAGTTTTGCTATATTACATACAAAGTATTAAATACAACAGAAATTCATCCTAACAGTTATGCTGAAAAGAAAATGAATTAATGTACTTAATTTCCACTGTAAATCATGCTTTTATCATTTTCATTCCTTAGAAGTCAAATTGGCACACTCATTTACAACTAGATAATACACTTACTCAAAGTGAGTCGAATCGCTTCCGAACTGCTTTTGGGGCG
The DNA here is from genome assembly GCF_904425465.1 of Colossoma macropomum. Classification (NCBI taxonomy): domain Eukaryota; kingdom Metazoa; phylum Chordata; class Actinopteri; order Characiformes; family Serrasalmidae; genus Colossoma; species Colossoma macropomum. Next base: position 15,059,915 of record NW_023494801.1, on the reverse strand, counting down.
CGTCACTAAAACACAATCAGTTTAAGGTCACTTTCTGTATGTAAAAATTCAAAAATATTCAACAATATTCAAAATTAAAATTAAAATAAAGTACATTATTTTTCATGACATCACTGTTAATGTCATGTAAATGCTGCTCGAAATTGAAGCACCTCCAAATCAAAACACCTCCACATGTCCCTGAAAGCTATTTCTAGCTGCTATGTGCGTGGAATAGGTCAAACAAATAAGCCAGAAAATGCTGTGCTGTGAGATCATTCTTTTGCTTCAATCATGTTCATTCAGATATTTTAGCCAATCCAGTAACTGAAATGCAGTGCACTGAATGTGAAAGCAGTGACATGTACTTCATTGCTGAGCACCACCATATTACTGAGAGCGCATTAAAGCACATACAGACTATATATTAGAAATACAGCAGTTCAAGAAAAACTGTATTCACTTTTAAGTGTTTAGACATGACAAGATAATTCTTCAGGACACTCTTTATTATGGACCAATGACTGGACTTCATAACATCTAGTATGATGAAATTCATTTGTAAATAGCCAGTAATGAGCTGATGATGATGAAATTCCACATGTATTTTCAACATTTCTGCATAATTGATAATCTAAACCAGGGGTCTCAATATCTACAGCTCAAATGTAGCCCTTTTATTTACTGTCCTAAATGACTAGTAGACCTATGTGTGTCTTTTTATGCAGTGAACTGTTATACACTACCTGGCCAAAAAAAAAAAGTCGCCGTTTGGATTTAAATATGCAAAAACTTTGATTTGATAGTGAGCAGCTTCTCATTTCTTAAACAACCATGTCAGAAGACGTTTCCCACGGCTGTGGAAAAAATGTTACTGTGTTTCAGAAGGGTCAAATTACTGGCCTGCATCAAAAATAAAATAAATAAATAAAAAGGAGATTGCTGAAATTCCTGGAATTGGATAAAGAATTGTCCAACGCATTATTAAACTCTGGAAGAATAATGAACTGTCAACTTTACGGAAGAAATGTGGTCAGACAAAAGTCTTTTTGGAGATCACCTAAACACATGGTGAAGTCGAATCAGAAAAAAACACAGTAGAACTTACGATGGTTTGCTTCTCAGGGTTGCTTCATGTGGTCAGCATTTGGCTCAGCAATGGTATGTGGCAATAAAATGAAGTCGGCTGACTTCCTGCCTGTACTGAATGACCAGGTTATTCCATCATTGGCTTTTTTCTTCCCTGAAAGCATAGGCATAATTTAAGACAAGAATGCCAAGATTCAGCAGACTCAAACTGTGATATAGTGGTTCAGGGAGCATGAGGAATCATTTTTACACATAAATTGACCACCACAGACTCCTGACCTTAACCCCACTGAACGTCTTTTGGATGTGCTGGAGAAAACTTTATGGAGTGATTCAACTCTCTGTTCGTCAATACAAGATCTCAGCCAAAAATTAATGCAACTCTGGACCAAAATAAATGTTGTAACACACATAAGATTGTCGAAACAATGAGGCAATGAAGACGATCAAGTGAAATATTAGCGTGTGCGACGTTTTTGGACAGGAAGTGTTTATAATGGTAATCATGATTATTCAGTGATAACTGCCTGACATACAAAGTATTAAATCTGTATGTACCTCTCTACAATGAATGCATTGAGAAAATAACATTTTCTTAATGATATCATGTAATAACTTACTGTCAGGTAGCTTGAAGAGGTGTTAAACACTTTAGATGTCTTATTCTTATCACCACTACAGTGATCAATTCTGGAGGGAGGAGGGAGGAGAGAACCTTTGAGATGTGTCTGACTTAACTGGTACAGTTTGTTGTCTTCTGTTTAGAGGTTGTTGTGTCTAGTTATTTCTGTAAACATGGCTGCGCAGAGCCATGTTTGTTTTTCATTTGCACAGTGTTTTGCTTTCTTTCTGTTTATTTGTCTGCATCATTTGCCTTTGTAAATATTCACACTTTGGTGAACAAATATTGTTGGATTTTACCTTTTTGCGTCCTGGCTACCCTTTTCCCTCCCCTTGACCACTATGATTACACTTTCACTCCATTGCATATAGTGGCAGTGCACCACAATATATGAATACATCTTAAATATATATTTAACATAAGAACATGACACCATTGTGGAGAATAAAAGGTAATAAAAACATTAATTGTAGGGCAATTAGACAGTCTTTTATACGTCCTAAATGATTACACTCTGTGATCCTAAACCTGTAAATAAGGTTGATAACAGTGTTGATGAAAAGAGAGGAACATATTTGATGCACACTAACAACAGAGCACAACTATCACTTATCTTGGCAAGTACGTAACTCTTGTTGTTTAGCAGTGCTGTGTGCATGTGGTGAAACTCTATGATAGTTTTCATATTCTAGATAATATTTTATAATTGGATCATTAAATTGGATATTTTTGTTTGTCTCTGACAATATAATTGGATTGTTTGTTTACACAGTTAGCCATATAACATCTGTTTACCTCCTACACCTACTGTATTAAAAAAAAGTACTTATGTTGGCCTCAAGAAAAGACATTTCAGAGACATTCATTTTCTGTCTTGCTGGCTATCTGAGTTTTAAGCACACAGCATGGATCTAAGAGGAAGGGAGTTAAATAAAAACATGTCCTCCTTATGCTACACAGAAAATGTTTTATAATATCAAGCCAAAGAATTAGTGACCAGTGGCATCTCTGGCACAGTAAGCCTGGTGGAGCCCAATAAACTGTAGGGGCAGCAGCCAACTTGTCAATGAAACAACACACAAACCTGATCCAAACACAAATGCACTCCATCAGTGAAATCATAAAATCACAAATTAACATAACGTGGCGCAGGAGTTGGTGGACATGGAGACAGGAATATGAGTGATATGATAATGACATTAGATCTCAGAAAACCTTTTTATACAGCATCGCATTACAAATCCAAAGTTATCTAGCAGTATACGGTCATTGAGGTCTGCAAATACACATCCAAAGCAACATATCAGAGCAGGGAAACCTACATTTCCAGGCATTAGGAATAATATGCCTTATAATTATGCAGGATGACTCACAAGTGATGGTCACTGCTCAAAAAGAAAAGATCCATGATGATCTTTCATCTGGGCAAACTTTTCTCTCAAAGTCGACCAATCCATGAATGAATTTAAGTGATAGCACAGCAAGAGCAGGCAAGGAAAGCAGAAGCCATGTTTTTCACTCACAGTTAGCCATGTTTTTCTTTTGAACCACTCTGGACTGAAGGAGTAGTTTTTGTCCTTTCCAGGCTGAATGATGTTGAAATCCTCTGCTGTGGTCCCAAATGTCTAATTTCTGCTCTAATGGCTGGTACCAAATTTAAATTTTATTACATTTTCGTCTTGACTCATTATTTTGCCTTGCTATTATGAGTGGCTATCACAACTGATGAGGAACTATGGCTAGCTGCGTAGCAACGCCCACACTGTAAATGACATTTAGTAAACGTCTGGACGTATGCAAGTTTATTATTTTTTATTGGCTGTTCTCAGCATGGGGCCAATGTGATCGTGCCCCATGGCTGGTTATTGAAAGTGCGTTGAACATGCGCACAGTGTTTTTAACTGCTCACTTCGTTAGACAAACACTGAGGGGCTGGTCCCATGCTCACCAAACAAAGAATGCTAGGAGAAGCAGGAAGCCTACTGGCATTTACACAACAGGTACAGGAAGATATATGGTGTACTTGTCAGCGCTACCATTGTCAAATGTAATAAACGCGCAACAATGTTAGTTGTAAAGAAAAAATTTATATATATTGGTCATTATACTGAATTGTTGATCATGTCGTGCAGTGCTTCACAGCGACATCTGGTGTGGCCAGGCCAAATATTTAATATGAAGTACTACAATTTGGAATCTTCTTTTCAGTGAACAAAGTCTCAGCTGATTGGCTGGTTAGAGGTCCAGGCTCCTCCCTCAGTTCCTTATGAAAGCTTCCTCCACTCTCTCCTCTCTTCATCCTCCACTCTGTTCATCACTCTGCTGATCACACAGACAACATGCTGCCAACCCTCTGTGCTCTCCTCCCTGCTCTGACATGTAAGATCTCTCTTCCTGCTTTTCTCTGTACAGTGATGAGATCTGTTTGATTAGGATTGTGTTTAAAATGATGTTGATGCTCATGAACTCCAATGTTGCTTTATGTTTTAGGGGTCAGTTCACAGAAAGTTCTGACACAAACCCCTTCAGTACTAACTGACCACAGCAGAACTGTCAGCATGGACTGTAACATCGCAAAGCCTGAGAGCTACTACGTCTCCTGGTATAAACAGATTCCACAAGCAGCTCCTCAGTTTGTATTGAGATTTTATCATTCTCACAGCTCTCCTGATAAATATGGAGATAATTTTCCATCTTCACGCTTCACATCTAAAGCCTCGTCAAGCATCGACTACCACAGTTAATAATCAATAATGTGGAGGTAGGAGACTCTGCAGTGTATTACTGTATGATATGGGACGACTCTGTTAAACAGAATGTATCACAGAGATTGCGATCATGACAAAAACCTCCTCACTGCTCACATTCACTTCTCCATTTCATTCAGCTCATTTCTCACCTGGAGCAGAAAAGTGGAGCTAATAGCTGCAGTTCTCTTGAGCAGGACGTGTGACGAAATCACAGAATAACAGAGATGTGGAATTCACAGAGACTGGAATGGGATGTGTAAGGACTCAGTGCTGATCACAGACAGTAGAAGAGAGAGCTGAAGTCTAGACGACGTTTCAGTTCCGCTACTTTCACTTCTGAAACTGAGGAGGTTTTTGTACGGGTGAGGATATGAAATGAAGCACTGTGGTATTCGGCCAAGGAACAAAGCTGATCGTCACTGGTAAGAAACCTCTCTCTTCATCTACATTAGACTTCTTTAATGTTTGAAACTCATCTTTTAGAAAGAAACAATTACATTTTAACTTTGAATAAGGATTTTGTTGTTTTTTATTGTTCATCCAAAAAAATCACAGAATATTAATGTTACTAGCGGGCATATAAAAATTCAATTCAATTATCAATGACTGTAGTTCTATTAAAACATGTTTATGTATTCTCTGTTATGTTTTTTATGCTTGACCAAAATGTGAAAAATGTCAAAATACTTGATGTTTGAAAGGTCTGCCTCACGTCAGCCATGACTTTAGTTTAATTTCATTCTGGATTTACATAATTAAGTAAACTAAACTTTTAAATAAATTTTAATATTTAACATTTACTTGATTTAATGACTTGATTGAGGATACAATGTTGTGTTGAAAGGCTATGTTTATTATTTTCCTTTATGTTTCTCACTGTAACTGTGAGTCATTTGGAAAATTAAATATTCAGTCACTGAGAGAAAGTTGTGTTTATTTTGATTCAAGAAATTTGCTCCATGTTTGTTTTATAAAATGAATATAAAAACCTTAAAAAGCTGTTTTTTGTTCCGATATCACAGAAATATACTTTTATTAATGACAATCTGAAAGTGTCTAAACATATATTTAAACTTTCTCATGTTTTCTCATTATTTGCATTTTATTAAGTGAATGATTTATTTGTCTCTCTAATCAGACTCTGCTCTCCCGGCTCCTGTTCTGACCATCTTCCCTCCATCCAGTGAAGAGCTGAAGTCTAACAAAGCCACTCTAGTCTGTTTGGCCAATGACATGTCCAGCATTTTTGCTGATGTGCGTTGGCTGGTGGACAGAAACCCGATCAGCAGTGGAGTGACCACTGGCTCTGCAGAGCAGCAACCCAATAAGAAATTCAGACTGAGCAGCTATTTGACCATTGAGAGATCAGAGTGGGATAAAGATAAAGCCATAACATGTGAAGTGTCTGCTGCCTCAAAAGCCACAACTAAAGAGATTAAGAAGTCTGAATGCAGCGACTGAACCTGATCACATCTGATACATTTTCATTCTTTTCATGCAGACTAACAGTTACTACTTGGCAGAGCTTCATAGAAACAGTAGTTTAATGTGTAGTGAAAGATGCTGATTTCATTAACAACAACTGGATCATCTCCTGCTTATGGAGTCATTTGACTTTTATGTTTATGAACAAAACTGTTTGATGAACTTTAATAAAATGCATAACTTAAAAAACTTTGTTGTCCATTTTTCATGGTGATGGAGAACCAGTATAATGTTCTAGACATTAAATCAGAGAGACTTCAGCACAGAACCAGCATAATGAAACAAATGTAGCTGTAAAGAATAACAGTGAGAACGACTAAAAGAGTGGAACAGGTTTATACAGCATTATAAAATGATCAGATTTTATTCTGGCTGTATAGTGAACAGAGCTTTGGAGACTCAGTTATAAGGAGATGGTGTGATATCTATGGTTACTGATGATGCCACTGAAAATGTAAAAGGATGATCTAAAGCAGATCAGAGTCAGTGATCACTGTCCAGACAAGTGCAGTAAAGAGAGTGAATTCTAATGGAATTCTCCTGTGAGAGATTCAGATCTTGAGGCTTAAACTCTTAAATTACAGTGAGATATTTAATAGAACACGAGAGGGAGTGTGTTATCGCGAAATCACGGCTGTGATTTGACAGTTTCTGTATTTAGTGTAGTCTCATCTTCAGAGTCTGACCAGCTGTAAGTCAAATGTGATCTTAAAAGTATCCATTTTCTGTTTGTGCGCAAAGTAAGAAGTAAAAACGTTCAAATGGCTTGAGCGTCTCCTACAGCTGACAAAGTCGTTGTTTAGCAACGGCGTCTCAGCGGAGTGATACAGTGTTGGCGAAATATCAGCACGGTTCTCAACCAATCAGCTTGCGTGGCCGGAACTAACTGTTATGTAATGTAATGTTTGTCATCAGTGTTAATGCCAATGAAAATGTGGTTGATTTTAAACATATCAGAGTTTCCGATCGATGTGCAGTCAGTTGTAACTAAAGGAGTGAATGAATAAGGCCTCGTATGGAGGGTGGAATAAAGTGGATGTGGAGCGGGATTTGGGAATGTAGTGAAGAGCGCCATCTGTCAGCAGAAGCGTGAACTGCAGTCTACTGTTCAGCAGGAGAGAGGATCACTCAGTAGCGCGAGGAGACCAGAGTTTGAAGAGTTTCAGTGAAATTTTGGTGGATTTGTACTTTTCTGTTTTTTTTTTAAGTGAAAACACTTTTAATTACACTGAAGTATTCGTTTGTAAAACAGTTCACTTGCTTCTGCTCTGCTCTGCTGTTACTCACATCTTTTCTTGAAAAGATGAATTAAATAACAATATTTCTACAGCACTTTGGCTTAATCCTGTTGCACAGTGTTTGTCAATGATGATGCTGTTTTAATTAATCAGATATTTGTATCAAATCTTTCTTTTCCTGCTTTCTTTCACAGACTCTGTAGAGTGTGTGTTAAAGTGCGTGTGAGAGGAGAGACTGTAGGTGGCAATGAAGGATCAGAGAGAGCTGCGCTGACGTGGAGATTTCCCCAAGAGACGATTCAGTCCGCTAATCAGTGTGAACCTCCTCTCTCACTCAGGATACACCTGCTGCACCACTCTGTCACTTTAGCTCCGTGTAAATGAAGAAGTTTCTCTGAGTCACATCAGAATAACAGAAACTAATGCAGTATGTCAATGTATAAAAATCATTTCCATACAAGTGAGTAAATCATTCTACTTTTAAATTAATCTATGTGAAATTTCTAATATGGTTATTGTTCTCAGAATTAAACTAATAATGTATAAATAATTGAAAATTCTTGCTTAACGTTATCAATCTTGTCTTGTACTACGATGATGAGTTAGTAGTCTTGAAAGTGTTTAGAAGGTACATGTAGATGAGCGATTACCATGTTTTGTAGCACATGAGACTGTGTAGATGGTCTTATATGGTGAGAGTTGTTAAGTGATGTTTAATGTTGTGTTGTTTAATGATGACTATGAAAGATCAGGTTCAGGCTGCCTGCAGTGTCATTTAACTGGTCAGTTATTAAACTGAAGGATAAATGAAGTGATATGATCTCTAAACACTACCAACACAGTTTCATTCAAACATGAATTATTAGATCATGTAGATCAGTATTAATATCAAATTTGGTGATAGAGAGTGAAAAATGGCTTATAAACCCTCATGAACCCACCATCATACTAAATACTTGGATTGTTTTAAACATAGGTTTTAGTTTACGGTGTTAATTTTCTCATATTACGCACTTCATTGTAACTGTTCATAAATCAATTTAATCATTTCTATATTGTTATTTGTTCTCAGAGAAACTTTGAATGAGTCACATAAAATTCAGGGAGTAATAATTAATTTTATCTGTTCAGATGTTTAATCAGGAGAATCCTATTAAGCATGTTGTTCAGTAATGTACAGTGGACTGAAGACTGGACTTCATATGACACCATATGATAAAAATAATATGTTAGTAGAATACATACATACATACATACATACATCATCTAAACCGCTTATCCTTCTGGGTCGCGGTGGGGTGCTGGAGCCTATCCCAGCTGTCATTGGGCGGAAGGCAGGATACACCCTGGACAGGTCGCCAGTCCATCGCTATGTTAGTAGAATAGTTAGAGGATAATTCCTCTGATTAAAAAGCTGCATACATCATTCCCTTCATATATAATTTTGATCATGGCTAAAAAGTTGTTAACCAGAAAACAGATTTTTTTCTTTGAGTACCATTTTGCCTCAGATCACATTGTATGTGCCTCTCCACCATGAATGCATTTAAGCCAAAACTTTCTCAGAACTATTGTGAACAATATTTCAGGCATAAGTCAATGTATTTGTAACAGTTTTATGTAATAACTTTCTGTGAAGGAGCTTTCAGAGCCGTTAAACACTGAGGATATCTGGTAACTGTCAACACCACTGTGAACAATTATCTGAATGACTTTGTTTACACCTTAATGATCAGATCAAGCAGAACTTTCAAATAATCTGTGGAATTTAATTCAATCTACTTAATACATGGACAGTGTGCATCAATCATCACCATATTTCATTATTATATTACACCCCCTCTTAAAAACACTTCAAAGATGAACAATACATTTTCAATTAAACTCTCTTTGTGTGTTGAGTATGGTGTCATTATAAAGGTGAAAAATGACGTGAGCAACTGCAGCACCGAGCTCAGAATTTTCTTGAGATACTGATAAAAATGCAAAAATATAAATATGACACCATTTTAATTAATTTAAAAATAATTGATGTCTTGATCAGATTTTAGGAAAGATAAACATGTCTTCCATTCACACCTCTAGTACAGGTAAAATGAACACAGTGATTTTTGTTCAGGCCCAAAGACACTAGATGGAAAAAAAAGTTCACAGAACTCTGACTGAAAAACAGTCATTTCAGAGTTGATCTGTTTCCTGGTGGCAGCTACTGTTTTGTTTCCTGTGTGTCTGTTTTTCTTGTAAGTCAGTTTAAACACTCTCCTGACTCCACAGGTCACACTGAAACAACAGCCTGTGATCACTTATTCTGCATATCAGCTTATCAGCCCCTTCTGTCAAATGTTATATGATAAAACCCACCAGAAACTTTGGCCATAGTTCGAAGTCTGTCTTATGATGATGAATGAAAATAAATTATTTATTAGAAAGGAGGAAGTATTTTTTGGTATATTTTCTCTTTGTTTGTTCAAACGATAAAAAATGACCCTGGTTTACTTTCCTCCAGAGACATTAGAGATAATCCTCAGATGTTGTTCACAAATTTATTTATGTTTTTTTTAGCCATCATCATCATTTAAGTATAACCATTTCTGTTAACCCTTAAATAAACCACTGTCATGTGGAAGGTTTTGTTTAGATACTTTTATTGTTTAATATTCTAAAAGTAGATGTTTTACACTCTGTGATATTAAAATATAAAATAAAGCTGTTCAGAAAGTTCATGAAAGGATAGGAATGTGTTTGATACACACCAAATACAGATCCTCCAAAACTGTAATTACTGTTACTACTGTTACTTTCATTCATCTGGACATGTATGTAACTCTTGTTGTTTAGCAGTGCTGTGTGCATGTGGTGACACTCTATGACAGTTAGTGTACATATTTGTACAGCTTGATCTTATTTTAATTGAATCATTAAACTGGATATTGACACTGGTGTAAACACCACCTTACATTTCTAAACACATAACAGGAAAATTAATGTTATTCTTAACTTGTGATGAAATTAGTAAGATTTTATTCCAAGTATTTATGGTCCATTTTTATTGCTTTGTTTATTATGAAATGTTAACACAATGCAAAGTATCAGTAGAGTTTTCGAATTATGCAAAAGTGAATCGTATGACCCTGTGTGTGTCCTTTCTAACTTTCAAGCCCGTGCTAACCACAAAATGAGAAGTTCAGCAAAATGACAGAGCAGAACTTTTTAAATTCTAAACTCTTCAAGACAAATTATGTTTTTGAAGTCCCTTTTTTTCCAGACTGCAGCACTGGGTCAGAATCAACTTTACTACATACAACTATATGACTCTGCCACCCTTCATAGTTCAGCACTGACACTGATACATCATATATTATGAGAGACACACTCAGGAAACACCTGCTGACCAACACTCCGTAATTTTAGCTCTATGCAAATGAAGATGACTCTTAATTTCTTCTTAAAGTGTAACAAAACAAACACTGTAAGTTAATAAATAATACAGTTTTCATTTATATGATTAAGAGGAATTCTAATTGATTTGAAATAAGTTTCCAAAAAGAAAAAAAATAGATATAGAATATTTTGAGATAAAATCAATACAAATGCTATACCTCAAAGGGAAAAAGGTTTATCTGTATGATTTTTTACATTTTCCAATGTTCTAAAGTGTTTATAATATTAGAATGATAATTTTTCAGCTTATTCTTCATAAAATATTGTATGAGCACATAAGGCTGTGTAGATGATCCCATATAATATGTAAAGTTCAGCAAAACTCAAACCCTATATGAACGTAGCCCTTTATAGTGAGCTGAGCCCTTACGTACGGCTACCTCATCAGACGTCTGCATCACAAAAAACTACATGACACGCCCATTCAGGTTATTCGCCTGCTTTTTCAAGATGGTGCAACATACTGTGTTAAGTTTAGTTTTTTTACTGAGATAACCCCGCTTCCAAAAAAGTGCAGAATGTAAATAAAAATAGAATGCAATTATATGCAAATCATGTAGACCATATTTTTAAAGGAAAATAATAGAAAGACAACATATCAAATGTTGAAAGGCTATTTTATGTTGAGAAATGTCATTCTTGAATGATCTTTACTTCTGAGAGACTCAGCCTCTCTGGGATGCTCTTTTATACACAATCATGTTACTGACCTGTTGCCAATTAACCACCAGGTGCTTTTTAGCACTACACAACTTCACCAGCCTTTTGTTGCCCCTGTCTCAACTTTTTTGGAACGTGTTGTTGGCATCAAATTTAAAATGGGCATATATTTTTCAAGAAAAACAATAAAATTTCTCAGTTTCAACATTTGATGTGTTGTCTTTGTACTATTTTTAATGAAATATAGGGTTTCAATGATTTGCACATCATTGCATTTCGTTTATATTTACATTTTGTACAGCGTCCCAACTTTTTTGGAAATGGGGTTGTACTTATAATTTTGTTATTTACAAAGCACATTCTATATCTCAGTTTAACGTGTTTTTACAAAATAGACTGCTTCATATTGTGACATGCAGGTTTCTCAGAGGAAACTCTGTGGTAAAATCTGCTTGACCATGAAGTTGTTGTTAGTGATAGGTTTGAACTCAGTTTGCTGGCTAATCAGTGTGAACCTCCTCTCTCACTCAAAGATGCACCTGCTGCACCACTCTGTCATTTTAGCTCTGTGTGAATGAGGAAGTTACTCTGAGTCACTTCAGAAAGAGACACAGACAAACACAGTATGATAATGTATAAAAATATACTGCTTTTTAAGTAAATTACACTATTTTTATTGAATTCCAACTTAAGAATCACAATTTAAAACGTGTCATGACTTAGAATATAGTAAAAATGTGAACAAATTTCATTTTAGATTACTCAGTAATTTGTGCATCAGTTAGTATACTTGATTGTGTTTAAATGAAATGTGTAAATTAATTATAAGTGCATTTGATTCCACAAAAGACTGATAAAGACTGTCCCATATAATGTGTGGTGTTGAGTGGCCCCTCCCTCTGCCCCCTCCTGTCTCTCTTATAGCTCATCCCTGCACTCTCTCCTTTATCTGCTCCTCAAGTTGCTCATCTCTTCACTCAGCACAGAGAGTCATCACACACTGACAAGATGCTGCCAGCACTCTGCTCTCTCTTCACTGCTCTCTCATGTAAGATCTCACAACACTGGAGCTCCTCAGCATTCGCCTACATCTAATGTGAGCATCAACAAATGTAACATGGATGCTGCTTTTATTGCAGGTGTCAGTGGTGTGACTGTGGTGACACAGAAGCCTCCTGTTCTCACAGCGACTAAAGGAGAGAAGATCACTATGCACTGTAATCTGGGATCTGTTACTGCTAGTGCTGCTCGCTGGTATAAACAGGTTCCAGGAGGAGCTACACAGTATGTGTTGAGGAATTATCATGACTGGAGCTCTCCTCAATATGGATCTGGCTTCTCCTCTCCTAAATTCACATCAACACACTCATCTCAATCAGATTACACTTTGATCATCAGTAATGTGGAGGTAGGAGACTCTGCAGTTTATCACTGTAGCACATGGGACGGCTCTGCTAGTGAGTGGGTATCACAGTGATTCACACCATGACAAAAACCTCCTCACTGCTCACATTCACTTCTGCTTTCAGACAACAGTAGAAACACAAAAACCTCAGCAAAATCTTACAGTAGTATACTGACACAAATTTTTATGTTATTTATTTTTCTAAGTTTCACCTCCATACGTTTTCATGTACTGAGCCAATAAACAGAGCAGTTACTGAAAGAACTGATTTCTTTTCTAAATAACTTTGTTTTCTACAGTGATTTGTCTTTTTTGTACAATGTATATTCCATTTTCTCTTGAGAAATACAGCTGATTTCTTGTATGTACTATTATGTCTTATGTCTTATGATGCTTACGATAGATCAGTGTCAGGATGTATGCAATGTAAATTATCTGTGTATAAATCTGAAAAGTGAATGTAGTGAAATATTCTCTCAACACCATCATGACAATTTCACATGAAATTTTGTGATTATGTAGATCAGTATCAGCATCATGTTGTGCTCGATTACAGAATGTGAAATATTTGTTTGTGTTATTATGGATACAACATCATATTTAACGCTTGGCTTGTCTTCCACACAGTTTTCTATTTTTAGTGTTCACATAATATAAATAACTATACTTTCATTGTGTATAATGTAATTATAAAGCGTGTACTTTCACCTTGATGTGTGAATTATTTTTTAAATAATGTCACTATTGGATATTAGCAGTTCTACACTTTTTATGGAACTAACACAGATTTCATTTAACCAAATTATAAAAATCTTCATGTGTACAATGAGCTCTGTTTATGTGTTATTTGGACTACAGTTAAGAGCAGAGGCTAACATGATGAATGATTATCAAACACTGCTATATGTTTAATGTCAGCTAAGGTGCTTGTTTTAAAACCATTTTAAATTATCATTTGATACAATTTTATCTAATCTGAAAAGAAAAAAAAGAAAAAATAATTTATGACTTTAAAGTTAAATTTCAAGCAATAATTTAAAATTATTTCCAGATTATACATTGTGAACTGAAGTTCAGTCAAACTCTAAGACATAATGAGTCCCATTCATGTGTGAGTGAATGTGTGTGTTCATGCTTGAGTGGCACCAACAATGATGTGTGTCTTGTAAACATATTTACTACATTTATGGAACACGATTGTGCTGGTTTTCACATCACTTGAAGCTCAGAGACACCTTTTCATTTAGTCTGTTCTTTTGTAGAGGCTGAGTTTGTGTCGCCAAACTGACAAAGACTGGAATGAGAGGAAGATGCTGGAGTTTCTGAACGAGAGCCGTCATCAAAAGTCTCTACAGTGTGAACAGAAATCAGGTCAGACTCAGAGGATATAGAGGAGGTTTTAGAAAAGGAGGATTTTCACTGGAAGAGTTCACTCCTTTGACATCTCTCACACCACAAAAACACAGCAGACATAAAAGCCTAAGAGACTCTCTTCATACTCAATAATAAATTCTGCATCGTTTCTTTAGTCTCACCTTTGCATTTCTTGTGGTGGAGATCTTGTCAATGTCATAAGCACTGAGGTGGATATTCAGTAGCTGCCACTTTATCCTACACAGCACACATGATACACCAAACTATATGACACTGTCAGCCTTGATAATTCAGCACTGACACTGATACATCACACATTATCAGAAACACGCTCAGGATACACTGAGTGCAGTCCTGCAGTGTTTTGCTGTAAGACATTTGACGACTCTGTTAGAGAGTGGGCATCACAGCGATTCACACCATGACCAAAACCTCACTGCAGGTTTTCTGCAAAAACAGAAGACATTTCTAAGAGCAATAAATTCACCTCATCAAACCTCACCACATCAAACACTCACAAACATGCAGAAGGTTCCATACAGTGTGAGAAGATACAACATCCTGCACCCCTGCACACAAGAACAGCGGCAGAAAAATATGCAACGCAGAAAAGAGAGATGAAGGTCTGATCTAAATAATATTTTAACAGATATTGTTTTAAGTAGTTCTTTATTTTATTATGTTTTTCGATACAAATAGTTTGAAGGACAAAACATCTGTTACACTCATATTTATTTGCAGTAAATCAATCAGAAAGAGTTTTCATTTTTCACACAGACCAAAATGTAATTTTATTTCTGTCCTAGATATATGAGGTTTATTCCTCGCATTATCTTTCTGTCCACTGGGGTGAGACATTCAAGTATACATGTAAAGTAACGTAAGTGAGGGAACAAAATTGTATCATATTCTGTTGAAGTTATATATTTCTATGTGACAGTTACTCCAAATACTCCATCTTTCTCAAACTGAACCTAAACCACTGTTGTAATTTTGAAGGTACATCTACATTGTTTGTAGGTCAGTGAACAAAACTCTACTTATGCAGTACCTTGTTTCTTCTCACTGTAGAGTAGAAGGAGTAAAGAAATACACACATTCCCTTTAAAAATCACACATCATCAGATATTTACATCTATGTCTCCAGATCAATTACAGTCAAAATGCTTTCATAATTAATTTTAGTAAATGTATCATGGTGGCATTAAATTAGTGGTTAATTTTTCATGTGAGCAATAAAGAAAAATGTCAAATATCTAACAGAGTTGATCTTAGGAGTTCATTTGAAACCAACATCAGATATTGAATATGAAGTACTACAATTTAGACTTTCGTAATTGTACATAATTGGTAAAACCTGAAAAATAGTTTCAGCAGGTTAGTCACATTTTAAACACACATATTCTTGAGTACTTTGGATTAGATTTTATTACTGACATTCTATGTAAAAGTAATCTTTTCAGTGAACAAAGTCTCAGCTGATTGGCTGGTTAGAGCTCCAGGCTCCTCCCTCAGCTCCTTATGAAAGCTTCCTCCACTCTCTCCTCTCTTCATCCTCCACTCTGTTCATCACTCTGCTGATCACACAGACAACATGCTGCCAACCCTCTGTGCTCTCCTCCCTGCTCTAACATGTAAGATCTCTCTTCCTGCTTTTCTCTGTACAGTGATGAGATCTGTTTGATTAGGATTGTGTTTAAAATGATGTTGATGCTCATGAACTCCAATGTTGCTTTATGTTTTAGGGGTCAGTTCACAGAAAGTTCTGACACAAACCCCTTCAGTACTGACTGACCAGGGCAGAACTGTCAGCCTGGACTGTAATATCGCATTTGATGAGGGGTACCATGCCTACTGGTATAAACAAATTCCACAAGCAGCTCCTCAGTTTGTGTTGAGATTTTATTATTCTCACAGCTCTCCTGATCAATATGGAGATAATTTTCCATCTTCACGCTTCACATCTAAAGCCTCGTCAAGCATCGACTACCAGTTAATAATCAGTAATGTGGAGGTAGGAGACGCTGCAGTGTATTACTGTGCAACATGGAGCAGCTCTGCAACTGTATACGTATCACAGTGAATTAGATAATGACAAAAAGCTCCTCACTGCTCACATTCACTTCTCCATTACATTCAGCTCATTTCTCACCTGGAGCAGAAAAGCTGAGTTAATAGCTGCAGTTCTCTTGTGCAGGACGTGTAAAGAAATCACAGGATAACAGAGACGTGGAATTCACAGAGACCGGAATGGGATGTGTAAGGACTCAGTGCTGATCATAGACAGTAGAAGAGAGAGCTGAAGTCTAGACGACGTTTCAGTTCCGCTACTTTCACTTCTGAAACTGAGGATGTTTTTGTATGGGTGAGGATATGAAATGAAGCACTGTGGTATTCGGCCAAGGAACAAAGCTGATCGTCACTGGTAAGAAACCTTTCTCTTCATCTACATTAGACTTCTTTAATGTTTGAAACTCATCTTTAAGAAACAGTTATATTAAAACATTTTTGATTGTCTTGTTTTTTTATTATTTAACAAAACAAATCATATAGTATTAATGTTATGCGATTGCCAGCCTCTCGTTATTCATATTAATAAATGTCTGATCAATTAATGTACTTCTGATAATACATGTATTTGTTTTGTTCAGTGGTGTCTTTTGACGCTTGAGCAAAAATTAATTTTTAGATTACGATTAGATTTTATTTAGTCACTTAAATTATATTGTATTTCATATAGTTACAAATAAATGAAATTGTGTCAAATTTTGCAACGTAACTAAGAACTGAAATCTGCTGAAATTTTTGATTTTATAAAATCATGATTGAATATTGTGTTTATTGTCTTAATAATGATTCTCACTGTAACTGTGAATTATTTAGGGAACATTTAATACAATGTCTTTAAAACTTGTGTTTATTTAGATTTTTATTTAGATTAAGTCTATAATTAACTTTTGATTTATTTTAATAATTTATTTTGATGGTTTTAACTTTTTTTCATTCAAACATGACACAATACGGCAAACTGATATCTGAACAAATCCTTAAAAGGTATTATTTTTTTACCTTTTTTTTTCTGTCTCTCTAATCAGACTCTGCTCTCCCGGCTCCTGTTCTGACCATCTTCCCTCCATCCAGTGAAGAGCTGAAGTCTAACAAAGCCACTCTAGTGTGTTTGGTCAATGACATGTCCAGTGGTCTTGCTGATGTGCGTTGGCTGGTGGACAGAAACCCGATCAGCAGTGGAGTGACCACTGGCTCTGCAGAGCAGCAACCCAATAAGAAATTCAGACTGAGCAGCTATTTGACCATTGAGAGATCAGAGTGGGATAAAGATAAAGCCATAACATGTGAAGTGTCTGCTGCCTCAAAAGCCACAACTAAAGAGATTAAGAAGTCTGAATGCAGCGACTGAACCTGATCACATCTGATACATTTTCATTCTTTTCATGCAAACTAACAGTTACTACTTGGCAGAGCTTCATAGCAACAGTAGTTTAATGTGTAGTGAAGGATGTTGATTTCATTAACCACAACTGGATCATCTCCTGCTTATGGAGTCATTTGACTTTTATGTTTATGAACAAAACTGTTTGATGAACTTTAATAAAATGCATAACTAAAAAAACTTTGTTGTCCATTTTTCATGGTGATGGAGAACCAGTATGATGTTCTAGACATTAAATCAGAGAGACTTCAGCACAGAACCAGCATAATGAAACAAATGTAGCTGTAAAGAAAAACAGTGAGAACAACCAAAAGAGTGAAACAGGTTTATACAGCATTATAAAATGATCAGAGTTTATTCTGGCTGTATAGTGAACAGAGCTTTGGAGACTCAGTTATAAGGAGATGGTGTGATATCTATGGTTACTGATGATGCCACTGAAAATGTAAAAGGATGATCTAAAGCAGATCAGAGTCAGTGATCACTGTCCAGACAAGTGCAGTAAAGAGAGGGAATTCTAATGGAATTCTCCTGTGAGAGATTCAGATCTTGAGGCTTAAACTAAACTGAACAAGAGTTAAAAGACTGAAGTTCAGATCACAACACTGTGGAGCTTTTACTGAAGTTTTACTGGCACTGACACAACAGATACACACACTAAAATATGAGAGAAAGTGAAGGAGCTCATAGAGATGTGTGTGAGTGAGGAGATTTCTCAAAGGTTCAAATGGAAATCTGCAGACAGCAGGAAGAGATGAAGGTGGAAAATGATTTGGGAATGTTGTTAGAGCGCCATCTGTCCGCAGAAGCGTGAACTGCAGTCTACTGCTCAGCAGGAGAGAGGATCACTCAGTAGCGCGAAAAGCGTTGGTGAGAGTTTCTGCTCTACTCCGCTGTTACTCACATCTTTTCTTATTGAATTAAATAACAATATTTCTACAGCACGTTGATTGGCTTAATCCTTTTGCACATAGTGTTTAAATGATGATGCTGTTTTAATTAATCAGATTTTTGTATTTATTTTTTCTTCTCCTGCTTTCTCTCACAGACTCTGTAGAGTGTGCGTGTTAAAGTGAGTGTGAAAGGAGAGACTGTAGGTGGCAGTGGAGGATCAGAGAGAGCAGCACTGACGTGGAGATTTCCCCAAGAGACGATTCAGTCCACTAATCAGTGTGAACCTCCTCTCTCACTCAGGATACACCTGCTGCACCACTCTGTCACTTTAGCTCTGTGTACACGAAGAAGTTTCTCTGAGTCACATCAGAATAACAGAAACTAATGCACTATGTCAATGTATAAAAATCATTTTCAAACAAGTGAGTAAATCATGCTAATACATTTTAAATTAATGTGTCAAATTCCTAATATGGTTATTGTTCTCAGAATTAAACTAAAAATGTATAAATAATTGAAAATTCTTGCTTAAGCACATGAGACTGTGTAGATGGTCTTATATGGTGAGAGTTGTTAAGTGACCCCTCCCTCCATCACTAGAAATCTATGCTGTTAATTTAAAGTTTAATGATGATTATGATAGATCAGGTTCAGGCTGCCTGCAGTGTCATTTAACTGGTCAGTTATTAAACTGAAAGATAAACAAAGTGATATGATCTCTAAACACTACCTTCACGGTTTGATTGAAACATTAATTATTAGATCATGTAGATCAGTATTAATATCATATTTGGTGATACAGAATGAAAAATGGTGTATAAACCCTCATGAACCCACCATCATACTAAACTCTTGGATTGTTTTATACATAGTTTTTAGTTTATGGTGTTAATTTTCTCATATGCATAATAATTGTTTCTAAATCAATTTAATCATTCCTATACTTTACAATATACAAAACTTTGAATAAGTCACATAAAATTCAAAGTGTAATAATTAATTTTATGTGTTCAGATGTTTGATCAGGAGAATCTTATTAAGCATGTTGTTCTGTAATGTGCAGTGGACCGAAGACTGGACTTCATATAACAAAATAATTTGTTAGTAGAATAGTTAGCTGCATACATCACTCCCTTCATATAAAATGTTGATCATGACTAAATAGTTGTTAACTGGAAAACAGATTTTTTCTTTTAGCAGAACACCCTGTATGTGTCTCTCCACTATGAAAGCATTCAGGCCATAACATTCTCAAAACTATTATAACAATATTATAATAATATTATAATAATATTCAGGCGTAAGTCAATGTATTTGTTACAGTTTCATGTAATGACTTGAAGGAGCTTTCAGAGCCATTAAACACTGAAGATATCTGGTAACTATCAACACCACTGTGAACAATTATCTGAATGAATCTATGGAATTTAATTCAATCTACTTAATACATGGACAGTGTGCATCGATCATCACCATATTTCATTATTATATTACACCCCCTCTTAAAAACACTTCAAGGATAAACAATACATTTTCAATTAAACTCTCTTTGTGTGTTGAGTATGGTGTCATTATAAAGGTGAAAACTGGACTTTAAAATACTGATAAAAATGTAAAAATATAAATATGACACCACTCTGGGGACCAAATACTTTTAATAATTTATTTAATAAACACATCTTCCATTCACACCTCTAGTACAGGCAAAATGAACACAGTGATTTTGGTTCAGGCCCAAAGACACTAGTTTGAAAACAAGTAAAGTTCACTGAACTCTGACTGAAAAACAGCCATTTCAGAGTTGATCTATTTCCTGGTGGCAGCTACTGTTTTGCTTCCTGTGTGTTTGTTTTTCTTGTAAAACAGTTTAAACACTCTCCTGACTCCACAGGTCACACTGAAACAACAACAACCTGTGATCACTTATTCTGCATATCAGCTTATCAGCCCTTTCTGTCAAATGTTATATGATAAAACCCACCAGAAACTTGGGCTATAGTTCAAAGTCTGTCTTATGATGATGAATGGATAATAAATTATTTATTAGAAAAGAGAAAGTATTTTTTGGTATATTTTCTCTTTGTTTGTACAAAAGACAAACAACATGACCCTGATTTACTTTCATCCAGAGACATTAGAGATTATCCTCAGATGTTGTTCACCAATTTATTTATGTTTTTTAGCCATCATCATCATTCAATTATGACCATTTCTGTTAACTCCTGAATAAACCACTGTCATGTGTACCAGGAAGGTTTTGTTTAGATACTTTTATTGTTGTATATTTTAAAAGAGGATAATTACACTCTTTAAACCATAAAATAAAGCTGTTCAGAAAGTTCACGAAAGAATAGGAATGTGTTTGATACAAACCAAACACAGATCCTCCAAAACTGTAATTATTGTGCATCTTTCATTCATCTGTACACAAACGTACCTCTTGTTGTTTAGCAGTGCTGTGTGCATGTGGTGACACATAGTGTACATATTTGTACAGCTTGATCTTATTTTAATTGATTCATTAAACTGGACATTGACATAATGTAAATAAAAACAGAATGCAATGATTTGCAAGTCTCATTGACCCATATTTTATTCACAATAGAAAATAGAACACATATCAGATGCTGAAAGTGAGACATTTTAAAATTTCGTGAGAACTATTAACTTACTTAGAACTTAATGGCAGCAACTCATCTCAAAAAAGTTAGGACAGTTCCATGTCTACCATTGTGTAGCATCCCCTCTTCTTTTAACAACAATCTGTAAATGTCTGAGAGGTAAGGAGACCAATTGCTGGAGTTTTGGGAGAGGGATGTTGTCCCATTCTTGTCTGCTGTAGGATTCTAGCTGCTCAACAGTCCTGGGTCTTCTTAATGATGCACCAAATGTTTTCTATTGGTGAAAGGTCTGGACTGCAGGCAGGCCAGTTCAGCACCCAGACTCTTCTTTGCAAAGCCATGCTGTTGTGATGGATGTAGTATGTGGTTTAGCATAGTAAGATTTTATTCCAAGTAATTATAGTAAATCTTTATTGCTCTGTTTATCATAAAACATTAACACAAGGCAATTGATAAGTGTAATTTTCAAATTATGCAAAAAAGTGAATCATATAACCCCGTTTTTTCCTCCTCACCACACCATCTACTGTATGTGTCTCTTTTATCCATCAACCCCATGCTAGCCACAAAATGAGAAGCTCAGCAAAATGACAGAGCAGAACTTTGGCCTTAATCTATCTTGAAGAGTTTAGAATTATGTTTTTGAAGTCACTTTTTCCAGGCTGCAGCACTGGGTCAGAATGAACTTTACCGCATATAACTATATGACTCTGCCATCCTTCATAGTTCAGCACTGACACTGATACATCATATATTATGAGAGACACACTCAGGAAACACCTGCTGACCAACACTCTGTAATTTTAGCTCTATGCAAATGAAGATGAGTCTTCATTTCGTCTTGAGGTGGAACACTGTAAGTTAATACATAATACAGTTTTTTTTTTTCATTTATATGAACAAAAAGAATTCTAATTCTGATTCACAACACGTTTCTACAAAGAGACAAATTAGATATTGAAAATTTTGAGATAAAATCAATACAATTGCTATACCTGAAGGGAAAAAGCTTTATGTGTATGGATTTTTACATTTTCTGAAGTGTTTCTAAACTTGATGATAATTTATCAGTATATGCTTCAGTAAAATATGCTATAAGCACATGAGACTGTGTAGATGAACCCATAAGATGTAAAAAAATAAGTGACCCCTCCCTCTGCCCTCTCCTATCTCTCTTATAGCACATCTCTGCACTCTCTCCTTTATCTGCTCCTCAAGCTGCTCATCTCTTCACTCAGCACAGAGAGTCATCACACACTGACAAGATGCTGCCAGCACTCTGCTCTCTCTTCACTGCTCTCTCATGTAAGATCTCACAACACTGGAGCTCCTCAGCATTCGCCTACATCTAATGTGAGCATCAACAAATGTAACATGGATGCTGCTTTTATTGCAGGTGTCAGTGGTGTGACTGTGGTGACACAGAAGCCTCCTGTTCTCACAGCGACTAAAGGAGAGAAGACCACTATGCACTGTAATCTGGGGACTATTACTGGTAGTGCTTATTGGTATAAACAGGTTCCAGGAGAAGCTCCACAGTATGTGTTAAGTAATTATCAGAGCTGGAGTTCTCCTAAATATGGATCTGGCTTCTCCTCTCCTAAATTCACATCTCAATGTTCATCGAGGTCGGACTGTAATTTGATCATCAATAATGTGGAGGTAGGAGACTCTGCAGTGTATTACTGTCAGACATATGATGGCTCTGCTAATGAGTACATATCACATTGATTCACACCATGACAAAAACCTCCTCACTGCTCACATTCACTTCTGCTTCCAAACAACACCAGAAACTGTGATTTATTTCAAGACTAAAACGTAACATTTCTTTCAGATAAACTATACTTTGTGAACAAAGGCTCTAAGATTAAATGAGTTATCTCAGTTGTGTGTATGTGTGTTTCTGTGTTCATACATGAGTGGCGCCAACAGTGATGTGTGCTTTGTAAACATATTTACGACATTTATGACACTTTTTTTTCTGATCTTTTGCTGGAGTTTCTGAATGAGAGTAGCCATCAAAGGTCCCTTAAATCAGGGCTCAGTATGAGGGAGAATGAAAGGGGATGCCATCACCACAGTTAAAATGGTTGAAAAAAAACTAGAATTGATATTTTTTCCATCCATATGTGATTATTTACACACTGCAGTAGTTCTTCATGTCAAACTAACATGTTACAATCAAGCAGAGCATGCAGGCCTACAGAAGACTCACTTTTCATTTCTTATGCTGGATTTAGGTACAGTGGGTGCACGTGTTGAGGGAAAACAGGTATGATTATGAGTATTAACCAGTGAGAGATGTTTGACAATAACAAAACTGAAAAATTTAAAATTCTATAAAAATCAACACTGTCCACTGCCTCTCTAATATGAGAATTACAAAGCAAACATAGTGACAAATTACCACCAACAGTGTTGCTAATACTACAGTGATGTGTTAAGATCATGCCTGATGTTCTAATCTTTGTTGGTAACTGCTGTGGAGAGGATTGTTAGAGGAAATAAACAACTGATTAAATAACTGATCGAGAGACACAAATAAATGATCTAACCTCCCATACAGTGAGCAGTATTCTTCTCGAGCATGGAAGTTATGTTAAAGAACTGAATATTTAGAAACTGATGTTTTTTTGTTTGTTTTTTTTCCAATTCGACTCAACTTCTCACAATGTAAACAGAATATGGTGGGCAATATCTTGACAAGACCACAGGAATCAGTCTTAAAGCAGCATTATGTGTAAATTAGTATTTCTTAATAACATTGGCAGGGATGTAACTTATACTTAGAGATGCACCGATACCACTTTTTCCCCTCCAATACCGATACGGATACCTAATCCTTTAGTATCGGCCGATACTGAGTACCAATACCTGTACTAACTCTGTCTAACCTAACTCACATGTAGGTCCTGATATTTAAACAGTTAAAAATCTTTCATTTTGGTAAAATCTATGTTCTGCATCACAAATAAAACCTGTGGTGTTTACACGTCAGCATAAAACAGCTTCTCTAGCTCAAAAACAGAGCTGAATGTTGTTTCACATCCATATCTCAGGTCTCATATGTGCATCTTGTTCCCTTGCGCTGCATCTCTGAGCGTCAGTTCAGTAAATATTACCGTCATTCACACTGTCAGTATTAGCGACTTGCAGTATTTTTTCTGGCTTGTTGAAGTGACGGACCACAAGACCCCACTTCTTAGTGATACAGCTGACTGACGGAGGCACACCGCAGGTGGGGCTAAAGACTAAATCGAGACTAAATGCTAACGGCTCCTTCCACTCTCTCAATAACATTAACTCAGACTGTAAGTGACCATACAGCGGCAGACGAGTGATTACTTAAAAAAACGCAGCTCAGCCGTTCAGGTAACTTTGTGGTACTGGTCATATATAACGGTATCCTCATCATCGACGTTGCTGATACCAATACAGTATCAGTATCAGTGCAACACTTCTATCACGGTTTGCCCTTTGTTCCTGTGACTGTGGTGACACAGAAGCCTCCTGTTCTCACAGCGACTAAAGGAGAGAAGACCACTATGCACTGTAATCTGGGAACTGTTACTGACAATGGAGCATGTTGGTGTAAACAGGTTCCAGGAGAAGCTCCACAGTATGTGTTATTGAATTATCATAGTTGGAGCTCTCCTCAATATGGATCTGGCTTCTCCTCTCCTAAATTCACATCAACACTCATCTCAATCAGATTACACTTTGATCATCAGTAATGTGGAGGTAGGAGACTCTGCAGTGTATTACTGTCAGACACGGGACGGTTCTGCTAGTGAGTGGGTATCACAGTGATTCACACCATGACAAGAACCTCCTCACTGCTCACATTCACTTTCAGAAAAAATCTTCTTTTTTTTTTATTTACTTTAAAAAGGTTGGGAAACAGCAATTTCGTATTGTTTTGTGTTGCACACAGCTCTATCTGACTACACAATAAATAATAAAAACATTTATTAAAAACATATTAAATCTTGTGTAAAGGCACATTCTACAGAGGAATATGACAAACAGCCTCTTTCTAAATGCTGACATTCCTGCTGGCAGGCTGAGTACACTGATGAATCAATGTGATGAGCTAATTATTAATCCCAGTGTTACTGAACTCTGCAAAAGCCCGAGCAGACTGATAAATCACTGTGATGAGGTTACTGAGCTCTGCTAAAGCCTGAGTAGACTGATAAATCACTGTGATGAGGTTACTGAGCTCTGCTAAAGCCTGAGTAGACTGATAAATCACTGCGATGAGGTTACTGAGCTCTGCTAAAGCCTGAGTAGACTGATAAATCACTGTGATTAGTCAGATATTAATCTCAGTGTTATTAAGCCCTTTTAGAGATGATCAAACTGAACAATCTCCTCAGTAGCTGACATGTGATAAGCTTAGCATGTACTGGATTCCTGCTAGGGAGATTATGGGAGTAGCAGTGGACTGAAGCAGTTAATGAATTTATTCAAAATATAAACAGAAGAATTCATGAACAAAACCAGTAATAGTGAGGAACAGTGTGACTTATTCTAAATATTCTAAATGTATTCTGAATACATTATTTTCTTAACAGAATATGCCACTGTTTAAAGCCTCTTCAAACATCGACTACCAGTTAATAATCAATAATGTGGAGGTAGGAGACTCTGCAGTGTATTACTGTGGAACATAGGATGACTCTACTGAACAGGTCATATTACAGTGACAGAGATGATGACAAAAAGCTCCTCACTGCTCACATTCACTTCTCCATTTCATTCAGCTCATTTCTCACTTGGAGCAGAAAAGCTGAGTTAATAGCTGCAGTTCTCTTGAGCAGGATGTGTGAAGAAATCACAGGATAACAGAGATGTGGAATTCACAGAGACTGGAATGGGATGTGTAAGGACTCAGTGCTGATCATAGACAGTAGAAGAGAGAGC
Source organism: Colossoma macropomum (assembly GCF_904425465.1). Taxonomy (NCBI): domain Eukaryota; kingdom Metazoa; phylum Chordata; class Actinopteri; order Characiformes; family Serrasalmidae; genus Colossoma; species Colossoma macropomum. The sequence goes on along the minus strand of NW_023494801.1, from coordinate 15,033,977 downwards.
TGAAGTGTAGAGGATGTTTCAGTTCCGCTACTTTCACTTCTGAAACTGAGGATGTTTTTGTACGGGTGAGGATATGAAATGAAGCGCTGTGGTATTCGGCCAAGGAACAAAGCTAAATGTCATCGGTAAGTGTTTATGTCTGTTTGTCTTTTTATTAAAACCATTTTATTTTAAAAATTTAGTCTTGATTGTCTTGTTCTGTTGGCACATTTTTCTTAGTTTGTATGATATATTGGTATCTCCATTTAATATTTAAATGTTAAATACCTAAAGCCTTGCTTATCCAATCTGAGAAATTGCCTTTCAGATTAAAATGAAACATGTTTTGTCAAAAAACAAGGTTTAAACTTAACACTACGACTGTCATTGTCCAAGCTGTGTGGTGTAAACAGGGTTAAGCAGTTTCTGTAATTAAACCAAAGTTTTTAAAGATATGTGTTTTGAGCTAAAGTTAACAGAAGTATTTGAAAAAAATGTATTAACCATTCCTCGGTTTTTGTTTGCATTTTCAGTAATTTTGTTTTCTATTTTATTTTGTACAACATTTTGCATTAAAAGCCAAACTATGCAAACTTTGCATTTTACTGACCCCTTTATTTTAAATACAGGACATCAAACAATGACATACTACACGTATATGGTTTTTACAAAAAATGTCACATATACTCTTTATTGTTGCGAGGGCTCAACTGTAATATAACCATCACCTTATTTCTTGTTTTTTCTGTATTTCATTTATTTTCTTCTTTGTAGACTTTCCTCTCACGTCTCCTGCTCTCAGCCTCCTTCCTCCATCCCCAGAGGAGCTGCAGCAGGGCAGAGCCACCCTGCTGTGTTTGGCTGAGGAGTTGACTGTGCCTCTGGTGCAGGTCAGCTGGGCAGTGAATGGGACTTCAGTCACGGATGGAGTCGCCACCAGCCCTCCGGTCCAGCAGCCGGACAAAACCTTGAGAGTGAGCAGCTCTATGACCGTTAGCGCATCCATGTGGAAAAGCAATGTGAATTTCATGTGCGAAGTGTCAGTTGGTTCAAAAGCCTCAAAGAAAATAATGAAGCAGTCTGAGTGTTTCTGATTGTTATCTGTGCACTTTACCTGTGGGCTCAGTATTGTTTACATATCTAGTTGTCCTTTGAATGGCACTCCTTTTAGCATTGAATTACTGCTTAAACATACTGCCTGAAATTTAATGCTTTGGTTTGTTTTGTTTCTGCAATAAAGAGCTTTGGCATCTGATGCAAGACTTTTTTGTATAGGTTACTATAGTTGAGGACATAAATGGCAAAGCAACAATGAAATTTAGTACCATACAGATTGAAGTAGTTTTTTTAAACAGAGCGAACATGGTAAAGAGTTTTCTTAGTAAAATCAGTAGTCAGTTTTTATCTCTGTGTATGCTTGGTTAGGTATGTTATCTGCTTTCAGTCAGGATGCATCTGCTAGACATCAGTCTGTATTTTTAGCTGTATGTGAAAGGGGAATTCCACTGACTTCAATAATTGAGATGTAAACAAGTCAATGAGAGTGGTTTATGTGAATTGGTGCATTGTAGACAAACTTACCACTTAACACTTTACAATGTTGGTAATAGGATTGGGGGTTGCGATACCCACAGCTGAAATCTAGACATTTTATTTGCTATCCAAAATGACCAATAAGACTACATGGCTTCTACATTTTTACATTTTTCATAATGATAGCATAGCGTTAAATCCAAGAAAAATTATAAAAAATAGGTTTTTAAAAATACTCTGCAGGCCAAAACCTTATTTCAAAATGATCACAAAACATCAGCCACTGTATTCACAACCATTTCGTGTAATAGCCTTCTCTGGGGTAGCCTTGGAGGCGTTAAAGCTTCAGACATCAGATTCTTATTACCATCATTGTGAGCAATTCTGACTGATTATGATAAATTGGTGGAGTTACCCTTTAAGATGCTTTTCTAACACCCTCTCAGGGGCTCATCCCCTTAGTTAATACACCTGTCCTTGTTTGAGGATGATCGTTATGTTAAAAATAACTATTATGTAACATTAACGTACTGCATCTAGTTTACTGTAGAGCTTAAATGATATGGTAGGTCAGATGAAAGGCATACAGTAGGTTATCTGAATGAATTAAATGTATAGTATAATAGAAAATGCAAAGTGAAAACATACCATGTGATATTAATCAAAGTCAGTAGTCAGTATTTCCATAAGAAATGGGTTTCTGCAACCCATATGAGGTAATTTATGAGCAAGGGGGAGCCTAGAGGTGGGAGGAGTTTAGAAAAAATAAAATAAATATACAATTTAAATTAAAAAGTATTTAAAAGATACTGCAAGAATATACTATGGATTCTGTGACAGTATGTTTTATATATATATATATATATATATATATATATATATATATATATATATATATATACACATATATATATATATGCCTAAAGTGTTGTGGTTTGGCTGAAAAGTAGTTCAACACATTTGTGTAAATTGTTTCTATAAAACATTACATTAGCTAAGCTAACATAGAGAATTTTCAACTTCATGCATTGATGTAACTACAGCATTTCTTCTCGGAAATTTACTTACACCAACAAACTTGAGCCAACCAACTAGCTTAGTTGTTGCTTGTAACTTGTAGCTCGCTAGCCTGTTGGCCAACCTTCGCCCAAGCAGAGGCTGATAAGCTGACAGAACTTGAAATGTGGGGCTGTTCGATTCCAGACATTTTGGAGTCGACTCCGATTCCGATTCCAAGTGACGGGAATCGGTACAGTTTACTTTGTTGAACCACTTTGTGGAAAGATGCATTTTTCAGATAGGCTGTGTAGACAGTCACAGCAGAATACTCTCCCTGTGCGCATACAGGCGCAGACAAACTTAAACATTACTGTGTGAAATCGAGTTCAATCTTGAGTCGACTCTCGATTCCAGCTATTCCGGAATCGAGAGTCGACTCCAAAGATTTGGAGTTATATAGGAATCTTTATTTTTATCGACTCTCAGCTGCTGAGGAGCTAACAGAACTTTGAAGAGTGATAGTGCTGGGTAAGAAAAAGTCCGGATTCCAAAAAAGACATGAAAAGAAGGAGAACGAGGTGAACAAGGCTAGGAGCAAATCAAGGGCACACAAAAGAAAGGTGAGTTTTTTCAGCTGTTTTAGCTAAAAACATTGCAGGCAGCTTGAGACGTTAGCTAACTAGTTAGATAGCAAACGTCCCCGAAATCTGTTTTAATTGGCCATGAAAGCAAAAAATTAATACAGACATAACGCAGAGTTGCCATTCCTTGAAAATCTCTCTTTGTTGAATAACGATAAATCACATTAAATCAAATTCTTTGGGAAATGGAATTGGGAGATTTTAGTTAGGAAAATATCTGTGGCTACCACTGAAAAAGAAATTTTAAGTTTAGTTAAGATGAAGTTTACAACGATACTCTATTTTATTTACTGTGAGTCTGCTGTATGTAACTAAAGCAAAGTGCAATGATGGCTGTAAAAGGTGTTTCTAAAAATGGCACGGCTGGGATTTTCTCTGTCTTTCGTATGGTTATAGTTTTTGCTCCTATATGTATTAACCACAATCGGAATACCAGGATGGTGGAGAGAGAGATTAGGTTGTCAGTGAATTATTTATTTGATACCAAATGTTGCAGTGTGGTATAACAGACCCTTTCCAGGCTGCTGCACGGGTCCCAAAGCCACAGGCACTGAAGTTTATATCCAGTAGATGGCAGCCTTACCTAAGCATGTGGAAACTGGTATTGCTTTCACTGTAACAATTTAGCAATATAAAATGCCTAGTCAGAAATAGTTAAAATGGCACCCTGAAAACAGTAGCAATGGATAAAATGTATGGTCATGCAAAAATAAATACAATAAAATAAGAAATACAAATAAATAATAATAAAATAATACAACCTTAATATATTAGTTCACTTAATTAAACAACACCTGAAAGGGATGGCATGCATGTGTATTTTTCATTGTCATTATCATTTCATAGGTTTTTTTAGAGCAGGTGTTTTGCATGCCAGTATGTCACAGAATCTGATTAATTTAGCAATGTAAGCCCTTAAAATAGTACACACAGTGTCATAAAATACAGCACAGTCACGTAAATAGTAAAAAGCATAGCAAGAACCGTCAAAATAGCACAATATAGTCTTAACCAAATGTGGTTTTATTAATGTAGGTTTGTTGATTCATAATGTTTTACTTAGAAATTCACAGTTGGTTGTGCATGAGAGAAAAGAAAGAGCGCAGAGCCTTAGCAGTACTCTTCACCCTGTGAGTCCAGTGCTGTGGGGACTGGAGAACAGAGTGGTTTGATGCCATTCACCGGCAAGTCAATGTGCAGGTCCGCAGGATCAGAGTCTGAGGTCAGATAAACGTCCCATAAGCCTTCAGGGATGTCCAGCTCTAGAAGCTTCTGCTTGATCCGTAGGTTTTTCTCGATATTCCGCCGCTTGAACTTGAACTGGATGATGGTCTTGGTGTAGTGGTTAAGGGCGGTGACAGCCGAGGCCATACAGGTAGCAAAGGAGGCCCAGGCCAAACTGAGGGAGAGAGGATTAACAAAGCAAACGTCAACCGTCCAACAGGATACTGGCTGGAGGCATTTTTATGCTCGCTGAATATTATAGAGTATGACAAATACATGCCGTTACTGTTGAAAAAATTATTTGCAATTTTCTGTTTTTTACTTTTTTGTTTATGCTATCTGGGAACCGCAGCTGTCCTTTACATTGTGTTAACATTTCATGAGGACTAACAGTTAACACTAACAAAATTACTGAAAATAATTAAAAATTACCCAAAAATAAAATGCTGTTACATCAAAGGGATCTTATGTCTGGTGTATTTTTTGCCTTATTTGTGTCTTGGGGTTTTTGTTTTATTTTTTCAGTAGCTGACGTGACATTTGCCTCCTGATTGCTGGCACCTGCTGGGAACCTATAAGACCTGGCCACACTATTCTCTTACAAAGCTCTCCCCTTTCCTTCTGCAGCAGCCAGGCCTCCAGCCACCACAACTCTCCTTTAGCTTTAAAATCCCTATTTATTTTAATGATTTTTTAAAATGTAACCTTAGTGTTTTGACCCTTTTGTCGCTTCCCTTGAACCAGGATTGTAACATAATGTGGACTTGTCTAGGATCTGAACCCAGGACCTCTTGCAGCTCAGGTAAGTATGAAAGCAGCTCAGGGAAAGATGAAATTTTGGTATGATAGAAAAGCTAAACAGCGAGTATTTGCCTCGGTGGCTCTGTCTTGCAGCCTTAGTTCAGTGGGCCATATGTGGTTGATCTTTGTATAGGTCAGTGTGTTTATCTAGTGAAGACTCTAAATTGTAAACGCAAGACCTTTATGTGCCATGTCAATTTGTTAAAACCCTACTATGTTCAAGGTAAGAGAGTGTCTGCAGAGGTTAAGCCTGTGGTAATATTTAATGTTCCATCTTTCTCAGCTGGTGAGAGTTTTGTAGAGCTCAAATCTGCAGTTCCAGTGGTTGCTAGTTTAGAGGTTTCTCAAAATGGACTTTCAAATTCTAAGATCTTGGCTAATTTAGACTCTTATTTGTCCTTCTCAGCATTCTGACGTTGTTCAGGTAATTCAACAGCATTTAGCTCTTTTCTCTAACATACCTGCACCATTGTACTTCAGCTTGATATTTATAGGGGAAATGCTTTTCCTATTAAACAACATCCATATAGGCTAAGTGCATTGACCAGGTTGGTTCTGCAGCCATTGTGACCAAGTTGGAGCTCTTAAAGTGCTACTGGCAAGTTCCATTAACCCAGCGTGCCTGTGAGATTTCAGCTTTTGTGACACCTTATGACCTTGGCCAGTATAAAGTCATGGCCTTTGCATCCGCTACATTCTGTCGTCTGGTAAATGTGCCGTTGAACGGGTATACAGGTTGTGAGGCTAAACTAGATAACCTGGTAATTTATAGCTCTACTTGGTCTCAGCACATAATCCAGCTTGAAGAGATATTTACAAGACTAGTTGCTGCAAACCTGACTGTGACCTCATCAGTGTGAGTTTGGCCAAGCCATCGTCATGTATTTGGGCAAAGTTGTTGTCCATGTTCAGGTCTGTCTCATAAGAGTCAAGGTATAAGCTATTGTTAATCTCACAGTTCTATCCACATGTAGAGTTAAAAACTTTCCTCAGGATGGCAGATTATTATAATGTTTTTGCAAACATTTTGCTTCTATTTCTATTCCCTTAACCAGCTTAGGTCTCTTTTGTTCGGACTGAGACTTGCCAATGGCCCTTAATCATAATCTCAAGGCATTATTAAGCAGTGCCCCAGTTTTGGCTGCTCCTGATTTTGGTATGATTTGATCCAGGTTGACTCTTTGGGGGTAGAGCCTCCTGTTTGCTACTTCTCTAAGAAGTTCGATTCACATGAGAAACATTACCATTGAAAGAGGCTTTAGCCCCTTTTTTTGCTTTGGTATGTTTCCTCTTCCTTTCCACTCATGGTATAGATCATAACCCTTTGGTTTTCTCCACAGCATGAAGAATGCTAACCAGCGGTTGATGCAGTGGAGTTTGTTTTTTACAGGGTTGTGACCTGAAATTTTGCCATGTTCATGAATGGGACAATGCAGACGCATTATCTAGGGCCCATGTGTCAAACACAGATCTGGCCCACGCCACAATCCCATCCAGCCTGCAAAAGTATTTTCATTATCTATTAATATTAGCCCGTTTCACAATGCGCTGCACTACAGGTCCCAGCATGTATTGCAACGTAATGTGTACTCTGACTATCCTACCCTAACAACAGTCTATGGGACAGTGGTTACACCTCAGTTCTACACAATTCTATGCAATTCCATGCCAGTCATATCACCAAGCGCATTAGCTGCATTTCAGCTGCAGTTCAACCAGCATAAACAACTAACGTTAGCTCAGCAGCTCAGAAACCGAGCCCAGGTATTAATGAACTTGCAGCAAAGAAAAGATGCCAGGTGTTTAGTTCAAGAAAATAGGTAGGTTTAAATGACCTCACTCCTGGGGACATTTAAATTTTAAATATTTTAAGTATTCATGTAATATTTCATGGTCTACTATCTACTAAGCGCCTATATTTTACTGCTGAAGTTTTTGTGTACTTTGGATAAACAATGGCCAGTTGGGGTTATAGCACAACATTAGCTAAAAATGAAATAAAAACATTTTTTTCTGGCCCACAGATTTGTTGTGATTTTTTAATATGGCCCCTTTAGTGGTTGAGTTTGACACCCCTGATCTAGGGTGTACATACCGAAGCTCTTTAGGGTTATGAGTAAACAAGGTTCCATTAGAGCAGCCTTGTAAGTGTGGGGGTGTTGTGTCTGGTGTGTTTTTTGCCTTGTTTGTGTCTTGGAATTCAGTAGCTCATGTGACACCTGCACTTTTCTCCTGATTGCTGGCACCTGCTGGGAACCTTTAAAACTTGTCCACACCCCTTTCTTAGAGAGCTCTCCCCTTTCCTCCTGCAGCAGCAGGGCCTCCAGCCACCACAACCCTTCTTTTACTTTAAAATTTCCTATTTACTTTAATGAACCTGTTTTCTGATTTGTAACTTCAGTGTTTTGACTCCTTTGTGTTGTTTCCCCTGAGCCAGGATCATAACAGGGATACTCTGGCCAAAATGAAAACTTTACCATTGCTATATCCAATGTAAACATGCCAACTTGTCTCTTACAGAAAGTGGGAGAAACTTTTCAAAAACTACTTTTGAAAGTGCTTTAAGGTGAATACATGAGGGTAGCTGTTGGATTTTTTATTGTTTATTGTTTTTGTTTTTTTTCCAATAGCTAGCTAATGCAGAAGAACATCTGATAGCTAACAATACTGCTGGAAAGCTGAATATCATATTACATCAGCTTCTATAGCTCCATGGGGGATTCTCAGTGGTTGTATGAGGCATTACTTGTGGGGGTATTGCAATTAAAGAATATATATATATATATATATTAGAATAAAAAATATCCTGTAAATTACTGTTTTGGAGACAATATAATCTTTCGTGACAGTATACTCTATTACCATGGAGCATTATTTATTGGCTGGGCTTTGCTTTTTTCCTAAGCAGACTGAGCAAAAGACTTGTTTGCCCCTGAGTTCTGAAGGATACCAAGTGTCAACGAATATCTTCGTCATAAACCAAACATGTTGAGCTGCAGGTCTATGTGTGTTTGCGACTCACAGATAGGACCAGCTGTAGTCCCAGGTTTTAGGTTTCCAGTCTTCTGGACCCATGATGACTGCAAGCTGGAAAGCTGTAGTGAACATCATATTTGCCACCATTCCAAAAAGGCCTGAGGTACAGAAACACAGATAATGCAATGGAGTGCAGAGCTTAAAACAACAGCAATCAAATATCCTCAATGTTCTTACACGACTAAGTGGTTCTAAATTTGTGTTTTGTTTTTTTTAAGAAGTAGTTTTACTCATTAGCCACTGAAAGATAATAATAATAAATAATAATATTTTTTTTACTTATATAGCACTTTTCATGCCAGTGGCCGCTCAAAGAACAGAAACGGTTGGAAAGTGCATGACTAGATCTACAGGCTTTAATATGCATATATACGTTTAATACACTGTATGTCCAAAAGTATTGAAAATAGAATAGGACACTGTGGAGCAGCTGTACATAAGCCGTATGTCACAATGCCCAATGCCAGGCATCAACAAGATCGGTATAAAATCCTGATGAAGTACCATCCAACGCCTTTGGGATGAGTTGGAGTGGCATTTGTGATCCAGAACTAATCAACCAACTAATCAACAAACATTACCTAACCTCACTAATGCTCTTTTGGCTGAAAGCAATCAGATCCTCACAGCAATGTTCCATCATCTAGTGTAAAGTCTTCCCAGAAGAGTGGACACTGCTACTGCAGCAAATGATGACAAACACCCTTTTAATACACTTGATTTCTAGGAGAAACATTGGATGAGAAGGTGTCTACAACCGTTTGCGCATATATGTTTTAAGCATACTAACAGGTTTCCCCTATGTATATACACCTGGGCTGTAAATCTCTGATCTCACAACGATTTGATTTGATTAGGATTCTTTAGAAAATGATTTTATGTATCATAAAATCTTAAATTTTGGTTTGATATGATTTAGAATAACTTTGAAAAATACCCTAAATGAATGATAAACTTGACTAGAGGAACTATGCAGGTAGTGTATAGTATAATCCAAAAACCACACATCATGTGTTTTGTATTTTTACATTTGAAAATTATGATTTTTGAGTGCTTTATTAGATGTTATTTTAATTATGTTATTAGAATTGATCGTAATGTTCCAAAATCAGTGTCGTTGAATAGTCACCTTAAGATGCATGTTTACTCCACTAATATATACGTACATTCTGGGACTCTCAGTGCCTGTGCTAGAGTATTCAGGATTAACAAGCCATGGGAGAGAGGCAGGGAGCGAGCGAGGGAGGAGGGGAAGAATTGAGACAGGGAGGGAGGAAGGGAAGGAGGGTGGTCTCTTCTGGGCTGGCAAAACCACTCCCCCCACTCCAATCCGATTACAGCACAAACCATGAAATCCCTGCGACTCTGGGGTGGATAGTAGATTCAGGCCAGAGACCATATTAGAGGCAGCACTACTCCTAGTCCCGGAAGTGCACTCCCTGCTTTAGAATTCTCTTCAGCTTTAGCTTTTTTATTTTTAAAAATTAGACTGTGTACAAATGCCGTTTCATGTATTAAAATAATCAGTCACCTAGAACATAAGCATTTCAAGTATGACTAATTAATTGTCCTAAGTCATCCATGGGACCTGTACACCTTAAATACACTTCTTTATTTTACATTTTCATTGTTTGTTTCTCACTTGCAGCCATTTGAAACCGGAGGAATTCTGTCGAAACTGGGGAATCTAAACTTTCCGTCAATACCAGCAGTGGAAAAGTAGATATTTTATTGTGATGTGAATTATGGCATTGAAAAAAAAAACACCTTTTACCTTTTATTTTTGTAAATTTTGTAATATTTTTGTAAACTTTGTCAAAAACAGAAAAAATAGCAAAAAGTACAGATTTGAATTTGTTGATACAGAATGTAACAAACTAACTTATCTAAATGACCTTGTAATTGCACATAAACTATTCAATGTCTTTTGTATAACAAAACGACAATAATAACTCCAGACCTGAGCTTTTAAACAGCTTTTAAAAATGACTTTCACCTTGCACAATCCCACCTATGAGTACTTCATAGATACATAGTCCAGCAATATCATGGGCCAGACATGGCCCTGTTCTGCCTGCCCTGTCGCTGCTGAATCAGGGAGTGCTTGCCACTGGCCCGGGTAACAGGATGGCATGCAGAGCAGCTGGACTGGACAGGCATTGCATAATCCCCTCTCTGTCTTCCAGCCGGAGCGGAGCTGGCAGGATTTCCTGCCCGCCATGTGAGCAGTGCAAGACAGTCTGTACTAAAGCCATAGGCATGCAGGAGTACACTGTCTGTCAAAAGTTTGGGGCACCTTGCCTTTTTGTTTTTTAATTTTCTGAGAAATGTTTGATTTTTACTGTTAATTTTGAACCCAAACAGACAGCAGTAAGGGGCGCTACTAACTTACTGGACTGTGTTTTTGTTATTATAGAGTTATAATTAAGTAGCATAGTGGCAAATGTTTTACACTAGTTGCTCATGCTGCCCTTAATGAGAGCCAGCTGATGCTGGTTTGGCATTGGCAGCACAGATTGAGGCTGCTTCCCATGGCTGTCATTGGTGCTTGGGGCTCAGGTGCTGGCCTCGTGCCGCCTATTATGCATCCTCTCATTAGCATATTTTAGCATAATGGACCGTTATAGGCTCATGCACATTCTTGACATACAAAATTAAGCTGCTAAATAACGCTCCCCTACATGCTTTTTCAGATGTTCTGAAAGAGCCTGTTTTCAATAGAAAACTGTGAACTGCACAATGGTACCACATTTGATATACAAATATCAGTCTGTATAACTATAATAAGCCATCAAAGAGGAATTAACCCTTTTGAAAACACAATTTTGAGTGGAAGAGGTATTTAAAAAGCAGTGCATTGTGTTATAGCCATGCAAGTGGAGAAAAGGAAGGTATTTATTTCTTTCAGTAATTATATGCCTCATGTGAACGCAGGCTTCATATGAATTAAAAAAAAAAATGCATGAGTGCAGTTTTTAGTTTTCATCACTGAAGTTCACTGAGGGCTACACTGGTTGCATGTTCTAAAATATGAGTGTATATATTATACATGCAGTCGTGATTCCAACTCCTCTGTGCCTGTAGCCCTCTTGCTTGTTTTTTCTCTCGTTCATAGAGCTTATGGATTCTTGTTACAGTGGAGGCTTTTGAGGGTAGCTTTCCATTCTGCTATTGCTTTTGTTAGTTTGCTGCTTGTTGATTTATCCATAGGTCTCCCACATACACTGTCCAGCATATTCACCACATCACTGGTGCATCTTCCTTGTAAATGATACTTCAGACTCAGTGCACTTCAGTGATAAATAAGAACACCATGGCATTAACTGACATTAACTTAAATAACATTTATCTAGAAATCAGTCAAGGGAACTAGAGGACTACACAGAGTCAAGGCAACAGTGCGCGAGCAGCTTGGATTTGCCTCCACAATTACAGGTCTGGAAGGTCAAATTATGAAAATGCATTAACAACATTAAAAATTAGTGGCATTTTAACTTTGACAGAACTAATTTATTCACATAAAATAGGTATTGACTAATACATTCGCTATATTTTTGCAATACTCAGCTTCATGTTAGAGAAGGCTTTGTGTAAAAAATAATTTCACAGCTTTACTTTCCAATCTATTGTTAAGAGCACATGTTGAAAATCTTTTGCCCCAGAGATGATTTAATAATCTGAATGGTTTCAGTGCTGACAATCGGCTATACCAAAAAACAGAGTAGAGTGAAGAGGTAATAGAGGGTAATGTATATACTACAAATGCAGGCATAGCAATACAGCTTATAGTAAATCGTTACATGGACCTATCGACTGTTTAGCTGATGCTGTCAGAAAACATACCTTTAGTATCTAAGACTGCTTGCTTTTAATAATATTTGTGATAACCACAAAAGAAAATTAGCTTAATGGATGGTATTTACAAATTTCTAAAATGAATTAATTTTCATGGCCAATTTTATAAAAATTAAAAAGCCTTGATAACCATTGTTGATATTTACTCTTAACATGGACCTTTACCTGAGAGTGCAGTGAACAGGGCTGCAAAGGCGTTCAGCTTGAGTCTGTTCATCATATTACAACAGTGGCACATCTCCACCGCCATGAGCATGCCTCCAGTGAAGAGCAGAGAGATGTACAGACACTCACCAACAATGCACAACCATAGCACCCCTGAGAGAGAGAGAGAGAGAGAGAGAGAGAGAGAGAATATAAGCACCATATGCAAGTTTTACATTGATGGAAAGATAGATATATTATTAGAGAAGAAAAGTAAATCAGGAAGGGATTGGGAAGAGGCTGTACTACAAAATAAGAAGGAAAAAAATAACAAAAATGAAGGAAAGGGAACGGTGATAGTGGAGTAGGAACCAAATCAGCAGAGGTGGGTGTAATCTCCTTTGGCCATGCAGTAATACCTTTCCCCCTGCAGGAAGCCAGATCAGTTCCTAAAGCCAAACCTTCCCAGCACAATACTGCTGCCATTACATGCACTAATACTGATACTGTTGGACCACTGTACATCAACCTTAAGCCAACTAACAGTCTAGGGCAGAAAGATCTTAAACATGTCTTCAAAGCATTAAAAGTTGAGGAAAAGGCTCAATATCATTTCACATTAAAATCAGACAATAGCTGCACGATTTAAAAAGCAGACAGCTTATACTACAAACCTGTGAACACAAACACAAACACCATCATGAAAAGGAAACATAGGTTCTTGACAAACAAAGAAACAAATCCACATATATGAGCTCTCATCTTTTATGAATACATTTTACTCATTTGTTCAAAGGAGTATTTTACATAATCCAGAGCTCATAAACATCATATGGCATTAAGAGGACGCGTATTTACTATGTTTAAGGTACAGTATTAGAATTGAAACAAATTATATATAGAAAATATGCATACCTGGAATCACTGTGGAAAGAAACGCATTTCTAATGTTACATTTGAAATTCAATTTTGCTCTAATCAACCAATCCAATCAACCATACCTTATACCTGAAAGCATACCTAAAAATAACTACTTCCTAACGATATCCCAGCTGGCAATTAAAGCAAAGAAGTCAAATAAGTAATGAAGTAATAACATGTGCATGTGTTCTAGGCATAATTGTTAGTATTGTTATTATATAGAGTGACACTATTGTAACTATTACTTACCCACCTCTTTCATGATCTGGTGTGATCTCTAGGAATTCTCTACAGGTAAATCCTGTGAACAGAGGAAAACTGTGTTTCATTTCCATCTTCTTTCATCAACATGAAATGCATATACTTTTTCGACATGGCATGATTCATCAAAATGATGTTTTCTGATCAGCAGATGCAATTAGAGTGCTTAAATGAAACATTAAATGTTCTTCCTTTCAGATTCAGGTAACGCATTAACAGGAAAAACATCAACACAGTATATAGACAGACACCATGGGTAATGTGACGCAATTTCGTCTGATGTATGATGTAATTTTGTCCACGTTATCAAATATCGCAGAGACAAGCATGACACAGCGGAGTCTGATGTAATTTATGGTACTTTGGCACAGACACTTTGTAGCTTTAGAGCTGAACCAGTTGCAAGCCACTATTCCAGGAATTTCAATCTACATTTAAAAAATCAAGCTTACAGCAGTTAAATGAGAAATGACTTTGGGAATTTTTTTGTCCACCACTTCTTAAAAATGACATCTAATTCAGCTCATTTGTCATTGTTTGGAATAGAAATCCATTTTAAGTGCAGGTACATCACCTTTACAGCATCTTCATGTCATACTGCACTCTAAAATCCTGCTAACTCCATCATACAAAATCTACTATATCTTACCTACTAGGTCGACAGCCTGTTCACAGGAGAACCATATTCCTGTGTGGAACTTTCTCATGAGGAACTTCTCTTCTCCAGTCTCATAGATGTACTGCACCAGGCGCGTATTGTTGATGTCAGAGCTGTTGAAGCGGATGCAGTACGTCTGTTTGACCTTGACTGGTCCTGTGCAGAAAGGCTTGGCCACCTTCCTGGTCCCTTCGCACCAGTAGCTGGTCGTAACGGCTGAGACGGCCAGAGCAAAGGCAGCACAGTTGAGTGTGAAGGCCAGCGTGGCTCTTGGACCTCGCTCTATCCCCATGGTGCCCCAGCCTGACCTGGGGGGTCCTGCCCGGGGAGCCAACTAATTTGGGCTTCTGATAGATGGCTGTGCTCCTCTCTTCAGACATCCGAATCTTTCTAAATGCCTTTTAGCAAGAGTTGCTCGCCGTGGCATGAGCATAACGTACATGGGTGCTGCTGCTTGCATGCACTGGGACAAATAAACAAAAATGCCGGACAAAACCAAGTATTCCGACTGCTGGACTGCCCGATGATCCTTTTGCTGTCCTCATTCTCCGCTTTGCTTTCAGAGTCCCTTGCTCTTATTCCAACCTCCTTTTCCAATCTCTCTCTCTCTCGCTCTCTCTTTGCACATCCTCTTTTCAGACTCCTTCTTACTCACTCCCTCTCTCTCTCTTACTCACTCTCTCTCCCCTTGTGTACCCACCCACCCTCTCTGTCATATTTTACTGTTATCATCACAAAGGGCAAATTACATGCAAGAGCTCAGTTTTATTGCTCCATCTAAACCCGTAGCTTATTTCTGTGAGCATAGTAATATAAAAGATTATCAGTCAGATTACTCTTCAATCTGGTGCAGTGCTCTTGCCAGCATTCATCTGAGGACTTCCATATTACATACCATTGTTCAAACTGCCATTGGGTTCTAATATGATGCCATAATAAAAGGGAATTAGAACAATCTATTGAACATCAAGTAGGGAACCCACACAGTGCATAACATAAGTCTACAGAGAAGCCCTAGAGATTTTGTGTGTGTGTTTGTGTGTGTGCGTGTGTGTCTGTGTTTGGGCATGTGCTAAGCAAATCCCCTCCGCCCAAACTCGATTGCCCAGTGATTGACTTATGTAGGATGTTCCATGCAAATGTAGGCAAACTGCTCTGGGAAATGTGCTTAAGGGGCTGACAGATGTCAGGAGAAAACAGATCTCTGCCCCTTGCTCAAATGGATTTCTCTTTTTTTTTTACATAATTATTCAAGAAAAAAAAACATAATACAAATAGTATTTATTATATTATATATAAAAATTGTATTTATATTTATTTGTTTGATATTATTCATATATATATATATATATATATATATATATATATATATATATATATATAGGAAAAATCACAAAGCAGTAGACCACACAAGCTTACAGAACAAGGCTGGCAAGTGTTGAAGCACGTAACGCATACAAAATCAGGTGTCATTGGTTGCAACACTTGCTACTGAGCTACAGTCTGCCTCTGTAAGCAGTGTCAGCAAGAACTCTTTGACATGAGCTTCATGGATTGAGTTTTCACAGTCAAGCAGCTGCACGCAAACCTTAGATCACCATGCATAATGCCAAGCGTCGGCTGGAGTGCTGTATAGTACACTGCCACTGGAGAATGATGCATGTTAGATGTATGAGTCTGGTTTTGGCGGATGTTTGAAGAATGCTATCTGCCTTAATGCATGGTGCGTACAGACTAGTCGACTAGTTCAGTTGTCGACTTTTACTGCTCGGCAAGGAAGCCTTAAGCTTGATGTCAACTAGTCTCTGCTTACATGATGAATACCTCAGAGAAGACCTCAGGTGTGGAGTCGGGGTCTGTACGTCTGGTTTCAAGAAGGCTACCAACGTGATCCAAGGCTCATTGGAAAGGGTATATCACACTTTACTGAGTCTACTGTGGAGTTTGGCTTCGTTCTAACATTTCTCCACTGATCTACAGTGCTAAATACTGTCACACTGAATGTCATTGTCTCCGGTTTCCCGAACACTACAATAAAAAGTCATGTCATTGGAGAGGTGGCATAATGCGCTATAATCCTGTAAAGTTTGAAGTCAGTTACTCTAATTTTCACCAAGTTTGTGAGATTCCGGGGTCTGTATCTTCGGTTCCCTGAAGCCTAGCAGTGTGATCCAGGGACCAGGGAAAGGGCACATCACGCTCTGCTGACTTGTGAAGTTCATTATGAATTTTTAAAGTCACTTGTTGCAAAGCATTCCTTTCTCCTGTAGTTTTATTATTGACATCAGAGATTAGCCAATGTTGCCTTGACTTTCATTACATAACTGTCCACGTTAAAAAACTTAAGTTATGCAAACCCTAGTGCATACTGTAAAATTTGGTAGAGGCGGAATAACGGCCTGGGACTGTTTTTCATGGTTTGGGCCTCTTAGTTCCAAGAGAAATCTCAGTGCTACAGCATATATTGACCAACTTTAAGGCAACTGATTAAGGACGGACCTTTCCTGTTTAATTGCCCCCGTGCACAAAGCAAGGTCCATAAAGTATTGGTATGCTGAGTTTGGTGTGGAGGAAATTGACTGGCCTGCATGGGGCCCTGACATCACCTCCCCTTCTGATGTTAACCAAAAGAAGGACCCTAGAGCATAATTTACATCATTTCATAATTTACATCATTTGGTCATTTCTTAAATGCATTAAGCAGTGTTAAATGGTGATTAAAAGTAGATGACTAAAATGTGCAAGACTTCAAATAGCATTCATTGTTTAGGGCTGCAAGTCTTCAAGCTTGAGTTCAAGGGAAAAAAAAACGAGCTATATAATATCCTTCAGGCAAGTCGTGCAAACCTCCAAACTGGCAGTTTATGTAAAAGTTATTTCAGATTATACAAGGATTATCGTCCTCTGGAGTCCTCTCCTGCATGCCAAGTGAGTATCGCTGCTTGATGAGGACGTTGACCTTAGTCAGCCACATGGCTTTTGGAAATTATCTACTTCATGCATGCCACAATTTTGCATGAACTGCCCAAGAAAAACTACAGTATACATGTCAAACCATGTTTACAGTTGCCTCATTTTATAATCTAGAATTTTGTTTTTTGGATATTTGTCTTTATTGTGGAAATCATGATGTAATATGTAAGGGTTGCTTTCATGTAATCAAAAGTGTCAAGATTTAGACCAGGTAATAAAAGTAGTTAAATTACTACCAATTTATATCTAATGTAATCAGCAAATGAAATTAGATGTTTATGTGTACTAAGATCATCTTGTGCAGTGATGATACACGTCATTTTAAATGCCTGTACTTGTCAGCACTGTATTTGATTTTGTTTCTGGTAACTGAGTGGTAACTTTGTGTGGCAAAGCCTTTAGTTGCAGTTGCACTGCTGGTTTCATGACAGCTTGCAAAGTAATCCAACAGTGGCCTTTCTACAGAAAAGGCCAGGATCCAAAAGCATAACCATGGATTTAAATGACAAGGGGGTTCCCAGGTTGATTGTATTTTAGCTGTCTGGGATGTTGTACTGAGAGGTAGCCATACTTGCCTGGAAAAACATGTTAAAACTAGAAAATCTCCTTACGTAATCTTTACCTGCTGCATTTTCCCATGTAAAGAATAAATTGTTTCTTGTTTAAGCTCTGGACCGCATTCCAACTGCATGTTGCAAGATGAAGGATTTAAAAACTTTATGTATCTGATGATGTAAGATGAGAAATGAACTTGTATTGTCTATGTAACATCCAGTTCCTTCATTTATGAACTTTGAGACCAAATGTCATGAGTGATTAGTATCCCCATCCATATGAATATTTTTTCAGCAAATGACAAAAAATGACATTGTAATTTGCTTGTTTATTTGCTAATGTTGTTTCTCAAACAAATTGATGTCCTCAAGGCATGCCACGCAATTGTGTACGTATCTACATGAGGGGATCCATAAAAACAGCTTTGATTCAGGCTTGGATGAGTATTCAGGTGCATCATGCAATATGAAGTGTGGAATCATTTAGTTATTTCATAATTTAATCAGACTTTATTGTTAGCTTAAAACTGTCAACAGTGCTAGGAGTGTGCCTACAAAACACGGAACACAGTTAAAGGAATCTTACATGGTTGGGTATTTCTCTGAAGACATGGCATAGTGAAAGATGCTGGTACTACTAATATGTTACTGTGGTACTACCCTTGAATGAGGCAAATGCTAAGTTACCAATACAATGCTAACTAAGCTTCCTGATGCTTACAGTCAAGAGCAAGCATGACTTCAGAATTGCTGAGTGTGTGTCAAAGTGTGGTCATTGTTGAAGCACACTCATCCTTGGTCCTGCTTCTAGTCTGAATTTGGGAGAGCATGTCTAACTTCTCCTAACAGATGACTGCAAGAAATTATAATATTAAATATCATTAGTAATTAATCATGGATGAAAGACATTTTATGGTGACCTGCATCTGACATGACAGTTTGATTTGCTGTGACAATCATATAAACGTGTCCAGCGTCAGACATTAGCCTCCTTCCTCACTGACGCCAAGGCACTTGAACCCGATAAGAAGAGTTAAGAAGGCAGGTATTAGATCAGCCTTCAGCTAGATGTGATTACATACTCAATTACAAAGGCTGTGTAAATGACTGCAAAACAATAAACATCAATTATATTGTAGTAGGTCAAGGTGACTGAATTTAAAATACAACTATGAATATGTTTTGCCCCTCATCCAAGGGCCTTCATCAGTTCAAATGATCATAAGTGATATTCTTTTTCCAAAGAATAATGTACATGAATGTACAAGGACTGAATAGGGGCCATCATGGATAATGAAACATGTTAATCTAATAGTTAAAATTGCATTTAATAATAAGGAAATTAATTTGAAGTATATATATAAGTTAATTAGTGAAAAAAACAAAAAAAACCAAAAAAAAAACCATGAAACTAACACTGAGTTTCCTTTTCCCGATCTGCCAGATTTGTCAGCTTTAAGATGGTTAACAGGGTGACATGCCCCTCTCTCACGTGAAGGCAACATTAATAGCTACTCTGCACTAATGAGGTGAGTGGGATGACAAGCTCAGCCAGCCACGTGTAGGATCAGTATTACTGCACCACAGAACGCCACAGGTGATTACCCAAAGCCAAGCAAAGGACAAACCTGTTGATTGTTCATGGCTCCACATTGTTTCACAAGACCATTGTTTCACTCCTTATCAACTATATGGCCAAAAGTATGTGGACGCCCCTTATAATTACTGAGTTCAAGTGTTTCAGTTATACCTGTTGCTAACAGGTATATAAAATCAAGTACATAGCCATGCAATCTCTATAGACAAACACTGGCACTAGAATTGATCGTACCGAAGAGCTCAGTGACTTTAATTATGGCACTGTCATAGTATGTCATCCTTACCACAAGTCAGTTTGTAACATTTCTGCCCTGCTACATCTGCAGCAGTAAAGTTTGGTGGAGGTGGGATAATGGCCTGTTGCTGTGTGGCTCGGCTACACTGTAAATGAGGTTCTCCCTCAATGTACTCCAAGTTTAAATAAAGGTCGATTGATTGTTTTTTAGGATTAGGGCCCTCAGTTCCAGTGAAGGGTAATATTAATGCTACAGCATACAAAAACATTTTAGACAATTATATGCGTCCAACTTTGTGGCAATAGCAAAGGCCTTTCCCTAATTGGCATTTGGGGGTGGGGGATGGGGTGAACTTCATATTAATGCCTTTGGTCTTACAATGGGATATCCAACAAGCTAATGTAGGTGTGATGGTCAGAGTTCCACATACTTGTGGCCATACAGTGTAGCTAGAGGCTAGACATGCAGCCAGAAGCCAAAGTGAATTCATTTATGACTTGGTAAAAAGTCCTATGAGATTTGATTCATCTTTCATTTTAAGGCCAGTGTGTTGTAAGAAATCATGGCAAACTGATGGTAAACTTTTGTGGAGAAAGCCTGAAGATGAATTCTACCCAGACCCAGGGTGGTGTGTAGCACAGACGTGGAGTCTGAGGCTCTTTTTTCTTACAGTTGTATCGGTTAGCTTGTGTTCATGATGGGATCAGGAACTTCGAACTTAGAAACTGCTCAAACAATAATAATCTTAAGCTCCTTTTAAAAGAATACTTTGCTAAAAAGAACATTGGAATGGTTTGTTTAAAAATAAATGCCACTTGATTTGACATTTTGTAACACAGTTAATTTAAGTATGGCACAAATGTCCACACACTTTTTTGTCAACGTATATGTCCGAGCTTGTCAGTTAGATGACATCCTGTACATCAGGATATCCATGCTAACAGGAATAAGCTTTAAAGCTCATTTAATGAACACAGACAATTTGTGGCTACTGCATGAAAGATCCTAGTCCAGGGCTTCACCATGATCCCAGGCCTGGCTTACAAAACACTATTCTAAGGCAGCTTACAGGGGTTAAGAAGAACGGTGCCCTGAACTAGAAAAAAACCTTGATCTAATTGGCCCCTCACTAGTCCACTGTTAACAACATACATATGTCAGCAGAGATCACTGGGTCATAGGGACAAGATCCTGTGGACAGTGCATTCAATAACCTGAGCAGTCTAAAAATACATACACATCCCATTACCTATGACAACCAATCAATTCTGGCCAACACAACACAAATTAGGTCTGTTACAATATCCTCCCATCTGAAATAAATGCCTGTAAACATGTCAAATACAATTAGCATAACACTGCGTTTCCCAGTGGGGATTGGGAACTTTCGAGAAACAAGCAACGCGATACTGCCAGTTAATCACTTGCTCTCATATTAGATCAATTAGAGTGAAGACAGATGGCCGCAAAAGCCTGTCTGGACATGTCTTAAGTACTGGAAACGTGTGCTGAGCCATAAACTGGGACGCGTGTGTCAGAACTGGGGTCAGAACAGTGGGAGAGTCGCAAGCACCAGCACCATATGCTGCTTCAGAAGATGAACTGGCTAGGTGGCATCTAAAGCACTGTCCAGTTATACAGAACTGCACCTATATGTGGACCACAAATTCACATTTCTAGTAAACCTCTGTTGTGTTACTCTGCATTACGTTGAGTGATGCTGGGGGGGAAATGATGTTTTTTTTTTGTGATCAATTTTTTTTTATTTTTCATTTGTTTCCTGTTAATCAAGCAGCATTTTATCACAACATTACAGAGCTGCAGGAGATCAAAACAACCCCCTTACCACCCCATCCCTCCCCGTCCCACTGGTCCATCCATCCCTATTTCCTGTATATACTTTATACTATTTACTAAGTAAGATTTAGTGCAAAGAATGACATCTCAAAAATAAAATAAAAAAGAGAGAAAAAAGAATGTTAGCTTACAAGATGTACCTCATAGCCTTTGTTCCAATCTTTTTGTCACATCACAACAAATCTGTTTCCATGTCTCAAGAGTAGATGTTTTAACTTTATTAATCCTAGCTGTGGCCAATTCTAACATAACTATGTCATGCAGTTGAAATAGCCAATGTCGTACACTTAGATTATGTGGGTGAAGCCACCTCTGTACAATAATTTTTTTAGCCAATGTTAAACCAGCGAGCCACATCTTCCTTTGTTTGTCTGTTAAGTTTAAATTGGAGTCATCATTTAGCAATAATACAGCTGGATCCACGGGAATTTCTTGTCCAACCAGAGCAGATAATATGGTAGTAACCTTTATCCAGAAGTCATTAACATCCCCACATTCCCACACCATGTGCAAAAAAGTTCCCATTGGTTGTTGTGGACAACAGTTGCAGTAGGGATGTACTGCAGTTTTTGCAAGAAAGCGTTTTCGTGGTGTCCAATATAACCTATGACAATATTTAAAATGGATCAGTTGATGATTGGGGTTCTTTGATGCATGAAATATATTTTGCCATACTATGTTCCAATCAATTGAATTAACAGATTCCTGTTAATTCAATTGAAAGTTCCTTTTCCCAGATAGACTGAATTGGGAGCTTCTTATACAACGTTTCAGTAAGGTGAGAATATATAGTTGATACAAGACCATGTGGTGGCGCATTAACGACCCAGCTATAAATTGGATGTGGCTTGAGGCCTGTTCCCCATGGAATTCCGTATGCTTTAAGGGCTGAATGTAATTGTAAATACAAAAAGAAGGAAGATCTTGGTATATTAAAGTTTGTTACTAAATTTTCAAAGCTTAACATCCCCTCTGAATTAAATACATCATCAAGAGTTTTAATATTCTGTCTTCTCCATTGCTCCGGTGTAAAAGGTTTGGTACCAGATTTTATATTCCTATTATGCCAAAGTGGGGTTTGTAAATGACCTTGGTAACCAAGATATTTTTCCACGGCTTTGAAATTTGTGATAGTGTTGGTCATAATGGGACCAAAGTTTAGCAAACAGAATTTTATGGACAATCCGGAAAACAATACATCTTGAAGTCTGATAGGCACACTTAACTGTTCCTCAATTTGTCTCCATGGAACATGAGAGAGTGGGTCAAACCAGACCTTTAAGGCACAGAGTTGGACAACTTTATGGTACATTATAAAATTAGGTAAGGATAAAACTCCTTTCATTTTAGAATAACACAATGTACCTAATTTCATTTTAGGTTGCCTGCTGTTCTAAATAAACTTGCGAATTACTGAATCAAACTTTTTCCACCAGATTACCGGCGATGACAGAGCAATCATTGTACTTAAAAAATTAATACGTGGCAGTATATTCATTTTTATGGTCGCAATTCTAGACTGTAATGAAGATGGTATATTTGCCCACCTAGCTGTATCATTTTGAATTTCCGTCAGAGTTTTACCATAATTTGTATCAAGAATACCTTGCAGACAGGCCATTATGTCAATCCCGAGATAAGTAATCTGACACTTTACAGGAATTAATGAGACCAATGCTGGTGATGTCTGAATTTCTTTGGCTTTCTTATTAAGAGGGAGAAGACAGGATTTAATCCAATTAATCATAGATTCAAAATTGGAAATATACAATAAAATGTCATCAGCATAGAGAGATATTGCATGTTTATGTTGTTGAATTGAAATATAGCAGATTTCATTTTGTCTGATATACTGTGCCAGAGGTTCTAGTGAGAGGGCGAACAACATTGGCGAAAGAGGGCACCCTTGTCTACTTCCTCTAGAGATATTGAACGGTTGAGAGTGTAGACCATTGGTTACTACAACTGCTGAAGGATTTGAATAGATTACACGTATCATGTTAATAAAATTTCCGCCAAGCCCACATTTCTCTAGCACCTTCCAGTTTAAATGATCAAAAGCTTTATCTGCATCTAAGGATAATATTGCACATGGGCTTTCCTGCTGTTTGGTCTCGTTTATAATATGGAATAAACGCCATATATTATCTGTAGCCAAGCAATTTGGTATAAAACCAGCTTGATCAGGTTGAACAAGTTTACCTATGTATTTCCGTAAGTGTAATGCCAAGACTCTTGAATATAATTTAATATCTGAATTAATTAGGGAAATTGGTCTATAATATGAGCATCTAGTGGGATCTTTCCCTTTTTTTGGTATTAGGGAGATTAGGGTAATGTTCATTTGTTTTTCAAAATATCCCTTCTCAGCTGCTGAGTTTATGGCTTTATGTAGGACTGGCCCAAGAACATCCCAGAAATGCAAAAGTAACTCTGGTGGAATACCATCAATTCCTGGGGTTTTTCTTTTTTTTGAAGTCTTAAGTGCTATGTGTAATTATTCAAGTGTTATCGGCTAGCCAAGTTGTTTGGATTCACTAGCTGTTAGCTTTGGAAGATCTATCTCTTGAAGAAATACTTGACATGTATCTATATCAAAATTGGCAATGGGTTTGTAAAAGTCAGAAAAGTGTAATTTAAAAGCATCATTTATGTCGTTAGGTTCAGAAACCAATCCTTTACATGGTGAACAGATGGCGTCAATAGTAGCCTGGTGTTCACTCTGCTTCAATTTGAGTGCAAGTATTTTACTTGGCCTAGATCCGTTAAAATAATATTTCTGCCTTACTCTGTGCAAGATAAACTCCACCTTTCTACGTAGCAGATCATTTAATTCAGCTCTGGCAATTTTCAGTTCTTTTTCAACATGCGCTGAGTATTTATTTTTCAGGGTTTGCTCTCGAGATTGACAAAGACCTTCTAACTCCACAATTTTGTATTTTCTTGTTTTGTGTACATAGGAGGCGAATGAAGTAGTGAAATTTCTTAAGAAACCTTTTGTAGCCATCCACACCATAATGGCATTATCTACAGGGGGAAATGATGGTTAAACTGTGGTGACCTACTACTATCTGTTCTGTTCCTTGCATATTATACAATATAAACATGGCTGTTTGGCCTATTTTATGCTGTTACAGTACTAAGTTGAAACACAGGGCACAGCATACACATCATCTTAGCGCGCAACTTGTCGCATCTGATGTCAGAGTTGTGTGACGTAACTAATTAATCTCGCAGAGAGCCTGCCTGGGTTTAAATAGAGATATCCATAATCCCATTCAGCACTTAGTGGAGTTGGAGTTGTCAGGGGAGCAGGCCAAAAGATATAGACTTAGACCTAGCTGAGTGTCCAGCCAAGACCAGCGTAGCACGCCTCCACAGTACTACTGATTCACTGTTGTTAGACAGAGAGACAGAGAGAGAGAGAGAGAGAGAAAGAAAGAGAGAGAAAGAGATAGAGAGTTGCAAAAGTAGTTGGACAGTTTCCCCTATCTGAGGAACATCTTGAAGGTATGGGCAACAGCAAGAGCAGCGCTTTGTCCAAGGAGATTCTGGAGGACCTAAAAATGAACACCAAATACTCGGAGGCCGAGCTGTCTGCCTGGTACACCACCTTCCTTAAAGAATGTCCAAGTGGGCGCATTACCAAGGAGCAGTTTGAAGGCATCTATGCCAGCTTCTTTCCCAATGCCGATCCCACCGAGTATGCACGGCATGTTTTTCGCAGTTTTGACCTCAACGCAGACGGCACGCTGGATTTTAAGGAATACATCATCGCATTGCACCTCACCTCCTCTGGCAAAACCATGCACAAACTCGAGTGGGCTTTTGCTCTGTATGACGTTGACGGTAATGGAACCATCAGCAAGAACGAGGTCCAAGACATTGTCAAGGTGTGTACTCAGACTAATAAAACATCTTCTACTGATCATCTTCTGGATTCATAAAACAGATAAATAATACTAACAGTAAATTTCTACATACAGATGTGTGGTCAAAAAGACAGTGCACCCTTAGGGAAACTTAGGCTTTTATATTTAGATACAATTCATTACATTTATACCTTTAAAACATACGATTGAGAAGTACTTTGATAAGAATGTAGGGCCATTTCTGTTTTGAATTTAGATCACTTAAGGCCATTTTAATCTATGCAAGTATGAGCTGTTTACTAGATATTTAACCGGTATGTCAAACTTGACCACATGGTTAAAGGAGCTTAAGATGGATTATACCTCCTGACTGTGCAAGTCTTCTAGGTGGAGTTAAGCTTTTTATGAGTCAATTTATAACAAATGACAGTTCTGATATTAATTCTTGATTCTTCCTCAATATAGGCAATATTTAATATGATTCCTGTTGAGGATCAGAAAAACCTTCCAGAGGACGAGAACACACCAGAAAAGCGTGCAGACAAAATATGGAACTTTTTCCAAAAGAAAGAAAATGGTAATTCAATTTTTTCATGGTCCAAACCGGAAAAATACAAGAAAAAATTAGATCATTATTATTAAGTAGTATAATCATTATCAGCAATATATGATGTTCTCACACTCTGCATTTCTTATTGGCCTCACAGACAAGATTGCAGAAGGGGAGTTCATACAGGGAGTGATGGACAACAAAGACATTTTGAGGCTGATACAGTTTGACGAGCCAAAGAAGATTCAGGACAAACTGAAGGAGAAGAAGCAGTAACATCCAAGCCCACTTTCCCATGAGACTGTTCACAGCACATTTCCTGTTTACACACCTAACCTCCTATGCTACCCAGACACTCTTGGACTCTAGAGGACCTTTTGTTTGTCCACAAAGCAGAGTTATGACGGACCAGAGTGCACGGACATGACTCAACCACGTTTCTCCCACAAGCCACTCCTAGCCAATGTATAGCCATACACAGCCTGAGCTAATCAGGCGTTTCTTGATTTGAAGATCAGTTTATTGACCACTGATGCCTCATTCATATTCACCACCCATTCGGTTACAGTGGCAAGAAAGTAAGGCAAAGAGCTTCTGATGAGAGGAATTAGGCTCATGTTAACAATCCCTCTCTAGCGTAATCAATCCTCTTAAAATCTGAAGGTCAGGGTAGGTAAATCCTCCAGGGCCAAGTGGTTCTCTTCTGGTCCCTTGTTCTCAGGGCTGTAGCGTGGACTTGGGTTCAAGTCAGCATTTAGGAACCATCTATGCTCTTTAAATGTTGGAACTGAACTGTTTACAGGATAAAATGTGCATATAACATACCTTTTTATTGTATTTCTAAGTGAGTTGTACAGGGTCTTCAGGTGGCCACATAGTCTGGAGCATGGGGGCTGTACTCATTTAATGCACCTATTTATGCTCAGCAAATACGCAGTAGGCTCACAGTTTAAACGCACGACTACTACTGCTGCCATTCAGTCACATGACTTTGTTTTGCCTTTTACATAGTTACTCCATGGACGGTTTCTTCAATCTTTAAGAGGTATTATACTGTATTTACCAGCTGCAGCTGTCTGTTTCCATCACTGTTTCAGTACTGCTTATTGGTAAAGACCACTATCTGTTATTGCTAACGATTAACGATTTATTCCTGTACACATTTTAGCTTGTTCAAGAGAGAAAATAATGTACTACTGATGTGTGTGCAAGAATAGGCTCTTTAGAGATTTCCATGCTTTTAAAACTGACCAACTGTCTGTGAATGCTTAGAGCATTTTTGGATATATTTTTTATTATCATTTATTTATTTATTTGTCCGGCATGTATTGCATGTTTAACTAGTTACTGCTATTTTATGAGCAAATCAAAAGATATATTAACAAAACATTATCTATCTTATACTACAACAATCATAGTTTAGGAACAACATGTATTTGATGGTCTTGCCTGTTACAACAGTTCTCCACAATGTTCTTTGTGCAACAGCTCTAAAAGTGAAATCCTGCATTACAGGTGCAGTTTTCATTTCCCCTGTTGTATCTTTGTCGTGTTGTCACTGCACATTGCCAAGGCTTTGGGGAATGGTGAGAAAAGCATGAGCTTACCTCTTTCTTAAAGCCATCCAAGGCTGTCTTTGGCTCAGCCTAATACATGGCCTGGTTTCAGGGATGGAACACTGAGCCAATGGCTCGAGCTCTGGTGGGGTGGGGTGGAATTGCAACTGACCCCAGGAGAGATGGAGCCAAAAGGCTACGTTTCATCTGCTTAAAGGGATCAGTCCACTCCAATCAAACTGGCTGGGTCATTAGCCTGAAGGGAGACACACTTGACAAACGTGCACACACGAGGTGCTACTTAGAGCCCGAAGAGTGTGGGATCCTGTTGATGTGATGGGAAATAAAATGTAGTTTAAAATAAATCTCTTTTTTTAATTTATTTTAGACACTGTAGTCATTTCCTGGGCATACTGAACATAAACATGACGATTCCATAAACATGTCGTATTAATGGGGACCATTAACTTGAGAGCAGATAAAACAACAATTACAATATCATATAAAAGGGATTTAGTTACACACAAGGACATTCAACTTAACAACTTCTCATTATACACAGAATGCACATCATTGACGTGAAGTATAAGCACAATTTATGCCACGTGTAATTCGGGAAACGAGACGGCCGTTACATGCGAAACTGCAGACAGGTTAACCAGCTACACCCAATGTTAAGCAAGAGAGGGATGGTCGTTAGTAGAAAATAACCTTAGTAAAAATAAGTTCAGTGTACTACCTGAAAATGATTTTTTATTTGTGTTCCTTATGTGAGGCGATTTTAATGTATATCATCCTCATACAATCCCATTATGCCTAGAATCCCTGCATGATTTTATAGCTCTACAACAAGAGAGTAACGCACACCACCAATAAATGCACTCCAAAGTAGCAGCTTGCCTACCCACTGGAGATTTGTGCCTGTTTTTTGTTTGGTTTTGTTTAGTTTATTACAGTGTCGACTACAATACTGTGCAAAAGCCAGAAACCCCACTCGTCATTTATATGTATTTAACCCCTTTAAAATACCAGGCTTATTACATACTAAGGCTAATTATCCAGTAACTACAGGATCTTCAGTGTAAACTGGTTGAGCTATTCTTGGGTTAGAGAAATGTATAATAAAACTAGGGCTCACCAGTGGGCCCTAGCCATTTAAGGGGTTCATTTCTAGTCAAAACATCCATTAAGTATTTATTAAATATAAGATTAAATATAAGATAATCAGCTTGCAGAGAGGATAAGGAAAGTCAAAGGGAAATCAATTAAAAAGAAGGACTTCCCAAAACTGGAGTTCAAAAACTGTTTAAGATATAAGGAAATGGGACTCCTAACCACCATGCAAGACCTGGTAGACCAACAAAACTGTCACCATCAGACGAACAGTAGAGTTTTCGTCTCAGTCAAGCTCTACTCTTGCTTTAGATCTGAAAGAAATCCACAGGTGTTTCTGTCCATCTTTTCACTGAGAGAAGACAACTCAAGCTATAAGTCTGAAAGGATGTGCAGAGCCCAGAGCTCAACACCACTGAATGTGTACGTAATTACTTAGACAGTGGAAAGCAGAAAATGCAACCAACTTCTAAGACTGAACTTTGCAGGCATGGAAAAATATCCCTGCAGATGTCTTTGAAAAACTGAAAGCATAATTTTCTGTTAAACAGACTAAAAAGAGAATAAAAATTTTGACTGGAAGTTAAATTAATGAAAGGATGGGCTCTAACTTTTGCACAGTACTGTGTGTTGGATTATAGTCTATATCATTCACCTTTTTAAACAGGTCCTCCTCACCTGAACACATCTGGTGTAAGGTGTAGTTGTAAAAAAGTAAAAAACATTTTTAGAAATAGAATTTTTTTTTTCTGAAACAAGTTGGAACAGCTTTTCTGTGCTTTGAATTGCCATGTGCTTCATATCCAATCTGTAGTCCTCATTATTATTAGCATGTAAACATCGAGAAAAGTAATATTAAATTAAGTTTATCAATTTGATCCAAATTACTTATCCTGTGTTCAGCTGCCTTCTGTAACCTGATCTGAAGGTAAAAATGTTTAAGTAAGCTCTCAATCTGTAAACACGCATTAGAATTTCAGTACAAACTGAAAGACACAAGGAGACAAGCACTTGGTGGAATGTGCTTATGATGACATTTGCAGACTCAAAAAAAAAAACCAAAAAAAAACACATATTTACAACTATATACAAACACTAAACAGAATATATAATGGACATTCCAAGGCAATTTACCTTTAGGCACTAAAAGGTGTACATCAATACAAATGATCATAAAGTCACATCTGATCCACCTCAGATTTACGCTAAGACTAGAGCTCAGCCATATAATTTCACCTTTGATACATGCTCTGATAACTCCTACAATTGAACTTGGAATGGAAGCGGGATGAGATTGGGATGCTGCACAGGGCTGATTATGTTCTGCATAAAGAGGTTTCTTGGCTTCGCTTGAGGAGAAATCATACGATCGGGCTTATGAGTGCAGTATTTTGTTGAGACAGACTCTATGAACATAGTCAATGGACTGAATGCCAGTGTCAAGGCAGTTTTCATGTTTTTTATATTACACAAATATCTTTTCATAGACGAAATAGAACTATTCATCACTGAGATTCTGCATTTTTGAGAACCGCATGCTTCTCTGCAAAAACAAATCTGCAAAAATATGAAAATATATCATATCCATACTTAGATAATGCATTTTGCTGAGGATTTTCATTTGTCAGGAAGGCTGAAATTTTTACCAAGAGTTCGTGTTCTAGCTGTACGTTGATTGTGAATGTAGTAAAAACTTTGTTGCATTCCTCATTGCAATAAAATCTTTTTTGACTACAATACAGATTTAACAATCTAACTATATAATGACGCTATAGAATAGAATATTAGTAGAATATTTTTTTCCACAAACTTTACAAATGTTGAGGGATCATGCTGGTTATTTAGATCAAGACTGCTGTTTTTCTCAAAGTGCAGCTAGTCTTCATGTTGAGAGCAGTTTTGAACATCAAGATGGGTGACTTATAAGTTACTTTTAAGTTCTACAGAAATAATTATGTATGCTTCCATTTTCAAGACTATGCAAATATATGCGTCTGTGAAGTGTTTATGTGTGTATAATTAAAATGACGGTTATGTGCCTGACTGAACTTAACTGAAACAAACTCAATTTTCAACAAACTCACTGTACTGTGCTTGTTCTAAGCACAAGCAGTTATACCTACACTATTATCAGATATAAACTGTTACTGAAATACAGAGATCATTACGTGTTGATCAGTACTAGTGGCTTCATATTCAGGCAACAAAGTACATGGTGCTGTGTAGAGGATGTTAATGCACTCCGCCACTGATCTGTCCTATATATGTCCATAGAAACCTATGGGGCAATTCAAATGGTGGTTCAAGAGATAGATCTGTATGGCTTTGGCCGAGAACTTGGAGTACTGTGGTAGACAGATAGACAGACAGGTAGACTTGGATAGTTTGGGTGTAGTGTGTGTGTGTGTGTTTCTGCTGTTCTGAGGTCTGTGTCCTTTAGATGTCCATGTCCACAGGTCTCATATCTCCTGTCTTGTGCTCCCGCACCCACAGCTCTCTGTCTTTGGCTGGGTCCACACTCTGGAGGAGCTGGTCCACTGGCTCCAGTGTCTACAACACACCATTTAGACTTTGGTACAGTGGAAAACTGTATTAACCACATCAACTACCTAAAATAGAGATATTCAACTCTAGAGCTTGAATCCCATTTCCAGTCCTGGTTTCTGTAATCACTGGTCCCATTTCCTACATTTGTTCTTGAGAACTCGTTTAAGAACCACTGCATTACAATTAAATGAGCTGTTACTGCACCTTTAAGTCTGAACACCTCCAGTGAAATTATACATATGTTAACCCATTCTGTACAGGGAACAAACGTAAGTATGACATTTTTCTGCTAATTGTAGTGCACAATATATTTGCAGAGTTTAACACGTTGAAAATAATTAAAATGTTTGACATACTGGGAAAAAATAATACGTAAGTTTGAAATATGCTATAACTTTGCACAGCCCATTTTTCCCCAATATGTTAAACATATTAAATTCAGCAAATAAACTGTAATTGTGCATTAAAATATGCAGAAGTGTGGTCTCTGTAGATGATGTGTTAACTTATTTGACCAGGGATGCCCAAACCTTTGCATATGACTATACGTACATGTAAATGACCTCTGTTCTGGTGCCTTGCCTTGTATTCTGCCTCATTCAATATTCATATTTAAAGTGTATAGACTGGGGAGTAAGCGACATGTTTTAAAACTTTACCAACATTAACACATCAAACTCTAATTTCAAAAAAGTGAAGAAAATGTGTTTTTTGTGATGTTAGCCCATTAAATTGCATCACAGAATCATGTTTCTCAACTGCAACCCTGAGGACTCACTGAGGCTTCGCACTTGGCTGATGAGCTGGATCAGTTATATCAACGATTCAATGAACCACCTGCCATTACAAAACCCAGGGTCAGTAATAGGATTCTAGCTGAAGTTGAATAGCCCTGTTAGCCTCTAAAAGCATGTACAGATTAGCAATATTTTCAGGTCCGATCCAAATTTTCATTCTTAAGTCAAGATTCGATGACATTTTTGCTATGTGTTAAAATGCATTGGCAAACAGTATTAAGTAATACAAAAGCCTTAACTGCCTCACATAAAGCCTTACATTGTTTGTCTCCATTTTAAACTCCCCAAAATTGACATACCAACATGATACAAAAGCACAATTAATATATGTGTGAGTCTGACACTAAGCATTAACTATAACTAAGTTTTGATTATAATTAATATGCTGGTTGTATGAGTAGACTATGAGGAATTGTGAATTCTGTGACCCTCCAATGGATCCTTAGAATTCTACGGGTTAAAACATTTTTCCTGATCTGGCAATTGACTTGACCATGTGCTGGAAAGAGTGCTCATTCAGCCTGTCGTCTTGTTTTGAGAGAGCATGCCAATGCGTAATTGCAGCAGGCTTCTGCGCTAGTGTTTGTTACGGCACACAGCTCTTGGAGTTGGCTGCCAGCCGCTGGTTAAATCTGCAGCTTTCACTCGTACACACCCACAGCCCTGTGGCAGGTGTTCACTCTCCCCCTGCTCAGCCGCCCTAGTGACCAGGCACAGTCAAAATGCTAAGCAGCAGGATTTGCTAACGCATTTAGCCCAAGGTAAAAGATTTAGTGCTTGTAGTTTCAGTAACAGGATCAGTCACAGGATCGTGACTAATGCCTTGCTCGATTGGTGGGCTGCTTGGTTTTGCACAGGCTAAGAAATGCTGGATCTGCCAGTAGGTCAGGACCTGATACTGGAAGCTTCAGGCATCAGCAGGATGATGGAACTCTAGGGAGAGTTACTTATGATTAGTTATGCAGTCTCTGTGTCACAATTATACATGCAAACTGTTAGGAGACGTGTCCAAACGGAGTGGCTGCCAGAGAGAGAGGTAATTAAATGTAACATCTGTTATAGTAGTGATCTTGCATCATACAGATGAAGGCTGCCCAACTTGGTGGTAGTGTGGATAACACTGGGAAAAAAATCTTCTTGCAAATCTTTTTCCAATATTACATGAGAGCCTGTAACTATGAGGTGTAATTTCTGGACTGATATGATAACCAATAATTATGTCAATGTTTTCTATCACTTTATGTACATATTTTAGATTATTTAGCAGACAAAGAATCAAACCTTGGAGTCCCATATTTGAGGCTGTGTCATTATCCACTACTCTATCTATTCGTGTAAGTTTAAGAGATCACTAGTGTGTATATGTGTATTGGTGCGTGCACAAGCTAAAAATAGGACACTAAATGATTGTTTGTAATAATCATCTGTAATTCCAGTATCAGATCAGCAAATAACACACACCGTGCACCATTACCATAAAGAACAGCATATGGCTAAATGCTGCAAACGATAAGTGCCATTACTCAAGACTTCAATGACCTAAATCAGGATTTTACTGGAAGTCACTTAAACCCATTCTGTATAAGACCACTGCATTATTACCTTAAGCTGAATGCTGATCATCATTATCAGCTATTAATGAATGTGCTGCGGGAGATCTTTCATGTGTTTGGGGTTCTCTAAAGCTCTCTAAAAAGAGATACCATATTTGAGTATATAATTTCTCACACCTCCGTGACTTTGTTGAAGGAAGCTGAGTAGCAGATTGTGACGAAGAAGTTAAAGACTCGACAACTTAACGTGGAGGCTGGTGTGCGCTGTGCAGGAGGATGATGGACAAAAGGTATATCCTTCCTGCTGCTTCGCTACTAAGCTTTTTAGTTTTTTAGGGCATTTTCACACTTAAGTTTGGGTCCATTTGCCGTGAAAGTTTGGACAAATTGTGCACACACAGGCAACATATGACTGTATGAAAACAAACCTGTGATAATGAGCGCCCCCCCCCCTCCTCCAAACAAGCCAAAACATTTTAAAAATGTGTACAAAAGTCTCTTTCATTCTAAGGGTTCTTACTACTATCAGTGTTAAACTGAGAGTTGAATGTGTGAATTTGTGATTTATATAATGTAATGTATATAACTTGGGATTATATATGTTGTATATGATGTTTATGTTGTGATGTTATGTATTATGTCATGTCTTTTTAATTATGCTGCAAGCAAATTGTCCTAGGAAGGGACAGTACTACTACTACTACTCACACTTTGGTTGAACATGTCTGTCTCACGGCGCAGAGTAGTGTACTGACGGAGGTGCTGCTGAATCATCTCCACCCTCTCCACCTCAAGCCTCTCCAACTCCTGCAGAGAACAAGAAGAAATGGCTGATATGCAGATAACTGGGAATTAACTGTAAGACTCTTAAACCTATAATTAGACTCTTAAACTTCTTAAAAAATAAAGGAACCGAATGCCATAAAAAGGGGTTCTTTCAATGCCATAGAACAGGGTTGTTCAACCCTGGTCCTGGAGATCTACCATCCTGGAGATTTTAGGTCCAACACACCTAGCTCTAATGTTCAGACACCTCTGAAGACCTTCATTAAATAGATCGGGTGCGTTAGATTAGGGTTGGAGCTAAACTCAGCAGGATGGTAGATCTCTAGGAACAGGATTGAGCACCACTGCCATAGAACTATTTTTAGTTCCCTAAAGAAACTTTTAATGTATTATTCTTTAATGAACTTTTGTAAATAAGATGTATGAGGATAAAGAAGCTTTCTGTATAAAATCTGTATAAAAACTGACCATGACTCTAAAAAATGAAGGTTACTACATGGTTCCCAAACAGTTCTTTAAAAAGCTCATGTGATGTAAAGATTTTTTTAAGATTAAAGATTTTTCTGTCCTAATTAAAGATTTTTTTAGGCTTATACAGGATTATTGATACAATTAGAAATTTAAGACATCTCTGTAAATATGAAAGGGGATAAAGATTTGAAAAAAAACATGTGACGACGACTAAAACTGTGTAGCAGTGTCAGAATATTTTTATTACCAAACTTGTCGTAACCATCTCCTCAAACCACTTGGACTGGGCCTGATTGTAGAGGTCCACACAGCGCATAAGGTCATCACCTATTGCAGGCAAAAGCAGAGGCAAGAGCAGATGTTTCAGATATCTATAGCAGGAAGAACACAAACCTGTGCAGTGGAGGTGGATTACAGAACTGGAGATGAGAAATGCTAGTATAACACCTACAGTGCACAAAGTCACAGGTACAGAGCTTCTTTAACCAGTAGGGGGCAGTCCCAGCCCATAAATCAGTTTTGTCAGAGCATTCCACATTTTCAAAGTAAAAAAAAACATTTTTTAGTGTGGAAGCCTGGCAGCACGGCTCTCGCTGAGCGGAATTATCAGCAAGGATTTATATTTGGCTTTACAAGTAATGCAAAATGAAAAGCGATATGACGCAAAAGACAAAATATTGAACCCTAGAAATAAAGTGACATCTCAATCTATATGGAAATGAGGCCGTGGTTTTAATGACATTTTCCTCAGTAATTGGGGCAAAAGTGATAAGTGACAGAGGGTAGGCAACACATAACTATATCTGATGTTTCCCACTGATTTAAAGCGAATTGTGTGTAGGTGTGACTCGTGAGAGAGGCAGAGAGAGAGAGAGAGAGCAGGAAAACAAAAAAAGGTGGATGGAACCTCAGCGCAATGAAATATGCAACCTAGTGTGTTGTTCTGAAGGAGAGCTGGTATTCAACAAGATTTGGTATGTATTATTTTAACAGTACTCTAGTTAAAACCACCTGTATTACATATAGCTATAGCTAAATAACACTGGGCAATATTTCTATTGTTTGTTATTCAAAGCGTAAACAGGATAGAGTGCTCAGTTATTGGTAGTAACAAACACTCATAATACCACTTGGTAGATACAGTTAAATGCAAGTGAACTACAGTTACTGCAGACATATTGCACTATGCATTAAGGCTGTAACGATTTCAATGCAGTAAAGCAAATAAATAAAACATTAACATTCAAAATACTATCTTGAAAATTAAAACCAATAGGCCACTCAGTCTCTTCTGAGGGTCTCTTGTTTGCCATGTTTTATGGAAACCACTGCCAGTGACTAAAACCAGGCACCTGGGTGCATCCCATGTCTTTCTGTTTTGTTTACTGCTCGGATCACTAATTTGCAAAAGGACATGCTACTTAGCAATCTTATGTTTTGAAACCAATGTGTATTTATCTGAGCCACACTAATTCAGTGTTCAGTGTGATGCTTGCTCTACCATTTAAGAATCATCTTTGTGCAAAGATGCTTTTGGGAAACTTAGCCCTGTGTAGTATTTAATTAGAGCTTTTAAACAAGTGGTGTCATAGTAAACTCATTAATAACATGTTAAATGATTAATACCACAATTTTTTTTAATGACACTAACACATTTTCCCTGTCTGACCCTTTGTAGCCATCCGTATTTCTACCCTAAAGCCCAGCTGCTTGTATGCTGTATGTTGCTATGATAGAATCTGCGACTGTAGCCCTGTCCCTCAGATAGAGCTTTTAAATAGCTCCATTGATGCACTGCTTCTTAAACAATAATAAAAAAAACTTTCTTTATGTCAACTTTGAGCAAATAATAAAATAAAGGTTGTTCTCTGTATTTTTCCTGACTTTTACTTGAAATTCCCTCCACAGACTATGTGGCTGTGCAAGAACCTGATTCACACATTTGGTGTGCTGCATAAGGCATGTCACCCTATGAGGCAGAGAACCAAGCACCAGCATGGTACTCTTCAATGCCTGTACGTCAGTCCGGCTAGTGGACTCTATGTCCTCTGCCTGGACGCGGACTCTGGGAAAATACTCTCCCACAATGCGTCACGCAGTTTAGAGCTTTGTGAACCGCATCCTGTGGGTTGTTGAGTTCCTCTCACGTTAAGGATGAGTGAGTGGCCAGTGCAGGACAAATCCAGCATTGATACCACTCGCACGGTGAGGCCAGAAGCTTAGCGTGCTGGACTGTCTTTAATAGCCCACTGGGGCTATTATCCCACCATAAAAACACAGATCACCACACTGGACCTCCAATTTCCATTGCTGTCTAGATCCAACGGGAACTGGCTCCTTTTTTAAGCGCGGGATCCTGGGGCTCGGCCAAGGCACTTTCTGCCCCCACGCAGGGGCTTTCGCTCGGCCTGCCCGTCACGCCTCTCACCCCTTCTCCAAACAGCGGCTGAAACTCTTCCCCAACCTAACTGCATAACAATGGCAGGCAATTTGTGCTCCACGCTAGAGCAGCCTGCGGAAAAAGCTGCTTATGCAATGCTAAAGAAGGAGCATAGGGTGATGCTGGGCTTATTTCAGAGGCAAAGCTGTCCTGATAGAGCGTGGATGATAGTATGAGAGGAGGAGAGGGAAGTGAGGGTAGAATGAAGTCTCCAGCACAATAAATGCAAAACTGAAAAAAACGTAGACATTAATTGCAACTGCATTCAGTGCTGTGCAATATATTGCCTATACTGATTTATACTGATAGACAACATTCACAGACAACACACAAAGTGTTACATTATTCTGTTCCATTAAATAGTGGCATCTCTGTTGAAAAGCAGTTTGATTTTAGTTTTTTAACTTCTATTTAGTGCACTTTGCACATGGCATGCAGGACCCACGATACATGTCATTTGCTGGCTGCTTTAGATTTGAAAGAAAAGTTCAAAATACATAAAAACTACATTTCTTTGTGGAAATGTGGTTTCTCTTCGGTTAATGTTTACAATACTGCATAATTCCTTTTGGTGTTATTTTTAAGAGATAAGAGAACAAAACAGTCCAATCATAACATACTGTTTCTGGTTTGTTAGATGTTTACTCATACTCAGGATGCATGGGTTTATTACTTTATTATTGCAAATCACTTTTCACTCGTACATTATTATTGCAAACTTTTTTTTTCTCTCTAATTTAGTCATTGCCAGTTTGGAGACCGCAGAGGTCTCTCCATTACACAATGCTACTGTGGTAGCTTTACAAGCAAAGGCAAAATGTTCTTTACTTTTATTGCAAGTGAATGTAAAAAGACTCATTTCCTTCAAGTCATATGAGCAGCACCACATCTTCTTTGAACTGCCACTAATGCAACAATACTGGACAGCTTGACATACTTGAAGGAGCTAACATCTGCTAACAGATGCCTGTGTTGGCTAGCATCGTGCTAAGTGATAAGAGGAGAGTGAGAGTCATGCTTCCCACCCAGAGTGAGACCAATTGTGCTTTCTTGGACTCCCAGTCTCGGACACATGTGGCACCACTAGGGATGAACTCTTGATGACAGGGCAACCGCTTAGTTATAGTGATATACAGTGGCAAAAAAAGTACGTGGACCCTTTGGAATGACCTGCATTTATGTAAAAAATGTCTTAAAATATGTTCTTCAACTAAGTTACAATAAAGAACAAACACAATTTGTTTAAAGTAATAACACAAAAATAATGTGCTGTTGTTGTCCATATTGAATACATCACTCAAACAGCCACAGTGTAGGGTGGAAACAAAGCAGGCTAATGACTTCGACAAAAACTAACTGGAGTCAGAAGTTGGCAAACCTGGAATCCAATTAAAGAAATGAGATTGGAGGTGTGGGTTAGAAGTACTTTGACTACTGATAACTACTCATGTTTGATCTTTACTAGAAGCATATGCTGATGTGAAACTTGCCTCGCAAAAAAAGAGATCTCAGAAGACCTACGATCAATAACTTTTGGTTTGCATAAAGCTAGAAACGGTTACCAAGTAATCCCAAATAGTATAGGTATTCATCAGTTAGTGTTGTTTCTACTCTCCCTAGAAGTGGGTGCCCAGCAAAGATCACTCCAAAGGCACAACAGAGAATGCTCGGTGATGTAAAAAAAGAACCCCAGGGTAAGAGTTAAAGGCTTGAAGGAATTGGTTAACATTTCTGTTTTATGAGTCTGCTCTCCAAAAAAAATCTGCTGCACGCCTGAACTTTGATGAAGCTACTGGGAAAATGTTTTGTGGACTGATGAAAGTTCAGGAAGAACACACAGCACTACATATGGTGTAAAAAGAGCACTGCCTACCACCATGAAAACAACATCTCAACAGTGAAGTATGGTGGAGGGTACATCATGATTTGGGGCTGCTTTGCTGCCTCTGGGCCTGGACCAATTGCCATCAACAAGTGATAATCAAATGAATTCCCATTTTTATCACAGTATATTACAAGATTATATCAGGATGGCTGTCCACCAGCTGAAGCTCAGTAGAAGCTGGGTGATGCAGCAGCACAATGACCCTAAACACTGAAGTAAATCTACTACAGAACAGCTTCAAAAAATAAAATCTGCCTCTTGGAGTGGCTCAGTCAGAGCCCAAACCTTAGCCCATTAGAGATGCTGTGGAATGACCTAAAGAGAGCCGTTCACTAACTTTTTCTCACTAACTCAACTACTAACTCAATGACTGAACTTTATACAAAGGAAATTGTGTAGCATATTTAAATTAAGCTCACAATGAGCTTAACTCAAGAAGCTCTAAGTGTTTTGTGGTTGTCGAAGAACGAACTTGGCTGAACAGTGAAGTGGAGGACAGCATGCTGGAGTCCTTATTACACTGCAGTCTGCTGGACTGTTTCTGACAGCTGGTGCAGGAGTACTAGACCAGCCTGAGATTTTAATGATCACAGAAGGAAGGTCCTAGCAGACACGGCCACTCATCAGTGCTGGTTCAATACTGGTTGAAAGTGAGAAGAACTGACAGAAATTCACAACACCTTAATGCTTGAGGATGCCTGCAGCTCACTGTATGAATGCAAACACAGCATCTCATTTGTGTTTTTCCAGAAAGCTCATAAATAAATTCTTAAACCTTAGGAGTGGCCAACAGAAACAAAAACAGCAAGCTGGGTTATGAGCTATTGCTTAATGATTATGATCACATTGAAAGCGACATTGCTTGCTTGGGGACAGAAGAATGTGCGAGAGCACTAAGGCCCCTGACCTGCTTGTGTGGATTTCCGCCGGGCCTTCTTGATGTCCTCCTCTGTCTTGTTGCTCAGCTTGATCTCCAGCTGCTGCGTCTTCACCTCCAAGTCCTTCTGTCTGTCCGCAAGAGCCTTACGGGCCTACAGACACACAACCAACAAGCCGAAGACAACAAGGCATTAATATAAAACCTACAACTACCCTCATATAAGCTTTGTTTACAGTAAAATGCAAACGTTTGGGCGCCCTGGTCAAATGACGTTTTCTTAATGTTCTAAGTGAAAATAAGTGAACACATCCTCTACATTGAACATATTTCTGCACATTTGAATTTACAATTATTGTTTATATGTTGGGAGAAAAAAAAATATTAAATATGGCATTTGCAAAAGTTAAAACTTTTGCATACAGCAGTAGTCTATCATTATTACTAAGGATTTTCACCCAGCATCTCATTTTTCCATAACTGTCCAAAGTTACCTAGATTTGTTTTTGAATGAAAGCCTAAAAGGATTATCCTTAAATGCCTAGGACTTGCTAGCAGATCCTAGCTTCCATTCCTTAATCTTTCAACTTAGAGTTACAGTTTACAACTGATTGTGCATTGTTTTCCATGTAGTCAATAAATAATAAGCCTTAGGATTTATTAGGCCTTGGAATTTAAGAGGCTAAAAGAAATTTTTCAACAGAACTATCCAATAGGAGGTGGTCAGTCATCCCGCTTGTTTAATTCCCTGCAAAGAGTAAAAGATGAATTTGGTTGGTTTTGCTGTCTGAGCTGAACACTGCTGAATATTAATGCAACACGTGAGGTGGCACTCTGATGAGTTCAGGAGAGCACTTTACCAAACCATCTGCTGAGGATGAGTGAGTCTGGGCACAGATACAGTACGACAAGGTAGCTGTGATGCATACAGCACAATCTGTTAAGCTAACAGTTGCTCATTTCAATTTGCGAAAAGGTACTAATATAAATAAAGGAAAATGTGTACCCAAAACATGACTTTCCATCACTGTACAAGTTCATCAAAAGCTGCAAAATGTAAATTTATGCTGTAACAGATTGTAATTTTAATTTTAACCCCTTAAATGTGCTGTCAGTATCAGATAAATGGTTGTCATAATTTTATAGCTTATATTTATATTCTTTATACAGCATTATATGACTGTCAGTTTTTACCTGTAATGCCCTTATACAAAAGATTAGGTTCCTGAGCATTTTATGGTTTGTTATGTTTATGGTCTTTTGTGCTACAGATACAGATTGCAATTAAACATTTGTGTGCTCACATTTAATATGCATCTAGTTTTATTGTGTTTTGATGGAAAGCTAGTTTAAATTACATTACCCTTCTATTTGACTGGAAAGAAGACAGTTACAACTCTCATATGACACCCACCTTTTGAATGTAGCTTATGAAATTAGAAAGTTATGAAGAATATGACGAAGTGCGTTTTGGAACCACTGGTGGTCCCAAGCAGTTATCTCAGGTGCCTAATGAGTATTGCACATTTGGGTGAATCTGGGTGAGCATATATCCACAAACAGTGGACAATTGTGGAGATTAAAAAAAAAAAGATACATCTGGAGTCATACCTTCTCTACGGCCGCATAGCGACTGACCAGTTGTTTTCTCAGGTCGGC
The DNA here is from genome assembly GCF_904425465.1 of Colossoma macropomum. Taxonomy (NCBI): domain Eukaryota; kingdom Metazoa; phylum Chordata; class Actinopteri; order Characiformes; family Serrasalmidae; genus Colossoma; species Colossoma macropomum. The sequence goes on along the minus strand of NW_023494801.1, from coordinate 14,992,600 downwards.
GATGTGGTGGTCATATTTCTTCATGTCCTTCTTAAAGTTGTCTCCTCTGAATGTGAGCAGTGGCTTCTCCACCTCACTCTGGAGCTGCAAGGCAGAGATGTGGCGGTCAGTGCATACAGATGGATTCCACACATTACTCTGCCCACCGGCCCAGCGCCTCAGCAGCTTTCAGCTACTGCCCACTCAACTGTCCCTCAGTGCTGTTAGCCACAGACCTGACAGATTGTGAGGATGTGTGTTTTGGTGTGTGTAGGTGTACATGTCAGTGGATCTGCTGAATCCATGCATGTTTATGAATATGTGTGTAAATACGTGCACTGAATCCAAGCAGTACCTTCAGTGTTCGGCATTCCAGGGTTTTTTTGTGTGTTCTTTCTCAATTTGTAAGTGCCTGCAAGAGCAGTGCTACAGACGTAATGATTTGAGGTGTGTACTGTTGTCTAGGGCTGCTAGGCTGTGCTTTATTTTTGGGGGTATGTGTTTGGACTACAGTTTCCGCCTCAGCAATAATTATGATGTGGCCTGATAAAGCACATTTTTTTTCCTTGGGTTTCCAGAGAAAAGAAAGTGCTCTGAAACAGGTCCATTTTTTCATTTTCTTCAGGTAAAATAAAAAAAAAAACATGGACCAGTACCACACCAGTGAATTAATCTCTATTTCCCTAAAAGAAAAAATATGGTCAAAAATCTAATTTACACAATGTTCCCCTTAGCCCAAATGTAGTCAATAAGCCAAGACATGCCTGTTGTCCAAACTTTGCTACTTTGGGTTTTTATTGGAGTTACTTGAGTTATTGTTCCACTGTTGCTCTTAGCAGTTGCAGTTAAACAATGCTGAAATCTCTAGACAAGTGTATGACACGTAGGACTAGGACAATAAGCAATTTGGAAAAATCAGTGAATCAGGACAAATTTACTGATAAATGTCGATATTTTCATTATTTAAGATCGCTGGTATTCTACAGCTCCATTCAGAATATCTAGGGCAATTTCCATTTGTGCCAGAGTGGGGTGCCCAAGCCTTAAAGCCTTCTCACACAAAAAACTAGGTAGAACCACAAAAAAATCAACTTCAAAACAAAAGGCAAGTTCTGAAAATGTACACATTAACACTAATGCCATTTTTCATATCATTGTTGCTTGTGGTTTGTTCGCTCCTTCGAAGGCTCAGAGCTTCGAGCTGAAGCACAGCCTAGAACTCTATCACATACACAGCGCCGGCTTTTGAGTTTTAGCTTTTAATTGTTGTTGAGTTTATTTTAGCAGAATTGGTTGGGTCACGCTGCACTGACTGAATGAAAATGATAACTTTGTTGCTACTTGATGAATCCACTTTTTTTTCTTCATCTGCTTTTTTATACATAAAAAACATTGTTGACAACTAAACTTTAACCTCTTATTGACCAGAGTATATTTTAGTTTTTCCATCTGAATTTACATGACCAAATCGTAAGGCAAATAAACGTAAATTTTTATTTTTATATTTTTTTTAAAAGCTCCCCTCAAATTAACAGAAAATGTGTTTTATCACAGACGTATTATTTTATAAAAATAATTTTTACAGAGCAGATCACTGAAGAGATACCATCTGTTAGCCCAGATTTGTGGAAAAATTGGTCGACTTTCAGTAGACAAAAAAAATTGTGACTTCAGCTTCTTCTATTACAAGGGTTTAAAATTACATAACCCATCTATTTGCATTTTGGAACTAAGTGCATTTTGGAATCACTGGTGGTCTCAAGGAGTTAAAAAGGTTAACTAATATTATGAATGAAAAATGTCGCTTCCGATAGCATCTCTCTGTTTATTTTCTCACAGGAGTGAAGCAAAACCAGAACTGGAGTTTCAGATAACAAATCGGAGCGCAAAACTCTCACAAAATGGAGAGAAAAAACAGTAAATTCTGTTTACATTGAATGCCTTGTATCAATATCTATCAATAAATTGATAAGGTGTCCCAGCCCTAGTGAGAATTTAGGCATACAGTTGGCAGGATGCTAATTTAGGGAGGTATAAGCTTCCATTACTTGGTATCTACATTAGCCTCAAAGCCCCAGTGCACGAAACTAAATTAAATTAACAATAGAATTGATCTTCGGACACCAAACAGGACCTGGCTGATCAACCACATTTGGAGTGAGTGGAAAATTTTGTAAATCTTTTGCAAAACTACTCCTCTAACCCATACAATTCTGGGATATTTACTGAATATCATACAGTGCATAACTAAAAAAGTGTGTTATGCTATGTTTCAGTGTCTGCTACCTTTGAGGAGAATTTAAGATGAACCTCTGCTTCATCAGCAAGACTCTTCTTCAACTGAGCCCAAGCCTCTCCAAGAGTCCTAAACCGTATCAGAACAGCACCACGGTCAAATAAAGCCATAGTACATCCAGATCTCTGTACAGTAATCTTCTACAGAGTGTGCTACTGGCTACGGATACTAGGGGTGTAACATTACACATATTTTAAGTATCATTTTTAATTCTGAGGTCAAGATTCAAGCCTCATTTATAAAACATTTATATGCACACATCTGATCATAAAATGATTTTAAAGTGATTTTAAAAAATGCAATATAAATTGCAATTATTTACTGAGTTTAACATCTTGGAAAAAAAATAGCATAAAATAGAAAAAGTGCTGTACCTTCTGCACAGGCCACATTTTATGTTTTTTTCCCCCAATATGTTAAATTCAACAGATAAAGTAACTATGCATTAAAATGTGCATCTTAAGCATGAATTTAGAAATGAAATTCATGTATGTTTTATAAATAAGGCCTGTGATTATTCACAGCAGTTTACAGGAAAGGTGGTAAATGAGAGACTCTCAGAAGAGACCAGGGGGAGTGTCTATGATACAGCTGTAAATGTGGACACACTGTTTTACACTCATTCATGTTTTCAGACTTTAGTTCTTTATTAAAATCATTCCATCCTTAAGGCATTTATATCTCTACACAGCGCCTCTCTGCAGAGCATGTTAGAGGCTACGGATACGCACGTCTGCAACTCTTTGGCTCTACATACCCTTCCTCTTGCGCTGCCAGTGGGATCTGGGAGAGCTTGGAGAGGTTCTTGGCGTACTCTTCTTCAATCTTTATTCTAGTGCATAGAGGGGAGAGAATGCAGGGAAGAAAAAGGTCAGACTCGGCAGCGTGATGTCACAGAGAATTTCCTGCTTGTAGACAAAAAAAAAAGGTATCCAAAAGCGGAAAAGCCTTAAAGGGTTAAGGATTATTCTAAGCTATATAATAGTATAAAAGTAGGATTAAGTGTTGCGTTTATGCAGTCAAAGATGAATTAATTACACTGGGAAGCTGCAGCGAGTGAGAGCCTGTTTTTTTTGAGGTATATTTGTTTTTATGAGGTTATGTTGCACTTTTATTTCCTTTTAGTATTTTATGTCTTGTTTGGCAGTTGGAGTTTGGAGGTTGGATGAGATATCAGTACTGTGTACTCTCATAGCTTCATTCACAGCTTTATGATAATAAGGAAGGATTCTTTGAGCTGTATGTCACATAACAGTGCAGATATGTATACAGACATATATTTTGTTACACCCACAGTGGCTGTTGCTTTATATTTATTTGGATTATCTGTTTACCACTGTATTCTGTATTGTCAATTTATCTAATGTACCATTTCCAACATGACAAATAAGCCAGTAAAGTGGTTATGATTTACATCCGATGACAAACAGAAGGCAATACAAGATTGCTAAGTAGGGCTGTACATCTCTGACCCCACAACAATTCGATTCAATCATGACTCTTGAGGAAATCTGACTGGATGAACTACTTACACAGTAATGGAATATACACAATAAAAGTAATACACCAAGCTGTTACCCAATTTTCCCCTAATTTAGTCTTTGACAATTTCTACCTACCTATCTAGGGTTTCTTCTATCAAATGACATCTACCAATCTAGGAGCATGAGTGCCAACATATCCTTCCTCTGAAACTCACGAAACCAGCCACCACTTGCATTTTTATGCCCCTATTGCTGCTGATACTGATAAAATTCATGTCACAAATATTTCTAAGTAAACCACTGTATCACGGTATAATATTTAAGTCAGCATTAGTAAAGTTCATGGGTCCATGCTTCCTCAACAATGGTGCTCTACGCTTACAAAAAACATCTTACAAACCTGACATAGCCGTTTTATTATCTTAAGATTGCAACAAAGGGAACCTTACATAGTGTATGTCTACCAGTGTGGAAACAAGGACACCTCCATTTTATGGAGCAGAATATTGTAATGCATTAAATGCTTGTTATTTTTCAGTACACCAGTGCAGATACATACATACATATTTGATAGCAAGTCAGCAGTCCTACTTTAATACTTCTACTTTATTTGTGAAGAAAGTATCCTGCTTAGACTGGCCTTACATGGGGAAAGTTTCATGACAGTAGTGGCATGTGGCATTTTGTACTCCTGTTGCTGGGTACCATAAACATTCCCATGAATAGCATGCACTTAAAAAAAAGGCACAGACAGGGGTTCCACATTTCCTGCGACAATACAGGATGAGAGTAAGCAGTAGGCAGAGTTGTGTAACAGGCAACCCCTGTTCTGAGGTGAGCAAAGAGCGGCTGACTCATTCCCCAACAGAGCGAGAGCTCGGAGAAAGAAAACCACGCAAGTGAGGTGGGTTCAAACATTAACACTGAAACTGACTGCTTCATTTGACTAAGTGGTCAGCTGCAGCAGAGACACCTTTTAGCTTGTCTTGAATCACTGACATGCCTGTGGTCGCCTGCTTTCACTTATCAAATCAAATCAAATCAAATTTATTTGTATAGCGCTTTTTACAACTGATGTTGTCACAAAGCAGCTTCACAGAAATCCGTTTAGAACAAAGTTTCAACATGAAATGTAAATCCTCCAGGTGAGCAAGCCAGGGGCGACAGTGGCAAGGAAAAACTCCCTCAGTTGAGGAAGAAACCTTGGGAGGAACCAAGGCTCACATGGGGGGACCCATCCTCCTCTGGTCAAACTACGTACAAAATTATTATTCTACTAATATTAATAGTAATAGTAGTAATAGTTAGGAGACTTCAGTGTAGAGTGGGCAGCCAGTCCAAGGCAGGTGGCGGTGACTGGGTTGTGGGTAACTGGTCTGAAGCGGGTAGCCGGAGAGCTCTACAAACAATCATCCAGCAGTGTCCGGCCGGACAGGTGAGCAGTCGTTTTCTCGGAAGAAAAGTAGGGAAATGGAGTTAGTTTAGTTCTGTATGGGTGTATGTATAGTAGTATGTAAAACATTTCCAGAGTGTGGCTAATGACTCCGGCAGATCTGACTATAACAGCTTAACTAAAAGGAGAGAACCAAAAGGGCACACAGACACGGGAGCACCCTGAAACAATCTGGCATTCCTCCGCTCCACCGTCCACAAACCTCAGTGATCGCGTGTGAGCGGCGGGACGACAGCACCAGTCTCAGTTTACTATAATTCCCTGCGTCCATGGACCCCTGGATCTGCTGCCTTTATCCAAGGGGAAACATTAGCTACCAAAAGCTAAACTAAACAAATGAGTTTTCAGCCTAGATTTGAATATTGCGACTGAGTCTGAGTCCCGAACATTTTCTGGAAGATCATTCCAGAGTTTGGGGGCTTTATAAGAAAAGGCTCTTCCCCCAGATGAAACCTTCTGAATTCTGGGAACTATTAAAAAGCCAGCACTCTGTGATCTGAGTAATCGTGGTGGCTCGTAATGGGAAATAAGGTCTTGCAGGTACTCAGGAGCGAGCCCATGTAGGGCTTTATACGTCAATAAAAGAATTTTGTAATCTATACGGAATTTAACAGGCAGCCAATGGAGTGATGATAGAACTGGACTGATATGATCAAATTTTCTAGTTTTAGTGAGAACCCTGGCTGCAGCATTTTGAACTAGTTGAAGTTTACTTAAATTCCTGCTGGTGCATCCTGATAATAGTACGTTACAATAGTCTAGCCTTGAGGTAATAAAGGCATGTACTAATGTTTCTGCATCGTGCAGCGATAAGGCATTTCTTATTCTGGCGATATTGCGAAGATGCCCAGGTAACAATAAAAAGTGTGTGCCCACTAATGTCTTTGTTGAAGCTGTTGTGAGGTTGGACAAGCTTCACAAAGAGCTTCCCATTGATTCTAGTAAGAAACTGAGGCACACAAAATTTTGGTCAAGACTTTTTTAGAGAGCATTATTCATTTCAAATGTTATTTAATGAAAAAACAGGTCACACTGTTATAGATCAGGTGTAGTCGTGTGAGCTGACCTTGGCATAGTGTCAAATTCATCCGGCCTAGGTTCTATGTGCTAAAACAGCATAATCCAGCTCGGTCGTGAATCATTTTACACTCAAAACTAAATGTCATGTAGCGGCTCTAAACTTATTCTCTAAAGTTATTAGGTTAAATGGGATTTTTGCCAGTGTTCTGTATAGCGTGTCTGATCTTGCAATAGAATGCATTTGTGACCAGAGCCTGGCTAGATCAACTGACAGAGAAGGTTGTGTCAAAACTATTGGTCGCTCATAACCTGTGGGTGTTTCTGAACTCGAGCGGACTGTTGGTTGCCATAGTTTCACTGACGCCAAGCACAAATCAGGAATATTCCTGCTAAAAATAAAAATTCTGGAGAGAAATCGCTTGTCTATAAATTCATTCCCTGTGTATATCTTTCTGTGCAGTGAGTGTGTGAAGAAAACTGTGTCGCCATCTATTTGTAGCAGAAGCACAGCCACTATTCCACCATCTCTAGTAGGAACAAATATCTAGAAACCGGAAATGGGACACACCGTTTCACCGCGCTGAAGATTAAGCGTGTACGACATAGCTCCCATTAGTAATTGCCACATTGCTTCGCTCCTAATTTGCATGAAGTTAAACTTGGCTCAACTTTGTCATGTCGTCAGTGTTCGTGCTGCCTCCTGTTGCCGGAAATTGCCAGCTCTCAGTGAAAATGAATGAATTCTGACCGCTTTGTAGAGTGGTGTTGCTGCAGGTGTGAACACAGAGTAAGCCATCCATAGTTAGAAATCAGCCCTGTTCTCTGGTTTAGTTCTTCTCTCAGGCAGCCAAATATGGACTGTTATAGATTTTATCTGAAGACATTCAGATGCCTATGGCGTTGGGTGAGCACCTGCTCAAAAAGATGTGGTGACACGTTATGGACAAAGTACTCTGCCTGGATGACAGCTATTGTGTGATATGGCACATCTAAGCCCAGTCTGAGCTGGATTAGTTTTACATGTGCTGAAAACCGTGCTCTGTCATTTACATGATTATTGACTATGCCCTTAGTTTTACTCAAACAAGTCTGTATTCTTTTAAAAGAATAACAGACATAGCAATGTGCGGTGTTGTTATTGTTTTTGGTTGTGGTGTCTGTAACAAAACACTGATGTGTATATCCGGGCTATGGCTTTTCAATCTGTGCTAACACTAGGAATTTGAAGAAATTCAAATCATACAAGTCTTCCAGTCAAATTACAGTATAGAACCTGCCTTGGTAAAACAAATCCAGCTCCGGTAGTGCTCTAGATAGCAGGTAGAATTTGGCAATTGCTAAAAAATCCTGAAAAAAAACATGGAAAACTATTGTAACAATTTAACTGTATGATTGTATTTCATGAAAATTACTGTCAAGGGTCAAAACTAGGGATCTGGGTGGATTGTATCAGAGTGGAGGGGAGGGGGAGGGGCTTAACACTCAAACGTTTTTTTTCTGAGGTCACTTTTAAAGCTGCATATTTTGAGGCTTATTTTGATATTGATGTGTAATGTTACACCCCTCAAAATTATATGGTTTAAGTCAGTAACTAAAAAAAGGAGGAGAACATGAGAGAACGTAAGTGGTGTAGCAGTTTATGGTTATGGAAGTGTTCCTGCAGTGCGAGAGAACTGGCCCCACAGGGCTAAAACTGGCCTACCTTTCTCTGATGAACTCAGCCATCTCTTTCTGCATCTGCTTGCCCTTCAGCTGCTTCTGCAACAGAACCTCGAAGCCTGACACTGTGGTGGTCCCTTGAGGGTCCTTCTTATCAGCCTAAAGAGCACAGACAGAGAACGGTAAACAAACACACATACACACACACACACACACACACACACACACACACAAATAAATATCACCTGCACCATGGTTTAAACAACATGAGGATGTGAGTCTCTATGTGTGTGCGTGTTAGTCAGTGAGTGAGGGGATGGGCTTGCATGAATCAGAGGGGGCTGTGTGTGGGTGTGAGGCCGTGTGTGGATGTGCATGATTCATGTAGAAGAGGGAACGTGTAGCTCATCATATGAGTAATTTTGAGTGTGTGAGTGTGTGTGTGTGTGTGTGTGTGAGTGTGTGTGTGTGTGTGTGTGTGTAAGGGCGGCACAGTATATTTTTCGTTTAATATTATTGTGATGGCTTTTGTATTAATAATACTGCAAGTTGCAATGTGCAAATGAGCCCTAATGTGATCCCTTGCTACATTTTTTAATATATTCATATGTATTTTTCCCACCTATCCACTATTATTGAGGTTCATAAACCAAAAACAGTCAAAAATCATTTTTGTATTCCTTAGTATTAAACTGTCTAGTGACTGTGCATTTAGACTAATATAAATGACATCTGTTCTGACAGTTTGCCCTGTATTGTGCCTCATTCTGTGCTGCACCACTATGACATGTAATGTAGGTAATAAATGCATCAGTTTTCATGGCATCACAACAACAGTGAATTCAAAATGGTTTTGCACCTTAGTTTCCATACACAGACTGTAAGAACTGGCAAGTGAATTGAATCACTGCTTCATTTAATCATAGTGATAAAAAAAATCATTCACAGTGTTTTGATGTGAAATGGTGCATTATAGAGAAACATACTTTGATTTCACTACAGTGGTGGTGACAGAAAACACTCATTATCAACACTATTCATTATCCACCATAACCATTTGACCTACATGTTTTATATGTGATGTCTATTACAGTAAACAGTGATAAATCTAAACGTGGGTACTATTTTGACTTATAACATCCTGTTTGCCAAGATATGAGCCCTAATGAATGTGTGTGTGTGTGTGTGTGTGTGTGTATGCATGTGGAGGTGTAAACTGCATGAGAATGGTTGCCCACGTATAATACAATGCTTACGCATGAGGACATCCAAATATGTTTACCTTTGACTGTGAGCATCTCTTTGAGCATCTCTCTGAGCATCTGTGTCTTTGTGTGTGTTTTTGTGTGTGTGTGCGCGTCTGGGAGCATCTGAGCAGCTGCCTTGGTGACAGCCACTCACGTGCTTCATCACACACAGCAGAGGCGTCACATCGTCTTCACACACTTGGCTTGAGAGGAGCAACGCTCATCCAGCACAAAAACGCCATCAGCCTGTCAGCATAGTGGCTACACACACCTTCACAGCTTCTCCAAAACCTGACTGCAGCAGCCACACACAGTAGTGAATCCTTAACAACACACTGGCTGATTTAATATTTCAAGTTAAGCTAGTTTCTTTAGGAAACACAGAAGAAGAAAGCAGGCTGTAAGAGGAATCCTGATTAAGTAGTGACAGCATCTTCAGTCATTAATCAAAAAAGTGAAGAGCGACACATGGATAATTCTATGCTGTGTCATTAATTTGAATATTTCTACAAAGAAGCTTTGTTCACTTTCCTAGGTTCCCCATGGTGTATGAGACTTGAAAGCTTACATTTTTTTTTATCATTACATTACATTTTATCATTTTTTATCAAGTGGAGAAATAGTCCTCTGAAATGAAGACGTGCATCGTTCTGTAGGCAACGTCATGTCCATATTAGGAACTAAGGGTGTCTTCTCCAGGCGAAAAATATGTTGCGGATTCAAAAATCTCTGCTGTCGTCCACTGTAGTAAACAAAAAAGTCAAAAAAGATGGTGCTGTCCTGTGTACATTTTCCACCCCAACTGTCACTGGATCCCCTTCCAGAGGTTTAGCATTTGAAATATGAACAATGCTGCATTCATGCCACAAGCAAACTAACACTCCTGTGCATTAAAAGTAACTTTATTGTTAAACTTCAACACTATGATGTAACAACACTAGCCACTCAAACTCAGAGCCGTGTAGAGAGAGAGTCGCGTCATCTCCGTTCACTCCAATGGACCATTTTTTTCCAGGCGGATCATGGAGCCTCTCAATAGTTCCCGGAATTTAGCAGCAAATACTAGCAGCGCAGCCGAGTTGCAGCAGAATAGACCGGTTGTGGTGCACTTTTAAAGGGTAAGACATTTAAAGAATAAGTTTGTATATAATAAGCACATCTGAATCAAATTAACATGTATGTTAAAGTATGTCAGTGGATTATCCCTGATTAAATTAGTAGATTTAGGGAACATTAACAGATAACAGATTAGGCTAGGATACTGAGTAAAGTTTAACACATAAAGTTAACTATAAACAGCCTAGTAATTGTAAATTCCCTGCTCTCAATGTCATTTCATCCACTGTTGTTGAATTTTAGAAAAAGTCTTCTAAACGTGATTTTTTGCGGGGTGGGTGGGAGTTAAATATTAGTTAAATATAAGATTGGGGCACGAGCTTGTAGAGTGGTGGTGGAGGAGGTAAAATGAGGATATCGTTATCCATTTTGGATTTCGAGCTAATGTAAGTTATACAGTAAAAAGAAAGAGCTATTTTCATGATACGTCACTATTGATGTGGATTTAGAGCGCATATTGGAGACTTTTTAAAGAGTAAACAAATATAAGACTTATGGATTGAGTGTTTGCAGGCTTTGTGATCCTGTAGACTGTTATCTGTACATTATGTTGCAGTTTAGTTGATTTTGGATTAATGGCAAGAACCACGGGGGGATTCAACTCAGCCTAAAGACTCCCTACAATAAGGCAGCACCCCCACCCTGCACCCTGAGTCTCAGCTCCCTGGGTTTTGCAATTCTTTACCTGTTCCTTATTTTTAATAAACAAAACATTAAGCTTCCCAGTGGTGTGGCTTTTGTTTGTGAAACGTATGCAATGTCACGTTTTTGTTGTAATCTTTAGTGATGGTAAGTAATTTAGTAATTGAGCCAGCAGTTTTTTCTTCTGTCCGTGTCAGTGGAGAAACCAAACATTTTTACTCCTTTCTCCGAGCGATTGAAGCATCTCCATGCAGCAGAGCAAACCATGGTGGGGACTATATGCAAGGACAACATGGAGAAAAGGACACAGACAAACTGCCTGCCATGCTATTCATGGTTGAGTTCATTATAGCTTCATTTAATCAATCCATTGCAGTAAATATGTGCATAGTAAAAATATAAGATACATAAAACATGTTTATATGTGTACAAACAAATATAAATAGATGTTTTTATTATGTCCTGTCCTGTCTGGATGTGATGTGTTTTAATGTACCCTTTTTAATAGCAGATTTTTGCATACGCAACCCAAACAAATTCCTTTGGCTCCTTCTCCTGTCCTTTCAGAAAGTCACAGAGTTTACAGTAGTTATTAAGTCATTAAGATTATCCAGGCATTGGGATTACTGAAACAACCATTAATTAAAGATGTGTTAATGTTAGAAAATTAATCTGATCTCAATTTTGAAACACTCCTTCCCTTCCCCTCCCTGTATATCAATAAACATTAGGATATGACTGATCTTAACTACCTTACAAGTTTAAGAACATAATATCTATAATACTAAAAACTCAAAGCAATAAACAACGACAACACACTTTGAAACCATGTTGATGTAAACCCAACATGTCAACAAGACAAGTAACGACAGCTGTTTAATCCTCAAATAGTGGCGATTTTTACTTTAAAATATATCATATTGTTGAAACTACATACAAATGTTGGTTTTCTATATAAATATTGTGAATCAATGCATTTATTGACTGTACCAAAAGACGCAGTTCTGTCACTCTGTGTTTATGGGTTTAAATTGCCCGCAAAGAACTTCCTGGAACTATCTGAAGCGTGCGTAAATCCCATGACCATCAAGCATTTTGAACTTCCGTTGACGCGACTCTCTCTCTACATGGCTCTGCTCAAACTATTGGCAAAGCAATATAAGCATGATACTTAACAAAGCTTGCTGGTTTGTGTGGAGCATATCAGCAAGGTTGTCCTAAAATGTCACTCTGTGTTTCCTTTTGGATTTTTCCATGTGCATTTGCATCAAAACTGGTCTGCAGAGGAGAAGATTATAATCTGAACTTGTAAAGACAGCGGTGGGACTGGCGTCCAGCTTATACGTCCCAGACGTCTTCCTTTCACCCTTCTTTAATAAGTGCATGTTAGGTACGTTTCCTGAGTCTGCTATAATTTTTAAGTAATTAAAAAAACTGCTGCTCGTCTCACTCTGACTGGACTCATGTGATTCTCATTGTCATGGTAACGTCTACACTAAGTGGTACTCTACACATGCACATAAATTTGGACCAGATTACTTGTAGTGAGCATGTAAACGGAGATTTCCATCAGATTGTTGAGTAGAGTGAGCATATAAACACCTCAGTCTTGTATGTAGCAATAATTGGCTCCTTAATGGCCTTATAATTCAGAGGATCCAGTTACATTTGGGGGAAAAATGAAAACCAGCAAAACGTATTGGTTTAGAACACATTTGTGATACTGGCAACTTTTTGTACACTCCATTCATTTTTCTTACAGAGAAAAAAAACAGCTTAGACCTGGAGTTCCTAATATTGGCATGGCGCTGACTACAGAATGACAGCATGATTACAGAGGCCTATTATGTCGAAAGTGTGAATTTTAAACTTTCATTCACAATGTCACATTAGCGTTAATAAGTAGGAGTTATTTTAGTCTGATCTGAATTTGGCAAAATGTTACTGTACAGTCTTGTTTATATTTTTGTTAATGTGTCATTTTGTGACACTAATCAAATGTAAAAATGTAAGTGCAGACTTGAATATCAAAATTACATAGTTGATTACTATGTAATTAATCTAGGTGTAATTGTTATATAATTATGTAAAAACCCAAAATTCATTATGCAAATTCAAGGTATAAGGCAACATCAGCAACTTCATAAGGGCTTTGGCTCAAAGCCCAACTGAAATCGTACACCTAGGACAGCTTTTTCTCATTCAGTCCTTGGTAAAGGCTATGATGTGTAATGCATGGATGCATTGAGTATGGATAAAGGTAAGATGGATGAAGCTTCTTTCTCTTGCCCCTTTCACCTTCCATACATTATTTTCCCTTACACGTTATCTTTCTGTCACAACCTCCCCACATCTCTCACCCAGAAATAGTCGCAGTAGCTCCACTCATTGGGTTTGAGGAGTTGCTGCTCAGGCGTGGAATGGGGCAGTGGGAAAGTGACGAAGTTGATCTGCAGAGAGAGGAGAGAAGAAAGACAAAAGTTAAAGGCAAGGACAATAAAAAAAAAAACGAGTACTAGGCATACGTACATGAGATGCAAACTGTGCACAAGCCCTCCTTCTAAATGCACTTCGCAAGGTGCAGGGTTTAAAGAGCACAGTGATACGCTGGAGCCGCCAGCATGCTCAGGCATTCAGTGCTGAAGAGACAGTGGTGTTAATAAGTGGTATAATAATGTGGTGTAAATAAAAAGTTCTTTCGTGTTCTCTACAGGGGTGTAATTCTTCTCTTGTTCAAAAACAGTTGGAAAGCAGAATATGAGCGTATTTTGTGGCCACATCAAGGTACATTTTGCACTACATCCTCTCATATTTGTACATCTGGCCTAGAGTTTTAATAGTGTTATTCTGTGAGTAAATATTCTTTCAGCATGTGTTCAAAGCCTGGCCTCAATTTATGACTGCTGTCATTGTTACAGAAAGTCGCCCAGCAGCACACTTCTAAGACATTACTGCTAATTTACAGCAGGTTCTAAGACAGAAAATTTCATGCAAAACTGGCAATGCCAACTGCCCAAATTTTGATAAAATTGAACAGGATATGTAATCAGGTGCACACCCAAAACATCCACCCATTTTCCACATTGTTCACCACCCCCCCGTAATGCAAGTGTTGGACTCCAGTCCTTGCGGGTCACAGCACTGCAGAGTTTAACAATCTGTCTCACTGAACACACCTGATTTAACTCATCAGCAAATTAGTAAGGCCTTCAGGTACTGAATTCAAGTGTTAGATAAAAAAAAACAGCAATCTGTGCAGACACGTGGCCAGGAAAGACTCCAGTTTGACACCACTGCTGTAATCCATATGCATGAGGAAGTGAAATGCATTTTATGTGTGTATACATAGTGCATATAAGCTCATACAGTTTTGTGCATAATACGCAGGCAGAATCCATCCTATTTGCGTCTGAAACCGCTGAAAAAGACCCAGAGAGTCATAGTGCTTAAGAGAAAGGAACTGCTACATGATCTAAAACTCTAATCACAAGACTCACTGAATCCTATTTGCACTGAGCCTTTTATAGTTAATTATATTGGTGGCCCTGTTGATGCCATTCTAGTGACGATAAACAGGAGCAGTAAGTCTGAGACTACAGTTGAAGACAGATTTAGTTCAAGTGAGTGTGTGATATATGGAGTTGAACAAGACAGAACTGGCTTGTATACAGCTCGAAGGATGCAATGTGCAAAGGTCAGAGATTAGAGTGAGCCGGGAGGCGTGGACTGGTCATCTGGGCAGTGACCTAACAGTGCCAGAGAAAGCAAAGAAAGAGAAGACAAAGAAAAAGGGAGGAGGAGAAAGAGTGAGAGAATGACTTGGTCATACCTCAACCTAGCGTGGGAGGTATACTGCTGTAACAGTGAATGCAATATGATGATGTTTCATGGTATGGATTTTGCCATACTGTGGATATCGCAATAAGCTCAAAAACAGCCACAAACAGCCCCGCCTCCAAGACAAACTAAACAAGAGCATGAACAGCTTTAATAATTCTTAAAAACTCAACAAGAGAACACTTTTTCAGCCTGAAGCCGCCACTGCAGCACTAAGTGCCACTTGCAGTCACGCTCCTCGCAGCGCAGTAGTGTGTGTGTGTGCATGCAGCAAGTCTATGTGCAGCATGACACTAGAAAGATGTGGTGTAAAAGCAAAAGTGTTATGACAACATCTGCTTTGCATGTGCCATACATTTACAGATAGTTTGAAATTAATTTTTCCCCTCTTTTGCTGGACAATCAGATACAATCTTAACTGTTAAGAAAGACAAAGAAGGAAGAAGCTCAAAAAAACCAGCCGGAGTAGAGCAGCAAACTTAGCAAACCTGGCTGAAAGGCCTTTATTAGCTACAGTGAATATGCATGTTAGCATTTACACAAAGAACGTTTTTTTTTTTGTTGCAAACTGTCATGGTGTTTTTATAAGGTTAAGAAGAAACCTTGTATTATTTATTTAAAGGGCTGATACAAATTGCTATAATAATAGTTACTATTTTTTGTTGTTATTATGGTTTTAATTCTTTACTTGCTTGGACAATGTAACACCATACCATCATCTTCCAAATATCAGAAGATATTGTGATATAAAGTTGAGCACAAAGGTGCAAACAGTTTTATGCTTTAAGAACAAGTCTTGTATCTGACGTAGACTTCTTCTTAGGACCTTTCTCAAGAACAAATTTAAGAAAAAAAACTTCGGTGAAACTTTTTGGTAAGATATTGGTGAATGAGGCCCACTGTTATCAGCCATTCTAATGCCTCAACCTGTCTGTACTTTTGTCCATTTCGATGGAACAAAAAGGACTCCGGACACCAAACGTTTTGACTGATTGTTCACCTTTTTATGGCAAAATTGACAAAATTTGATCTTTCGCAAAATAATTCATTTAAAATAGTCAAGAATTCTTTTCTAATAATGATCTTGCATTCTGTTGTACAAGGCTACAGAAATAGCCAAGACAGGCTCAAACCACGCCATGCTATTGCTGCTCATTGCTGAGCAAGGAGACAATATGATCAAATGTACACACGGACAAAGCATGCACTCTGTTTGAGTACACACTCTTGGGTCCACAGCGTCTCCAATTAGCCTGTAAGGGCTGCAATTATGTAATGTTCACCATCTGCACTGCCTCCCTGCAACTGCCAAACAGGATGTTCCTTCTACCCAACACACACACATAGCGCTGTAAACAAATGGACCTCAATTCCCAACGAAAAAAGATATTTTGCAAAGATTTGTTAATGATTAAGACATGCTGTTGGCTTTGATTTGCAACCATTAATTAGCATGTTAATGCAATTCCCTGTATATTAATGACCCATGGCAAAGATCTGAATGGATTTTTGCAGAGGGACAAGTGCAAAACGTGGAGGCCGAGTGAGTCATCATTTCAGATTAAGAGTGCATGGCCAAATACGGAAGACTGCATCGCAAAGCAGCGACAGTTACTGTAAATGGGCCAGTGATAGTTACCGTTTGTAAGGAAATCCCTCATGGATTTCCTTTAATCATTAACCCATTAAACTGCACGTACCCGCATGTGGACCCAATCTCCAATTCCTCACTCCTTTAAGTACATAACTAATATTAGTTTTGTGGTAGTTATTAGTCTTAAAGGGCCCATATCATGAAAAATAAAAGAAATAAAAAGATGCAAGATGAGATAAAAGAGGACCCGGTATGTGAATACGTAAATACAATAAGTTTCAAAATGTACTAATCTCTTTGCAGTTTATACAGTCCATATATGGTAATGCACATTTTTTTTTAATATTTTAAATGAATTGTTCTTGTGATGTCACAAACATCAAAACATTTACTTACATCCACCTATACAGCCTACAGCAGTTTAGCCCCGCCCATACATATTGAAGTTATAAGGAGTGTTTTAGCCCAGACTGCTTTTTGAACAGCCAATCAGAACAGAGATCATTTACATACCAGTCTTAAAGAGGCACTCTGGCCAAATTTAGAAATTAAACCATTGCTACATCTTTTGTAGACATGTCTATTTGCCCCCTACAGTTGTGCCACAATAGTCCTAAGAAAGAGATTTTCCAGTTTAAAGACTAAGAACACCCCCTTATGATGATGTATCTCGAAGGTGGGAAGAACTTTTGACAAACCACAAGTACTTTGGAGTGAATGCATGAGGATAAGCTGTTTGAATTTTTTTCTCCTGCTAGCAGGTTAACGCAGAGGGGCCACTGTAAAGCCAAATATCACATCTGCATTTATTAGCCTGTATATCAGCACATTTCTTTATCGCTGTGGGAGGGATTCCCAAGGATTGTCTGACATATTTGGATAATGCATGTTGGGTATTTTTGTGAGAAAAGATCAATGGATGAAAATGCAAAAAGGTTACAAAGTTGTGAATTCTGCTACGTACATGAGTCTGAGGTACACAATGATGCACTGCAGAAAACCACATAACATTATAAATAACATATTAAATGCTAGCTTTAGGCCAGAATGCCCCATAAAGTTACAGTAAAAAAAAACAGCCTGTTTAATTGTCAGGTTGGAAAATGCTCATGTCATAATGTATAATGAGTATTTGTGGTACACAAAACCATACAAACGTCTTAAATGGACCACAGGAAAAAAAAATACAACAAAAACAAGATATGAGCCCTTTAAATTTATAACTGAATATTAAGTCTCTTGTTCAGGGAGTTGAAGCATTCCTAGTCAATATTTTATTGTCCTCTAGTCTATGCTTTTCTCAGTCTGCATACAAAAGCTCAGGCACCCCAAGTGAAATGATGTTTGTTTTTTATTTTTATTTTATTTTCACTTTAAAAAAATCAACAAAACATCATTTGACCAGGGATATTTAACGTATTGCATACGACGGTATCCACAATATTACGGTCAGTGACATTAGTACTATAACTTCTGCTCTCTGGACATTGGCCGTGACATGATCCTACACAGACCAGACTCTCATTTGCTTGCACAGTAACAGAACATGAGACAGATGTGCACACATACACACCCTACACACACGCTTGCAGCGCTGACCTCAGACTCTTGCACACTCGTCGCACTCTAATCGAAAGGCACATGGCTTGATTTACTCGCTCGTGTCCAGTCCCTTCGCTCATTTTCTGCCTGGGAGATCATGCTGATTATCATGGCCACTGGATTTTCCATTACAGCGCCTCTCCATCTATCATTCCTGTTGTTTAACTCAGCCTCTAATCCTGCCCAAAATGAGCTCATTTATCAGGGTCTGTCCCACCGCACTCCTGCACCTCTACACTGTCCCAGTCCGCCTTCAGCACTCCCCTGTCCACCACTGGGCAAGGAACCCCCTCTCTCAACTCTGGAACACAGTTCTTTGGGGAAAGCAAGGTCATATCTGTCTCTACCAGCTCTAGCATCGGCTCCCCGTGCCTGGATCCTGACTATGGCTGCATGATGTGGAAATAAAATAAGATGACTTGAAAAAAAAAATACCTTGGAAATGAGGAGTTTGCTTGGCTGTGTAATTAAAAATATAATGAATTTACATTGCATTTTCGAAGTAGTACGTAAACGTTATATGTACTTAAAAACATAACATTAACTCGCTAGTCCATACAGTCTATATGGAAACTACGTTGCAAAAACAGCCTGTTTTAAAATGACTGTTTTTGTGACGTCACAAAATTGACAGATATCCACCTATTCAGATTACTGCCGGTTTACTGCCACCCATTCACCTTGAACTCACAAAGTGTGTTTCCAATCAGACCATTTTCTGAATGAGGCATAATACAGTGCATGCAATCAGAACAGAGCTCATTTACATATATCTATTTTAAACATACAGTCACAAAAACAGTCATCAATCACGACACATACATAATACAATAATATTATGAGTGGACCGCAGAAAATCACTCTGCAGATCCAATATGTGTTTCTCCTGCAGTTCCTGCAGTTCACTGTAAACTTACCTTTAAGCAAATAGCATAAATTATAAAATCAGTTCTGTGAAAAATGCACAATAAAAAGAAATTTATTCCATTTACCAAAGTAATGAAATACATATAGCTACTTACAGCACAACATCAGTCACAATGTGTGTGCACTATAAACGAACATTCAGCATTCCCTGAACAGCTTTCTTCTATACAGGCTTACAAAATTTAAATCTAATTTCAGTTGTCCTATTATGGCAGCCCTTAGCGATGTATTTATCACATTAATATATTTACTTTGACATTAACTATTTGGAATGGACAGACTGATCTCAGGTCAGTCAGCCTGGTAGACGAGTGCTGTTTGTAATGCAGGTTGTTCTGACTTACCAGAGCTGAAAGCAGTACTTTGAAATTATTTTTATACAGCCATAAAATCTTCTTGTATAAAGCACGAGTGTCTATACATTTATGGACTATAAATTAAACACTCCACATCCCAAGTGTAATATTTATTATGAATTATGAATGGAAATTATAGAGAAAAAATGAATGCAGGCCTGTGGCAGGATGAATTACGCAAGCAGGTAGAAAAAATTAACCCACTGAACGACTACCAAAATAGCCTGATCTACTGTTATAATTCATGTGGCAGATAAGGATGTAACAATGCAATATTAAAAAACAGAACACAAAAACGACATATCAAAATGTAAAACTGCATTGCTGATAGGCCACTCCGTCTCTTCTGATGGGTCTCTTGGAAACCACTGTCAGTGATCGAAACTAGATATCTGGTGCATACTATCAGAGTAAAGGGAGTGGGGTTTAGGCTATGCACTCAAATGATGGGGCTTCTTTTTGCTTTTAAATTCTAGGATAGTCTGTGTAGTATATAATTAGAACTACCTGTAGAACCATTACATTTTAACACATAAAATAGCGCAAATCAAACCAGTACTCAGTACCTCAGTACTGAAATCATGCTGAATCTCAGAATGTGTTTTGTTACAACTCTAGTGATCTCCAGTTTGTCTTCAAGAATCAAAATGTCTGCACCGCAATAGCGACTTGCTCCATCATAATCTATTAACCAAAATATAAAGTGATGAACAGACCAAAATGAATAATGTAGCCGTCACTACATCTGATGCAGTAGTGTCTAGAGTGAGGTTATCAGTTTAAAGAACTCTCTTCTGATGATGAAATATTGAAGGTAGGCTGAACTTTTGAGACCTACAACCACTTTGGGGTGGATTTTAGGGGGCTGTTTGGATTTTTTTCATTAGTTGTTGAAGGCAGAAGTTAGTCAGATATTATTACTATTGTTACTGCTTGTATAACCATGATAACAGTCTTTAAATCATCACTACAATGGAAAGAATGGATGATTTAAACAACAAATGAAGAGGACTAAAAGCTATAAGCTAAAGTTAGCAAGGTAGCTATGTGGCCTTACCTCAGTTTGGCTCCTTTTCTCTGGTAAAATCTTGTCTCTGTCAGCCATTTTGTGCTGAATAAAGATAGAATCACTGCTTTCTATATGATTTTGTTTGCTGACCAAGGTAAGAGTTACACTAATGCCTGTTTGGTTGTATTTATTAGCCTACAGATTAGTCGCTAGGCTAGCAGTCAGGATTGGCTGACTGGGATTCCAGAGGGATTCTCAATGCAATGCAATTGTACTATACTATAATTTTAGGCTGGCATGCCCCCTGTAAAGTATTTTTACAACATGTAAAAATATGGAGGAAGATCTGTGGTTTTGGCCAGATGCATTTAAACCTGAACACAGGAACTCATAGCTGTTTGACAGACTCTTTAGACATTACTGACTGAAAGATTTAAACAGACAGGAAATCTGCATCATTCTGAGAAGGTTACCATGCAGGATAAAATAGGAGCACAAAGCTAAGAGCACAGAATATTCCAACTGAGGGGGTATTATCAGAACGTTTGACTGAGGTGGGCAGGAGACCAACTGTTGATGAGCCATCACTCAACCGCGGCTGGGGCACATC
Source organism: Colossoma macropomum (assembly GCF_904425465.1). Taxonomy (NCBI): domain Eukaryota; kingdom Metazoa; phylum Chordata; class Actinopteri; order Characiformes; family Serrasalmidae; genus Colossoma; species Colossoma macropomum. The sequence goes on along the minus strand of NW_023494801.1, from coordinate 14,971,769 downwards.
AGTCACGAAGGGCTGCACTCACAATAGGGGTTCAGACACAAACAACAACACTGACAACACTGCAGACACACAGTGAGCGGACAGAGGTATGTGAAGAATGGACAACGTTCTATGTTTGAGTAAGCAGATTGGTTGTGTGCGGTGCGGGTCTGGCGCGAGCTCATGAACCCACTGGCCTTTTCTTTAGGTGCACTGACTGTGCGCGTTTGGAGCCGTTTTTCGCTGAACAGCAAATACCACTGACATAATGATAGCATGTAGCATGCTCTGGGGACACAAAACCGCAGAGCAAGCCGGCGAACAAACCTGGAGCCCCTATTCAGCCAGCGTTTCTCTCAGTACAGCACACGCAGGCAGGCAAACATATACTCAGACGCAAATGTACACATCCACACTCCATCGAACACTGCAGATCTCAGCCATTGCTCAGGCTGTAGACCGCTCGGCCTCTGTTGCTAAGCGACAAATTGCTTTCGCTGTGCAGGCAGACACTTCTTTCCCTTCTCACAAAAAAGCACAGCAGTTCTCCCTCACGTTCTACGGCATCACCATTTCTCTTCGCGCTCAGCTGCCTTAAACGTCAGCCGTTAGCTATTACACACAGTGCCCATCAAAATAAAATCCTGATACTGTCTGCAAGCTGTCTCGTACCTTGAGTGTTTCCCAGACTAATGTGAATATGCTATATCTGCGGTGTGCAGTTGATTAAATTTACCTGTTGCTTCAGCAGCATTGACTTCTATTGTAAATGCATTTTAAGTCAAAGCATTTTAAGTTCTTTTACTAAGTAAACATGTTGAAATTATTGTACGTGCGAATCTATGTCGCACTGCCGATGCAGAAGATAAAGATTAGGTTATAAGGTTAGAAAAATGCTGGAGTACACCTTTAACCTCTGTTCAACATGTTTGCAACTGAGCAACAATTGGATTGAAGGGAATTAAGCCTAATACAGTCTAAATCTCTTGGGCTGTTTAAAATGCCTTTAGTTTTTACATTCACAGATCACACATGCCACTAAGTCTGCCTCACCGGGCCATGCAAGGTGAGGAGAAGGGGACAGGCCTGGCTTCAGCCCTTGGGGCCAGTCCCTCTCTAACCAGCCCTTTGCCACTGTACTGATCGAGAGCGGTTTTGATTCGGAGGTTGTCAAGGAGAATGGCTTGCCGAGCCAAGCTAAAAATACCTCACAATGTTTGGCAATGGAGGCACGCAATGCACGTAATCAGGACCACTACAGAATAAGACACTTTTTGATAAGATGTCTTTACTTTTTAATGCAAAACATTGCCACTTTTTAATCCCTTAGCATTCCAGGTTTATGTCATACTAAGTCTTATTTTTCACTAACTCCAGGGACTTGCAAACTATTGAAGCTATTCTTAGGTTACAGAAGTATATAAAAAAAACTTTGGGCCTGTCGGCGAGGACCCTTTGGGACCCTTTGGGACCCTTAACGGCTCATGGCTTGTCATTAAGCGGTTAATGTAAAACACTACCTCCCTTCAAACTTTAGACCTCTTTAGTGACATTTACTGATATTTGCAGTCATGTTATTGTAGCATTTACTTTTATGCTTATAATACGTTATTTAGATTATGGAAAAAACATGCTTATTCGCTCACTAACACTAACACACTGACATAATTGACTACTTGGGTCTCAAAAATTAATATCAAATGACACCAAATTTTATGACATTTGATAATATCAAAGCAGTTAGATCAATAATAACTCGATATAGAATATCAATGTCAATGTTCAATTTCTATGCAATTTCTGTGCGTGGAACACTGCTTTCCAAGACTGTGCTCTGCAGGATTTTCTTCAGAGCAGATATGAAGCGGTGTTTCACTACCCCTTCATCATCTGTCAACACCTGCATATTCAAAGAAGCCAGAAAGTAACACTGAACTGTATGTGTTTCTCTGTTGGAAAAAAAAACTGAATGACTCTCTCTCTCTGTCTCTCCCCATCTATATTTCTCTCACCATCCTTCTTTGTGTGTGCGTTTCATTTCAACAGCCATTAATCACTTCTATTGCCTTTGTCACCATGGAAACTGGACTAGCCAAGTCTTCCCCAGTTTCCCTGGGCTGCTGCTCCCTCTCCCAGGGGGCGGATATACGGCTTTGATGGACAGCTCGACTGCCCTATGAGCTTTACAGAATTCCCCTCTTCCAAAACTATACCCCCGAAGTCCTGTCCGGCCCTTCTACCAAACGGCATCCCTCATAACCCCTCCTTTCTATTTCGCTCTCCTTTTCGCAGTCTTGCTCTCTTTCTCTCTTAGTCAGTATCACAGCATAGGTTACATAATAGCAGCCTGAATTATAGCCTACACATAAGCATTCAGAAGAATGTAATTACAGTGCTGAAGAGATCCACACGAGCGTTAATTAGTCATCTGTGCCTTTTTATGAAGACGTCTCCCCACTATAGATAATCAGAGCAACGCAGGTGCTGTAACCCACACAAAAAAACGTTACTTTAAATATGTGCATTCATTTTACATTAATAGAATATGTTACACAATGATAACTCAATGGTATCTTTCAGTTTGCTAACTTTTTGTGGTAACTGTGCTGATGTTAAGGATGCTGTGATCCAGCATTTCCTCTTCCGATATCCGAACTCAGGGTATCGGTCCATACAGCGCACAGATCTGATACCAGGGCTTAGTTAAGGCACTTAAGCGGATAAATCTGATGGTTGTAAGCGTGTTGAAAGAGCATTCAAAGTAATCTCAGTCAAAACTTGGTAAGGTCTTCTGAGGATGTAAGTGAATCTTATACCTACTATTTTCATCATATCTTCATTAGTATAACGTTGAATTTGCATTTGAACCATATGTTCTTTTTCGACCCGACACCTTTTAAATTACTATTACTGGCTTTACAGACTGAGTCGCATCAGCACACACATGCCATATTTTAGCATTTTTTTCCTCCTTTTTTTCCTTTCCTGCTACTTCTTTGAACTTAAATGAAAAAAATTTGCATAGTGCAGCTTTAAAGTAAAGATATTTTATTCCAAAGGATTTGTAGCATTTCCATTGGTCCATTCATCACAAAAATTTCACACAGTATGAAACACGCTGCTGTTGAAAGATTTAAAAAAGGGAGATATATGTAGTTTTTGTGCAGCGATGATATTTTATTCATTTGGAAATGCATTTGAATCAAATAAACTCAATGCATGATTATTTTTTAATTGTGAAAAGCAGGCAGTTTCGCCTCAAATTCAGAGGAAAACGGCAGCTGGAGATGAAAGAGCACTGTGAGAGAAACAGGAAAGGGCTGTGCAGAGAAGGCCCAATGTAAATATATGTGTATGATGAAGGCAGTTGGATGACCTGCGGCACCTGAGGGGGCAGCATTATTCGACCTTCTGCAGAGCGCTTTATTAAGTGTATGCGTGGATGCGGGCACATTACCTCACAGCCTACGCCAGAGCCGCAGCCACACATCACACACGATCTGCCTCACGGCTGCTTTCGCAGCACGCTCGACTGCAACACGGCTACTATATGAGCCCCTATTGTGTGTTTTTGGTATATCTCACTTTGCAGATCCAACAGAACTGCTAACATCAAAGTAAGAATTAAATATATACAAAAAGCTATGCTGAAAACCAGAAGTGTCATGGCAGTGAGCCATGTGTGTGCATGTGTCAGAAGAAATGAAGCTCCCACTGTCAGCATCAGCCATGTCAGATAACAGAGCTTTTCAGAAGCTGCCCAGCTTGTGTTGCCATTCAGAACACTCTGCGCTCACCAACGCTGTCACAGCGTCTAGCGGTAGCTTTGTTCTGCATCAGAGTCTGGAATAGCAAGTGCTCTCAAGAGAAGCAACCTGTACATAAAAGAAGTAAAAACAGCCATACGCTAAGACTATTTAGAAATCAACTGATTCAATGTCATTACTTAACAGAACCAGCTAAATATATGAAAAACCCACATTTATATATACAGCTGCAGAAACAGTAGTGATGTAATGGCCAGCACTATTGTTGCTGTGTCTTCACACTTTTTACAGCAGTTTCGCATGGACATGCACACACTCCCACTCTTAAGCACAGTGGTACAGAAGAGTGAACAGATGTTTCCCATCTGCTGGAGACTTCAGGGAGGCTGATTTAAAACCCCACTGACCATCATGAAAACTGTAACAACCTGACACTTAGCCTTTTCATTGACTCAGTGATTGAAGATAATCAATCAAGTTATGAAGCTGTAGATACAGCCAAAGAACGGCAATAAATCTACTTGATATGCACACGTATCTCAGGATGGGCTACTCGGTTTACAAATACTGACGTGCATGTGTGAGTGCATGGGTACTCACAGTGGTTTTAGTCTCCTTGATTTCCCTCTCCTTGTTCTGTCTCCTGGCCGGGGAGAGCGAGCCGGGGCTCTGTGGGGACAGACAAGACGCATCGTCAAAACTGCCCTCTGTGTCGAAGCTTTCCTCTGTCTCCATGTCTCAGTTCCTCCCTTCTTTCTCTCCTTCCTTCTTTCCTTCCTTCCCTCTCTCTGCCTCTTTCACTCTCTCTCAGTCTCTGTTCTCCTGCCACACTGCTCAACTCCCGCGCGCAGTCTGCCTGCCTACCTCCGTTGCCGTGGCGAGCAGCGCATGGAGGGGGTGGGTGGTTAGAGGGGGGCGTGTCAGCGAGAGGGGTGGGTGGTGATGTTGTGCATCGAGGAGAGCAAGAGAGAGAGTTAGAGAGAGAAACACTGAGTGAGTGAATGAGTGTGTGGAGGAGTGACACAAACCTACAGAAACTGGAAAAAGGAGACAGAGAGAGAGAGAGAGAGAGAGAGAGAGAGAGAGAGAGAGAGAGAGGCAGAGGGCAATCTGATAGAAAACAAAGGGTCTGATAAGATGATAACAGCAAGAGGCATATTACAGAGAAAGAGGGAAAGTGAATGAGTGAGTGGAACACAAAGAGAAAGAGAGAAATTGGGATAAAAGGAAGAAAGAGATAAGAGTGTGGGACTGAGTCAGAGTGAGGGAGAGTGAGAGAAAGAGAAAGAGAGGGAGAAAGAGAGACTAAGTAAGTGAATGAGCAAGTGGAGGCACAGTTAAGAATACTTAATACAAATAGACATTGGAAGAATGAGAGAAATTAAGTAAGTGAATGAGTGAGAAAAACAGTGAGAGGAAGAGAGATGTAAAGAGAAAGAGAGTGAAAGAGAGAAAGAGGAGACAGGTGACTAAGTGAATGAGTGAGTGAAAGTACAATTAATAACGCTGAGGACAAACACACTGGGAAGGAAAGAGAGGAAAGTAGAACAAGACAGGGAGAAGAGAGAAAAATTGAGTAAGCGAACAAGTTAGTAAGAGAGTGAGAGAGTGAGAGAGATTTTAATAGAACACTGAAGGTCTGACAGGATGAATATACAGCGAATCGCTGCTGTCAGAAAACAAAACCTCATATCTCCAAAATGGTAACAGGAGAAGGAAAAAACATACTTGACTTTTAATGGAAGTCAATGGAAGCAGACATTTTCCTAATTTTGGGCTCTATCTTTTGGTCCATTTATCATCAAATTTACACACAATGTAAAGAGCACTTTCAAATTATGTCAAAAACTGAAAAACGACAGCTATAGTACAGCTATACAGAGAAAATGGGGAGAAACAGAAACAGAAGCATTGACTCTGTTAGAAAGCATAAGTAAGAGTGCAAAGAGAAAAAAAAAACAGATTTTATTTACACAAACTGCACCACACCCCCTCCCCGCTGCATGTGTGTGTGCGTGTGTTTGAGGGAGAGGGGAGGAGGGAAGAAATAGCCGTGTGATAAGCGTTCAGAGGCTAATTAGGATTGGAGACAAGATACGCCATCACACAAGAGTGAACCACATGATCAGCAAGGAAAAGGCAGTGAGAGAGATTCACCTGCTTGTGAAGCTGTACGATGGTTCAAGGAATCTGTATTCATAGCACGCATCTGTCTGTGCTCCTGTGTTCCAGTGTGTTACGTGAAGGGGTAGAACTGAGTGAGGGCAGGTGCTATATTTACACATGAACTGAGCAGCAGACCCCTGTTCTCAAGCGCGTGGATGTGTGCGGGTGTGTGTTCATGTTTTTCTCAGTGTTCGAGCTTCCATCTATGACGCATATCTCCGAGCAAAACAAACCCAGCTCCCCACCCCCTCCTAATGACCATGTGTAGTAGATGCACAGCTTATGGCAAAAACAACACAACCACTCCTGCACAAGATCAAAATCACAGCATGTACACATGGAACAACAGCAAATGCCAGTACAACCACAAACACCTTTTTTCTCTCACCTTTCTCCAGAACATGGCGGCGCTGGCCCAGCACCTACTGGTCTGTCCTGTCCCGTCCTGCCCTATAGTATCAGGCTGTCCCCTGTTGTTACTAGGTCTGTGCCCCAGCCCTCCGTCCTCCGCTCCTGTCCCGTGCCTCTCGCCCCACTACAATCCACCCTTCCCCAGCCTGGCCCTGGCTCAGCCCCTGACCATGCTCCAGCGTCTGCAAGTGGGCTGCCCATATGGCCTGCTCTCCTTCTGGCCGCGCCTGTCTGCTTGCTGGCATGGCTGCGCCTCCGTCCAACCACTCGGCAGGTCACATGGCCTGCCATGGATTTTACTTGGCCCAGCTTCAGCTACTGCTTTACCTGTTACCGTCACCAGACACACGCAAGTGGCTCCAGAGCCAGCAGCTCAGACTACAGCTTTAAGCCTTTAAACCACACTTCAGTTCATATTTGCATATTACTTTCATAATAGTTACACCAAATTATTCATAGCAGTCGCTAAATATTCACTGAAGTCTTAAGACCATTAATAGAACAATAAATCTTACTTAGGCCTTAATATTTTAACCACCTTGAATGTAGCCCAATAATATCCTGCCTGAATCTGACTCAACCTACCTCCCAGTGCTAGTTTTAAATCCAAACTTGACTCAATTCTGTCCAAACCCGACTACAGCTGGACAAAATTCTGTCCAAACCCGACTGTAGCCTGACAATATTCTGTCCAAACCTGACAGCAGCCTGACAATATTCTGTCCAAACCCGACTGTAGCCTGACAGAATTCTGTCCAAACCTGACTACAGCCAGACAGAATTCTGTCCAAACCCGATTGTAGCCCGGCAAAATTCTGTCTAAACCTGACTAAAGCCCGACAAAATTCTGTCCAAACCCAACAAAATTCTGTCCAAACCCAACTGTAGCCTGACAGAATTCTGACCAAACCCGACTACAGCCTGACAGAATTCTGGCCAAAGCAGACAACAGCCTGACAGAATTACGTCCAAACTCGATTGTAGCCCGACAAAATTCTGTCCAAACCCGACTACAGCCCGACAAAATTCTGTCCAAACCCAACTACAGTCTGACAGAATTCTGGCCAAACCCGACTACAGCCTGATAAAATTCTGTCTGAGGCTGACCCAAACCCAACCACCTGCAACTAGAGACCAAAAAAAAATGATAGCACCTTTAAAATGACCTTGTAGTAAAAATAACAGCTATCCTCCTATCATAGACTCATTTAAAAGCCAAATCATCAGCTATCCTAAATTACATTTAAATTACACTTTAACTAAAGCTGGGGTAAAGCAGGTCAACATCATTAAAGGTAGGAGACTTTAAGAAACCTGAGGTGAAATCTAAACCTGACTTAAGCCCAACAATTATTTGTTGAATGATGCCTGAAATTGACCAATCCCAACTTGAATAGCCAGGTCCATTCGGGTTCAGACAATTTTTTCAAACTATAGCCCAGACGTACCGTCTGAGACTGGCGAGTATAGAGAAGTCAATACTAAGTGATCTGACATTTGATGTGTGCCCAGTAGGGACCAAAATAAAGATGCGGATGACACTACAGGAGTACAAATGGGTAAAAGCTTGCCATGAAGTGCCAAATCGATGCAAATGCTAAAATTCATTCACACAATGGATGTGATCCAATTGTCATTTCTCAATAGCATGACATAGCTGTACCGTGCTGAATAACAGATAAGACAACCCAGTAGGAGATTAAGGTACACATGTGTTCTACAGGCTTTAAGCAGCAGCAGCGGACAGACTTACACATCAATCCTCTTAAAGCTCTCGGATGTGACCTGCCTCAGCAAGACAGTACCTGGCCGTTCATGCCGGCTTTCCGCTGTGCCACGTCTGCCTTCTCCAGCTGCTGGACAGGAGCTCTGAGAGGCTGGCATCCTTTCACTGAAAGTACAAGAGAGGACAAGAACTTACACCAACCCGCTGCTTCACGTTGCAATGCCCTCATCATCCATGCAATGTGAAAGGGCTTTAGACTTGATCCGCTGAACTGTAAACAGAATGGGTGAACTGAGTAATTTATTTATGATTATATGTGAATTAATTTTATATGGATTCCATAATGATTGAGGTTCGCAAAAAAAAAATCACACAAGTCCAAAGTTTTTATTGTATCAGAGTTACTACTGTAACAGATTTGAGTCTGCATGTTTGCCGTTGTAAATATGTATGACACCAAATATGTAAGGCAAGATAAGTTTGTATGCCCAACAATAACATTCAAATTATGATAAAATATCTCCTTTTCTAAGTACAAACATAAACGTGACATTGATTGAAAGTTTAGAATCCACATTTTTGAAAGAACTTCTCTGCTTGTTCCGACAAGTGAGAAATAATTAAGATAAAATTATATATGCTTTTGTTAGAACCTGTGATAATTGCAGTTTGGAAGAGCAGGAATTTCTATGGGTAGGTAGGTAGACAGGTTGGTAGGTGGGGAGGTGAGTAGGTGGGTTGGTAAGTAGCCAGGGAGGTAAGTGAACAGGTGGGTAGTTATGTAGGTAGGAAGAACATAGAGATAGGTAGGTAAGTAGGTGGGTGAGTGCCTAGGTGGGTAGGTAGGTGTATAGGAAGACAGGTAGGTAGCTGACTAGGTGGGTAGGTAGGCCGGTGAGTAAGTGGGTGGGTTGGTGGGTAGGTAGACAGGTGGGTAGGAAGATATGTAGACAGGTAGGTAGGAACGTAGGTGTGTAGGCAGACGGATGTGACAGTAGACAGGTGGGTGGGTACCCAGGTAGGTAGATAGGTGGGTAGGTACGGACTGATAGGTAGCTACGTAGGTAAGTACTGAGCAGGTAGGTGAGTAGGCAGGTGCAATAAGCTTAAAGAAAAGGGGTATACTGAAGCACCAAAATGTAGATTTTCTTTCATTTGCATGTTTCAACTAGACTTGTGGAATGCCAAAACTGTGGAAGGCAAAATTCATTCAAAGATAAACACACACATCACTTTAAAGTCAGGAGTGTGCACCATTATTTGTCAAAAAACAAACATTAATTGTTATGTATTAACACAAACACTTAGGGTGCTTTCACACCTACTGTGTTTCGTCCGGACCTTCAGACTTTTCAGTTTGGTCCAAACCAAAGTAGCAGGTGTGAAAGGTGCCTCAAACCACGGTTCGCACCAAAGGACCAAAATTTGGTCTGATCAAAAGAGGTGGTCTTGGTCCGGATTAAAATTAACCATGTTTCAAAACTTTTTTGGATGGTTCGGACTTCCGGACCAATTACAGGAATTTGAGGCTACCATCACCCATTAAACAAGGGAAGAGGAAAAAGTCAAACACAAACGTTAAAAGTCAACTTGAAACAATACATAGAAAATGCCAAAACCACAGATGATGGTTCTTCAAGGGTTCTTTAGTAAAGAAAATGGTTCTATATAGAGCCATGAACACATTCTTCAGAATGTGCTGTAGATGGATCTATGTAGAACCTTTTTGAAAAGGCTTTGGACTATACTTATTCACATTATGAACAAGAAATGTCATTGTTTAGGAGTAACAGCTTAACAAATGCGTTCACATTAGAGCTGGGCGATATGGCCAAAAATGTTATCACGATAAACAAAATTTCTATTGTTCGATATCGATACATATCGCGATAAATGTCAAATCATTATTTCTTTCAAGTTTGAAGGCTGATTTTTGCTCCTGGGTGGTTAATTGCTGTTTTAAACTATTCTTTATGGTCGCAACACGACAAACACTCGCCAAACAGTGGAACTTTTCACAAATCTGTCATGGGAGAGTGGGAGAGAGTGTCTGGTGAGCTGTTTTTACCAGCTGGAAAAACATGGCTATTTTGTAATGTTCATAATTTAAGAAAGAAAACAGATCATTTTTAGCTGGTGTCGAGCGCTCGGCTACCCCGCTACAAATGACGTCACAGTATTCAGACACCAGCTAGCGACGACTGGATATTCAATTGTAGTAGTTTAAGGGGTGAACCGCAAAATATCAACACCAGACAAACAGAGTCCTCCTTTTAGGTACGTTTAAACTGAAAGCGGTGCTTTTGTGTCGTGTTTGATCTACAGTATCATTAATTCGCCGTGTCGTACAGTGATGAAGCGCTGCTTTAAGTTAGCCAGCTGCTAAAAACAGCTAGCCTGGAAAGCTAGCGCTCTCCCGCTTTCCAATGCCTCACAGCTTCCTCAGTTTACTTTTGTTTACATCAGGGCCGTAACTGCATGAACCCACTTCTTTCTTTCACTTTCGTTGCTTGGGAATGCACTCATACTTAAATATGACTATCCGAGCGCTGTAACAGCGCTGTAGTTGTGAGGATTGTGATTTAACGCTGCTAAAGCTGGTTAGGATGTACAGAAAGAGGTGAGTTCACTGTAGGACAGTACAGTTACACCACTGACCTCGTCACTCACACTCGGTCACAGGAGAACAGATCGCCGGTCGCTCCACTCAAACAGGGAATGTATAACTCCGCGTTTCAGCCGTTGCTAAAGACTCCTCTTACTCGTGGCCCCCTCCCTCTCTAATCATGTAGAAAAACTCGGAAGTGCGCCGTCTCCTGGCGACAGCAGAGTAGTGTCGCTTTCCTTGCAGTAGAAAACGCCACCAAGGCTTTCGCTGATCGTGGAAGTGTGAGAATGGTGTATTATATCGAACATTTATCGAACATGTCGTATCGCTCTATCGAAAAGTTATATCGCGATAATTATCGTTATCGTTTTATCGCCCAGCCCTAGTTCACATTCACATGATGAATGTGCAAACAAATCGCAAAACCAACAGCAGTCTGACAGATACTGTACAGCAAAATGACAAATGTAGGAGATAATGTAAGTACTGAGTGGCTAAGGTTCAGGCAAGGCCCGCTCAGGCCTGAGCCAGCCCACGCAGTCTGAAACTCAAATGCTGCCTGTGTGCGGTGGGCTGGCGGCTCTGGCTAAGAGCCGGGAGCCATTCCTGTCGCCCCCTCAGGGCTGTCCATTAATTCAGGACATCATCATCCATATCCAGTTCTGGCTCCTGGCTATGCTACATTCAAAAGTTTAAAATGACTGTTTTCAATAATAAAATGATAGATAATGAATAATAATAAATAATATACTGCAATTAACTATTTACAGCAGCTCTCTGATAACTTATCTGCCTGAAATTTGATTACCATGTCTCTAATATGAGGTATTCTGGATGTTAATTCTATTAGAACTTCACTCTTGATGTTATACAGCTTCCTCAATCATTATGAAATCATCTACAGCTCTGTTCACTGAAACTTTCTGTATTTTTACACCTTCCTACAAATTAGGTGGAATCTGTGAAGTTCTAGAGTAGTAAAATTATTTTATAAATGTATCTGCAACATTTTTTTTTACTTTAGTGAAAACATTGATTCCAAACTTTAGACCTGTGATTACACAAAATGCTTGTGTAATTTTCAGGAAGCTGTAAAAAATGAGAAAATGTCAGATGTGTCCATAATAATGAACAGAGCTATAGATGATCCCAAAAATAACTGAGAATGAAGATACATATAGAAAAGATGATTTCTGACAGCATTATGTGGCTATCATAGTAATATAATAGTAATAGATAAAATGCAGCACTTTCTAAGGAAAAACATGAGTACCCTGTGATCTCCTATAATGCATGATACAGCGACATGACACAAAAGTAAACAGAATTACACAAAATGTTTATTAAGCACTTAACCAACATTAAAATGCAATTTTGCAACACCCTGTGTACTCTGTTCTGTTGTTCTGTGGTGAGCAGAGCTGTTACAATGCTAACCAGCAAGAAAACTTAACTATAAATAAATAAACTTAGTAACTATAGCATACTATTTTCATTTAATAACTTATTGTTATTCCCAAAATGTAAATTTTAAAATACCTATGGTGCCTAGTTTGTAATACTTAGTAGTTTATGTAAGTTATTACTGAATAAAATAATAACAATATATACTAGTGATCCCAAACTTTTGAATGGTAGTGTATATCTGCTCCCCTCTCCTCCACAAGCTTGCAGAGGCTTCCTCTTTCTCCCCACTGCTATCCCTGAGCCTCTGATTCACCATCCATCCTCTCGCTGCAGTGTCAGTCCAATGAGTGTGGGGATAGTACACGTGAGCCATTGGCAGCGACTCCTCGGGCTGCATGGAGAAAGCGCTTAACGGACACCAGATAACAAACCCTGCCTTCGGCAGAGGAATAGCAATGAGACAGGGAGGTGCGGGCGCAGGAGGAGAAGGAATCAGAACACATTTCTTTACATTATAACACAAGCTCTAGTGCCTGCACATCAGGGTGGATCTTCCAAATGTGGCCTCAACTGCTGTTGTGGCCTTCTTCCTCTTAGATGGTTTGCCAAGATTCAAATGTACACTGGCATCCCCTAAATATAGGCAGTCAGCCAAGACACGTTTAGATCTGAAAATTGCTTCTTTAGTTTTGCATCGGAGCTATAATGCTGATGTTGCTAATATGAAGCCTACAGCAACCAGGTAGTATTTTGCAAACTGCATGTTTAGATCATCACACAATTGCCTCAAACCAGACAGGTTGTTTGATAATCTGAAATACGCTGAGTAAATGCTAGTGTGTTTTTTGACCCTTTATGGCATATAAAAATAGATTAAAATCAAGATTAGTATAAGGTAGCTGTTATTATTGCTTTAGCTAGGTGACATATTTTTGTCCATTTTTATAGATAACAATGTCATACAGTTTCGGAAACTACTTGAGCAAATCTATTTGAGATTACGTAACAACTGGACACGGTTTAAGACAAGTGTGATGATTTAGGCATGCAGTTTGCACAATGCTAACTGGTAGCTAGAAACTTCCATTACTCTAGCTTCTAGCTACAATAACTTCCATGCACAACAATAGAAATAAACTTCAGACACCAATTACGTCTTGGATGACTGGCTATACTTGGGGTAGGGGAGCACTGTTTACATTTATTTTCCAACCAATCCATCACTTTAAATCATCACCCTAAGGACCATTCTACCATAAATAAATAAATACATGCATACATACATACATACATATAAACCCAAGGCTTTTTAATTAACCAATATAGTAACAAGCTAAATATATACAAAATCATCTTTTATAGGGTACTTTCAACTGGGAGGTGGCTGCCCCAAACCCTAACTTCTAAAATTCTTGTGAAAACTTGTGAAAATAATCTTTTAAAGTGAAGTTGAAATATTTAGATTTATCTTGAGTTTAATTTTTAAAAAAAAATGCTGTCCCATATTTTTATATCACTACTGAAACACAAAGAGCTTTCGCTCTTAGGCAGAGCCTTATTTTAGCCACGCCCCTGCATTTTACAGGAGGAGGGAAGACTGCATCCCTGTCCCTCCCAGCCACATGGTGAACAGTTAGATCCCGTTTTGAAATAAATGTGTCCCAAAATCTGAAAATAAGTGTGCAACATCAGTGTGTGACTGTCTTGCATTTTAATAAAAAAATTATGATTTTGATATTATGATTTATGTGTGTACAGCTGTTCAAAGCTGCATTTGCTAGTCGTGTAGTGGCTAGTGTTTCTGAGTTATGCTCAGAATTAACAAACAGTCACTTCAAAACATTTGGCAAAGTTTCTAAGGTGCTATTACTGTACTTTTATAGACAAAAAAGGACTGTACAACCATTTATTTTAATAAAATAAACATAATTACGGTACAGAGTCCAACAAAGCAAAAGGATAAGTGTAAAGTTCAAATCAGTTAAAAGTCCAAACTGTGTTTTCAACCAATTTGGTAGAATGATCCATGTAAGATGACCTGATAGGTGACTGCCCTAATTCACGCCTTCTGCTCCTCTTCATTTAATGTCCTAATAATATCAGAGATAAGTATTTACGTATTTCATCTTAGATGAGTATTTCATCTGAGTTTGTCCTGCTCTATAATTATAATATAGACAGTTTTCATTTCGTCTTTGTTGGTGAGGATTCATCCTCAAGGTTTTTATGTTTATATGTTTTTGTATTTAAATGGAGTGCTCAGTCAGTTAGATAACAGATAACAGGTTGTGCAGAATCTGTAGATATGTAATACTTCTACAAAACACAAAGCAGAAAGGCCTTAATGTAGGTCTGAAAGGGTTAAGATGCAAGCCACATAAAGATCGCTGGACCCTACTATATGCCTCCCTTGGGAAAGACATATAGGCTTTTCCACAGCTGTGGCAGTGTTCAGAGAGTGTGAGCAGCCATCATTAGGACAACCAGGCCTGACGTCCACTGTGGCATGACATGACATCTCAAGCCCAGAGATGTGTGGGGGAAAAACAGGCCTGACTAGAACAGGACTGAGTGGAGAACCATGGGGCTAATGCAGTTTTAGAAGCATGGGGTTACCTGAGATCTTGTGTGTCCGAACAGGCTTTGGGGCAGCAGCTGGTGTACATGGTCGTTCCCACGTTGTCTCTGAAATACATATAGAGTAGAAGACATTTTATGATAAATCAGATTCAAATCTACAGCGGTTCAATAGCAGGGACCTTCTCACTGCACTGTCACAAGAGTTTGTAAAGGATACAGTTCCCTTTCCTCAGGACATATTTGATCAACATGAATCCATTTGCATGTGACATTCATCCTCCCACTGCAGTTAAAAGCCTCATCTGAATGCTTCAAAGATTTGAATGGATCCTCCAAACCTTCTAATTTTTGTCATTTCTAGAGAACTTTATCACTACCAACTCTTTACCAGTTTCTCAATGTTCTAAACAGAACATCAAGAATAGGTTAGCAAAGGTTTTGTTCCGACAGCAGCGATATGCCTTTTTGGAAAGCGACGCTGTGTAGCAAATGTCTTTTTAAAGGTTACTCAACTGGGTTTTAAAGGTTACCTAATGTATTTACCACAGTTTAATTTTATCTGCTGTTAGTGAGTCTATAACAAATAACAGTTTGCTAAATTTGCTCCAAAACACAGATCAAGGACATCAATCAGATAAAGATGTGCTGTTTGACTCACATTCTGTGAAATTCAGATTATTACATTTTTTCTGCCAAATATTGCTATGGTATATATTAGACTGTGAACTGTTGGTATATGTAGTTTTAATGACATTGACCCAGAAGTAGGCATAAAAAGATTGCTTTCAATAATTGTTGCTACAAAAGGTCTCTGAGGGTCTCTTTTTACCATCACAGAGGTTTATTACTGCAGCAACCTTTAAACGACTAGAGGACACAGGCAGCTCACCTCACCTCACCCCTGCAACTTAAAAATATTAGGCTTGCTTTGCTTTCCATGTAGTTACTAAATAACAAGCCTTACGATAGAATTTTAAAAGATTTTAAGAGTGAACTGACTCAAGCCTTGTACTAAACCCACCTTATTTTCATACAGCACTTCTTATCTATCAGGCACTCATATCTAACATCCTGTATATGTGCAACACAATTAGGGTTACACAATCAAGACAACTACGGGTGTTAATCTCTCACCTCACAATCTTTCAATTCGATTCCTTACAGATCTGAAAGAAATTTAGGCTGAAGACAGTGGGGGGTTAAGGAAGCTTATTTGAATATATGGACATCCAAACTCATCACAGTATTTGTTTACTTATTCAGGCATTCAAAAAAACAATCAAATAAGTGAATGTTAAAGTTCTCATATTTTTGGTGTTAAATGTGAAGATTCATGATTATTTCAAGATACATGATTAATTCCATGATTTTTTAGGCTGTGGAAATGACCGCAAGGAAAAAGAGTGATGCTTTGCATCAATGACACTGTGTGTCCTGGTTTATTCGTAGCAGTTTCTATTTATATATATTTTCTTTTTGGAATTTGTTAAGATGGGACAAAACGAGTAGAGAAAATATATATGAGTGGCCATCAATATACTTGGTGGGGGGGAAGTGTAGTCGAAGTTTGGGAGACACCGAAAGAAATTTGAAGCTTTCTCTACTGCCATAAATACATACACAGCCAGTCACTGTCTTTACTAACACACTCCCTGCAACAGAGAATAACCAACCAAGGGCAATTGTTCTTTGTCCCAGCTGGGTCTGAAATTGTTTTTGCCACTTTTTTTGTTTTTTTTGCTTGGATGCCACTAACAGTGTTTCCAGAAAAAGGTTTCTCTCTTCTTGCACTTGCAAAGTGTATCGTTCTTTCCTGGCAGCATGTGAAGGGTCAATTTCCCCAAACAGAAAAAAAAGACTTGTGTAAGCGTTATTTGGTAATCAGCCTCGGCTAGCAGTCTCAGCGATACAGAGTGACTATTTTGGCAGCCATCCCCATAAATGTTATTTTAGAATTAGATGTCTGGAAGGTACATGCCAGTGTTACTCTAAGTAAGCTGAGGAAAAAATCATGGCTTGGCTGTAGCTGTCAGCTGGCCAGACAGTAGTAGAACTCTTATTTTCATGAAAGTGTCATTGGCAATAAGAGATCACATTTACTATAAAAATCAAATCTCCATTTACCGGCTACTTTATCAGTCTGGTAAGCCACATGTATCTGATTTCTCATTCAGGAGGAAAATGGCAATTATTCATTTTGAAAGGCAAGAGAAGGCAGCTATATAAACCAAAAACAACACAGGCTGCCTACTAGGAGCTGCCAATAATGACTGATGTGCAATCTATAAGTGAGAAATATCAGAAAAAGAAAAAAAGCAAAGAAAAAGAAATCATACCGAAACTGTTTACAAAGCAAAAGTGGCTGCACGTGGCCAAGCCATGCACAAAAATAGCCCACGGACAGTTCGGCCAGTATTCACTGGAGACCCATGGTGCCGAGCCAATGCCAGAAATGTGGCGGGTGTGCCAGCTCGGAGCGGGAGCACAATCCAGAACATGTTCTCACAAAAGAGATATTAGATCAGCAGTGCTGATTCTGGAGCTGTTTTGCTCTTCAAAGCACAACAATCTAAATTAGCTTTGCAAAAGAGAATTCTGATCCAGGATCAGCAGTTAAGGATGGGCAGACTGACACTTGATACAAGTAAAGTTCACTGTAAAAAAATTATACAACTTTTTAAACACAAAAAGGTTAGTAGCCTGGTTGAGTTCACTGAACTTCAAATAATAGTTAACAAAAATATAAAACAGATCAGACTCAAAATCAGGTCACTTACTTTTTTTAAGTTGAAAAGTTGCATCATTTTTAAAGTCTGGATATTCAGTTCTCTATTTAGAATTCATTTTAATAATTGGTGGGAACCAATTATTAAAATGAAAGTGTTTTTGTTCTGTCTGGCAGACGCTTCAAATATTATCCGTTTTAAGGGTTATTCTGAGAACATGTATTCAAGCACTTGTTCAAAAGTATCAAAGGGTATTCGAAACCTGTAAAATGCTGTTTGGGCCAGCCTTACAGCCTTTGTGAAGTTAAAACATTGAATCACACTCCTGAGTGGCACAACCGTCTAAGCAAGGCCATACACAGTGCTGTGAAAAAGTATTTGCTTTTTCCCAATTTCTTCTATTTTTGCATATTTGTCACACTTAAATGTTTCAGATCATCAAACTACTCTTAATATTAGACAAAGATAACCCAAGTAAACACAAAATGTTCTTTTTAAATTAAGATTTCATTTATTAATTAAATCTTGTTCAACCTTACTCGGCTCTATATGAAAAATTTGCCCCCTTAGCTAGTAAATTAACCAGTTAACCAAATTTAATTGATTATTGGGTTCAATTTCACTAGCCACACCCAGGCCTGATTACGAAACAAAGTCATTGAAATCTACCAGTCTGGAAAGGGTTACAAAGCCATTGTTAATTCTCTGTGACTTGAGTGAACCACTGTGAGAGCCATTATCCACCAACGAAAAAACAAAGTATCAGTGGTGAACCTTCCCAGGAGTGGCAGGCCTACCAACATTTTACCTAAAGTGCGTCGACAACTCATCCAGGAGGCCTTAACTGCTTCAGGTAAGGTCAATGTACATGATTCCACAATAAGAAAGACACAGGGCAAAATGGCATCCATGGGAGAGTTGCAAGGCGCAGACCACTGCTGACCAAAAAAAAACAAAAAGGCTCATCTCGCATTTGGCAAAAAAATCTGACATCTTGATGGCTCCCAAGACTTTTGGGGTAATATTCTGATAAGTCAAAAGAGGATCTTTTTGAAAGATATTGGTCTTGCTACATCTGGTGTATGTTACACTGCATTTCACCATAAGAACATCATACCAACACATGGTGGTCCGGGGCTGCTTTGCTTCTGCAGGACCTGGACAACTTGTCATAACTGGTGGAACCATGAATTCTGCTCTCCATCCGAAAAATCCTGAAGGAGAATGTCTGCCCGTCAGTTTGTGACCTAAAGCTCAAGTACCATTAGCTTATGCAGTAGGACAATGATCTGAAGCACACAAGCAAGTCCACCTCTGAATCGCTCAAAAGAAACAAAATGAAGGTTTTGGAATGGCCAAATCAAAGCCTGACTTGAATCCCATTGAGATGCTGCGGCAGAACCTTAAACAGGCAGTTCATGCTTGAAAACCCTCCAATGTAGCCGAATTAAAACAATTCTGCAAAGAAGAGTGGGCCATAATTCCTCCACAGCGATGTAGAAGACTTATCACAAGTTGTCGCAAATATTTGACAGCAGCTGTTACTGTCAAGGGTGGCAAGACCAGTTGTTATGTTTAGGGGGCATTTACTTTATCACATGGGTGATATAGGTTTTGAAAAAATCTTTATCTTCGGTAAATGGAATGAATCATTTAAGCTGCATTTTGGATAAACATAAATAAAAAACACATGTTTTTACAGTGAAATCAAATGTGTACTTGATGCCAAAAAAGTGGGGGAAAAATGGAGCACAAAATAGTCAATAGGAACTACTTTTTTTTTCGGTCTCTCCCTTTGCTTCTGTTGATGGCAGAAAAAAGGCCAATCATTCTTTTGAGTTATTTTGTACATTATTATAAATACAGTAGAATGAATCCTAAAACTATTAATAGTAATAAGCCTGCAATTTGTTTTTAGGGCTGATGATCAATTGCCATATAAAAAATTTGTGATTAATTTAGTTGTTTTTCTTTGTTCATTGTATGCCACTATTAAAGTACATGCCTAAACCGGCCAAATTGACAGATTAGCTGTTCATACTTAGTATCTCCTAAATGACGACAGACGGCCACCCTCTAAAGGTGTTACAGCACCAGTCAGAAGTTAGGGCTTTTGCAATTTTCTTAAAACCCACGATGTGTCTCATTAAACGTGTTTTCTGCTTTAATTTATTTACAACCATTTACCTCAACCCAGCTCGTGAATATGCACCCGATAATATTCTGCTTGTTGCAATCATTGTGGAAGCTAACAATTGTGGAAAATAATTGCAGTTAGCTTAAATAATTGCAGTCATGTGATTATGTAATAACTGTGACAGGCCTATTTGTTTTGATGCCTGATTTCAGAATTTCCTGTAGAAATCACAAATTCCCCCTCTTTATGTGCATAAAAGTACACAAAAGTATCAGTGCCAGTATCAGGATACAAGTCTTGATATTACCTGGTAATGGTTCGAAACAAAAATCAGTTATTGCCCATCCCTATCAGCAACTGTGCTGTAAATAAACAGCCTCTCTCTCTTTCATTTGCTCTCTCTCTCTCTCTGGCCTCCATCCCAAACACTGTAAACACAGGCTGCCCCATGGGAGCGCTGCCTGGGCTGCACTCCCTAACTACTGATAATGATCACTATTAAACAGGCCTGCCTCCAACATGCACTTCTATTAGCTTTCGCAGGAAAACAAATGCTTGTTGCAGTTTTATGCAGGCCAGGCAGAGTGCTGCAGTTCATCAGAAAAATGAGAAAATGAAAAGGTGATAAAAGTCAGCGCATGTGTTGTATAGAGAGGATGGCTAATATGTGTGTGTAAATCAGATTAATCCATTCCAGATCAGCTCCCTCTTCAGATGATTGGTTTGTGAAGATGATGGAGAATGCTAATGATGCTTCCCAGCCTGTGGCTCTTCACCAGGCCGAGATGGCTTCTATGGTTACACAACAAAATACAAGAAAAAGATTGCACTCTTATCAAAAATTTGCATTCTTTATCAGGCGCTGTACGCCTGCTGAGAGCAGCTTTGGGCCATATTCATAAGAAATAAGGCTGATAAGAGATAAGCTACTTGCGTTGGTGGTGAGGAGAATCAATGAAAAAGTACACTCGTTTTTAAAAGGTCAGAAGAGTCAATGAAGCTTAATCTTCATGGCTGCTGGAAGCAGTAGTACCTCAATGCATGTCCATTCTTGCAAGCTTCTGCACTGAGGTCAGAGCATTTACTACATTTTAAGTTGTTAGCATGCTGAGCTTTATAATTTATGTTCAATATCAATTTACATTTATTACGTTTTTTTCTTTTCTTGGAGGTTCACACCACAGCCAGTTTAAGGGGAGTCTGGCCACTTCCTATTTCTCCTATTATATCCAAAACATGACTGCAACGAGCTAGAGGGCGTGCATGAGCAAGTCCTCAATGAATAGGAGTGAAAGGAGCTAAACCGCTGAAAATGAAATATATTGGAGCATTCACTGCTGTTAAAGAGGCACAGTTTACTGCACAAATTGTTGTGCTTTTTAAAGGCTGAAGCTGTAAGCCACGCCATACAAAGACAGTTTTCGTCTAACAATTCGCTCTAAACCTAGCTAGGCCTTCTTGGCCATTAGTGATAAACTGACTAGGACTTCCTATTCTAAGAGAACACTGCCTTCAGAATAAGAGTCCTTGCAGGAATAACCAAGTAAATAAATGCCTAAGAATTAACCCTCTAAAATGAACCTGCTTAACTTCATGAACATGCTACAACATGTTGCTAACCATTTATGCAGGACCTTACTTTTATATTGGTAAGTAGAAGGATGTATTCCATTTATAAAAAAATCGAAGACAAGTTACCTGTATATGTTTTTCTACAGCAAGTAGGTTTTGGGCAGCAGGATTTTAGGATTACTGCCACTGAGTGCTGATTGGTTGGTGAGCACATGGGCTCATAGGCTAAGTAAATTGGTTTGCACTCACTGACATCATGAATGTGCTTGAGACACTGGGTACACTCCAGTATTCACCTTGTGCATGTGCCAGAGTGGGTGTAGCTTCGACTCAGTAGGCAAAGTTGTGTCATATGATAACAAACAAACATAAAGTGTGAAGAGCAGGCCTACCTTTACTGCTAGTGTTGACATAGTATTTGCGTCCCTCGGCTGACATGTAGCACTTCCAGCCCACAGGGAGAGGAACATTATCTGCCTCCTCTTCGACAGTAGAATACTCCTGACACATACAACACAAAACAGTGAAGAAACAGGCTGTCATAAAAACTGCATTTATTCTAAAAAGCTTCTGCCATAGCTGTGATTTCAGGAACACCTTTAATGTTTAGACTACTGGGACAAGTACATGTAAAATCTGTCAGCTATTTAATTATAAAAGATGATGATTAATGCATTCCAGTTTGTGACATGCTAAATGCATTTCTTTCCACAAACAGCGTTAGTAACCGAATGACTCTTCTAATGAATCATATTACCATGAGATGTGAGCACAGTGACCGATATCAGATGTCCTGGCAGAATGTTCAGAACAAGGTCTGACAAATCACGTGTTTCACTAACACAATATCTACTCATCACAATAAATAACAGCAATCACATTATTGCTCAAATCACGATTAGGAGTTAAAAACATATTACACAGCACAAGATCTATATTTACACTGTGAATATCATATCTGGAAGAAACCACAATGTATTGTGTACAAGGACTACACTCGTAAAAATAAAGGCTTTTAAATAGTTCTTGGCTCGGACGTACAATTCCGAAAGGTCAATCACCTTCACCAAAAGATTCTTTAAGGAAACAAAAGTGGCACTGCTCCAAAGAACCCTTTATGGCATGTTTATTTTTAAAATTGTATGCACCCCAAGCTCTCAGTGTGAGATCAAGAAACCTGGATTCAAACATGCAGCTAGCATTAAGTTCCTTGTAACGTATCATGAAAAGTAAATATATGTAGCTAGTGCCACAGAAATGCGTTACTCCTCTTAAATTGATGGAGCAGGGTACACAGCATGACCACACCAATAATTCAGCAATTTAATTGTATATGACCTGTCAAAAACAAAACTAACGGCTTCTTGCTCCTTATCTACGGCGTCCAGCAGTGTCTCAGACCGAGACAGAAGACAAACAGAGAGAGAAAGGGGTAGCAGGGTAGGCTGTGGAGGGAGGAACAACAAAAAGACCAGAGAAACAGAAAGCAAAACAGATGGACTGCAGAGATGGGCAAAAGGTGAAATGAGAAATAAAGGTAGAGCTGAAATCAGCTAGAAGGAGAGTCAGCTAGCAAGCTGCAACGTCTGCAGACACAGATCAAGCTGAACTGCTGTCTTCAAGCATTGGCCATCCATAGAAGCTCAGCAGGAGAATGGGACAAAAGAACAGAAGGGATGAAGTGCACAAGAGGCTATTAACCCCTCAAACTGCAGACTTATTATTCAACTTGCTAATCTTAAGGCAAAACACTACATGTGATCCACTTTTTTAAAATAATATATAAGAAAGAATCTTTGTCATCGTTGATTACTAACATTCTTACAAGTATTTTTGTATTTTACATTTGTCCAAAAATTACATTCAGATATGCAAATGAAATGTTATCTGATCAAATATGCATTAATTTGCATTCAAGTCTTGCCTCTGAATGTTAGAATTAAACCCTTTATTTCATTATAAAAGAAAACGCCAGAGAAAGGATTTTACAGAACACATAGCTGGAATCTCACTGTTTTATTGTTCAATCTAGAAATCACTACGCACCGTTATTGTACAGTGTTTTTAGATCATTTTGTAGAATGCTGTAGCATAAATCCAGCTATTAGCAATACATTAGGAATTTATTCAGTAATATCCTTCAGAATGTGATTAGGAATGAACAAGTACATTTTTATGAATGCAGGTATTCTAGAAGGTGATATTTCTGGATCTGAATGTAAAGAAAAGCTGATTTTAAGAAAAACTATTTTAAGAATCAGCTTCACAACTGCATTGCCAAGTGAGATGACAGAAAATATGCACCATTTGTGTAAATGTTGACATTAGCACAAAGGAAATAGACATATTTGCAGTGTTGTAGTGAAGACCATTAGAGCAGAGTCCGAGTCAATACCAAAACCTAGACACACTGGGGCCGTTTCAAGACGAAGACTTTGTAGTAGTTGAGTCCAAGTCAAGCCCAAGACCAGAAATGGTGAGAAAAAGATCCGTTTCCAGTTACCTTAGACAGAGTCACTGCCATCAGCTAGTCTTGAGTTCACCTTACCCCAAGACCAAGTCCAGGTTTAGCCATCATTAAAATGGGTAACTTTTGGAAAATATAGTTAAACACATGTTGACATTAATCGAATAAACATGCTGAAATAAAATATCTCTGTTGAGTTTTAACATTATGTTTACAGTTTAAGAGGACATGATATAGATGTAATTTATCCAAAAATCTGAAAATGCTTTAACTAAAATCATCATTTTGGCCTGTAGTGTCTTGCCTTAAGACATTCAGCAAGCACTATAATTTAGCTGGAAACTGCTATAATCCCCTTAAAATCCCAGGGTTACTACATACTAAGGCTTGTTATTCAGTATCTACAGGGAATTCAGTGCAAACTGGTTGAACTTTTCTTAGGTTATCAAAGTGTGTAATAAAACTTTGGGCCCATCGGTGGGCCCTAGCCATTGTAAGCTTTGAACTAATGCATAAGTTATGCAGAACTTAACTGTGGATGCACATCCAGTTCCTTAGCAAACATCAGTGACACATTCCAGAGTCATTATAAAGGAGGAGACAGGTCATTAGTTGGACAATGAATGGGAAAGTTCATAATGCTCAACATGGTGTCTGTTTACAGGGAAGGTCCCAAAGAGACAATCAGATTACTGTTAAAGTTGCAAGCAGGAAAGCCCCCCTCGCTGTCGAGATCTGTGCAAGCTAAGCCACCAGAAAAACGGTGATGAAACGGTTGTTCGGCCTTTAGTTTTGAGCTGATTTTGCTTCAGTATGAAAGGGTTAAGGGGTTAAAGGAATGCGAAAAAGCAGACTGTGCATTCTACAGCATCGGGCTGCCACAACCACTGCGGTGTGGGCGGACCACCTCTTTTGAAGTGTGACATAAAAGAGATTCTGCACTCCTTCACTCCCCTCCTTCTCTCTCTCTCCTTCTGCCCATCCCTCACACTCTCCCTTGATTCTGTTTCTCTGTTTCAAGGTTTAGTCAAGGACCGTGTGCATGCTGTGAGGGGGGGCACAATGGCGAGCTCTTGTACACACGAGGGGGCCATTCTGAACTGTACTGCTCTTTCATTCAGCCGCTTCAGCAGAAAGACAGCAGGTCATTTAGGTGCACCGCTGGTATGAGCGTCTTTCTTGTCAGCTTGCTCAAAGCAGCAAAGACAGAATTCTTCTGTTAGAACTATGCTGCCTTTTTCATACCTTCATGATTTAAAGGAATACTTCAATCAAAAAAATCTAATTTACACAATTTCCTCTACCTCAAATATAGTCCACCAGTCTAAAGTTGGTGTCCAAAGTTGCTTCTTTAGGTTTGCACCAGGGTTCTGTTGGTTAACTAAAACTATTATTAAAACAAAAGCTAGTGAAAAAATCTTAACTCTAATAAACATTAAAAAACGGAAAAAACAAAAGCAAAAAACTAGAGGAAAAAACACTTCTTTGTTTTTTTAGTGTCTTTGAGAGCTTAGAAGTGGAACTCCTATGTTTGGCCTTCTTTAAAGACAGCTGGAGCCAAGCCTAGCTCAGTAATAGAAGCTTGCACCGATCAGGCCTAACATTATGACCACCTCCTTGTTTCTACACTTATTGTCCATTTTATCAGCTCCACTTACTATATAGGTGCACTTTGTAGGTCTACAATTACAAACTGTAGTCCATTTGTTTCTCTGCATTCTTCATTAGCCCCTTTTACCCTATTCTTCAGTGGTCAGGACCCCCATGGACCCTCACAGAGCAGGTACTATTTGGGTGGTGGATCATTCTCAGCACTGCAGTAACACTGACGTGGTGGTGGTGTGTTAGTGTGTGTTGTGCTGGTATGAGTGGATAAGACACAGCAGTGCTGCTGGAGTTTTTAAACACTTCGTCCACTCACAGTCCACTCTATTAGACACTCCTACCTTGTCAGTCCACCTTGTAGATGTAAAGTCAGAGATGATAGCTCATCTGCTGCTGCACAGTTTGTGTTGGTCATCCTGTAGTCCTTCATCAGTGGTCACAGGACGCTGCCCACAGGATGCTGTTGGCTGGATATTTTTTGTTGGTGGACTATTCTCAGTCCAGCAGTGACACTGTGGTGTTTAAAAACTCCAGCAGCACTGCTGTGCCTGATCCACTCAACATAGCACCTCCACCAATGCATGGAATATTTTAGTTAGTTCATGAAACCTAACGCAAACAGCAATATTTCATGTAGAAATATTTGCTTTATAAGTAGCCTAGTAGCTAATGCTAAGTTAGTAGAGAACTTTCATTTTCCACACTAGACTTAATATTACTTACAGCCTAAACACTGAAATTTGAAGCTTCTAAGACATGTATGTAACTGATTCTTTACTTTGTATGTTGCAGCTCTCAGTGAATCCCTAAATACTTGACTTAAAGCCTAATATTACTGAAGTAGTGTTAGCCTATAGCTGCCTGTCAAGCTAATTGCAAAACCTGCATGCAGTAAGTGACTGCATATGTGCATTTGTGCATTCTTTGCAAGGTCACTTAGTGTTTTTGCCCATTTCTTTTTTCAACACAAGCCCTAAACTGGCTCAGACTACACTCAATGAGATCACAAACACCCTGGAAAACAAAAATTGTTTTGAGCTAAGAATCAAGGGAAAGTTTAAAGTTCAGGAAGGTGCATACAAATGAACAAAATTAAGGCACATAGTTAAAAATAACCATAGCAGCCATCTTGAAGAAGGAATCTTGCCCATGTATTTGTCTATTTTTGGAGAAAACAGTACGACAAGGTCAGAAACATTGTTAGCTACATAAACCATGTAGCTCTAGTGCAAAGAAGCTAACTTTAGACAGCAAAGACCAGTCGCAGCTGGTCAACTACATTCTGGGGTCAGGGCCAAACTGTGTAAACTAGATTTTTCACCAAATCATTTATTTAAAGGGATTCAGTGTAAGGACAGTAATGGCCTGAATGTTCCAGCACTGAAGCCATTTCCTCAATAGAAAAAGACTGACTGTTCTTTTTGTCCCTAATCAGCGCCCTCGATTCTGAAACATCTCTGATCTTTTATCTCGGATTGGCTTAATGTGTGAAATCAGTTAATCTGCATGGGTCTGAAACTGCCAGCTCCACAGCTACTAACCTCCAGCCTCTAAAACATATCCAGCTAGCTATATTCATGAGCCTGGAATAAGGAATCACTTATTTTCCTCCAACAGTATCACAGCTCAATTATGAATTACACTTTATTTTTTTAACTTTGTTAGAAACTATGTGATTGCACTGATTCTAATGGAAAGAAAGTGACCCGAGACTCCATAAGATTGGACAGAAAGCTAGAATTTTGCAAGAAGACAAGAGAAGAAAGAAGGGTAGAATGCAAGAAATTTTTACTGGGTGGAAGATAAATACATCCGATCCCAGGCCCCTGAGTTCACATTGTCTCTGCTGCAGAGATGGGGGATTAACCGGAGCTGCAGCCAAGTTCTCACATTGTGAATCCTTGGATTTTCCCAGTCAAATCCTGTCTGAGGTTGAGCTCTGGAATGCTGGATGTTAGATACATGTTCCTACCCACAGTGATCTGGGATCAGCCATGCATTTTCTCTCATAATGCTTAGTATATGATCCCTGAAGGAGAAGGAAGTCCCACATCAGTACGAAAGAACAGTTTTCCCTAGAACCTAAAGAAAAGATCTGAAGAAAAGGACTCTCTTTAGAAGCTTTGTGGTAGCACTTGAGCTGACTGCATTTAAATGTTTACTTTGGGTGAACCAGAGGTCTCCACAGATGTTAATAAATAATAACAGTAAATTTAGTTTTTTGCATTTCAGATATTTGATATAGAGTGACAGAGCCTAAGTACAATGTAGACTTTTCTAACAAAGTGGATCATCACTATGAAAAACTCCCTTTTGTCTTGGCTTACCAGCCTTCAAACATTACAGATTACTTTCTACTCAAGGGCCATGTGGCCTGACCTCCTAGCTTGCGATCCAGAGACTGAATGAGTAACCAATTTTATATTGCAAGAGCTGCAATTTTAATTATTAAACAAGTTTTAGGCACAGATGAGTTTTAATTTTCATATATTTGAATAGTCATGAAAGTGTAGTCGCATAGTAATATTAAGAAGCTGAGTGGTGTCACTGTCTCTGGTCACTGTCTCCTAAGACATCTGACATGTGGAAGTCTATAGGCTTGAGGTTCCTATCCTTTTTATAAGTGGGGAAATTAACTTAATAACGCAGAGCTTGTGAACTGTCAGCCTGGCACACTACATTTGGTGTTCAAGCCTCAAGCCCAAAAAAATGGATGCGCTGGTCTTCTTGGGGAAAAAAGTTCTGGAGCTTATTTTATATAAAATAATCACATTTAAATCACAACACTTATCAGAAACAAAATTTAAAAATTCAATATCTTCCCCAGACCGCTGAGTCTTAGTGTTTGTCAATATATCCTCAATACTTGTATATAGTGAAAAACACATTTATATTTCCCTTAATCATCATTTTATTGCATTTTATTTTATTTATCCATTTTTCCCCCAATTTCGTCATGGTCAATTCCCACCTACTAGTTAGGTCTGCCTCTATCACAAGCTGCTACCAAGATGGGAGAGCTATGCCTTAATGCTGTGATCAATACCATCCATCAAAACTACAACCCAAAACTATCTGTACCCCTGCAGCTGCAGTTAAGGACCTTATCAATTATGTAATGTATCTATGAAATGTGAACAAATGTAGTTAGCTCCAAAAAATGATTCATTCTCCCTATATAATGTAGCATATGGCCTGACCAGAGTAATAATTTAGCATTCTAATATTATATTACCCATCAAAAATGATATCTGTGAAAAAACACCTCCAACACTTGCCACTGTTCTAAGCATAGAAGACTCATGGTTCACTAAAGTAGCCTGAAAGTTTGAGCTCAAGCATGACCCTTTCTGTACTCTTCAGAGGAGTGTGGGACCATATGGAAGGAATGATTAAATAGGCAAAATTCAGTACACTCAAATGAGTTAAAAAAGAGAAAAAGGACAAGAGAAAAATGTAGGGGCAATATTTTTTACAAGCTAATAAACATGGCTATAAACAAACCAGATTTCATTGGACATGTGTTTTTCCCTGTTTTTGAGGTAAGGAGGGGAGTTATAAGAGGCAACAGAACAGGGTCTGGAGCTGAGCCATGAAAGCAGAAACACTGCCAGCAAAACAATACTCAGATCTGATATAGTGCATGGTAATGAAATCTAAGGAGTTTTGGCTTGCTAGGCAGGACTGAACTCACTACCTGTGTACACATAAAAACTATCAGTGTGATCTCAGTTTCAGAACAGTGTCAGTCTAGTAAGGAATTTTAGTAGGAAATAGTAGGGAAAATGTATGATTTTATTGTTTGGCTCATGCAGAACATCAACTAATCATAAACTTAGATCTGGACCAACATGTACCAAGCACCTCAAAGCAAGAGTGTGTGTAGATTAACTACTCTCCACTAGGCATGGGTAATATGACAATATGAATTAAATGTCCAGTCATAACAGCCATCAAGTACAAGTTCCTGATTTTTTGGAGATATTTCTGAGGAAATTATTTAAGGTAATCTCCTTGCAAAAGGGTGGTTAAAGACAAATAAAAGTAAGTAAAAAAACTTTTTCCAAAACTGATTAAAAATGAATAGTAGTCAAAAAGGGACTCCTAACAACCATGAAAGACCTGGGAGACCACCAAAACTGTCACCATCGTATAAACCGTGCTTAAGGCTTTCATCTTTGAAGGATAGGAGAAAAAATCATGGAAAAAGTGGTACTGTGTATCCCTACACATGATTCTGTCAACCCTAATCTCCAACCAGAAGGCTATAGAAGAAGCATGTAGCAGGTTGTGGACCAATGGTTAAGCAGGGACAAAGAGGCATATCTAGCTACACTGGGCTTACATGACCAATTCTTAGTGACTAAAATACTATAATACTACAAACACTACAAATCAACTTGGAGGACATTATAAAGTCACTTAAAGTTATTGTCAAACTAGAGATACAAAGCTCTTACCATGTGCTCCAGTTCTTCAGATGAGCTTTTACGACAGAAACGTCAGAAGGGAGAATTCAGGATGGCAAGCATGAGAGTTCTGTGAGCATCTAGCATCTAGCTCTAGAGAAAAAACACTGTACAGAAACTCCCCTCAGCACAAAATGACACAAATCCCAGGGTCAAAATCCAAGGATGTGGAAAGAATGAACAGACATGAACCATAACCCCTCTTTTTTCCCACAATTTCCCAAAGCAAAAAAAAAAAAAAGTATAGATGACGTTTCCAGACTTGAGAACTTTCTAAAAGGCTTTGTCTGGGAGTTCCAAATGCAAGCGGGTTAAGAGGCTGTTCATGAACTGACAGGGCTTTTAGAGACGATGGGCAGCACAATGCCTGACACTGTGCAGATGGAGAAAATGGAGAAATGACACTCTTTCTCAGTCAACAAGGCCAGTTTTGTGCTGCCTAACTCAAACAGACCTTGGGCAGTGCTCCTCCCTGCTCTGGATCTCCCCCTGTCTCCACATGTAACAGCAGTGTCTCAGACAGAGACAACTGCTCAACTATTCTCACTACTTCCCAGAACAGAGAGCTAAGAAAGAGTGATGAGCAAGAGAACAAAGTACTGTCTTGAGAATGCAGAGTAAATGAGGCGGCATGAAGCTTCCACAGCAGAAAGCTCCCTCTGCACACAGTCCATCTCCTGGCAAGAGCTATGACACAGCCTTGGATATATATAAAAAGACTTATCTTTTTATTTTAAAGCAGTACAGCAAAAACTCTAAATTTTCCCTTACCCCAAATGTACTTGATCAGCCAAGACATATTTGATGTCCGAAGTTTGTTTCTTGTAAGTTTGCTTCTTCAGTGTAGCTACCGTCATGGAACCTTGTAGTCCGCCAAAACCTATTTTGCAAACTGCAGGTCTCAAACTTCATCAAGTTGTCAAGTAATATCAAAGACTTGCTTTCTGAGATTACTGACCCTATATGACATATTCCTATCCATGTAAATGGACAAAAGTACAGACAAAAGCTTAAAAATGTTATTTAGCTTCGTGATTGTCCATATAACAGTAGGGTTGTGGTAATTTTGAACAATCAGGACAAATATTTTGTCGTTATTTGAAACCATGGGTACAGTTACATATTCAGTATATTTAGGACTGTGTCTGTTAGCAACAGCGGGGATGACACACAGGTCCTTTCCATACAGAGTTTGAGTTTTACAGAAAAAAAAATTGCACATCAAATTTTGAAAATGTACACATTAACACAAATGCCATCTTACACTGCTCACGGCTGCTTGTTTAGTTTGTTAGCTCCTTTGACCTTATTTAGCAGAATGAGCTGTTAACCAGTGTCTGCGTCTATGAGTCACACTGGCTTCTTCTTCCCTCATTCTGAGTGTTTTAAAAAAAGCACACTGAACTTGATGTGAAGGTTTCAGTGCATTGAATCCGTAAAACCTACAACGACCGAATATTAAACTGTAATTAACTATGACAATTATTGTTTTTTGAAGGTGTTTCCTGTGTGTGCTAGCATGCCACTGTGACATTCACTCATGCCTTTTTGCCAAACAGGGCGACTCACTGCTCTACGTGTGTATGAAAATAAAACCAGGACTGGAGTATCCGGGAATGGATCGGAGTGCACTATAGACTACATATTAATTTCGTGGTCATTACTGATAATTACTGATAAATCAGTAAGTGGTCCCAGTCTTACACAGAGGTGAGCAATATGGTAAAAATATTTCACAATACTTGAAGACATTCTCACAATACATGATATGTGTGACGATATTTAGTTTTACTGAGGTCTGATAAGTTGGCACAGACAGAAAAGAGCCTATCAAAAAAAAGACTACAATGAAAAAAAGCAGTTGTTTAGTTTTCTTTAAATACTGACAATATCCATGATATGCTCAGAAAAGCACATTGTGACATAATTTATCATGATAATAACAAAATACTATCATGTTGCCTACTCCTACATGTAAGCTTCCATTACTTGTTAACCCTAGCCTTGTAGCCCCAATGCAAAACTAAAGAAGACAACTTAAGACAGCAAACATATTTTGTTTGACGGACTACATTTGGGTAAGAAGGTAACTGTGTAAATCTGAGGATGTTCTTCCAGGATGTGTTTCCACATACACTATATGGCCAAAAGTATGTGGATACGTGACCATCACAGCTATATGAGCTTGCTGGACATGGATTCCAAAACCATGAGCATTATTATGGACCTAGCCCCCACTCTGCAGCTGTAACGACCCCTGCTTGTCTGGAAAGGCTTTGCGCAAGATTTTGGAGTGTGTCTGGGGAAATTTGTGGCAATTTAGTCAAAAGAGAGTTTGTGGGGTCAGACACAGTTGCTGGACGAGAAAGCCTGGCTCGCAATCAACAATCAAATTCATCCCAGAGGTGTTCAGTGGGGTTGAGGTCACGGCTCTGTGCAGGCCACTGGAACTCCTCCACACCAAACTTGTCAAACCATGCCTTTATGGAGTTCTCTCTGTGCACTGGGCACAGTCATGCTGGAACAGAAAAGGGCCTTCCTCAAAGTGTTCCCACAAAGTTGGAAGCAAAGAATTGTCAAAAAAAATGACTTTGTATGCTGTAGCATTAAAATTAGTCTTCGTTGGAACTAAGGTGCTGAGCCCAAACCCAGAAAACCTCCCCTTATCATTATCCCTCCTCCACCAAAGCTTTACTGTTGGCACAATGCATACAGGTAGGTGGTGTTTTTATGACATCTGCAAATCTGGATTCGCCCGTCAGACTGCTAAATAGTGAAGTGTGATTTATCATCCCAGAGAATACGTTTCCATTGCTCTAGACTCCAGTAGCAGACTGCTTTACACCACCTCAGCCAAGGCTTGGCATTGCAACCAATTTCCTGAAGTTCCGGACACACAGTTCTTGTGTTGATGCTGCTTCCCAATGTAGTCTGGCACTCTGTAGTGAATGATGAAAGGATGAGAGGATTTTTGCGCTTCCACACTCGGCTGTCCCATTCTGTGAGTTTGGACGGTCTACTGATTTGTGGCTGAGCTGTTGTTGCTCTTAGACACTTCAATTTTACAATGATAGCACTTACAGTTGGCTGGGGCAGATCTAGCAGGGTGGAAATGGCTATGTGCTTGATTTTATACACCTGTTATCAAAGGGTGTCGCTGCAACAACAATAACTAGGAAGGGGTGTCCACATACTTTTGGTCATATAGTGTATAAAGCAAATGAGCTGCTAACATATTGCAATCAATGCGTTTATTCACCAACAATGTTTCTGTTACACTGTTCAAAAATCTTTTTATATCCTTCTTGAATACATTTCATAGACATCTGACTGAAAAAAGTACACCCACATGAATTAATGAATTGAATTCACTCCTGCAGTGTAACATAAAACAGCAATTTGACAGAAATGCATCTTGACATTTTCCATGATTGTGCTGGGTAATTTGTTAAATAGGTCAGCCTACGCTGTCGCGCAGTGTGTGCTGTCAAATTAAACAGCCTAGTAAATAAATTAAGCACTAGTCTTCTTTTGAGCAGACAATATCATTATGTCATAGTTCCTGCATGCGTCTATATATGACACAGCAATGCAGTTATTTTACTATTAGCCACATGTACTGAGATTGCCGTAAAACTTTTTACTCCCTGTAGGCCTCTACTAGTCTTTTAAAAAAAAAAAAAAACACTGTCAAAGAAACACTGCCAGACATCTACTGCGACATCTCCCACCAGAGCAACACCTACAAGAGCAACAGTAAATGGGCATCACAACGTTATTATAGGACACAGAGTTCTCTGCAAACCCTGCAAAAACACGTCTAAATTGCGCGCGTTTCCAGGGTAAATGATAAGTCCTCCCTTAAGACAAGCACAGAGACGCAGTGCTCCCAGCAGCAGATGTGCTTCATCAGGATAAAGTTGTTTGTGCTGCACATCACTTCCATCAGTACTGATCCAGGGAGATTTTAGTACCTAATTAACTAAAGATTTGAGTGATTATATCTACTACTTAAAAAGTGGTACGCATTATGTGTGCATACTTAAAAAAGCAACATGCATACTTCAAAAATTAGTAGCATACCATTTAAAAAAGGATAATGTATACTTAAAACGTAGCAGGCATACTGTGTGCACACTTAAAAAGTAATATGTCTACTGTGTAGATTTTAGGTCTGCATTTAAAACTTAGAATGCATACTGAACAATGTGTATGTATACTGTGTGCATGCTTAAATTAGTATGCATAACTGAAAAAGTATTATAGATACTTAAAAAAATAGCATGCATACTTGAAAAGAGTAGTGTGCATGCCTTAAAAAAACACCACACATACAAAAGTAGTTTGCATATTGTGTGCATAGCATACTTATAAAATTAGTATGCATACTGTGTGCTAATTTCAAGACATACATGCTTAAAAGCAATGTGTGTTGTTGCAGGCAAGTCAAGATAGGCCACACATAAAAGGTGTCTCCCTCAAACTTTGTGCCTCCAAGCAGCCAGATCATTTACACTGGGCAAAAAAGCTAGTCTTATAAGCTTTATTTTTGTATTTGCTCAGTAAAATGACTCATACCCAAGCAAACTAACTTAGCTTCTAAAAGAAAAAAATACACCCCTCCAATCCTTTATGGCTTCCAGCCTAGTAGACTGCTTGATGAACAACTGTACAGTACACAATAATAGCTAGGTATAATATTACAACAGTCAACAATTTTTTGTAGGTGTACATATAGTATGCATACTCCTTTTTCAGTACACATACAAATTTTTATGTATGCATACTACTTTTATGTAAAGTACACACTTAAAACTACTTAAGTAGTATGCACATATAAAAATTGGTATGTGTACTGAAAAAGGAGAATGCATACTATACACACACCTACAAAAATGTTGTACATATACTAGAAGAATTGGTACTGATACTTAAAAAAGGGATGCTTTCTTAATTAAGCACTATGCATAATATGCATATCTAAAAAAGTGTGTTTGTACATACGTGTAAATATGAATACTTAAATAAGTAGTATACAAACAGTGAGTCTAATTAAAAAAGTACCTTAAATACTAACAAATACTGATTGTACTGTGCGCGTACTTAAAAATTAAAATTAGTATGCATTCTGTGTGCATACTTAAAAAGGTATTCATAAAGGGCTGCCAGAACCACGGTGGTGAGCACTTTTCAAAGTCCTGTGGCAACACCCCACTACTTTTTGAGTTTAGGACGTGAGCATAAAAACCTCTGCTTGCCCTAAACTGCATGACCAGCATGAACAGACAGAGTAATATTGAGCGCCAGAGCCAATCAGAATCTCCATTTCAGCTGGGAGACATTTTCAGACCTTTTGTGGATGATGCGGACCTGTCCGGTTTTGACATGAGACCAAACAACTGAACCGCGCTAACTCACGGGGGAATTCAACACGTTTTTTCCAGTGAACATTTTAGCTATACTGTCTGCACAACCTGCTGCTTTAACATTTCACTCTTTACAGGCAATCATATTGTTCCTGTACTGCGAGCTGCTGTAAATAACAAAGGACGAGCAATAAAATAATAATATGCATTTGATTATGGATTGTGGAGCAAATTATCGGCCAAGCATCAGCGACCTGATCAGTTAAATTTAAATTAGTATTCACAAAGATGATAAGCGTCCTATTTTCTGTTTTTCTGTTTTCATGGCGAATGTGAGAGTAACAGAGCACTTGCATCCCTGCAAAACTTCTGATCAATAAACAAACACCCACATGGGTAATTCAGTCCACTTTAGCCATTACAGTCCACCATCCAAACCAAAGGAAAGAGATAAAATATCACAAAAAAACAAAACATACTGTGGTGCGTCTTCAGAAAATAAATTGGGTATGAAAACAGCCTGATGTTCTTGAGAGATGATTACTAACAAACACTGCTATCTGAGGCTGCAGCTACTGAAGCAGCATCAAAACAAACACTGACACACTGTTCATGATCAGGTTCAGAGGTGGGTGGAGGAGCCTAAATCAATACCCAAGTAAAGGTATTGATACTGGTATTAAATAATTGAGTAAAAGTAAAAGCAATTTTCCCAAAAAATTGAGCAGAAATACAAAAGTAGCAGGTCAATAATCTACTTAAGCATTGCGTACTGCAGTGGAAGTTCTTACTACATCCAGCATTTATCAGCACAGGAACTGAAAATTATGCAGCTCTGTTCTTTTCTTCTGGGGATTTTTTTGGTCTAAAATACAGACGCTCCAAAGTCAGAGATGTACCCAGATGTATCAATATACACTGAAATTAAACACAAATAATGGATCTAAATTCAAATCCAAACATGAATGGCTAAAATGTAACTGAGCAAATAGAGTCCTTTACTCACTTTAGTAAAAGTAAAAGTAATATGATTTGAAAATACTCAGGAGAGTAAAAACCAATATTTTACTGAAGTACACGTACTTGGGTAAATGTTACTAGTTACTACCCAGCTCTGAATAGGTTTATAAAGACACATTAGCATGAAATGAAAGGCAATTTTAGTCAGTGGCTAACTGCATTTCTTCACTGAGCCAGACGTTTTTATTTTTGTTTTTGTTTTTTTAAACCATATGTTTTGCCCCACCACTTTTGGAGGTGTGGTGCCACCCCTGTACTGATACTCAAAAACTAGTATGTGTATTGTGAAAAAAGCAGCTTACTTAAAAATACTTAAAATAGCACAATGCATACTTAAACAAGTAGTATGCATATTGTGTGCCAGCTTAAAAAATAATAATCAGACTGTATGAAAACTAAAAAATTAGCATGAGTACTGTTTGCATATTTAAAATGTAGTATGCATAGATACTTTAAAATCGATGTGGATACTTTAAAACGTATGTGTGCGAACATCAGCACAGTTTGCAGCTGTTTTTAGAATAACCAAAAAAAAAAAAAACCTGACAAGTCAGATAAACCAGAGTGAATGAGGATATTCTGCAAACACCTAATGTCTCTATGTGGTTGTTCACTTCTTACTTTAACCCCTTTTCTTATTATTTTGTTTTTGGTAGCTTATATCTACTGTCTAATTTCATAAACAACAAGACCTCTAGAGAATGGTGGAAATGTAAGTTTACCTATATTAACGCCATGTCGTGCCCCAGTTGGCGGGAAACATCCTCTTGGCCATCGCCACAGCTTGCAGATGCTCCATAATCTCCTCAGTTTCCTACTCGGTCAGAGTCCACTGAAAGCAAATTAAGCTTAAACTTGCTGTAATGCCGTGTTTTTCACATCCCATACATCCATATACTCACTGTTTCTGTCTTTTTTCTTTAAGAGTCTGTGTTTCGTGACGAGGGCCGAAGGAAGAAATGGCGTGAAAGACTCGGGTGTTTTAAGACTTGCTGCTACAGGTTTGGGAGGACATAAAAGTTTATTTTCACGGCTGTTAATGACCACCTTGCCCGCAGTGTGTCATTTTGACCACAGTCTGCACTTCGTTCTCCGCCACTTGGCTGTGACAGAACCTGAGATTCTGACTGAACGCGAGTTAAGTACATTTTGATGCTCCTGAAAGGAATAAAATATACTAAATCCATTGTCATCCAAATAGATAAGGCGCTAAATCAATTTCAAATATATCACAAAGACTTACATCAAAATTATTTTTTTTAAAAAGAAAATCTTTCGTTGTCTATTTGACCTCTACAGTACGATGTAAACAAGTGGTCAGAAATAAGGCGCCCTCTAGCGTCTGTGGGGGAATTACACGTCATGCGCGAGGGCTGCGAGAAAACTCACTCAAGGATTTCATTGTAGATCGGTGTAAATTTAAAAGTAAGCCCATGTTCTCTCTATTATTCTCTATTATTTAATCAATAAATCATGGATTTATCCCTATGGAAAAGCGCTGTAGCAGCACTATTATACACACAGGATGCCATAACAATCTGACAGAAAAACTGAGACGGTTATTATAGTCTACTATAGGATACTGCAGAACTATTATTGATTACTGTAAGACAGTACTGTAAGAATTAGGGATGCACCAGTTTTTCATGTATGTATCTGCTGATGCTGATGGCGATACATAAACTTTTAAAAAATGTAGACATTAGGACCACTTGGGTTATCATTACAGAGAGATATAACATTTATTACTATAGGGGTAAAATTAATAAAACATTTATGAACATTTGGCTCTTCCAGCATACAACAAATACGTAATCAAATACTGTGTATCCTAACAGGGATATTATATGGAGTGAAAATATTATGTATTATTACACAAGCAAGCAGAGTTGGTCAACACAGTTTTCACTCTCCGCTGTCTATTTCAGACACACCATACATTAGGATTACCCAACTAGCAGAAAAGAAAAGCTGAATATCTTACCAAAAAAATAAGGCACTGGAATTAGTGTATGCATGACATGCATGGTTAGCTTTTAATTTAAACCAAACCTCAAATATAAACATACAGTGAATCAATTTTGAATCAATTGAAGTATGCATCATGTACTAAAGAACAATAATTACAAAATTCCTTTTTCTTTTATATTTGCATATATTAAAACATCACAATTCATTATAAAGTCTTTTTTCTATTTAAAACAAAATATATCTTGAAATAAAAGTTAATTATTTTCAAATAAAAATATATATATTTATGACAAAGTTTTTTTTTTCATTTTGGGTTAGACTCTTTTTATCAAATAGCCTAAAGCTTGGAGGTTTTTAAACAAATTTATTATAATCAGTGGTATACTGTATTACAGTAGCGCACTTTAGTTGGGTTAGTATTCTGTTTACTATGTGTGCTGCATATAATACAAAATAGTGTATGTTTATGGGAGCCCTACACTTGGGCAAAAATACACATGTGCCAACCAACAATTCCCTAAATCACTGAGCCAGCCAAACCCACCCACATGAGGACATTACTCTGTATTTGCTTCATGTAAGCTAGCTAGTGTTGTCATATGTCATATTTTAAAATATAGCTGACCACCATTTCTATTGAACTAAAATTAATAAAAAAAATAATTTTCAGTATCTCCTTTTAAAACACCTCTATAATGTATTTTTTCAGGGGAGACAAACACAAGCAACCCCACGTTAACAGATTGTAACGTTAGGAGCTCTTGACTAAAAATGGATGCATGTTGGCCAAGGGGGCAGTCATGTTTATTACATTTTTCTGAGAGCTCCTCTGCTGACCCAAAGGTTAACAATGTGCCTACCAACCACATCCTGCTCCATTACACTGCACACGTACACTGAAATGTAATAGTTTCTTACTGTATTATTTCAGCTTCTTAAAGGGAAACTCCACCATTTTTTCAAAATCTCTATATAATTAAATGGTTAACATGGAAACAAAGTCATTCAGAGTGGTTTGATGTGCAAAGCTCTGTTATAGAGAAGCTTGCCAAATCAGAACTGTTCACAGTGGTGGTGACATAGTTTTAAAAGCTTTGCAATAGTTTTGAGAAGTTTTTGGCCTAAATTGTATTTTTGAAAAACATTCATGGTGAAGAGTTATATGCAGTATGTTGTAAGGCAAAATTTTCCCAAAAGAATACATACTTTTTCATATTTACCACTATTGAACCATTATGAACATATCGTTGTTGTCCAAAGAAAAATAAGTATCTTCAAAATAGTAACTTTACAGGAGAGAGCAAAAACACTCTTAACTTTTACTGTACGTTAATGTAAAGAGGTTTTATTCCATTTTAGAGCATATCTATTGGTCCATTCATCCATGAAAGGACAGCTGGTGTGTTGAAATGGTGTAGAAAACTAAAAATCAACAAAAATAAAGAAAAAATGTTTTTTTTGGACAGCAACGATATACAAACTCAGATAACACCTTTTGGTACACAGGTGGTTTTTGAATAGTAAATAAAGTGGCTATAGTTTTGTTGCAGACATGGCAACCTCCTATCCCTTCCACCAAGGTTCTCTATAACGTACCATTTCACAACAACTGAATTGTGGAGAAATTTTGAGAAATCGGTAGAACTTCCCTTCTGAAGCAATCGTATATATATATACACACACACACACACAGTATAGTGAAATAATATACTACTATGAAAATAAGTGAATTAATATCCTGCCATGAGATGTCTTAACTAGGCAGAAACAGAGACCTTGTGTATGCGTTTCCTTTTGGCAAAGCCATGCGTAACAGTGAGAAGTAAGCCCCCCTTGTTATGAGCTCACCTTGCTGTGACATTGTTTCGTGCTGCAAACTGGAGAACTGTTTTAATTAACACGATTGTAATTGAAGGTGAGAACAGCCGTGCCAGTGATTGTTGCTCTTTTGTGCTGAGCACGTATCTAAATTAGACATGGCAAAATGACGAGGGCATGATCCCAGACGGCAGTCCTGGCACCAGACTCATCGGGCCTTGGTTCATCCGAGTCATTTCAGTGCGGCACGGATTCAACAGCTGCATGTGAGCGGGGTCTTTTGATGGCTTGGGAGCATTTCCGCACCTTCTGATCCTCATCATAACTTAAAACAAATGAAAACAAACCTTGGTCGATCCCTCTTTCGGAGTCGTTCGTGTCTGGATAATCTGCCACATTCACAAAAATAGTATGTGCATAAAGCACAGCAATTAAATCTGTTGCTGATATAGGCCTACTGTAGTCATAGACCTAATAAAGCACCTGATAAGTGAGACAAATATATGAAAAGAATAACCTTAGAAAATCTGTTATGAAACTAAGCACATATGGAGAATGTTCCCTACACATTTACTCTCCTCTGTTTCTGCAAACAGTATGTCAACATTTTGACTTAGTATCTCAAAATAATCACTTATTTTCTTCCAAATATTGACTTAGTATCTCTATATAATATCATTTCTTAACATATTGACATACATATGTCAAGATTTTGACTTATTTTCTCAAAATAGTAACTCATTGTGTTAAAGTAATCTCGAAATATTGACTTACTCTCTCGAAATAGTGATATATTATCATGAAATAATTTTTTACTTTCTCAAAATATAATATCTCATTATTTTGACATAATGTGTTGGAACTTTGTCTTAATAAATGAGTCCTGAGAAAATAAGTCATTATTTTGAAATACTAATTCAGGGATGTCCAATCTTTTCCGCAAAGGGCCGGTGTGGCTGCAGTTTTTCATTCTAAACAAGCTGGAGGACACCTGATTCTACCAGTTTAATCAGTTGGTCTCAGTCCTGCAGCCACACTGGCCCTTTGCAGATACGATAAGGTGCCACTGAAGTCAAAACTTTGACAAAATAAATAATTACTTTGAG
This sequence comes from Colossoma macropomum, assembly GCF_904425465.1. NCBI lineage: Eukaryota > Metazoa > Chordata > Actinopteri > Characiformes > Serrasalmidae > Colossoma > Colossoma macropomum. Next base: position 14,930,868 of record NW_023494801.1, on the reverse strand, counting down.
AAAAAAAGTAAATATTTCAAGAAAACAAGTCATTATTTCAAGATCATTAGTCAAAATGTTGACATACTGCTGCCAGAAACAGAGAAAGTATGGGTGATTTTGCTGCTCTACTTGGCTGGAATGGGTTTCCATAGAAACTAGTCCCTGAACAGGAGTTAAATTTACAATGTGCATGAAATGAGAGAATGTGATCACACCGAAAAAGTACTTTTGGCAATAATTTTGTTGATGTAGCATATTCCTGTACAATAAATGAAAACAAAGTCAGTGCATTACTATTTCAGTGTATAGTATGCATACATGAAGTTTCAGTCCTTTAAACTCATTTATTACTCTATTTTTTGCACCAGTGTGCTATATAGATGCAGCTAAGCTGCAGTAGAACCTTTACATTATGTAGACATACTATAAACCTTAAAAAACTGTCTTTACATTCACACAGATCATTTAAAAAATGTTTCTTTACAGAAATACCCAATGATCTTTATACCAGGGACCAACTGTTTTTGTAAGAGGAAATATTATGCACAATTGACACATTTTATCACTGTATGTGTTTATCTTTCATTATTGTTCAATTAAAAAACATTCTTTAATTGTAACATAATGTAGGAAGTTTTATTACAAGTTATTTTGTGCCATTTGTGTTGGTCTATTCTTCATAAAACTACACACAATGTAAAAGACAGCTGGCATTTTCAATGGTGTAAAAATAATAAAGGAAAACAATGCAGTTATGAGATTTAGATCTGACAGTTATAATATACTTTATTGCTCCTACTCTTTGAGGCTGTTTGAGAGTTTGAAAAGTAACCCATCAGCAGTGTCACAATGCTAGTTGGTGTTTACACCCTGTTCACCACAGAACATCTCCTTTGTGCGTGACATTGCACTGTGGAGACATTGATATTGATGTGGATTAGGCTATTTTATAGTGTGCTGAGCTAAATATAACTGCTCCTTGTGCATCTTGGAAGTTGTCTGTGAACAGGTTGGTGCTGCCCAAACAACACATGTCCATGTATAGGATTGAGGGTGCTTACCAAGGACAATGGCTCTGTATAAAAGGAGTAACAGAGGGAGCCTATGATCCATCCTGGAAACCAGATAGGTAAGTCTGTCATCTCTTTTCTTATATGAAGAGGTTTAATTCTAGCTAGAAAGACTTTAATTGAATTTGTCAGTATACTGCTGTGGTAATTCCATACGAAAATGTGTTTAATTAGTGCACTGTATTGTAGAAATGCACAGATGTGGACTTCTGCTATTATGCCTTCTGTCCTCTGAAAAGATCTCATTTTAGTCAGAAAAAGAGTGACCTCCAATAATTTCAGTATAGTATTATATTTGCAATTCTGCAACTATAGTGGAAGGGGATCTCCACTGATTTAAAAAATATATATTATTCAATCATGAGACATTCAGAGTGTTTTGTTGTGAATTTCAGAGAAATTCATCAACTTCAATATCCTTACAGTGGAAGTGATGGGAACTAGGGGTTCACCATGTCTACAGTGCAAATATAGCCATTTTATTTATCATCCAAAACAACCAGTGAAGCTACACGTGTTCTGAATTTTTTAATGTAATGTTGATTGTGGAAAAATCAAAATAAATTAGTTTTATGTACTACCTATGTCTTAGAACACCCTGCATGTACCTCTGTGCCATGAATGGATTTAAAAAAAACATGTTTCAGGCCAAAACCTTTTAAGGCATCAGGCAACGTTTTTGTAACTATTTCATATTTTTTCATATTTCTTCATATTTCATAGTTTTCTGTGAGCTTTTAGAGCCATTAAATGCTTCAGACGTCTTGTTCCTATCACCACCACTGTGAACAAGTCAGGTTTCAAAACAAAGCGTTCAGAAAAGCGTGCTTTGTTTACATCTTAATAAATTAATTATGCAGCATTTCTGAAAAACAATTGGAATTCCCCTTTAAATGTTGCATTGATGTTTTGTATAGCTAAATAATATGGACTTGTGCTATAATGCGTCCTCATCTGTTCTGCTTCTAAAAAGATTCTATACGATACTACTGAGCTACTGTTTATCTTCATGTGTCAACTTGTGTGATTTTGCTTTCTATCAAAAAGGTGATCTCTACAAACGTCTTCTAAAAGGCTAAAGGTAAGTCTTGCAGTACACAAAGTCCATGGCAGTACAACCAAATCCCACTTCTTTGATATTTCAGTTCTTTCCACTCTTGTCGCTGATCCGCAGCTCTGGTAAAGAGGCTTAGGATGAGCACTGATGCTGAGATGGCTATCTTCGGGGAGGCCGCCCCGTACTTGCGCAAAACCGAGAAGGAGAGGGTTGAGGAGCAGAGCCGACCCTTTGACAGCAAAACAGCCTGTTACGCATACGATGACAAGGAGCTGTACGTGAAGGGGACCCTTCAGAGCAAAGAGGGCGGCAAAGCCGTGGTCGACACTGAGGATGGCAGGGTACATCTGCAGCACATCATCTGTGAAAAATATTAGAAAGACAGCATACAACTTTAGCTCTGCATTACATAATATTTTTGTTAAAAATGAAAGAAGCATCATAAATACACTAATACAGTAGACACAAATATTGTTTGACATCATCTTGTAAAGCTCAAATGATTCATTTACAAGTCAGTAGTACTACTTTTAAAACATAACATGGTTTTGTTGGTACTTAGCATTTGTATTATGCAAATTAAGTTATATGTCATCTTGCTGATTTTCCAGAAAGTTTTATAACTTACACTCAAATAAATAAACATAATAGAGGGGTATAAGTGTCAAAAAGTGCAAAATGAATTTCCATGGCACTCTTCTATGTTCAACAAGTCACTTCAATGTTTTGCGGCATCAAGGAAGCTCAAACCAGTAAATTTCATATAGGTGTTATTAATACCAACATCTGATCAGTCACAAGATTTAGTCTGAGCTTAGTAATGACATTCTCCCACATAACATATTAACATATAGGAAAAAAACAAATAGGACATGCCATGAATTTTGCACAGGCCACATTATATGTTGGGTTTTTTTCCCAGTATGTTCAATTCAGCAAATAAACAGCATGTGTGTATATATATATATATATATATATATATATATATATATATATATATATATATTTATTCATATATATGTACAAATTTTAGTGCACAATTTCTGTGTATTTGCTGAGTTTATTTATTTACTTGCTTGCTTATTTATTTATTTATTTATTTATTTATTTATATGCCAGACTGTGACTGTCAAGGAGGACCAAGTCTTCCCAATGAATCCTCCAAAGTTTGATAAGATTGAGGACATGGCCATGATGACTCACCTCAATGAACCGTGTGTGCTGTTTAACCTCAAAGAGCGCTACGCAGCATGGATGATCTATGTGAGTCCTCACTATACAGTGATGCATGCTTTGTTTGAGTAATGCCATAGTCCTCATGAAGATTTTACATGTGTACTCTCATGTAATATCTCATTAAGCTGCTTTAACTGTGACAACGTTTAAAAAGGTGCTGTTGAAGATATTCTAGGTGTTTCTAATTTTGTTTGACAGACCTACTCTGGACTTTTCTGTGTGACTGTGAACCCCTATAAGTGGCTTCCAGTCTACAACCCAGAGGTGGTGACTGCGTACAGGGGAAAGAAGCGGATGGAGGTTCCTCCTCATATTTTTGCCCTGTCTGATAATGCCTATCAGTTTATGCTTACTGGTATGACAAATCAGGTGATATTTCTCCAAACTGTTTTTGAAATAGATGTCTGTCAAAACGACTATGTTGTTATGTATGCATGTTATATTGTGGTGTTTTATTTTATGTCTGGCAGATAGGGAGAACCAGTCTATTCTCATCACGTAAGAATGTTTTCATTTATTCGTGACTCCTTGAACTGTAGACCTATTATTTGGTAACTATGAATTACTTAACTACTATGACACCAATATGTAAGTTATGTAGTTAAGTGTGAAGTGTGAGTCCACATACAGGCTGTTAGGATTAAAAATACCTAGGCATTATTATTATCATTATTATTATTATTATAGAGATAAAAAAAAGATATTATGTTTTATATGTCAACAGTCTGCTACTAATTGAATGGGATTTGTCTTTCCCAGTGGAGAATCCGGTGCAGGGAAGACTGTCAACACTAAACGCGTCATTCAATACTTTGCGACAATCGCAGTGTCTGCAGACAAGAAGAAAGAGTCCATCAGCAAAATGAAGGTGAGCACTGGACAAGTTGGTGCTGTTATTGCTTTGACTTGTGGTCTTTTTTACTGAGATAAATGTTGTCTTTCAGGGCACCCTGGAAGATCAAATCATCCAGGCCAATCCTCTCCTGGAGGCTTTTGGGAATGCCAAGACTGTGAGGAACGATAACTCCTCTCGCTTTGTGAGTCGAGACAAAAATTTGCAAGCTTTCAAATGTGTAGTACATCTTAAAATAGACTTCTAATGCAGCAGCACATGTTTTTCTCCAGGGTAAATTTATCAGGATCCACTTTGGAACAACCGGGAAACTGGCATCAGCAGATATTGAAACTTGTGAGTGTCTTGTTTTTTTAATCCCTGCATTTTAAACTGTGCATTGTACTAATAGTGAGTTGGCAGTTTATTACAGTACTGTGCAAAAGAGACCACCTTTCATTTATTTAATTTTTAAATAAAATTAATGGCCATTAAGTACAAATTATTCATTTTTCACAATTCACTTGCATAAGGAGGGGAACGTCAAAGTAAAAAAAAAAAAGCTAAATCAAAAACAAAAAACAGAAGTTTCCAAAACGAGTTCAAAAAGTTTTTAAAAGATACAGATTAGATAAACAGTAGAAAGAGGAGAAAATCAAGCTCCATTCTTCCTTCAGAGACGAAAAAAACCCTCAGGTGTTTCTGTCTATCCTTCCACTCAACACTATGAGCCTGAAAAGACTTGTAGCGGTCAAAAAGCCACTACTGAGAAAAGGAAATAGGCAAAAAGAAGAACATTTGCAAATTAAACAAAGAAGCTGCTGGTGTTCTCAAAACAATGGACTGACCATGGTGTAATAAAGGCAAAGTGGACAATACTTTTTAAATTACATAAAATACATGAAATTTTAATGTTATATTTATTTGTTGTCTGTTCTTTGCAATTTTCTATTGAATATGTTTTCTGCATTTTTCTGTGACTTTGATGGCCATTTTGACTGGAAATTAAATAAATTTAGTATGTAAAATTTGTTAGTTTACAGTGGGCAGGGACCACCACAGGACCACCACCACCACCTGATATTCTTTTGGTACTGGACCAGGTCAGCGGTGGTCATTGATGGATGGGCTGGAGGCTAGCTAACAAATTGTACAGCAACATATGGGCTATAATCAGTAACTGTAGTGCACTTTATATGGAATGTAAATCTGATGAAATTGTCAATGAGTCTAGGTACACAGTAGGGTTATATAATCTGACAACTCACATTAGTGCTATGTGCCATAACTTGGTTTTCATTTTCTTTTTTCTGTTTATTTTGAAATACAGACCTGCTTGAAAAGTCCAGGGTGACATTTCAGTTGGCTGCTGAAAGAAGTTACCATATATTCTATCAACTGACTTGCAACAAGAAACCAGAGCTCATAGGTAGTAGTCTCATAAACATACACACAAATGCATACACCCACTCAGATAGACATAATTACCTTTACATGTGTCCTTTTCTTATCTTTCAGATATGCTCCTTATTACCACCAATCCATACGACTTTGCCTTCATCAGCCAAGGAGAGATTAGCGTGAGGAGCATAGACGATGCAGAGGAGCTGGTGGCTACTGATGTCAGTCAAGATAAGTGGACTGAATAATTAGATGGTGCTCATTTAAACATGTACATTGATCCACATTCTTTGTTTTTAAGGAAGCCATTGACATCCTTGGCTTTACTTCCGAAGAGAAAGTTGGTATCTACAAGATGACTGGAGCGGTGATGCATTATGGGAACATGAAGTTTAAGCAGAAGCAGCGTGAGGAGCAGGCTGAACCTGACGGCACTGAGGGTACATACCACATCCATACATTCAACCTTCTTACATGTGTACAACACTAAGCAAAAGTCAGAGACCACCTTCCATTTATTTAATTTCTTGTCAAAAAGGCCATTAGCTGCAAGTTATTCATTTTTCCAATATTTCTGAGGAGATATAAGATAAGCCATTTTCATAAGGAAAGAGAAAGCCAAAGGAAGATAAGTCAAAACAGTTTTAAAAAGAAGTTCAAAAAGTTATTGAAGATACAGAGAAAATGGGACTCCAAACAACTGTGCAAGACCCGGTAGACCACCAAAACTGTACCTCAATCTTTCATCTCTGAGAGAGAGAGGAGAAAATCAAGCTTCACTCTTGTTTCAGATCTTAAAGAAATCTGCAGGTGTTTCTGTCCATCCTGCCACTGTGAGAAGACAACTCAACGCTATTAGTCTGAAAGGATGTGTAGCTGTTGTGTTCGTTTTGTATTACTGAGTAACAGAAAGAGACAAAATTAGAAGAAAACTTGCAAATTAAACAAAGAAGCTGCTGGTGTTCTCTGAAGAATGGACCGGTGTCTAGATTTCAACATCATTGAATGGGTGGGATTATCTGGATTGTGAGAAGCAGGAAATGCTACAACCTTCTAAGACTTTGGAGGTCTGGAAAATGCAGATTTCCTTGAAAAGAAAGTCTCCCAAACAGAATGGAAGGTGTAATAAAGGCAAAGGATGGACACACTAAATACTGAAAACAAAAAGATATTATATTCAGTTGTTGAGTCTTCTGTGACAAATGAAGGGTAGTCGCCGATATTTGCGCAGTATTGTATATTATAAACACTGGTGTAATATATATATATGCTGATATGATGCGAATTTATATGATATACAGAGGCAGATAAAGCTGCTTACCTGATGGGCCTGAACTCAGCTGATCTTCTGAAGAACCTCTGTTACCCCAGAGTTAAAGTGGGGAATGAATTTGTGACGAAGGGCCAGAATGTGCAACAAGTAAAACACAAATCTTATGTACTTCAGCCAGTGTTTCTCAGTAATATCGGACCAACTGGCCAGTGCTGTTGCACCAACTAATGCCAGTGCTGTTGTATCATTTCAGGTGTATAACTCAATTGGTGCCCTTGCCAAGTCTGTCTATGAGAAGATGTTCTTGTGGATGGTCATGCGCATAAACCAGCAACTGGACACCAAACAACAGAGACAACATTTTATTGGGGTCCTTGATATTGCAGGGTTTGAGATTTTTGATGTAAGTTTCTGATGCCTTATATTTGCATCATAAAAGTTTTATTAATGAAAAGTATTACATACTTGTTACTATGCCCAACAATTTTCCAGTCTGTGGTCCGTCATTGTAACTTTTTTTTACATGTCTCTGATCATAATCTAGTTCAACACACTGGAACAGCTATGCATCAACTTCACCAATGAGAAACTGCAACAGTTTTTCAACCACCACATGTTTGTGCTGGAGCAAGAGGAGTACAAGAAAGAGGGAATCGAATGGGAGTTCATAGACTTTGGAATGGACCTGGCTGCCTGCATTGAGCTAATTGAGAAGGTAAACTATAACACTACATTACTTATAAGTAATTTTCAATAACCATTGCAGTTCCTGACCAGCTGCTTTTGTCCAACAGCCAATGGGCATCTTCTCTATACTTGAGGAGGAGTGTATGTTTCCCAAGTCTACCGATACTTCCTTCAAGAACAAGCTCTATGATCAACATCTGGGCAAGAACAATTGCTTCTTAAAGCCCAAGCCTGTGAAAGGCAAGCCTGAAGCACACTTCTCCTTGGTGCACTATGCTGGCACTGTGGACTACAATATCGCTGGCTGGCTGGAGAAGAACAAAGACCCTCTTAACGAGTCTGTTGTACAGCTGTACCAGAAGTCATCCGTGAAACTGTTGGCGCTGCTGTATGCAAGTTATGCTGGAGCGGGCGGTAAATGTGCACTTCACTCTCCAAATAATCCAAGCTGCTGACTGTGAAGCTATTTGCACGCAGGAAACGTCCAAGAATAGTTTTTCCTCAGAGGTCCTTCTGAGTGCATAGTGTAAACATTACATTAGACCACACTCCTATAATTTTGATGACCCCACAAATTCTATGCACCACATGTAGGGCCAGCTTTTGAAACACATACTACACTAAACTACAATGATGAATGGTATTCTCCATTGAAATTCATTGTTGTTTGTCATGTTATGTAATATTCTGTAACTTTATGTGAAGGCTACCTACACAGGTATTCATAACACATGGCATTTATTGAGCAATACTTGAATATTTATAAATAGCTTTTGCCAGTAAATGCAAGATGACAAGATATTTTACAACATTGTATTAAAACAAGGTTCTTAATTAAAGTGATGCACATTTAACATTTTCCATTTATTCCATTTATAACACAGTTTTAAAACATTATTTCCAACCAATGGACTTCATACAGCAAAGGCCTAGTTTAAGAACACCGCTTATCAATTCTATATATATATTCTATTTAAGTACAGTTTCTATTAAAAAGACCTGTGTGGCTGCAGTCATGAACAGCTAACTCTGTTTGTTATGTCAGTCCCTCAGGTCTCCTTGATAGAAATTTTTCACTTAAGTTTTGATACTTTGATGTACATTTAAAAGCAAATAAGTAGAAATACAAAGAGGGAACATTTATTCAAGTACTATTTTACCAAGGGTATTTATACTTTTACTCAAATATAGAATTTTATATATAATCTATGAAAATTATCACCTAAGTTTGAGGGCATCAAATCTTATGATAAAAGAAGGTAATGAAGTGGTATTATATGGGATGTCTGTCTGTCACTTCAGTTTCAGGTCCCATATGTCAGTACAATATGTACTTTATAAAACATGTTATATTATCTTGTGATTACTGGCATAAGTTATTTATAAATATTCAAGATAAGATTAGACTTCATTGTCACTGTAGTTATACAATGAAACTTAGTTTGGTACAAAATAAAATACAAACAGCAATAAAAGCATACGGGTATAAACAGGTATTTCACAGTAGATATTGCACAAATTTTAATAATAATATTTACAGTCCTGGATGTAAAGTATTCAGTGTGTTAGCAGCTGGGGTTGGCGGTGGGGAGGGGGAATATGACAGGCTGGTCTGTTTGCTGCCTGCAGTCTTCAACAGCTATGAGTGTGTTTGGGGGGGTGTAATGGAGGCTACAGCCCTGGGGAAGAAGCTGTTCCTCAGTCTGTTAGCGCATGTCCTGATGGTCCTGTATCTTTTGCCCGATGGGAGGGGACAAACAGTGTGTGACCTGGTTGGGCTGAGTCCTTGATAATGTTGCTAGCCCTCTTACGTAGGTGGCTAGCATAAACTGTGCCCAGATTTGGGAGCTTGGTTCCTACAATCCTCTGTGCAGTCTTAACTGTCTGGGCCAAAGTTTCTCCGGTTCTCTGCAGTACAGCAGGTGTAACACCCTGTGATGCAGTAGCAGAGAATGCTCTCTATTGTGCTTCTGAGAGCTGAGAGGGGAGTTTGGCTTTTTTAAAAGCTTTCTCAAGCAGAAGAGCCTCTGCTGAGCTTTCTTCAGCAGGTGGGAGGTGTTAAGGGTCCACATCACACCCCTTTGTGATGTGGAGTCAAGTATTGCTTTATATGTTATAAACAATGTTTATTCATGTGTTATTAAGTCCTCATGTAGATAGCTTTTGAATAAGGTGTTACCTAATAATCTGTAGTGCGGCCTTGCATCACTCTGCCTCATCAGTTTGACAGAATTAACAATTTTGTATACTTTTGGTTTTTGTCCATCAGTGTTCTCTCATTACAATACCCAGAATGCATTATGCAAATATGTCATAGATCCACATCCATAAATACAGATGTGGTATTCAGCTTCCTACCAGTATTGTTAACTATCTGGCTATTTTTAAGTATCTGCACCAAAGAGCTTTTCGAAAGTTCTACTTTCAAGATACATCATCAAAAAGGGATATTCCTAATCTCTAAACTGGAAAATCTTGCTCTATAGACGGTCCATACTGTTGTACATCCACCATAAAATGTAGAAATGAATCTTTGTTGCTGTGTTTCTCTGACCTATTGTTGTTATAGACCCAAGTGGCAGTGGTAAGAAAGGAGGCAAAAAGAAAGGAGCATCTTTCCAGACTGTCTCTGCTCTTTTCAGGGTTTGTGTGGCATTGATATCTTCATTCACAGCTCATAAATATTTATCCTTCTGCAACAGAACGTCATGAATGATTTATCATTCTCTATTCACAGGAAAACTTGAACAAGCTGATGTCTAATCTTAGAACCACGCATCCTCATTTTGTGAGGTGTTTGATTCCAAATGAAACCAAAACCCCAGGTACAGAGTGAAGTGTTATAAAACCATCAGAACTTTGAGAAACAACAGGCAGGCTCGGATTAAGTTTGCCCTTATTTCCTAACCTTTAATGTTTTTGGAAACAGGTGTGATGGAAAACCATCTGGTTATCCACCAGCTTCGCTGTAACGGTGTTCTGGAGGGTATCAGAATCTGTAGGAAGGGCTTTCCCAGCAGAATCCTGTATGGAGACTTTAAACAGAGGTAAATGAATCAATTCATCTCTGATTTCTGATGGGATGTAGTGAATGAACGAGGGTCATCAGCATCAATGTCGGTTCTGGGTTCCAGGTACAGGATCCTGAATGCCAGTGCTGTCCCCGAGGGCCAGTTCATGGACAATAAGAAGGCTGCGGAGAAACTGCTAGGCTCTATTGACATAGATCACACTCAATACAAATTTGGACACACCAAGGTATTGCATCTACTTGTAATATGTATTCAGTTTTACATCTATATTATGAATGCATCGAATCTTAAGGAATGATGCTTATGTCAACAAGTTAAACTAATAGATACACTATAATAATTATTAGGGATTTCCAGTGATTTGAAATGAAATCAAATGGATAATGAAATGATTAACATGAAATTGCTAATGAAATGATAAAAAAGATTTTAGAGTAATTTAATATTAAATCCTCTGTTCTAGAGGAATGCACAAAGTCAGAATTTAACACAGTGGTGGTGATAGAAACCAGATGTCTGAAATGTTTAATGCTTCAAAAGGCTACCTTACAGAAAGTTATTATGTAAAATGATTATAAATTAGGGCCCTATTGCTGGAGACATGTTTTATGATAGTATTGACATAAACTTTGGCCACAAACCTATTTTTAAAACACATTCATTACCTTTATGAACATTACATATGAAGACCAGTGAACCTACATGTAGGTTATTGTGGAGAGTAAATAAAATGGCTTTGTAGATATTGTAACACCCAGTTTCTGTCAACTCCATTGTAAAAAAAAGTCAGTCAATAAGTTTGACTGTCAGTTACAGTGCTCTATTTTACATCAATGCAGTCAGAATGACTTCAGCTTCTATCAACAGCTGAGTTAGGCAAATATTTTGAAGAATCTATTGAATTTCTCCTTAAATACTGTAAGCAGAAGTAACACACAAAAAATCTTAATATTGGTCTAGTTTATACTTAAATAAGATTCATGAGAGAATGTATGTTGGAACAAATGCTTAAAGTTATCTGTTATAACTATTGGATGGCTTTGTTTTGATTAGGCACACCCGCATGAAAATTCTAGGCCAATGGCAATATTTCTCTGTCTGCATCTGCAGATAGCAATTCAGATACCGATGTTTTGGATGTATTGCTTTTTAAATGCATTACTGCCTCAAGCGTTAACTGAGCTATGATTTCTTTCCCTGCAGGTGTTCTTTAAAGCAGGTCTCCTGGGGGTGCTGGAGGAGATGAGAGATGAGCGCCTGGCTCAAGTTGTCACCAGCACTCAGGCAGTATGTCGTGGATACCTTGTAAGGATAGAGTACCAAAAGATGATTGCCCGAAGGTATCACTTTACAGTCACTTCTGTAAAACACATAAAGAGAATATAACATCTCTTTTTACCAGTAGCGATTTTCAGATTTTCAGAGGTGAATAGTACTCGTGGGAATTTAACTTATCGTATTCATTTTTGTGAAAGGGAGTCTATCTTTGCCATCCAGTACAACATTCGCGCCTTTATGAATGTGAAGCATTGGCCTTGGATGAAGCTGTATTTTAAGATCAAGCCTCTACTGAAGAGTGCTGAGTCGGAGAAAGAGATGGCCCAGATGAAAGTGGACTTTGCCAAATGTAAGGAGGACCTGGCTAAATCAGAGAGCAGGAGAAAAGAGCTGGAGGAGAAGATTGTTTCCATTGTACAAGAAAAGAATGACCTACTCCTTCAAGTTCAGGCGGTAAGTTTATTTAAGGGCAAACAAAAGCAACACTGAAAAAGAGGAAGGCGTTGAATTTATTTTATTGAAATGCATGCATAATTTCAACATGAATAAAATATTTTACATTACACTTTGTCTTTCAGTTGACCTACTTTTGGCAATAACATGTCGATGTAATATATTTTCATTCATGTGGAAATGACGAGTACATTTGAATCTAATGCATGCAAACGAATTACTTTTAATGCATTACTTTTTTCAATACACTTAAATGCGAATTCCACTGATTTTTCAAAATTTCTGAATAATTCAGTTGTTGCTAAACAAAGTCATTCAGATTGTTTTGATGTGAAATGTTTCACTGTAGAGAAACATAATGATACACAGGTGCTGATAGGAACCAGTCTATAACACTAAGTCTAGAACATAAATGTAGCCATTTTATTTACTATCCAAAACAACCAGTAAACCTCCATGTCTTCTGAGTCTTTAATGTTGATTGTTAATGGTACAATAATGGTAAATCTGAAAACATGGAGACTGTTTTGCCTTTAATTACCTGCATGTACCTCTCCACCATTGTGTTTTAAATACATTTTACACTAAAACATTCTCTCAAAACTATCATAAAACAATGTATTAAGCATAAGGCAGCGTATCTGTAATAATCTAATGTTTTAACTTGCCGTGATTAAATGTTTTGGGCGTCTGGTTCCTGTGACTTAGTAAGCTTCTCTAGAACAGAGCACTTCACAACAAACCACTCTGAATGATTTACATCCTTTGTTGTAAACATCTATTTACATCTTAACCATTTAATTATTCAGGAATTATATATATATATATATATATATATATATATATATATAAAATGTGTAGCTCATAGCGCTCAAATAGATATTTAGATATTTCTGCAAAAAGGAATGTCAACTGGCTGTCCTATATGATCTTAAAGGAAGCAGATAATCTGATGGATGCAGAGGAGAGATGTGAGGGACTGATCAAAAGTAAGATCCAGCTGGAAGCAAAGCTGAAGGAGACTGCTGAAAGGCTGGAGGATGAAGAGGAGATTAATGCTGAGCTCACAGCCAAGAAGAGGAAACTGGAGGATGAATGTTCTGAGCTGAAAAAAGACATGGACGACCTTGAGCTCACTTTGGCCAAAGTAGAGAAAGAGAAACATGCCATGGAGAACAAAGTGCGTTCCTTCTGTTTCAATCAACTAAAGATGTTAATACTTTCACTCATATTTTCCAGCTTCTTATTTTTTAATTGTGTAACATTTTTCCTTTCACATTTCAGGTGAAAAACCTTACTGAAGAAATAGTCTCTCAGGATGAGAACATTTCTAAGCTGAATAAAGAAAAGAAAGCTCTGCAAGAGGCACATCAGCAACTGTTGGATGACCTTCAAGGAGAAGAGGACAAAGTTAACGTTCTCACCAAAGCCAAGGCAAAGCTGGAGCAACAAGTTGATGAAGTGAGTAGATCTTTTAGATTTTTTTAAAATTAACATCATTAATTCGATGGTTTTAATTCACTCATTAACTCATCTGTTAATCCTAGCTGGAGGGATCTCTGGAGCAGGAGAAAAAGGTTAGGATGGATCTTGAGAGAGCCAAAAGGAGGCTTGAGGGTGACCTGAAACTGTCCCAGGAGTGCATAATGGACCTGGAGAATGAGAAGCAGAAGCTGGATGAAAAACTGAAGAAGTAATGGTCTAGCAAATATCCATCTTGGATATCACATTCTCAAAGTCATATTTCACTGTCTAAACCTTTCTTCTACCTTATGAATAGAAAAGATTTTGAAGTGACTCAACTGCAGAGTAAAATTGAAGATGAACAGTCTGTTGGTGCTCAGCTGCAGAAGAAAATTAAAGAACTTCAGGTAACACATGAATGAAGGTAGCCCATGAATTTATCTATCACAGCCCGCTAAATGTTTTGAAGTGCAGTCATCACATTTTTTCCATTCCTAAGGCTCGAATAGAAGAGCTTGAAGAGGAGATTGAGGCTGAACGCACTGCCAGAGCCAGGGTGGAGAAGCAGAGAGCTGATCTCTCCAGGGAACTTGAGGAGATCAGTGAGAGGCTGGAAGAAGCTGGTGGAGCCACAGCAGTTCAAGTCGAGATGAACAAGAAGCGTGAAGCCGAGTTCCAGAAGCTGCGCCGTGATCTCGAAGAGTCCACTCTGCAGAACGAGGCCACTTCAGCTGCACTGCGTAAGAAACATGCAGACAGTGTGGCAGAACTCGGAGAGCAAACTGACAACCTCCAGCGAATCAAGCAAAAGCTTGAAAAGGAGAAGAGTGAGCTGAAACTTGAAGTGGATGATCTGTCCAGCAATATGGAGACCATTGCTAAATCAAAGGTATTGTATCATGAGACAGTGTCTGTGTTATTTTACAGTACAAGCATTTAGGAACATCATAAAAGACTGAAATGTTTCTAAAGGTCAATCTTGAAAAGATGTGCCGCTCTCTGGAGGACCAGCTAAGTGAAGTCAAAACCAAAGAGGAGGAGCACCAGAGACTCATTACTGATCTCACCACCCAGAAGGCTCGACTTCAGACAGAAAATGGTAACACCAAACAATTTTTCTTGAATAAATTAGAATAAACAAGAAGAGAAATTCCCAATTATCCCTCGGGACCCTTTGAACATCTCAAATTCAAAATTCTGGGGGTCCCTGAAAAAAAATTTGGCATTCAAAGAGATGTCATTATTACTGTGTTTAATTTAAACCTGCTCTACCCATGAAATGGCAAGCTTCTGACACACTGGTCTGCCTTAGGACAGCACTGTACTAAATTGGTTCACCTAGTAGTTCTTAAGCAACTGCAAGGCACAGGTACCTCTGACAAGTTTTCAGAGCTTTAACATGCTGTAGTACTGCACGAGACACTATCAGATACCCGAGTGAAATTTTACCCATTTTCTAAACCAAAGACAACAGGAGAGGTATGAGATTAAACAGTGTGGAAAACCACATGATCATTTAAACCTGTCTCAATCCAAGATATGTAGCTAAGATAGCAAGCTAACTTTTTTGCTGATTTTGAAACCAAGCTGTCAGGCTCAAAGGTTTGTCAGATGTAACTGAAAAGGCCTGGGCTGTTTTACTCTGCGAAGCCATTTTGCTGCCATTGCATCTAGAATCAGCACCACCATGGCGAGTGAGTTGGTGGTTTAAATAAATATTTTTTGCATGTTATATATTGTAGAATAGCCTAACCAGTGACTGTTGCCAGCTCCTGTCAGTATTCAAATCAATTTGAAATTACACTGTTGCGAACACCTATCATTGCTCATATCAAGGTGAAATGTCACGCCAGCTTGAGGAGAAGGACTCTCTGTTGTCTCAGTTATCCAAAGGCAAACAGGCCTACATCCAACAAATTGAGGAGCTAAAAAGGCAGAACGAGGAAGAAATGAAGGTACAACATAAAAAAAAATCAAACTTGAAATCTGAGAAAGTGTTGTGTGCCTGTATGTTAATCCAGTCATCAATTACAGGCTAAGAATGCCCTGGCCCATGCTCTGCAGTCAGCTCGTCATGACTGTGACTTGCTGAGGGAGCAGTTTGAGGAAGAGCAAGAGACCAAGGCTGAACTGCAGCGTGGAATGTCCAAGGCCAACAGCGAGGTAGCTCAATGGAGAACCAAATACGAGACTGATGCCATCCAGCGCACTGAGGAACTTGAGGAGGCCAAGTAAGGCTCAGCATAACCTTGTACCCGAGGGCCATGCATATACTACAGCTGTTAACATAAAATGTGTATGCCAATCTTCTCAGAAAGAAGTTGGCCCAGCGACTTCAGGATGCAGAAGAAGCTGTTGAGGCAATTAACTCAAAGTGCTCCTCACTGGAGAAAACAAAGCATAGACTGCAGGGTGAGGTGGAAGACCTGATGACAGATGTGGAAAGGGCTAACTCAGCTGCTTCTGCACTGGATAAAAAACAGAGGAACTTTGATAAGGTACCAAAAACCTGCTGGTCCAGGTTTCAATCATTAAACACATAGTTTGGCAAAAAATCAAATGTTCACAATTTTCTACACATTTAAGATGTAGGCAAACAGCCAAAACATGTTTAGTGTCCAAATTTTGCTTCTTTAGTTTAGCTAACAAACACTAATTAATAAAATCATATCATAAAAATCATAAAATAATAAAAAATTGACTAAGTCAATAAAATCTACATGGTTTAGGACACAGTATAACTTATATAAAAATAAAAAATATAAAAAACTGTAAAAAAAACTATAAAATGACCAAAATCTCACCATTTAGCTGAGCACTAAGGGCACCTATTATATTCAACAGGTGTTGGCATGCATGCAGACACCTAGTTGCTACAGATTTTGTTTGAGCATGGTTTCTGTTTATAATTAACTTTTAATCTTTAATTTTCAAAGGTATATGTTCATATATAGAAACGTAATCTAGTGTTCACAAACATCAAGCAGAGTCAAATTCTGCAGGAAGTATGCATTTGGCACAACAGCTGCCAAGTCTTTGCAACCTTAATGGTAAGCTGGATGCAGTTTGAGTGTATTGGGAGAAATTTTGGGATACATTTACAGAAATGATTTGGGTGACTATTGACTTGCCTAACAGTTCCAGTATTAAACTAAAAAAGCAAATTGAAAAAAAAAAGAACAAACATGTCTTGGCCAATCAGCTACATCTGCAATAGATAGACAACTGTATAAATCAGATTATTCACTGAACTATTCCTCTAATGTGGGCATGAATACCTGCATATCTACGCTAAAACATCTTTTTCATTTCCATTTCTTCTTCTTTTGTAGATCCTGGCAGAATGGAAACAAAAATATGAAGAGAGCCAGGCAGAGCTTGAGGCAGCAATGAAAGAAGTTCGTTCACTGGGAACAGAAAATTTCAAAATGAAGAATGCTTATGAAGAATCTTTGGAGCAGTTGGAGACACTGAAACGTGAAAATAAAAACCTGCAACGTATGCTCTATTTCTTTATCCAGACTCTTGATAAAACTGTTAGTAACGTTTATAAGTGTACGTGTTTGAAATATAGTGTAAAAGAAGAAGTAATGATGAATTTGTCTCTCACTTATTTAGAGGAAATCATGGACCTCTCTGAGCATCTCGGGGAGACTGGAAAAACCATCCATGAACTTGAAAAGTCAAAGAAGCAAGCAGAGCAAGAAAAATCAGAAATCCAGACCGCTTTAGAGGAGGCTGAGGTTTTTTCCACTGTTATATAGCTTCCACACAATTTGAATATAACCAAAGTCAACTGTAAGGGGCAATGTTTTCTTTTATTGCCAGGCCTCCCTGGAGCATGAGGAATCTAAGATCCTTCGTGTTCACCTGGAGCTGAATCAGGTGAAGAGTGAGATTGAGAGAAAGCTGGCCGAGAAGGATGAGGAGATCGAGCAGCTGAAGAGGAACAGCCAGAGAATCATAGACTCCATGCAGAGCACTTTGGACTCCGAAGTCAGGAGCAGGAATGATGCCCTGAGGGCCAAGAAGAAAATGGAGGGAGATCTTAATGAGATGGAGATTCAGCTGAGCCATGCCAACCGCCAGGCTGCTGAGGCCCAGAAACAGCTAAGAAACATTCAAGCTCAATTAAAGGTTGGAAGATTTCAAATTTCTACTCATACAAACAATATTTTCCTGCAACAGCTAACTTCAACTATTTACTTTAAAGGATGCCCAATTGCATCTGGATGATGCATTGAGACAGAACGATGACATGAAGGAGCAGGTGACTATGGCTGAGCGCAGGAGTGCCCTGATGCAGGCAGAAATAGAGGAGATCAGGGCGGCTCTAGAACAAACAGAGAGAAGCCGCAAAGTGGCCGAACAAGAGCTGGTCGATGCTACTGAGCGTGTCCAGCTTTTGCATTCACAGGTACTTTTGTTTGGAAAGCAACTTGAATTGCACTTGTTAACTTAGGCCCAATCCCATTTCTTATTTGTACTCTAGCCCTTGTTTTTGAGTGTCACTTTGCCCATTGGAACTGAGTTATAAAGCGTAGTGGTTGAAATCTTCCTTACGAAATGGGACCTTCAAATAAAAAAGGACATTACTTCATTAACAGGCAGTGCTCTGTAGGCGACCCTGCCAGCCTGCAGTGATAGCAGAGGATGGTAAAGTTCAGCAACCTCGCTGCTGGTCTTTAGTTACATTTAAGGCATCATATGCCTTCAAAGGGGGGGGCCATTTTTTTTTATCACCCACCACAAGTCTTCAGTGATATGAAGCTGAAGTCATTCACCAGCTTCTTGTTTAAATGTTCCCGTTTCACCTGAAATGGAGCAGCTGTTGTGACACAACTGCTGCTCCATTTAAGGTGGAATGGGTAATTTAGCTAGCTAGCTACCGGGACATCAGCATACTACTAGCGATTTTTATGCTTGTTATGAAGAAAAGGACCATATTACATTGAAACGACATTAAACTAAGATAATACAATGGTTATCGTAAATTTTTAATGGAGAAAATTCTCACATTTGTGGGTTTCTTTGGTCGTGTGTGCAGCCATCTTGCTGTTTTTTTTTTTTTCTCATAACACTCTGTTTGAACTGTGTCTGAAAAATCTCTGTTTGGAGGGCCATGTAGCCCTAACACTTCACCCTACCCTTCTATCTCAACAAAAATCGAGACACCCTACCCCTAGACACGAACGAGCAAAACGGAGGGGTAGGGCTAAGTGGTAGGGGAAATGAGATTGGGCCTTACTCTTGTAATAATGTAGTGTCCTCTTTTTCACTTTAACTGTTCTACCTTTGCTCTTTCAGAACACCAGTTTGATAAACAGCAGGAAAAAACTGGAGAGTGACTTGACTCAGATGCAGAGCGAGATGGAGGACAGTCTTCAGGAGGCCAGGAATGCTGAAGAGAAAGCCAAAAAGGCCATCACTGATGTAAAACATTCATTCTAACTGAACCTCAAATGAGGTAGCTTTAATCAAGCAGAAACTAAGGTTTGGGTCTTTTTTCAATATTTCTTTAATTTTATGGGAAGGCTGCCATGATGGCAGAGGAACTAAAGAAGGAGCAGGACACCAGCGCCCATCTGGAAAGAATGAAGAAGAACCTGGAGGCCACAGTCAAAGACTTGCAGCAACGTCTAGATGAAGCTGAAAACTTGGCCATGAAGGGTGGAAAGAAGCAACTCCAGAAACTGGAAGCAAGGGTACTACATATATAGTGGCATTTCTGAACTTTCGGGTATGCAACCCCCTTTTGGGCTGCCACTTCTTGGTGGTGGAGTCATCTGAAGCTACCTGACAGGCTGCCTACAGTAGTAGCTAGCTAGCTATATGTCAGAGGGCAGGACGCACAGACGAGCACAGGCACAGCACAAAATGTGCCTTGATGCAGCCACTGTGTGCGCCCACAATGCACTAGAATTTAACATTTGATTTACTAAGTGCAGCTTGTCAAACTCGAACTCCTCGATCGTGACTGCTGCCATTGTTATAGGAAGTCTCTGAGCAACATGTCTTTTGAGACACTAGGCATGATATGCATGAGGAACAGAAGCACATTTTACAGTGTACACAGCCCATAAACGGTGCACTTATGTTTGTGCAGCAGTTACATATGTAACAGGCAGGCAAAATGCATCTGATATGAGCCTGAAACTGTTATTTAGCCCTTTTTTCTATTAACATAACATGGTATCCTCGTGTTAATAATTGAAGTCTGAATTCTTATGTTTGAATGGTTTTTGTTTGTTTACCAGTTCAGCCTGTACTGGTGCAATGAAGTTACTAATTAGTACTTACAAGCTCAGCAGTCTTACTACCGACAGTCATAAATACACATGACTTTCAACATCCTGACAGACATACAGGCCAAAGGATTCATCCATTAAATCTCTGCAACTAAACTTTGAACAGTTTTCCTAGCTTTATGTTTTTTAGAAAGCAATTACTTGGTTTGCTTGCTTTGCTGCAGTTTCACCTCTGTGGCATAAACGTTTTAAGAAAAAGATGTATTATGTAAAGCCTGACTTGTTTATTATTTCCAGGTAAGAGAACTGGAGAATGAACTGGAACAAGAGCAAAAGCACAGTTCTGAAGCTGTGAAAGGTGTGCGCAAGTTTGAGCGCAGGATCAAGGAGCTCTCCTATCAGGTACCTCCACACCTTATAAGGAAACCTTACCTCAAGCACAGTGTTCATTTGGGCTGTGCGAAATTATTAAAATACCTAAAATTACAGTATAAGTTTATAACAATATGATGTATAAAACCAGTTGGTACATACATGGTTAACATATCATCTAATAATGTCATATGAATAATTTCTAAGGTGAGACTGCTAAAAAGCATTAAAACTACATCACAGTATTAATCTACAGGGCAATTAAAAAAAAAAAAGTAGTTTTCCTTCTATTTATAGTTCCTTTTTTATCCCTGCACAGTCTGAGGAAGACAAAAAGAACATAATCAGGCTGCAGGATTTGGTGGATAAGCTACAGCTGAAGGTCAAAGCCTACAAGAGACAAGCTGAGGAAGCTGTGAGTTAGACACTTTCTCAAACAAGCAACTCTCAGGCACATGTTGTTATCTTTAATATTGCTGAACTAGAAATAAATGTTGTCTTGATTTCTTTGTCAGGAGGAACAGGCTAACACTCATTTGACCAAGTTTAGAAAAGTACAGCATGAGCTGGAGGAGGCTCAGGAGAGAGCTGACATTGCTGAGTCTCAGGTCAACAAGATGAGAGCAAAGAGCCGGGACATGGGAGCAAAGGTAAGAGCATAATGCTAGATTTCTGTTAAGACTAGAACACAGATACATATATGAACAGAGGTACATAATTTAAAAGCTATCCCTGTATTTACTAGCTTATTGACAGTTGCAGATTACGATCATAATTGTATCTTGTAAAGGCTTCGAATTGAGGAAGGGCTGGGATGTCCCAGAGAAAGAACTGGAGTCCTGTGTTTGAAATTTCTGCCCTCGTGACAAACTGGAAAAAAAGTTTGTATTGTGTTCAGCCCTAGATTCCTACCCTTGAATAAACCTAAAATTTGCTACCAAAGCTAGCTACCAAACTAGGTTATTTTAGTTAACAGGCTAGCTAGCTAGTTAGCTCACCAGTCAACATTAGTTTGTAACTAGGATTTCTGTCAGCCGGTATTTGGTTAGAAAAAAACTCTTTATGACTGGCAATTTAAAATCCGGGCAGGACACACCCAAAACACATAAAATCCTATGACAATAATGAAGAGACTCCTTTAACGGTCACTGCTGCCCAAAGGCTGAATCAATGAAACAAGCTGTCACATAGTGTAAAAATAATTTGTATAATAATAACTTATATATTTATATTATATTAATTTTATATAAAGATATGATTTTAAATAACTCCTTCCTAGTAATACCTAGTAAAACTCCAGCATTAGACCTCATGAAAAAATATTTATCAATATGTAGGTCAGAACTTCCACCGGGAGACTCCAGACCTCTACCACAATTCGAATCCAGAGTCACAAGTTCTAACTGACACCAAACTGAGGTTCCACAAACGTGGAATGCCTTTTTAATCTTTTATTTTACATCTAGGGAAAGGAGAGTGGGGAATAAGATGCAGGAAAATTTCAAGAAGAAAGCTGACCTGCTTTTCTGCAACATAAGGAACTTTCTTTTAAACAAATATAGCATGGTAGTAGCACAGTGGCACAATTTTTGTTGTTCAGTAAGTGAAATGCATGTTCACTGGAGTGAATGTAGTCAGGAGCCTGATCTGTCCACTCAAGAACACACCTTTCACTCTCATTAACTTATAATGAATAAAAAAGTTTGGAATTACTTTAAAATAACGTTGAACAATAATTTTGATAAGTTTGAACATACCTGGTGAAATGACTTCTTTTATTGATTCTCTAAGTGAAAATAACATATAATAACAGTATACTGTTTATCATTTAATAACATCTTGATGTTCTCCCCAAAAAACTTGAAATATTGGATAAAACATCTTAAAGGTGTAGTTTGTAATATTTAGTGGCATCTAACAGTGAGGTTGCAGATTGTAACAGTACCCTTCCCTCACCCCTCCCTTTCCAAGCGTGTAGTTGAACATACGGTGGCTGTTGGGTTTTCTGCCATCACCTGTCCAGATTTTGTTTTGTTTCTTCATGTTTTTGCTTCTTTAATGATGAGGATTCACCCTCCCTTTTTCTTGTGATATATAATAAGTATGATCCTTCATTTGTCAAAATTCGGGTTCTCAAACCTCTCGCGTAAAAATGTGAAAGAGCCAGTGTTTGGTTTGTCCGTTCTGGGCTACTGTAGAAATATGACAGTGCAACATATTGGAAGAGGACGTGCTCCTACATAGATTTGAAGCGCTTATTCTAAGCTAATAAAAACACAGCAATTCGTGGTTACGGGTGATTACACACTAATGAAAACATGGTTTTGTATACTATATTCCATTTCTGCTAATAGAGCCCCCTAAATCTTACACACTGCTCCTTTAAAATATCTTCTGTGTCTAGTTTATAGTATTTCAGTCTGCATTTGTCAAGTTATTAATGCATATATAATAATAAGAAAAGTTATTCCAAATTTATGGACAGTAGTGTGTGTAACTGATATTTGTTATGCACGCATATTACCCATAATATATAATTCTATGTATGCCTACATTAATTTCTGTTATTCTTACACTGAGCAAAAAAAAACAGTAAGACTATGGAGAGATTAATTAAATGTTCAACAAATGTCTTCACTGTTACATGCTTGCAATGCTTTTCTTGAATCTGCATACAATCTGTGTCCACTGAATAAATGTTTTAAGGAAAATAAACAAATATAATGCCAGTAATTTGGTGCGTATCTGATATGTAGAATGTTTTGAGCTGTGTTGCCTGCTTATTTGATCTGCATATCATCGAGAGGGGTGAAATAATTCAGCTCTTATTTAATTAGCATTTGATACATGGTGTAATCATAAAACAGATATGAGGATAGAGAGAGTACTACTAAAGACATAATTAGATTTCTTCTGTTTGATTGTCTTCATATATCTGTATAAATATTACATTACATATAAAGAAAAGGCAATCAGTGAACACAAACATACTTGTGAACATGTTGTCATATTTATTGTCATTTAGATCTTTGTCCACAATGGTTAATTTCCTTGCCTGTGCCCATGATATTTTTACAACAGGATAAACCATGAAAAATGAGAACAGATGAGCACCGAGGTGAAAAATTATGATAATTGCAATACTCGAAGTAATAATGATAATAATGAGCTGTTTGGTAGTTTCATTCATGTGAGAAATATGATTTAATTAAATGTAGATTTGTCTAATTTGTCTAAATTCCTTTGAGTGCAATAATAAATTTAACTTTGACATAACTGTCAAGCTTTTCTTTCCGAATACAGTTTATAGCATATCTCTCTGTGCACTAATAATGAACACTAATATTATAATAAATGAATGTTTAAAAATGAACACACTGACTAAGAGTGGAACATAATCATAATATGAATTATTACTCTGTAAAACTGCCATAGTATGAAATGCCTTTACGTAATGAAACAGTTATTAAATAAATCTAGTGCAGATTACCATGTCATTAAATATTGAGAGGTTTGTGGAATATTACAAAATTAGGATCTTTCACAGTCATTTCACAAGTATCCTTGTACACAAACATACCTGTATCAATGCAGAACAGTGCAAAAGAGGCCACCTTTCATTTGTTTAATTTCCAGTCAAAACAGTGATTAAGTATAAGTCATGCATTTTAGTGTTAAGAAAAGAACAGAAAATGCACATATTTTCCTTTGACTTCTTCCCTCTTTCTGCAAGTAGATTATTTTATATCTCCCAGAAATGTCTCAGAAATAACTTAACCTTAATGGCCTTTTGATTGTAAATTAAATCCTGAAGCGTGGTCTCTTTTGCACAGTACTGCAGAGACAACACAAATGGCATTTTGTATGTAGTGCCTGTTGTTTTCTTCAAGCAACAATTTCTGAATAGGGCTTCAAACTGTTGGGGTTTCAACACACTGACTACACATGGGGAAATTAGTCAACTGGATAATAAACCATAATTACACACACTCTGCATTCACTGTTGTGTCTTTTGGATCTCAGAGAGGAGAACACGTCATGATCCTTTCCTATTCCGCTTGACCGTCTTGGCCCTGTTTAAATTGACAGTAACCAAAACAATTACCTCAGTCTTTGATAATCACCATCTTGAAATATCCTGCTTGCTGCACTGATACTGTTTTACATAAGAGGACTGAAGCTAAACATTTGCATCTTTATTCTCTGTGCTTTGTCTGACAGTTATAGGATATACATATTATACTTTTATTTTACCTTAATATTCAGGCAAAAAAATAACTATTTTATATTCATGTATGCCCGTATACCATATAAAACATGAAATATTCCTTATTTAGGGTAATAAAAATGATGTTAGTGATTTACAGATTTCAGCACTTTTCTAAATTGGGCATACTCACTTTGTGGAAAAAGGGAAAGTCAATTCCCAGGCTCATTATCTCCTAAGGCTTATTATTCAATTATTACCTAGAAAGCAATGCAAACTAGAAGAATTATTCTTAAGTTATAGGAGTGAGGAAGAGAAGCCTTTCCCACAGATGCTCAATTGGATTGAGATCTGTGGAATCTGGAGGACAGAGAACGCCATGAACTCTTCATCATGTTCCTTAAACCATTCCAGGAAAATGTGTGCAGTGTGGCAGGGTGCATTATCCTGCTGAAAAAGGTTTCCCAGCAGAACATTGCAAAGAGCATCACGCTCCCTCCACCAGCTTGTCTTCTTTCCACAGTGCATCCCAGTACAATCAGTTCCCCAGGTAAATGGCACACACATATCTGGCCGTCCTCATGATGTAAATGAAAATGGGACTCGTCAGACCAGGCAACCTTCTTCCATTTCTGTAAGGTCCAGTTCGTTCCACTTTTGATGGTGGACAGGGTTTACCATGGGCATCCAATGCTTACATGACCATTGTAAGCTAATTCGATGGAAGCCAGGGGTTAGGGTGGGCACTCTGACTGCATACACAGCAGGGTGCGATGCACCGTATGTTGTAACACATTCCTTCCATGTGCCACTTGTGCCACCATAGCCTTTCAGACTTCGAAGTCATTTCTCCCGCATCCAACAGTAGACTAGAACCGACTGTTTGTTTAACATCTAATATATCCCAGACCTTGACATGTGCGGTTATTATGAGATAATCAGCATCATTTGCTTCATCTGTGAGTGGCTGTATGTTTTAGCTCACAGGTGTAAACTGATGCAGAAATTATTAAATGGGTAGAGATAGGTGGGTCGTGTGTAAAACAAATGTTTACTGTCAATATTTGGTTTCTCTTGTGTAGTAAAATGTATTTAAATTCCAGCCATGGTCTATGCATCTTGTCTCAGCCCCCTTAAATCACAACACTGATTAGAATAGTCAGAAATGATTGCCTTCTGAAAAAGGTGTGACACTAACCTTTGCACTCATGTCCCGACTTCTGGCTCTCAGCTTGTTAACCTGGGATTCAGCAATGTCTGCCCTTTCTTCAGCCTGTTCCAGCTCATGCTGCACCTTCCTACAGCGGGTCAGGTATACGTTGGCTTGTTCTTCCTGTAAATAATATAGATATGCAGTTGGTTAACCAGGTGATGACTGTATATTGATAGTAAAAACTGAATTTCACTTACAGCTTCTTCTGCCTGTCTCTTGTAGGCTTTCATTTTAATCTGCAGCTTGTCTACCAGATCCTGAAGCCTGTTCACATTTTTCTTTTCTTCTTCAGCCTATAAATTTAACATACAGTAAGATTTTCATTTTTGATCACTAAAATGCTGTAATCAAAATATCTACAGTTGAATCATTTTGGCCAGAATGTACTGTAAGAGGTTTTCTTTGATACAAACCTGGTAGCTGAGCTCTTTTACCCTCCTCTCATATTTCCGAACTGCTTTGACAGCATCAGCTCCATGCCTTTGTTCAGCCTCCAGTTCATTCTCCAGTTCTCGAACCTAGACGATAGGTAACAGTATTTTCAAAAAATGGTTTTGAGATGTTTTCATGATTTACAAACGCACATTTCCAAAAACTTCACTTACTTTTGTTTCCAGTTTCTGGAGTTGCTTCTTTCCACCCTTCATGGCTAAGCTTTCAGCTTCATCCAGACGTTGCTGTAGATCCTTAATTGTGGCTTCCAGGTTCTTCTTCATTCTCTCCAGATGAGCACAGGTATCCTGCTCCTTCTTTAGCTCCTCTGCCATCATGGCAGCCTTAGAACAAAAGACAGTACTGAATAATGTAACATGAATCTACCATGAACTGAATAATTTGAGAGCAACAAAACAACAACTCACATCAGTGATGGCCTTCTTAGCCTTTTCCTCAGCATTTCTTGACTCTTGAAGAAAATCCTCAATTTCACTTTGAAGTTGGGAAACATCAGCTTCAAGCTTTTTCTTGGTATTTAGAAGGCTGGTGTTCTGTGAAAGACATGAAGTGTAAACGAGGAAGTACTGTCACAAACCCTCACATGAAGATGTGACTTGCACAATATTTTATAATAACTTCCCTGTCCTTATATACTTACAACCTTCTCCTCATCTGACAGGTAAAGGGCTCAATAGTCTTTAATAAGCTACAATCTTTTAGTTTTGTCTAATATTTCATTTGGACTGTTCGTATTTTTTCTGCAAAGAACACTTGTCAGGCATCTGCATAATAATTGAACTGAATAAAGCATTTTTAGCATACACTGCTAATGTTTGTAAGCCAAAAGAATTAACAGTTTTTATCTGATATTGAGTCACAGTGCACCATAAAACTGTAGCTTGCTCAATGGCATATAGAGCACTGAAGTTGTGTTGTCATTCTGTAGTCGGTATGGTACAATACAGTTTGCTATTGTTTCTGAATGTCACTGGATTCTGTGAATTGCAAGGTGATTAAAGAGTCAAAATACAAAAATTGCAACTTGCCAACGCTTCTGTGCATTGAACTTGACAGCTTAACACAACAACTTCACCAAAATAGCTGGAAGCTTTGTCAAATGTGGTAGTTAATTAGCTTTGGCAGTAGTAGCCTACAGAAGCTGACGCTGGTATATAATAGTGTTAAACTTAACAGTTGCTGCTTAACAGCTTGCATGTTGCATTATTTGTATTTCGACTGATAAACGACCTCATACTTCAGAGTGTATTAGGTTTAGGACATTTGTTTACCACAGGGAGCAATAGCGACCATTGTCAAAAATGACATAATAAAGAAAACCAGGTTAGACCCGGAGATCCAAATATAGGAATGACACTGACTACAGAATGACGTACAGAATGACACACGTGGTGTTTTACCTAACTAGGATAACTGTTTTCTAGCTATCCTTAGGTTTTAGCCTCAAAGCTCTCAAGAACACCATACATAAAGGCATTACATTGTCATGCTGAAAGGCTTGGGTTCTGGAATTTAATTTAATGTAAAGATTGAAATTGTTTATTTGAAATAGTACCTGAACATTTCTTAATAAAATGATTTTTAATGAAAATCAGTGTAACAAATGTAACACAATGACAATATGACACACCTGAGAATGCAGGAGTCCTACTCGTTCACTGGCATCCACCAGTTCCTGCTCAGCTACTTTGTGGCTTCTCTCAGTCTGTTCGAGAGCTGCCCTTAGTTCTTCAATCTCAGCCTGCATTAGGGTAGTTCTGCGCTCTGCCAGGGCAACCTGTTCCTTCATGTCCTCCTGCCCTCTTACAGCATCGTCCAGATGCAGTTGGGTATCCTGTATACATATGGACTAGTTAAAACCAAAGAAAGTACCATGACGTCTCCACATCCTCCTGGTTATTCATACTGTAAATTGCTATGAAATAAAAACGGTCACCTTAAGCTGCCCTTGAACGTTCCTCAGTTGTTTCTGGGCCTCAGCTGCCTGGCGATTGGCATGGCTCAGCTGGATCTCCATCTCATTAAGATCTCCCTCCATCTTCTTCTTGAACCTTAGGGCATCATTCCTGCTCCTGACCTCGGAGTCCAAAGTGCTCTGCATGGAGTCTATGATCCTCTGACTGTTCCTCTTCAGCTGCTCGATCTCCTCATCCTTCTCAGCCAGCTTTCTGTCAACCTCACTTTTCACCTGATTCAGCTCCAGGTGAACACGAAGGATCTTGGATTCTTCATGTTCCAGGGAGGCCTGAGAGCAGATCGTGACACCATTCAAAGAATCTTATCTACACCATGGGTATATAATTTTACAGCAGTGGATATCTCCTTACCTCAGCTTCCTCCAGTGCTCCTTGCATCTCAGATTTCTGAGTCTCCATTTGCTTCCTGGCTTTCTCCAGCTCATGGATGCTCTTACCACTCTCTCCTAACTGATCAGTGAGGTCTGAGATCTCCTCTGCATTCAAAATATAAAATTAATTAAAATCAGATTTTTGTTGTTGTCATGCAGCATAGCATTTTGTTACTTACGCTGCAAGTTGTTATTCTCTCGCTTGAGGGTTTCAAGATGATCCAAGGTTTCCTCATAGGAGTTTTTCATTTTGAAAAGCTCATTGCTTAATGCTCGCAACTCTTTCTGAGCTGCCTCCAACTCTGCCTGAGACTCTTCATACTTTTGCTTCCACTCAACCAGTATCTAAGGCCAAACACATTTCTCTTTTATCACTGCCATATTACCATTACATATTATGATTGTTTTTATAGTAACATTAATTCATTTTTCACCTTGTCAAAGTTTCTCTGCTTCTTGTCCAAGTTTGCTGCCAGTGTGTTTGACTTTGTAACGTCCACCATGAGGTCTTCTATCTCACTCTGCAGTCTCTGCTTGGTTTTCTCTAAGGAAGCACACTTTGCATTTGCGGTTTCAATTTGCTCCTCCGCCTCTTGGAGACGCTGAGCGAGCTTTTTCCTGCGCGCAGTACAGTGCATTTAATTAAGAATGTCATTTACATACAGTGAAACTACAGACAGGTGACAAAATAAAGGAAAAACCTGAACAAATGAGTGGAGAAATAATCAGTGTAGATGCTTCCAGACAGGTCTACTGCATGATACAGTTTAGCAATTAACATCGTACTATGCTTTGTGGAATGTATTAATTGACCTCAATTTTGGATCAAGATGGCAAAGAGGAAAAGATCTAAGTGACTCTGAAAGAGGGTTCATTATTGGGACATGAAGCCTAGGAGGCCAAGACGCTTCAGTCACAAAGACTGATCAACTGGCTAATGTTTCAATAGGTACAGTGACACTGCTTGTACAAATTGTACTGCTTGCAAAAATTATTTCTACAGATATGTAGAAATAAGTGATATGGTCATTATATGACCATATTCTCCGCAAGGGGACGAGGGCATATGTGGAGTACACCAAGAGACCAGCGCAGGCCTGAATGTTCAAATCCTACACTAAGGGGGTCTGGTGATGTTATGCTGTCGGGGCATGGTTGGGTCCACTAGAGAACTAAAGTTATCCTGACTGAGCAGCTTTGTCCAAAGACGAAACAATTCTATCTTGATGGGAATAGTCTCTTCCAGGATGACAATACCCCCATCTACAGGGCATGAGGGGTCACTGTATGGTTTGATGAAGACGAAAACAATGCAAATCCTATGTAGTGGCCCTTGAAGTGACCAGATCTAAACTAATTTGAACATATATGGGATATTCTAGTTAGACATGTAAGATGTTGCTCTCCACCACTCTGCATGAGAGAATATCTTTTGGAAGAGTGGTGCTTCATCCCTCCAGTACTGTTCCAGAGACTTGTAGAATCTATACCAAGTTGCAGTTAAGTGGTTATGATGGATTGTGGTGGCCCAACACCTTGTTTTTTTTCTGTTAATTTGTCACCTGTCTGTGGATCTAGATTTCCAGAATCAGTTAAAATACTCACTTGGCCTCCTCAAGTTCCTCAGTGCGCTGGATGGCATCAGTCTCATATTTGGTTCTCCATTGAGCTAACTCACTGTTTGCCTTGGACATTCCACGCTGCAGCTCTGCTTTGGCCTCCAGTTCCTCTTCAAACTGCTCCCTCAGGAGGTCACAGTCATGACGTGCTGACTGCAAAGCATGGGCCAGGGCATTCTTCGCCTACAGTGACAAAAAATGTTTGTTACCTTGCTTCACATGTACAGACAAAGAATGTGACACAATTACAATGTTATTGACCTTTGTCTCTTCTTCAAGTTGTCTCTTCAACTCATCAAGCTGCTGAGTGAAACCTTGTTTTCCCCTTGTAAGCTGTGAAATAAGGCTTTCCTTTTCTTCAGCTTGACGAGAAAACTCTCCTGCGGAAATAAAAATGTTCTTTATTTACAACTCCATTTCCAAAAACGGAACGCTGTGCAGAATGGAAATAAAAACAGAATGCAATGATATGCAAATGATGTAAACCATATATTTAAATGAAAATACTACAAAGATAACATATCAAATGTTGAAAATGAGAAATTTTATTGTTTTTTAAAAAAATATATGCCCATTTTGAATTTGATGCTGACAACACATTCCACGGGGGCCATTTACCACTGTGTTTCATCATCTGTTCTTTTAACAACTCTGTAAGCATTTGAGAACTAAGGAGACCAAGTGCTATAGTTTTTAAAGTGAAATGTTTTCCCATTCCTGTTTGATATAGGATTTCAGCTGCTCAAAAGTTCAGCGTCTCCTTTGTCGTATTTTTAATTTCTGGCTTTTGAACTGTGCACTAATAACAAGCTGAGTGGTCTTTAACCCGGAGGACACAGTGTCCATGATTTCCAAAAAGAATTTAAAATTTTGATTCGTCGGACCACAGGACACTTTTCACTTCCCCTCAGTCTATTTAAATGAGCTCAGGCACAGAGAAGGTGGCAGCATTTTTGGATCCTGTTTATATATGATTTTTTCCTTCCATAGTAGAGTTTTAACTTGCATTTGTAGACGCAGCGACAAACTGTTTTCACAGAGGTGTTTCTGAGCCCATGCAGTGATTTCCACTACAGAATCATGTCTGTTTTTAATGCAGTGCCGCCTGAGGGCCCAAAGATCATGGCCAGCATATACTGGTTTTCAGCCTTGCCCCTTGTGTGCAGAGATTTCTCTAGATTCTCAGAATCTTTTAATGACATTATTTTTTATACGCAATCATGTCACTGACCTGTTACCAATTAACCACCAGGTGTTTTTTTAGCATTACATAACTTTACCAGCCTTTTGTTGCCCCTGTCCCAACTTTTGGTATGTGTTGTTGGCATCAAATTCAAAATGGGCATACATTTTTCAAAATACAATAAAATTTCTCAGTTTCAACATTTGATATGTTGTCTTTGTTCTGTTTTCAATGAAATATAGAGTATAAATGATTTGATCATTGCATTTTGTTTTTATTTACGTTTTTGCACAGCAACCCAATTTATTTGGAAATGGGGTTGTATTTAAATAAATGTTAATCTATCAGAGTAAACAGAGCATAGATGTTATAATATTATATTGTCTGGTTTACCGTTTTCACTCTGAAGCCGAGCTTTCTGTGCACAGAGATCATGGATCTGCCTTGTATGCTCTTCATTCTTGGTTTTCACCTCAGTAAGCTGGTCTTCAAGACTGCGACACATCTTTTCCAGGTTAACCTGTCATTGTCACAAAAATGTCAGCTTCTAATTAGTAATTAGGACTTCAAGTAGTTTCATTTTCATTGCTAATATGAGTACAAAGGTAAATCTATTTTGAAACCTTGGCTTTTGCCAAGGCTTCCATGTTGCTCGCCAAATCGTCAATCTCCATTTTGTATTCATTCTTCTCTTTCTCAAGCTTTTGCTTTACTCGTTGGAGATTATCGATCTGTTCACCAAGCTCAGCCACACTGTCAGCCTGTTTCTTGCGCAGAGCTGCAGTCGTTGCTTCATGCTGCAGGGTGGACTCTTCAAGATCACGACGGAGCTTCTGGAACTCTATTTCTCGTTTCTTGTTCATCTCAATCTGAGCTGCTGTGGCTCCACCAGCTTCTTCCAGCCTCTCACTGATCTCCTCGAGTTCCCTGGAGAGATCAGCTCTCTGCTTCTCCACCTTAGCTCTGACAGCACGCTCAGCCTCAATCTCTTCTTCTAACTCCTCAGTACGCGCCTTGCACAATGAAGAACAAATGACTGAGTTTAAGCAAAGCATGTTTTGATCAAATGAAAACGAAATACTGAATAAACTGTGTAACTGATATTACATGGAGTTCTTTTATCTTCTTTTGAAGTTGGGAGCCCATAGCTTGCTCATCTTCAATTTTGCTCAAGAGATGACTTATCTCAAAGTCTTTCCTGTAAAAAAAGGAAACATGGTTTACAACTGAATTGTGAACACAAACATTGTTAAATGCTAGTTTCCAACAGACTTACTTCTTGAGTTTCTCCTCCAGCTGTTGTTTGTCATTCTCTAGGTCCATTATGGATTCCTGGGTCAACTTCAAATCACCTTCAAGTTTTCTCCTGACCCTCTCAAGGTCCATGCGCATCTTCTTCTCTTGCTCCAATGATCCTTCAAGCTGTTTTCCAGACCAAAGTATGAAGTTTGAAAAGAGATCAATCAAATTCACAATCAACTCCACTGTTATACTAGTTGTACTCACATCATCTACTTGTTGTTCAAGTTTAGTTTTAGCTTTTGTCAGGCTATTGACTTTGTCCTCTTCCGCCTGAAGGTCATCAAGCATTTGCTGGTGTGCTTCTTGGAGGGCTTTCTTCTCCTTGGTCAACTTTGCAATATTCTCATCTTGACTAGATATCTCCTCTGTGAGGTTTTTGACCTGTAGAGATCAGCAGTTGTTATAAGAAAAGAGTCTACTTGGTTTGTTCTAACTCAGCTCGTCCATCTTACAACTATTTCCAGACCTTGTTCTCAGTTGCATGTTTTTCCTTCTCCACTTTGGCCAAGGTAAGCTCAAGGTCATCAATATCCTTCTTCAGCTCAGAACATTCATCCTCCAGTTTCCTCTTTTTGGATGTGAGCTCAGCATTAATCTCCTCTTCATCCTCCAGCCTTTCAGCAGTCTCCTTCAGCTTGGCTTCTAGTTGGATCTTACTTTTGATCAATCCCTCACATCTCTCCTCCGCATCTGCAAGATGCTCACTTTCCTGAAAAGATGCAAGAAATTAGTAAGCCTTTTGTCAATTACTCTGGTTTTCTTCATTTTCCACTTACAACACATTTGCACAGTGTCCATATTGTGCTTATTTAGGTTCAATAGTCACCCAAAGTCAATAGTCACCCAAATCTTTTCCATAAATGAATCTCCAAAACTTCTCTAATCCACTCAAACCACATCCAGATCTGTGCACAGATGGATGCCACCTTGTTGATGCCTTTAAAAACACATTATGATTTACTGTGAACTATAAAAATGAGTGAAACTTTTCTGTGTAGCTGAACTAGAATTTGATTTTTTTCTAAGCTGAATTAGATATTTTGCCAAACCATTCTTTTAATATGCATAATTTGAGAAACAGGTTAAAAACAAAAAAAAGTCTGGTATGTAGGGGATGATGGAACTTACGGCATGAATTTGTAAAACAAGATCATTTTTCTCCTGAAGCAGGGAAACCATTTTCTCCTCCAGCTCTTTTCTTTTTGCTTCTGCTTTGGCCAGCTCCTCCTTGCACTTCATAAAATCTTCCTTCATGGTAGCCATCTCTTTCTCCGTTTCAGCACTCTTGAGCAGAGGCTTCATCTTAAAAAACAGTTTCATCCATGGCCAGTGTTTCACATTCATGAACGAACGAATGTTATATTGGATGGTATAAATAGCATCCCTAAAAAAGATGTAAACCACACGCAAATGAGCTGACAAGTATAAACAATTTAGGCTAGGTGTTAACTGGTGCATTGGAGTTATTGTACATACTTCTGAGCATACATCTTTGCAAATTCCACTCTCATGAGGTATCCACGACAAAGGGCCTGAGTGCAGGTCACTAGAGAAGCCAGCTTTTCATCTCTCATCTCCTCTAGCATCCCCAGCAAGCCCGCTTTGAAAAATACCTTTAGGCAGATATCATAGACAATTTATGATGATAGGTATCTCGGATATCAGTACAATTAATGATAAACTGTATTATTATTCAATTAATTTCCTACTTGATATAACAGCATCAGTTTTGAGCAGAGATGTTTACAAGTCAAGTCTTAAGTCTATGGAGTCTTTAGTAAAGAATTTTATTTTTGTCTTGTTATTAGCTGCAATGATTGCATTGTACAAAAGAAAATCTCTGCTAAAAACCTGTCAGGAACAACACGATTCAAAATAATGAGCCCTTTATTATAGAAATCCTTTCAAACCGAAGGACAAAACTGAAGTGCTACACACAGTAAATGTGGTGTTTAAAGAAAAGAGGCGAAACAACTTGTAACAGGTGGTTGATCTGCAGTTTAAATAGGAAATACACCGATCAGGCATAACATTATGACCACCTCCTTGTTTCTACGCTTATTGTCCATTTTATCAGCTCCACTTACTATATAGGTGCACTTAGTAGTTCTGCAATTACAGACTGCAGTCCATCTGTTTCTCTGCATACTTTGTTAGACCCCTTTTATCCTGTTCTTCAGTGGTTAGGATCCCCATGGACCCTCACAGAGCAGGTACTATTTGGGTGGTGGATCATTCTCAGCACTGCAGTAATACTGATGTGGTGGTGGTGTGTTAGTGTGTGTTGCGCTGGTCTGAGTGGATCAGACAGCAGCGCTGCTGGAGTTTTTAAACACCTCAGTGTCACTGCTGGACTGAGAATAGTCCACCAACAAAAAAAAATATCCAGCCAACAGCGTTCTGTGGGCAGCGCCCTGTGACCACTGATGAAGGACTAGAGGATGACCAACACAAACTGTGCAGCAGCAGATGAGCTATCGTCTCTGACTTTACATCTACAAGGTGGACTGACAAGGTAAGAGTGTCTAATAAAGTGGACAGTTAGTGGACACAGTGTTTAAAAGCACTTGTACCAGCACAACACACACTAACGCACCACCACCACGTACAGTCTGTAATTGTAGAACTACAAAGTGCACCTATATAGTAAGTGGAGCTGATAAAATGGACAATGAGTGTAGAAACAAGGAGGTGGTCATAATGTTATGCCTGATCGCTGTAAATATCATTTGAGAAATATCACTAAAGTTCAGCCTTTTCTCTCTCAGAGTGATGCAGAGAAACTTGTTCATGCATTCGTTGCAGCAGAGTTGATCACTGTAATGATCTTCTTACTGGACTTCCTGAGAAAACAGTACATCCTTTACAACTCATACAAAACGCATCAGCATCCTAACAAAAACAACACAGAGAGATCAGATCAGTCCTGTTTAAAAGAGCTGCACTGGCTGGTACTACAATTACTACAGAACTACATAATGTTATGCCTGATCAGTGTATGCTTGCTAGCGCAATAGCTAATTCAGCTTTTAGTAAGTTTTAAAGTAAGCTGATCTTAAACTTCTTAAGCCAAATTAGCTATTGCACTAACTAGATTAGATAAATTCCTACCTTTGTATGGCCAAACTTGTACTGAGTGTGATCAATATCAATCGATCCCAAGAGCTTCTCAGAAGCCTTCTTGCTATCGATGAACTGTTTTTCTGGAATAGCACTAGCATTCAGGACCCTGTACCTGTAATATACAAGATCACGCAATGTAGACTACAGATCAGGCCCTAATAACAGATTCAGCACCGTTCAGATAGTAGCGGAATTACCTCTGCTTGAAGTCAGCATAAAGGATTCTGCTGGGAAAGCCTTTCCTGCAGATCCTTATACCCTCCAGCACACCATTACAGCGTAGCTGGTGGATGACCAGATGGTTTTCCAT
This sequence comes from Colossoma macropomum, assembly GCF_904425465.1. Classification (NCBI taxonomy): domain Eukaryota; kingdom Metazoa; phylum Chordata; class Actinopteri; order Characiformes; family Serrasalmidae; genus Colossoma; species Colossoma macropomum. The sequence goes on along the minus strand of NW_023494801.1, from coordinate 14,894,726 downwards.
TATACCTAGTTGGGTGTTAAATTAAATTTTGATTACAATCTTGTAAATAATAATGTGCAGCAACCTTTGGCTTAAAAATGCGCATGTGTTTATTTTATACTGTGTGTACCTGGAGTCTTCACCTCATTTGGAATAAGGCATCGCACAAAGTGAGGATGTGTGCTCCTCAAGTTGGTCATCAGCTTGCCAAGATTCTCCTACAGGTAAATAGCTCAATGAAAGATCAATCATTTTTAGAAAATAAAATCTGAAAGGAAATTCTGGTACCGATCATACGTACCCTGAATAAGGCTGAGACCGTCTGGAAAGAACCTCCCTTCTTCTTTCCTCCTTTTTTTCCTCCTCCACCACTGCTTGCATCTTTACCACACAAAACACATGCAGCAATGATATCTGACTGATCTATTCAGTGCAATCAAATTTCACTATAATTTAAGTATGTATCACTATAGATTTACCTGTTTCTGCGGATGAAAAGGAGGCATATAGGAGAGCCAGCAGCTTGACTGAAGACTTTTGGTATAGCTGAACAACAGACTCATTCAATGGGTCTTTGTTCTTGTCCAGCCAGCCAGCGATATTGTAATCCACAGTGCCAGCATAGTGCACCAAGGAAAAGTGCGCCTCTGCCTTGCCTTTGGTAGGTTTGGGCTTCTGAAAGGCATTGTTTTTCCCCAGGTGTTGATCATAGAGCTTGTTCTTGAAGGATGTGTCTGTGGCCTTGGGGAACATACACTCCTCCTCAAGGATGGAGAAGATGCCCATTGGCTATAAAACAACACATCTGTTAGAAAAGCATCAAAAAGACACTTCATGATTTTAAGTAAAAGTTGACTTACCTTCTCAATAAGCTCAATGCAGGCAGCCAGGTCCATTCCAAAATCTATAAACTCCCATTCAATTCCCTCTTTTTTGTACTCCTCTTGTTCCAGCACAAACATGTGGTGATTAAAAAACTGTTGCAGTTTCTCATTGGTGAAGTTGATGCACAACTGCTCCAGGCTGTTGAACTATAAGCACAATCAAGCTATGAACAACAGAGTCATCATATACGAACCCAATTCCACAAAAGTTGGAACACTAGGTAAAATGCAAATAAAAATTTAAAGCAGTGATTTGTAAATCTTTTACAAGTATGTAAACTAAATAGCAGAAAGTAAAGGCATTTAATATTTTACATTATTAACTTCATTTACTTTTGTAAATATACACTAATTCCGAATGTGATGCCTGCAAAACATTCCAAAAATGGTTGAGCCAGGGGAAATGCAACAATGAGACAGGGGGCAATGTGGAATTATCACACTGCTCTGTTTTGGAACTTTGCAAATGTAAACAGGTGAATAGGTAAGATGCTAGCATGAATTGTCATACAGGGCTATTCAAGAAAGGCTCAGTCACTTTTTTGTGAAAAACTGCATGAACGAATGGTTCAACAGTTTTAGAATGTTTCTTGATGCACAATTGCAAGATTCATAGAATTTGGAGAAATCTGTGCATAAGGTCAAGGACAAAAACCAATATTAAATGCCTGTGACCTTTGATCCCTCAGATGGCACTGCATTAAAAGCTGACCTTTCTGTAATTATATAACCACATGGGCTTGGGAATACAAAGTGATGATGCAAAGTGGAAATGTGTGTGTCCAGCTTTCAGATTGTTTTTGGAAAGGATGGACATTGTGTTCTCTGGGCCAAAGAGAGGAAGGACTATCCTGATATTTACTAGCACAAAGTTCAAAAGCCAGCATCTGTCATGAGATGGGAGTGTGTTAGTGAAAATGACATGGCTAACTCGCACATCTGTGAAGACACGATTAATGCTGAGAGGTACATACGCAATTTGGAGCAACATATGCTGGCATGTAGATTTATTCCAGTAAGAAAATGCTAAGCCACATTCTGCAACACTGTGGCTTCATAGTAAGAGAGTGCAGGTGGTAGACTGGCCATCTTGTCTTGTTTTACTGTTTTCAGTTAAATATAGGTCAGAAAGCATCCAAATACTACGCGGTTAGGTGCCTTATAATATAAACCTTTAAAACAAGCGAAGCTTTTTTTACTTACATCAAAGATCTCAAAACCAGCAATATCAAGCACTCCAATGAAGAAAGCCCGAGGTTGCTTGGTGTCCAGCATCTGATTAATTCTAATGACCATCCACAAGAACATCTTCTCATAGACAGATTTAGCCAATGCCCCAACTGAATTGACAACCTGAAGAAGTTTTAATGAGAGTAAAGTTCTATTTGATTTCACAGAAGTTATACAGTTAGCTGAAAAAGATAACAGGTAAGTTACCTGTTGAACAGTCTGTCCTTTGGTGACATATTCATTGCCAACTTTCACTCTGGGGTAGCAAAGAGCTTTCAGCAACTCAGCAGAGTTCAGGCCCATCAGGTAAGCGATTTTATCAGCCACTACAGCGAGAGCAAAACTACACGTATGAAACATCTACAGTACTGTGCAAAAGTCGGAAACCACCTTTCAAGTATTTAGTTTCCAGTAAAACCAGCCATTAAGTACAAGTCACAATTTTTTCAAAAGTTATTTCTGAGGAAATTAGGTGTAAGATCTAATAGATGTTAGATATAAATCTACTTGCACAAGGAAAACTCAATGCTGTGGGTCTAAAAGTATGTGTAACTGTCAAAAATCTGTACAGAGATGCTTCTTTGTAATTTTCTGTTAAGTATATGTTTACTGCTTTTTCCTTACTTGTATTTAATGGCCATTGTGGCTGGAAATTAAACAAATTAAGGGTGGACTCATGGACTAGTTTAATTAGAGACACCATTTTCATAACAGCAATGCACACACATGTGCAAATACTAAATCATCTACACAATGCAACAAAAATGTATACAGAAAAGCCACAAGACTGAATCTGTCTGATTACCCTCTGTGCCATCAGGTTCAGCCTGCTCTTCACGCTGCTTCTGCTTAAACTTCATGTTTCCATAATGCATTACTGCTCCAGTCAGCTTGTAGATGCTCATCTTTTCTTCAGGAGTGAAGCCCAGGATGTCTATAGCTGTCTAATAAATACAATGTGGAGTGTCAAGCATACTATAATGGCATTTGTAGGAATACTGGCAAAAGATAACTTCAGACTGAGCAATCCTCACATCTGTGGCTTCCAGCTCCTCCTTGTCATTAATGCTAGCCACTGTGATCTGGCCCTGGCTAATTGAGGGGAAATCATACGGGTTGGTTGTAATAAGAAGCATATCTGAGAAAGAAGATGAAAGAAAGAAAAAGGTAAGACAAAATATATGGGGTGAATCGATGATTGGTTGTATTTTGCATGAAAGCCTTGCCAATTAGCTCTTGCTTGTGTCCAGTCAGGATCTGATAAAATATGTGGTAGCTCCTCTCATCAGCTAGCTGGAAGGTCACCCTTGACTTCTCCAGCAAATCTGAAGAAAATCAACCAAAAATATGACCACTGCAATGCCTGTGCAAGATATAACTGATTCTACTTTAGTTATGTGAGAAGGACATACATGTTTCAATGTCAGCTGAAGCCAGTTTTCCAGAGGTTCCAAAATGAATTCGAATGAATTTACCCTGTTGAAGACCAAACAGGAGGTAAGACATGCCACTTTTACCACATTAGTGCACTCTGCCCATAAGAAACAGGAGGAAATATAAAAAACCACACTCACAAAGCGAGAGGAGTTGTCGTTCCTAACAGTTTTGGCATTGCCAAAGGCCTCCAGGAGAGGGTTTGCTGAAATGATTTGATCTTCCAGCGTTCCCTATGAAAGTTGATTTTGAATATTAAGAAGGCCATCAAAGTGCTCTCTGACTTATGCTGTGATCTGTTTGAAGTCTCTTATACCTGCACCTTTCCTGGTGTTGCCTCTTTCTTTTTGTCTCCAGACACTGCGATTGTCGCAAAGTACTGGATGACACGCTTGGTGTTCACAGTCTTGCCTGCACCAGATTCTCCACTGCAGTAAGACATAATGTTAAAATGCACAGCTAGTCATTCATAACTATGTTTAGGGATTAATGAAGTAGTATGAAATAAGTGGTAACACCTAGGGACTTTATAACACGTGCACTGATGAACATATTCTAAAAGCACTTGAGTATTAATGAACAGTATAAGTTCTTGAGTATTTATGAACAGCTTATGTCAGTATTTTTTTAAGATATTTAATGAATTAAATAACATTGTATTGACAGAAGTGTCTGTAAACTTAACTGACAAACATTTGTTCCATTTGCAATGAAGGCATCATATAACTAATATATGGCATCACAACTACATCTCTGCCTGTCCACTGGTTTAGTTTAAGGGCTCTTACTTATATCATTTTGCCAGTACCAGCATAAGCTATTCAAAAACATTACTTTTTTAAATGCGTTATTTAATGTTTATCCATGTAATGAAGTCTCTATGTAGATAGCCTTCATACGAAGGGTTACCAAACAAACTGACTTACGTGATCAGGATGGACTGGTTTTCCCGGTCTACAAGTGAAGCATTAGACAGATTAGCTTTGTAGAAGTGTGAAAAGTATTTATTCTTTTTAAGCTTTTTGAGACTTATGAAGAGCTACAATATTCATCTGTTCATCTAGTGCAACCATCAATCAAATAAAATTCAAGATCAATAAAAAATTCTGTATTTAAACTAATAAATAGTAGCGGCATTGTTATAAGTTTAACTCACCAGTCAGCATATTTTGATACGCATTATCAGATACAGAGAAAATATGCGGTGGGGCTTCCATGCGCTTTTTGCCTCTGTAGGCAGATACCACCTCAGCACTGTAGACTGGGAGCCACTTATAGGGATTCACAGTCACACAGAACAGGCCAGAGTAGGTCTGCAAAGACAGTATTCATGTGACATTAATATGCTTACTGTGAGAGCCACACTTACACAATTTGTCCAAAAGTATTGAGACAGCACTTCTAGTACTTCTTAGTGAATTCAGCTCCGGTAAGGTGCACCTATTGCTGACACAGGTGTTCAGTTGCGCAGCCTTTTCAATCTCCATAAAAAAAGGCATTCCTTACAGAATGGGACGCTCTGGAGCAGCTACACATGAGCCGAAGGATGACATGCCTGATAGAGGGGTATAAAGTCCTGCAGTACTGGGCTTTGGAACATCTTCTGGAGTAACGGAGCACCACCAAATACCTTTAGGTTGGTGTGGCGCTTCTGATCAAGAACTAATCATTCAGCATCAGTACCTGGTCTCACTAATGCTCTTGTGACTGAATGCAATTGAATCTTCACAGCAATTGTCCAACATCTACTGGAGGATGTTATGGCAGCAAAGAGACAAACTCTATTAATACCAGTGATTATAGAAGAAACACTGGATGAGCAGGTGTCTACAAACTTTTGGACATAGTGTTTATGCAGCAGCCTGGTCATTTTTCTCAGCTATACTTACATAGATCATCCATGCTGCGTAGCGCTCTTTGAGGTTAAACAGCACAGAGGGCTCATTAAGGTGGGTCATCATGGCCATGTCCTCTATCTTATCATACTTGGGTGGGTTCATAGGGTGACAGTCCTCATCTTTAACGGTTACTGTCTGCAAGTGTCATATATTAAATCACAGTGAATCTTCATAAAAGAATACACCAGCATTTTCAATCTTGATTTAGTATCAGCCCAGTGACCTACAAGTGTATTTCAAGCTAACCGATTTTCTGTTATTTTATAGTACAAGGAGGGAAACCTGTTCATTTTTTTTATTTCCAGTCAAAATGACCAGTAAGTTATTCATTTTTTAGCTTCAGAAAAAAGCAAGAAAGATATATTTAAAAGAAAATTACACAAAAGCATCCAACAATAAGTATAATATCAAATCAGTATTTCATTTGTCTAAACTTTATTTTTTTGTGTACTCTGCTGTCACTTTAACTCTTCCATCTTTCCACATCTGAGATGTGGTGATTGTATAGATTGAGTATAAATTTCTAATTGAAATGAAATGACTTGCATCATAAGAATCAGAAAATGCAACCAATTTCTAAGACTGAACTTTTGAGATGTTTTCAAGAAGCAAATAATTTCTTTGAAAAACTGAAAGCAAGTCTCCTGAATCGAATGGAAGCTGTAATAAAAGAAAAAGTGTGGACACACTAAATACTAACAATATATATATTATTTTTAGTTGTTGGGGCTTCTGTGTAATTTTCTATTTAATATATGTTCTCCCTTGCATACTGTTTTATACTATGTTTTACATACTATGTTATTATTTCTCATTACTGTAAAACTGTATGTTGTGTTGCATTGTTTGCCTTTGCTTTGCACTGCATGAAAAGATTTATTTTATTGAAAAACTCTCTCATTAAAGAGAAGCTCACCTCTCCAGCCTCTGTCTTCACAGTGGTTTTGCCACCGTCTTTGCTCTGGATGACTGCTTTGATGTACAGTTCTTTGGGATCTGGGACGAAGCAGGCAGTTTTAGCATCAAACGGGCGATTCTGGGCCTCTATCCTCTCCTTTTCCGGCTTGCGAAGATAGGGAGCAGCCGGCCCATACTGGGCCATCTCTGCATCAGTGCTCATGATGGCTGCAAACTGAAAGAGAAAACATTCATGTAGTAAGAAGATAATAATTAAATCAAAGGACAAAGAAGAAATTAAATTAAATGATGTAATTGGATCACCTGCTCTCCCCTTCTTTGACAGTTGTTATAAGATTAAGTTCTGCAAATAACAACAATTCTTTACTCTTCATACCATGTTTTATATTCATTCATTCATCATTCAGAAAAGTACATAACAATCTAGAAAGCCATAACCTATCCCTGTTTATATACAGATAACAGAGTGAAGAAAGCAATGAAACAGATGACTGGAAACACATACCACTGGTCTGCACACAACTGGACATGTCCATGGAAGAAGAGGCAACTGGTGCTCCTTTTATTAAGATCAATGTGCCAGATCAGCGAAACACACTCTCTATATTTGGGCATGTAATTCTATTCAAATATCATTCAAGTCACATTATCAATTTCTTCTGGGCTCTTAAGTATAGCATCAGGCCCTCAAGGGGTAATCAGATGGGTCACCACGAACAGGTGACCATGCTCACACATCAGGAGTTATTTTTACATGCCTTCAGTTCTAAAAACCACAGGGTTAGCCTTTGTGACCGTCAGTCTCAGATCACACAAATGAAAAATGTATACAATGCCATGGAACTGCAATATGTAGTATATATGATTATGAAAAGCATTTGAAATGATGATCCTCAAGGACATTTGGATAGATTACATCGAGGAATTCTTTAACTCCCAGGTCCTTTCTGCTGTATATCATTTTATTTTATTATTTATGCATAGTATTTCAAATATTGTATAGTATTTTAATATTTTTAAAGTATTATTATTATTACTATTATTATTATTATTATAAATAAATAAGTCAAAGTTTATTTATATAGCGTTTTTTACAACAGGTGTTGTCACAAAGCAGCTTTACAGAAAAAAAAAATCCGGCTACGAGCCCCCATGACCAAGCCAATGGCGACAGTGGCAAGGAAAACCTCCCTAAGACCAAGAGGAAGAAACTTTGAGAGGAGCCAAGAATCAAAAGGGGAACCCATCCTCCTCTGGTCGACACCGGACAGCAAACAGCATTAGTATAAAATATTAGAATACAAAATGGAGAAAAGCAGGTGGAGCAATGGTTAATTAAATAAATAAATAAATAACACACATATATATATATATATATATATATATATATATATATATGTGTGTGTGTGTGTGTGTGTGTGTGTGTATACGCTTAAAATGATGATGCTTTAAAGGTTTTTAAGTAAAGAAAATGTATGCTTAAATGGTTCTCTGCACTGTGAAAGGGTTCTTCAGATTGACGGAATATGTGCTGTAGATGGTTTCTTGGCTTTCTAAAAAGGTTCTTACATAACACCAAAAAGGGTTTTCCTATTGTAACAAGCTTGACATCGTAACAACAGAGGAACAAAACAACACTTTATTGTGCTATGTGGAAACCTTCACAAAAAGGTTCTCTATAGAACCATCTACAGCACATTCTCCATCAATCTAAAGAAACTTTTCATGATGCAAAGAACCATTTAATCATGCAATGGTTCTTTGAGTGTTCATGGTTCTATATAGCACCATTTTCTTTACTAAAGAATATATATATATATATATATATATATATATATATATATATATATATATATATATATATATATATATATGTGTGTGTGTCTGTGTGTATATAATCATTTATACAGATTTCATATTAAATTTTTAACATCAACCATTAAACATGTTCCATATAGTTAACATTTAATGTTAGTGTTATAATATTAGTATTTCACATAATCATTTATAAGAATGATTTTGATCTTCATTTAACATAACCCTATTGTGTCTTACAACAGCTGTTAGAAGTAATTGTCTGTGTTCTAGCACACAATACGGACCTTTGTTGCAGTCAGATCACATGACTAAATGACTAAATCCCTTTCCGACTATGTGAAGTTCAGCTGGTGCTTTCTATGACCATTCACTAATCAAAGTTGCCCCCCGGGCCCAAATATACCCTCACAAAGCTCAGCCTGACGTAAAGTTGAATTGTTCAGTCGCGCTAATCTGTAAGAATGCTTGTCTAACATCCTGCTGAAGATCCCCAGTGGAGGACACTAACTGTAGGACGAGCTCCACACCTGTGCATAGTATGGTGTATGCTAAACATAGAAGCCCTTATATAAAATGTGTAAGGTATATTGCTGTATGTTGAGCTGCTACATTTCCGTTCTTTAATGCTTGGAAAATAGTAATACACTGACTGCTGTCAGCTACTAGCTAATACTAACAGGCGGCAGAAAATACAAACCTCAGTACAGAAAAATGTATATGAAATGCTAATAAAACACAAAATAGTGATTAGTTAATTTGGTATAGTCCAAAAACATGGCATTGTCAAGTTGAAATAAGCATGGATGTCTCTGAAAAAGACATCCATCCAGAAGGCTCCAAAATATGCATAGCTTTAATGTTGCCTTCACAGATGTGAAGGTTACCCATGCAATGGGCACTGAAGAGCCCCATACCACGACAGATGCTACGTGGTAACAATCTGGTTGTTCATTTTCTACTTTGGCCCAAAGAACACAACCACTGTGCATCAGTCCATTTCAGAACAAGCCCGGAGAAGTTGGTGGTGTTTCTGGACGTTGTTCACACATGGCTTCCGCTACATATATTACAGGCTTAACTTGCATTTGTGGATGCGAATGGAGTTTACTGGCAGCGATTTGCAAAAGGTTCCCAAGCCCATGTAGTTTCCTGATGCATTTATTGGCATAGTGGCAAGCCTTGCTCATTAAAGACTGGGCCTTTCCTGGATGCTCCTTTTATACTAAAGCATGACTGCGTGACCTGTTTAAGATGTTTTTTGAAAATCGTAAATTACCCCTGTCACAACTTTTTCATGACATGTTGCAGGCATCAATTTCAAAACATATATTTACATCGTTACATGGTTACATGGATTTGATACAACAACAACAATATTTTTTCCATGTGGAAATGATGAACACATTTGAGTCAAGTAAATTCAATATACATTTTTTCTGATACAGCATAAATGGGAAAACACATTTATACATTTTGAACTATAAATGTTTCATATTTCAGGAGGAGACCATTGTGGCCTATAACTATTTAAATAATCTTAGTTAAGTTGCAACCCCTGAATTCTCATCCTCTGATCTATGTTTACAAGCTGTGACCTCAGCAATGCCATCAAAGGGATAATATAACAGATGGCTACTATAAAGGGAAATGGATAGAACAAATGAAAAATAGAGCAACAGAAATAATATTAGCCAAGGTATAAAAATACAGGGTGATTTTTTGTCTTCAGCAGTTACAAGTACAATGTGTCTAAAAACAGAATTTAAAACAACACCTGATTAATGTGAGATCAATACGATTACATTTCTCATATAAACATCCTGAAAGCAACAACAGCCATCTAAGAAACTGTGAAAGATGATGTGTAACTGGAACAGATAAAAATAACACTGTGTACAATGGGATATTGAGGCCAAATAAGACTTTCTATTTTAGTGAAGATCTAGTTTAATTCAGCACAGAGGTTTAAGGGCGTTTTTAGGGCTTCACCAAATTTATTTCGGCAACAACTGTGTTTGTGAAATCCATCAGTGAAGTATGTAGAAGAGTAGCTCAGTGCTGATACCTGGGAGAGAGAACAATGATGATGAACAGTGTGATGCTGTGTTGTTGTGCAAAAATAACAGTTTCTTGAGTATCTCAAGTACTGCTCTACAGCTGTGACTAAGAATCCCTGTCCATGTGGCACAGGCTTTGTGGATCAATGTGTCCTAGAATAAAACTTAGATTCTCATTGTTCCATCTTGTCTAAGAGTGCATTAGATGTCATAAACTATATGACAACTGAGACTGACTTCATGACGAAAACCACTTGTTAGTGAGGCTAATTGGAAAAAAAATGCTTCAGTTCGCACAGAGAGGTTCGACTCTCATCGCCAATACAAAATCTCGACCAAAAATTAATGCAACTTTGGGTGGAAATAAATGTTGCGACGTTCCTTCCCTGATAGCAGGAGAATAGTGATGGCAAAGCTGGAGGTCCACTGGCTTTTTGCTCAGTGTTTTCTGGGTGGCCCACTAGTGTTTAAGCAGAGTATTAGACAAAATTCCACTTAACATCGCTCATTTTCCACTCACAGTCCAATTTACTGATTTTTCCTTACTTACATTCTTTAGTTATACTTTGTAAATTAGTGTAGTAAATAATGTTAATCTAGCTCAGTGACAACAACATTTTCTATAACAACATTTTATATCAGGCCTAGTCATTATTTTTCTCAGTTGTTTGTAATATTTGTTCATTTTCTAAAATAAAAGTCTATGCATTTAAAATCTGTTTAAGGAGATTAAACACTAGGTAGAGCTTGTATGCAGAACAATAAACTGGGTGGTCCGAGGGTGGACCAGCAGTGCCAAACAGTTAGCGGGGTGCCGACCTTATCAAGCCAGTGGACCAATATATGCTCGCTGTCTGGGTTAAGGTTGTTGAAACAATGACACGGCGAATGCGCACTTTAATCAAAGCTAAAGGTGGTCTAACAAAATAAGAGTGTGTGAACCACAATAGTCTGAGGTGTGCAGAGAATGCTACAGCTTCAAGGAAAGTCCATATTATGCTGCACTTTTGATGTGCTCAATGGACTGTAGCATCAGATAGTATAGTCTTCTATGTTTTTGCACCAAGTCAGTATCCTGTATTCCATAATGATGACTGAGAAAAAAATGGCATGGTCTTACACAACATGATCATTACTGACATTTTCAAAATGTTTTGAAAGTGCATAGTGCTATGTAATTGGAACAGCATGGTTTGTAAAAGGCAGCATGTCATTTTAATGAAAGTGTTTTTTTACGTTTGCAACTTTTTTTTATATTTATTTATTTATTTATTCTTTTGTAGTTTGGGTTTTTCTCATCCATTTTTAGACACTTAATACTTGTTTTAGGTAGTTTTTTTAAACTGCCTATTTGCTTGAACTAGACACAAGGCATCTTTTCTTTTTGTGTAAATGTTGGCCGAGGGACTGTTGCTGGGGGTCAGAACGCACACTATGTTGCAGTGCATGCTGGGGACTGTAGTGCATGTCAATTGATGTTTAGCTTACCTTAGAGCTGTCTGAAAGCTAAAAATCGTACCTTATGATGACTTGCACTGTATTTACTGTCAATTAGTTCAATTTACTGACACATTTATGACTTGTATTAAGTTAATCAGAATTGGGATTTGCAGCTGACTGAAGTAAGGGAGCCCTCTGCTGACTACTCGGTGTCACTGAACACTAAGGAGCTGCATTAACTGGGTGTAAGACAGAAGTATGTTTCTGCATGCATACTACAACTGCATACTCAACAAACACATTAACAAATATTGTTTATTAACTGTTAATCGCGCAGACCTTTTTTATAATCACTGATACAACCTTTGGTTAAAGGGGAACTTCACCAATATTTCAAAAATTCTGCATAACTTAGTGGTTGAAGTCATTCAGGTGGTTTGATATGAAGTAGTTACAGACAGATTTCTTCACAGTGGTGATGATAGGAAGCAGGTGTCACAATGTCTACAACACATATATAGCCATTTTATTCACTATCCAAAACCACCAGTGAACCTACATGTGTCTTCTGAGTTTTTATATGTCATGTTGATGATGGTGAAATAGTGGAAAATCTGGAAAAAATACATTTTCTTCGGGAACTGTTTTCCCTTACAACATCCTGCATGTACCCTTCCACCATGAATGGATTAAAATGAATAGATTACCAAGACATCTTAATCAATTATGTAAAAATTTTTAAAAATTAGTGGAGTTCCCCATTAACGTTGCCTCACTGTCCTTTGATAGATGGCAGTGACTGCTCTCAACTTCTAGTCACATGAATGAAGTTATCAAAGCTAAAATGGAGAAACCACAAACAAGTTCTTTACACCAAAAACAAGCCTACTGCCTAAAACACAGTGTGCTACACTTTTAAAAAAAGATGGTTCTTAAAGGGTTCTTTAGTAAAGACAATAGTTCTATTTAAAATTATGAGTTTTATATAGAGCCATTTCATGCTTAAATGGTTATTTGCATAGTAAAATGGTTCTTCAGATTGATGAAGAATGTTTTGTATATGTTCTATATAGAACCTTTATGAGAATGGTCCTATACAGCAGCAAACAGAGTTCTTCTATTGTCACGATGTCAAGTTTGTAACAGTAGAAGAACCCTTTTTGGTGCTATATACAGCACATTCTCTGTTAACCTAAAGAAATATTTTACCATGCAAAGAACCATTTAAGCATGAAATGGCTCTATATGAAACTCGTTGTTTGGGCACCCCATTTAAATTATGTTTTGTTGATTTTCTAACTGAAAAAAAGTTCACACATCCACTACAGAGAACACAGTTCTGCACATTTCAACACACAATTACAATTTCTGAATTCAACATATTAAAAAAGAAATAAAACATAAAATGTGGCCTGTGCAAAAGTTATGGCACATTTTATATTTGATGCTTTTTCAATATTTTAAACTCAGCAAATAAATAGAAATTGACACTAAAATTTGTAGAAAAATGCACTTCTCCCTGTAGAGAATGTGTTTACATATTTTCACTTAGAAAATCAGCAAAAGTGTTCAAACGTTGCATTTGCCCATATAACTCTGTGGTAGTTTCATGTACAGTTACACCAGCTTTAAAACAGATACACAGCTATGTTTTTGTATTGTAAAAACCCAATAATAAGATGAGGTACTTTAAAAGATGGATACTTTAAAAGTTTATAAAACTGTAGCACACAAAAACATACAAGAAGAAGATTTTGTACACAATGCATTGCGTTCCTAAAGTATGAAACAGTGACAATGAGTTGGCTTTAGATAAATTCCTTTAGTAAATTCAACAACCAAGACAATATTAAAACATGAATGATGATATATTTTCATTGAGCATTGCAGATAAATGTATAAAATAATTCTAATATACGAAGAGAGATTTTAAATGTGTCCGCTATGGTGAACAAAGCTGTAGATTCTAAAGATTCTAAAATGACTGAGAAATTGAATGCAATCAAGAATGAACTTATAATAAAATTAATATTCAGAAGGTCTCATACTTCATAAGTAGTTAAATATTGAGGCAAATAACTTAAGAAAACAACTGTAATTATATAATTAATACAAATTACCATAATTATTCATTATTTAATAACTTCTTGCAGTTCCAAAAATACTTGAAATATTGAATATATTATCTAATATTAACCAGTGTTCAGTTTAATAATAGAATAATAATAGTTTTAAATAAGATGTTCTTGTATATAAAATAAAAAAAAAAACATGAAAAGTGATTCCAAGCATTCACACTGTAGTGTAAGTGCTTTAGAGGTAATATCATAATGTACGAATTCTTAAAAAATGTTACTTTATAAGAGAAGCCCATGCTTACTGAATAACACTATGATACAGAATTTTGCTACTCTCCTTTTCCACCAATCTCTCGACTCTTCGCTCTTAGCTTGTTGACCTGAGACTCTGCTATATCAGCTCTCTCCTCTGCCTCCTCCAGCTCATGCTGAAGTTTCCTGAACTTAGCCATGTGGACACTTGTTTGCTCCTCCTGTTTGTGGGATTTATGAGATACAACAACATTAATATATGACAGATAACAATTTTCAGTAGTGATAATGAAAGCAAACTATAATGAAAAGAGGAATTATAATCTCATATTTCACTTACCGCCTCTTCACACTGTCGTTTGTAAGTCTTTACTTTAAGTTGCAGCTTGTTCACTAAATCTTGCAGCCTGGTTACATTCTTCTTGTCCTCCTCAGACTGCAATTTAGTAGGTGACGGTTTTTCCTCAGTCAAACCTCCAAAACTAATGTCACAAACTAAAAATACTAATGCAGCATTCCTTAAAGTCAACATGAATTAGGGTATACCATGACGTGTGTGAGAGGATATTACTGATTAAAATTATTCATTTTTTATTCAGTTACAACTGTAAACTACTCAGTAGCTACATATAAAACTAATGTGTAAGTTCACGTAAGTGTAGATATGTGGTTTTGAGATTGACACCTTAAAGGGTGGGCTCACATATGGATCTTTGCAGTTTAACAGCGTAACATCAGTATCACCGATTGCTCTCTTACCTGGTATGTAAGCTCCTTGATTTTCCTTTCATATTTCCTTACTCCTTTCATGGTTTCTACACCACGTTTCTGCTCTGCCTCCAGCTCATTCTCCAGTTCTCTGACCTGTATCATATGTATCACATCCAAATTAATTAAAATTCGTTTATTTATGTATTTATTGGCAAATGAATACTGATTCATCAACATTTCTACATAATTCAGTTGTTGAGATGTCAAAGTCTTTCAGAGTGGTTTGATGTAAAAGGTGTCATTTTAAAGAAACTTGCAAACTCAGATTTATTTAAAATGGTGGTTATAGGAACCAGGGACTGTAATGTCTACATCACAAATAAACCATTTTATTTACTACCCAAAATGACCAGTGAACCTTCATGTCTTTTGAGTATTTATATTTATTGGTAAACACAAGTAATAATAAAGTTTACTTTGAGTACTCTGGGTACATTTTCCTTATAAATCCATGCATATACCTCTCCACGATGAAGAGATTTTAGGCCATATTAGGCCAAAACTGTATCTCAAAACTGTCATAAAAATGTGTCAGGTATCAGGCAGTGTAAATCTGTAACCATTTTAATAGTTTTCCTTAAATGCTTCAGATGTCTGGCTCTTATTGCCACTACTGTAAACCATTCTGGCTCTATACATTTTTCTAGAACGTGAACATTTCACTTTGAACCACTCAGATGACTCGGTTTAAATCTTAATGATTTAAATATGCAGGAATTTTGATCTGTGGAATTCCCCTTTCCTTAATCTTCATAAAGACAAATCATGTATTTGAAGACAAAACATGCACTGTGGCTCTTACTCTTGTCTCTAATTTTTGAAGCTCTTTCTTTCCGCCTTTCATAGCAATTTGTTCAGCTTCATCCAGACGTTGCTGTAGGTCTTTGACTGTGGCCTCCAGGTTCTTCTTCATCCTTTCCAGATGAGCGCTGGTGTCCTGCTCCTTCTTTAGCTCCTCTGCCATCATGGCAGCCTATAAACCAACAGACACTGTCATCAGTACAGTTGTAGAACAGAAATATCCAAGCCTTTTATGAAGTTTCCAAAAAAATCTATCTACTGACTTACATCTGTTATAGCCTTCTTGGCTTTCTCGTCTGCATTCCTTGCCACCTGAATGGTGTCTTCAACCTCGGTCTGCAGGTTTGTGATGTCTGACTCCAACTTTTTCTTTGTGCTGATGAGACTTGTTGTCTTTAGGAAAAATCATTACACGCTCAGTGAACAGAGTATATAGAGCAAGCATTGCTGGTTAATCGGAACATCTGGGGACCAAACTACAGCATGAAATATCTGTCTGAACTTGACAGGACTCAACTATCCAAAGTGGATTTGGTCGTATTCAGACAAGTCTTGACTTGATAGTTGATATTATCAAATATCGGAATGATCTAATGAAGTGTCAATATATAGCAAGTTATTGATGGATCCCTGACTCCCACAGATTTTGGCTTGCATTTCCCTTTGCTTTGTTTTTTTTCCTCCCTGCTTTATTTTTAATGTAGTACTCTGGAGTCATTCATGTTGTAAGCAGCAAGGATCACTGCAGGTAATTTTGGACAGCTGATCATTAAAATATTCTTTTTGTATTTTGGTTGTTGATAATCTGATCACAGCTGTCATTATCACTATCACACTAGAAATGTAAAGTTTTTGTGGGTCTCTGGTTGGTGGTGGTTGAGCTTCGGTCAGGTTCGGACAGAATTTTATCGGCCTACAGTCAGGTTTCGACAGAATTTTGTCAGGATACAGTTTGGATTGGATAGAATTTTGTTGGACTACACTAGGGACTGGTCAGAATTATCTTGGGCTGCAGTCACGACAGGACAGAATTTTATTGGGCTGCAGCTGGATTGGATAGAAATTTGTTGGGCTATAGTCAGGATTGGACAGAATTTTGTTGGGCTACTGTCGATATTGAACAGAAATTTGTTGGGCGGGCAGTCAGGTATGGTCAAAATTCTGTCAAATGGGCTCCTGTCAAGATCGGACAGAAATTTCATGGGTTATAGTCGTGTTTGGACGTAATTTCATAGGGCCTGGACAGAATTTTGTTGGGCTACAGTTGGATTTAAACTGATTTTTTTCAGGCTTCAGTCAGGTTTTCAAGCATGGCACTGTGGGTTGGGTGTGCTTGGATCAAAAAAATCACACTTGATTAAAGTTCTAGTTCGGACACCTACCTGAGCGTGAAGAAGCTGCGTCCGCTCGCTCATGTCCACCAGCTCCAGCTCTGCCATCTTCCTGCCTCTCTCTGACTGCTCCAGTGCTGCTCTCATCTCCTCAATCTCAGCTGTCAGCAAAGTGTTCCTGCGTTCAGTCATGGCCAGCTGCTCTCTCAGGTCCTCTTGCCCATGGAGGGCATTATCAAGATGCACCTGAGTGTCCTGGAACAGCCAGAGAAAGAAGACACTTGCAGTGTAGAAGTATGTTAACAGTTACTGAGGAGTGGAAATTAACAGCGTGTACCTTTAGCTGAGTCTGCACATTGCGAAGCTGCTTGCTGGCCTCAGCTGCTTGGCGATTGGCATGACCCAGCTGGATCTCCATCTCATTCAGGTCTCCATCCATCTTTTTCTTCAGACGCATGGCTTCATTCCTGCTGCGGGTCTCTGAGTCAAGGGCACTCTGGAGTATGTCCACTGTCCTCTGGTGGTTCCTCTTCAATTGGTCGATCTCTTCATCTTTCTCAGCCACTTTTCTGTCTACTTCTGACTTCACCTGGTTTAGCTCCAGCTGAATGTGAAGGATCTTTGCCTCCTCATGCTCAAGAGAGGACTAGAGAACAAGAAATTATGAGTAATTGTCTCTGTTGTCTTCATTTCGCTGAATGAAAAAGCAGTTTCTTCGAGCAGACCAGAAAAGAACTGTACCTCTGCCTCCTCTAGAGCAGTCTGAACATCCATTTTGTCCTGCTCAGCTTGTTTTACTGCTTTTTCAAGCTCATGGATAGTCTTTGCAGATTGCCCAAGCTGTTCAGAAAGATCTGTGATTTCCTCTGAAAGAAAGTTTAAAAGGCCATTACTTATGAATTATACACCTACTCAGGCTTACAGAATAACAAATGCAGACAGGATCTCTTCACAGCATAGCTGGTACATACGCTGCAGGTTCTTGTTCTCTCTTTTCATGTTCTCCAGGTGATCCAAAGCTTCTTCATATGAGTTTTTGAGTTTGAAAAGCTCAGTGCTCAGAGACCTGGATTCCCTTTGTGAGCCCTCAAGTTCTGATTGACTCTCCTCATATTTCTGTTTCCATTCTGCAAGAACCTGGTAGGCAAATGACATACTATTCAATCAGGTAACCTACACAAACTTACGACAGATCCATACCTTAGGGTCAAAATGCATACTTTATCAAAGTTCCTCTGCTTCTTGTCCAGAGTTGCATTAGCAGCATTAGCCCTCTCTATCTCCACCATGAGGTCTTCCACCTCTGCTTGGAGTCTCTGTTTGGTCTTCTCCAGAGACGCACATTTTGCATTCACTGCTTCTGTTTGCTCTTCAGAGTCCTGAAGGCGCTGAGCAAGTCTCTTCCTTTAAGATACACATTTAAAGCCATATTAAAGGAAAGAATGTACAGGTTTTTATTGTCTTAAAACATAACAGATTCTCAAAAGAGCTTGTACTTGGCCTCCTCAAGTTCCTCAGTGCGCTGGATGGCATCAGTCTCATATTTGGCTCTCCACTGAGCCACTTCAGTGTTGGCCTTGGACATTCCACGCTGCAGTTCAGCCTTGGTCTCTTGCTCTTCCTCAAACTGCTCCCTCAGCAAGTCACAGTCATGGCGAGCTGACTGCAGAGAATGGGCCAGGGCATTCTTGGCCTAAAGATTATGGTAAGTGAGTGCATAAGTGCAATGGCATAAGAATCGTTTAGCTGTTTTTCACAGAAGGAAATACTATCACCTTAACTTCCTCTTCCAGAAGTCTCTTCAGTTCTTCAATTTGTTGAGTACATACCATTTTTACTCTATTAAGTTGAGAAATAGTAATTTCTTTTTCTTCAAGATGACGAGTGAGCTCACCTATTCAAAGAGAATAGTGGCCATTAGCAACACATTAGCAGTACTGTGTAAAAAGTCAGAGACCACCATTTCATTTGTTTAATATCAAATCAAAACAGCCATGAAGTACAATTTATCAGTTTTTTTTGTGTTAAGAAAAAAGCAAAAAACATATTTAACAAAAAATGCACAGACGCCTCAACAACTAAATATAACATTGATATTTTAGTGTGTCAAGCCTATCCCTTTATTATAGTTTCCCTTCTTTTCAGAAGAGTTGCTTTCACTTTATCAAAGAAATCTACAGTGATATTTTCCACACTTCCAAAGTTCAGTCCTAGACACTGGTTGCATTTTCTGCTTCTCACAATCCTAGTAGCCCCAGGCACATTAAGAGATACTGAGGTGTGAGCTCTGTCCAGTTTCTTTCTTGGTTGTTAAGAGTCCTTTAATAATGTTTTGAACAGCAGCATTTTGCAGTTTTGGCAACTCCTGTTTTTTCCTTTATGTTCTTTTGACTTTCACCTTTCATCTATCTTATATTTAATGTCCCCAAAATATCTTCTTTAGCCATTTTAGATGCACATGAGAATGAAATTCGCAAGGCAGCTAAGGTGTGTTTGGGTAGCTGTTTGTTTAAATGTTAATGTCTCTTTGAAGGAGAACAAAATGTAACTCGTTGGTTTTTCAATAGTAAGAGCAGAACAGTTAAAGTGACAGTGGAGTGCACAAAACTAGATTGGACAAATGAAAAACTGACAGATTTAATACTACACTTGGTTTTAGGTGTTTCTGTACCATTTTCTGTTAAAAAATATGCTTCATGCTCTTTTCTGACACTGAAAAATGAATAATTTGTACTTAATAGGCATTTTAACTGGAAACTGATTAAATGGCTGGGTAGTCTCTTACTTTTGCACAGTACTGTATGTACCAGTTTTATGGTAGGCATCCAAATATATAATGTTAGAAATTATGTAAAATCAAACCATTTTCAGTTTGCAGCCGTGCATTGTGGGTAGTGTAGTCATTTAGTGCCCTTGTGGCCTCCTCTGCTTTTGTCTTGTATTCATGATTCTGGTCCTCAAGATTGTGGCACTGTTTCTCAAAGGAAGCCTGAATTATTAACAGGAGTAAGCATGATTATTAAGGTGGTCATAATCGAGAATTATTGTAATGGACTATGAAGAAGAATTTCTTACCTTCACTTTTAAAACACTCTCCATGTTGCTAGCCAAGTCATCGATCTCCATCTTTAGCTCACTTTTCTCTTTCTCTAGCTTCTGCTTCACTCTCTGTAGGTTGTCGATCTGCTCCCCAAGTTCAGCCACGCTGTCAGCTTGTTTCTTGCGGAGAGTGGCAGCGATGGACTCATGCTGCAGAGTGGACTCTTCGAGATCACGCCGCAGCTTCTGGAACTCGGCCTCCCGTTTCTTGTTCATCTCAATCTGAGCTGCAGTGGCTCCACCAGCTTCTTCCAGCCTCTCACTGATCTCCTCAAGTTCCCTGGTAAGGTCAGATCTTTGCTTCTCCACCTTAGCTCTGGCAGCACGCTCAGCCTCAACTTCCTCCTCAAGTTCTTCTATTCGAGCCTACATTTAGATATTTGGTGCATCATCAGAAAGTAATCCCAAAAAGACATGAAGGCAATTCCAATGTTTTTGTATCACCACATTCAAACATACCTGAAGTTCCTTTATCTTCTTTTGAAGCTGGGTGCTTAGTATTTGCTCATCCTCTATTTTACTTTGCAGATGGCTAAGTTCAAAGTCTTTCCTGCCAAATTGCATGTGATACAATAATTATGCATAAAGCAAAACACATTCTTAATGTATAGACAGTACAGAAAATGCATCAGAAAACTTATTTTTTTTAGATCTAAAGTACTGTGCAAAAGTCAGAGCACCCTTCATTTATTACATTTCCAATCAAAATGGCCATTAAATACAAGTACATTTATTTTTCAGCATCAGAAAAAATAGCAGAAAACTATTTAACAGGAAATTAAAGAGGCCTCAACAAATAAATATGTGATTTTTTTCAGAATGTACTACTTCCACCCTTTGCCTTTACTACAGCTTCTGATCTTTTCCGGAGACTTGCTTTCAGTTTTTTCAGATTCATAGTGTTCAGTTGTCTTCTCACAGTGGAAGGATGGACAGAAACACCTGTGGATTTTTCAGATCTGAAGCAAGAGTAGAGCCTGATTTTCTCCCCTCTCTCAAAGATGAAAGCTTTAAGCACTGTTTATCTAGTGTTATCAGTTTTGGTGGTCTACCAGGTCTTGTACGGTGCTTAGGAGGCAACTTTTCTCTATAACTTTTAATAATTTTGAACTCAGTTTTGAAAAGTCTTTTTTTTTTTTCCTTATCAACCTTTGATTTTTCTTTTCCTTATATCTTACTTATCTTATATCTTATATCTTACTATCTTATTTCTTCAGAAATATCCAAATAACTGAAATGAATTAATAACTTGTACTTAATAGTGATTTTGACTGGAAATTAAACAAATGAAGGGTGGTTGACTTTTACACTGTATTTCAAACGTCCTATCAGCAACAGATTGAGCACTAGCAGACTGCCATACTTCTTGAGCCGTTCCTCCATTTGCTGCCTCTCATTCTCCAGGTCCATTATATTTTCCAGAGAAAGCTTTAAGTCCCCCTCCAGTTTTCTTTTGGCTCTGTCCAGATCTGCCCTCAATTTCTTTTCCTGCTCCAAGGACCCCTCAAGCTGCAAAACATTTATGTCCTCAATTACTGCTTTTTGCTTTGAGAGATTATAATAAAAAAATAACACCATGCTGTTTTACTTGTCATATCTTTTACATCAACATTTGCTTTTCTAAGAGGCACTTACATCATCTACTTGTTGCTCTAACTTTAGTTTAGTCTTGGTTAGAGTGTTGACTTTGTCTTCTTCAGCTTGAAGATCATCTAGAGTTTGCTGATGAACCTCTTGGAGGGCTTTAGTTTCCTTGGAACACTTCAGAAGAGCTTCCTCCAGGGTGCTGACTTCCTCTGTTAAGTTCTTCACCTGGGTTTCAAGATATATTGTCTTGTAAGCAGCATACAAAGGAACAAAGACATGTAAGCTAAAGTATATGCTTGAGAAAAGCTCTCACCTTGTTTTCTGTGGCATGCTTCTCCTTCTCCACCTTTGCAATGGTGAGCTCCAGGTCATCAATGTCTTTTTTGAGCTCAGAGCACTCATCCTCCAGCTTCCTCTTCCTGGCTGTAATCTCTGCATTGATCTCCTCTTCCTCCTCTATCCTCTCAGAGAACTCCTTTACTTTGGCCTCCAAGTGGATCTTACTCTTTATCATACCTTCGTACCTCTCCTCTGCGTCAGACAGATTCTCACGTTCCTGTAGACGTGAGAAGACTTTGCTATGTATTTGGAATTTATTTGGAATTTCAAATTAGGAAATTTATTGGAAACCTTATTTTACCAAGATGTCAACATACTGCTTGTATCTGAAGATAGAGGTCATTCTTTTCTTGGACAAGAACGACCATTTTCTCCTCTAGCTCCTTCCTCCTGGCTTCTGATTTCTCAAATTCCTCCTTCATCCTAGCAAACTCCTCTTTCATTGTTTGCATCTCCTTCTCTGCCTCAGCACTACGCAGGAGTGGCTTCATCTTGAAGAAAAGCCTCATCCACGGCCAATTTTTGACATTCATGAATGAGCGGATGTTGTACTGTATTATGAAGATGGACTCCCTGCATGATAATACAGCATTAAGTTAAACTCTTCCAAGACAATCATAAATGATCTGCTCTACATGTCCACATAATACATCAGATATATCAACATTTTAGACAGTCCACAAGGCCTTCACTCAAGTGGGCGTATGTTCAAACCTCTTCTTTGTCATCTCCTTGAATTCAAGTCTGGCAACATAACCCCTGGAGACAGCTTGGATGCGGGTCATAAGCACTGCCAGCCGTTCATCTCTCATCTCCTCCAGAAGACCCAACAGACCAGCCTTAAAGAACACCTAAGGTAGATGAGAACACAACCTGAAGATGTCAGATGTCATAAACTAAGAAAATGAAAATGCTAATGATTCATGGAGTGGCTGTAGGTCAGTACATTATATGGTTACAGCTAATGTAATTACCTTAGTGTGTCCAAATTTATATTGTGTATGGTCCACATCGATGGATGACAGTAGTTTTTCTGATGCCTTTTTGCTATCAATGAACTGTCCTTCAGGAATCGCACTTGCGTTTAGGATCCTGTACCTTTTGTAAAGACAGACCACAGAACTCTTCATGCACTTAATGCATGAGTGGGTTTTCAGCATTGATCAGATAAAAGAATGAAAAAATATACACCTCTGTTTAAAGTCTCCATACAGGATTCTGCTGGGAAAGCCCTTTCTGCAGATTCTGATTCCCTCTAGTACACCATTACAGCGTAGCTGGTGGAGAACAAGGTGATGATCCATAGCCCCTGAAAAAAACAAAATCTATACATTTTTATATATTTATATGTACACAACCAGTCAAAAGCTTGGACACGTGATTGTATGTTTTTCAGTTCCCTAACGCCATTTTAATCTAAAGACCTATGTTTACAGGTTTTATAATCAGTTTCCCAGACAGAGAATAATCCTAGTCCTTGACCACACAGCATTCTGAGTGGAGAGTCTTACCTGTCCAGGACTAGGCTTAATCCCTGTCTGGGTAACTGAACTATGAAGTAGTTTCTAAGACAAATAAAAATAATTAGATTTATGCCTATAACCACTCTTATCAAGAGAGACAGTGTAATCACGTTTCACAGGAAAGCAAACAGAGAGTCTCTGTTACTATTCTAAAATAAATAAAAATAAATAATAAAAATAAATTAAAAAAATGAATAAATAAATAAAATAAGATGGAGAAAATAATGAAAACATTTTTAAAAAGCTTTTGATTTAATTTGGTAATGTAGTATCTGCCAATGTGTCATCCAAATGACATTTAAGATGTTTTTGAGCAATTTCCTTTTACCTGGTGTCTTGGTCTCATTTGGAATGATGCAACGCACAAAATGAGGATGCGTAGACCTGAGGTTAGCCATTAGCTTGTTGAGATTTTCCTGGGGGAAACATAATTAGTAATCATTCAAATGTTATAATCACAGGATTCATCATCCCTTCAGTTATAGAAATTTTCTTTACTCTGAAAAGTGCAGAAACGGTTTGGAAAGAGGATCCTTTCTTCTTTCCTCCCTTTCTGATTCCACTGGTTTCAGCTAAAGAGAGAAAATATACCAATATGAGAACTATGGGTCAATATCGATATCTGATATTTTACATGTACATATCTGCCCATGCGGATTCCAGTGCTGAAACATAAATATTAATAAAATGTGGAAATTGAGACTACATCTAACCGGATTAGCATTACATAGAAATATAATGTTTATTTCTGTTGGGTTACAAATCCAGGAAAAATGAATAAAATGCAGAAGTTCAGCTTTGCCTAAATGCTATGGTCTTCTGGAACACAATAAATATAATTTTAAATTTCACTTTAAAATACCAGTTGAACCTAAACATCTGTCCAATGCCAATCATCGTGCATCCCCTACTCAGAACTACTGTAGACTTACCGTCAGCTGATGCATAGGTGGCAAAAAGGTTGCACAACAGCTTTACTGCAGCTTTCTGATATAGCTGAACCACCGTGTCATTAAGTGGGTCTTTGTTCTTCTCCAGCCATCCAGTGATATTGTAATCCACTGTACCAGCATAGTGAACTAAGGAGAAGTGTGCTTCAGTCCTGCCTTTAGTAGGCTTGGGCTTCTGGAAAATACTGTTCTTGCCCAGGTGTTGGTCATAAAGCTTATTCTTGAAGGAACTGTCTGTTGCCTTAGGAAACATACATTCTTCTTCAAGTATTGAGAAGATGCCCATTGGCTGTAGTACAGAAAAACAATGCATTAGTTATAAAACAAACATAGCAGACAGTATGGTGCAAAAAAGGTTTTATGACATGCCTTCTCAATTAGCTCAATGCAGGCAGCCAGGTCCATTCCAAAGTCTATGAACTCCCATTCGATTCCCTCTTTCTTGTACTCCTCTTGCTCCAGCACAAACATATGGTGGTTGAAAAACTGTTGCAGTTTCTCATTGGTGAAGTTGATGCACAACTGCTCCAGGCTGTTCATCTGAGATTAAAAAATATATATAAAGAGAGAGAGTTAGAGAGCTAGAGTTTTAGGTTCCAACACACTCAAGCTTACCCAGCAGAAGTAAGTCAATTCTCACCTCAAATATCTCAAACCCAGCTATGTCTAACACTCCGATAAAGTGTTGCCTGGGTAATTTGGTGTCCAGCTGTTGATTTATTCTTATTACCATCCATAGGAACAGCTTCTCATATACAGCTTTTGACAGGGCGCCCATTGAATTATTCACCTACAAAGCACAAAACTCTTTATCACATTTACAATGTCTTTCTTATGAGGCTGGACTGTGGAAATGCAGTTACCTGTTGAACAGTCTGTCCTTTGGTGACATACTCATTTCCAACCTTCACTCTGGGGTAGCAAAGAGCTTTCAGCAAGTCAGCAGAGTTCAGGCCCATGAGGTAAGCGACTTTGTCAGCCACTGTTAAAATAATTATGTGCATAAAGCAGGTTCTTTCACTGGACTATGCAAAACTACAGTGTCAGAATAAGAACCCTGAAATACAGTACAGTGTAAAAAAATCAGAGACTATCCTTCTTTTATTTAATTTTTACTCAAAGTAGCCATTAAGTAACAGATATTAATTTTTCATGAGATATTTCTGAGGAGATTAGATATAGCAATGTCAAATAATTAAAAGATATAGACAAAATGGGATGCCTAAAAAACGCACAAGACCTGGTAGACCACTAAAACTGTCATCATCAGATAAACAGTACTTAAAGCTTTCATCTTTGAGAGAGAGGAGAAAATAAAGCTCCACTCTTGTTAGAAGACAACTCAACACTATGAGTCTGAAAGGAGGTGCAGCTGTCAAGAAGCTGTTACTGAGAAAAGGAAACAGTCTAAAAAGAAGAAAACTTGCATATCAAACAAAGAAACAGCTGGTATTCTCAGAACAGCTGACTGGTCACCCCAGAGTCCAGGCCTCCACATTACTGAATGTGTCTGAGAAGCAGAAAATGCAACCAATTTCGAAGACTGAAAAACTGAAAGCAAACCTCCTAATAAGAATGGAAGATGTAATAAAGGGATATGGTGGACACACTAAATGCTGAAAATGTTTTTTTTTTTTTCCTGAAATTGAAAAATTTATTTGATGGCAATTTTGACTAGACATTAAATAAATGAAGAGTGTACAGTACTGCATCTACACGTTCAAATTTATTAAGAAATGGTTTTACCCTCAGTGCCGTCAGGCTCGGCCTGCTCCTCACGCTGCTTCTGCTTAAACCTCATATTCCCATGATGCATCACTGCTCCGGTCAGCTTGTAGATGCCAACTTTCTCCTCAAAGTTGAAGCCAAGGATGTCAATGGCACTCTGTCTTATCAAAAGGAGTCAAATAATAATCAGCATTGCATGTATGTGACCTTTACGACTGTGTTGTTTTGAATGACTAATGGTCAGTGTGATCTCACATCTGTTGCCATGAGCTCTTCTGTGTCATTAATGCTCTGCACTGTGATCTCCCCCTGACTGATGAAAGGGTAGTCATATGGATTGGTGGTGATCAGCAACATCTCTGGGAACAACAAATAATACAGCCTAGTGTAAGGTAACAATTATTCACAATCTTAAATGAGCAATTTAGGCACTGACCAATTAGATCTGGCTTCCTATTGGACAGAATCTGATAAAAGATGTGGTAGCTCCTCTCTGCAGGGAGCTGAAACGTCACCCTGGACTTCTCCAGAAGGTCTGAGGAGGAGAGACTCGAAGGTTAAAGGAGAATTCTATGGATTCTTCTAAATGCATAAATGATTAAGGTGATAGATGATGGTGGTGATAGGAACCAGACATCTGAAGCATTCAATGCCTCTGAAGGCTCCCTCACAGAACGTTATTACATTAAATGCTGAGACACTGTTTTATGATGCTTTTGAGAAGGTTTTGCCATAAACATTTTTTAATCTAGTTGTGGTGCAGGGTATTGTAAGGCAAAATAACACCCAAAGAAACTTACTGTTTTCAGATTTAACACTAGTTTACCAACATCAATATCACACATATGAAACACAGAAAACATGCAGGTTCTCTGATCATTTTGGATAGTAAATGAAATGGTATATTTGTGTTGTAGACATTGTGACCTCTGGTTTTTATCACCACCACTGAAAAGAAATACAAGACAGCAAGTTTCTCTACAATGCAACATTTCACTCATATCACTCAGAATGACTTTATGTGCAACTAATTTTTATGCATGAATTAAAATAAACAGAAGCACTTTTAAAAAGCGCACACTAGCATTCTGCATATAAGGTTTCAAGGTGTCAAGCAAACTCACATGTTTCAATATCAGCTGAGGCCAGCTTCCCCTTTGTTCCAAAGTGGATTCTAATGAATTTACCCTACAATTGGTGAAAAGGAAAACATTTTTACTGCTCTTTCATAATATCAATATAACGTTTAACATGTATATAGATTTTGTAAAACACAAAATATATCGTATATCATAAACCTTTATTTAATTTCCAGTCAAAATGGCCAATAAGTAAAAGTTCTTAATTTGCCAGGACATATGAAGAGATTAGATATAAGATGTTACTAAAGAATGGAAATAGACAAAAACGAAATTTGCAAATCAAGTAAAGAAACTGCTGGTATTCTCAGAAAAATGGACTGACCTCAACATCACTGAATGTGTTATCCCTGAAAAATGAATAACTTCCTTTTTGGCTGGAAATTTAATAAATGTAAGGTGGTCTCTGACTTTTAAACAGTACTGTATACATTTTAATAATATGTTATCATAGATCATAGAGCTTTTGGATGTCTAGACATGCCTTAGCATTCCTAGCAAATCAACTCACAAAGCGGGAGGAATTATCATTCCTCACAGTCTTGGCATTCCCAAAAGCCTCCAGTAGAGGGTTGGCCTGGATGATTTGATCTTCCAGGGTGCCCTGAATATGCAAAGCAATTAAAAACAAGGACAGTGTTTGACTGTGGGTTTATCACCAGCTTTGGCAGAGCAAATACAGAGCTTCACCTGCATTTTTCCAGACGCCTGCTCTTTTTTCTTGTCTCCAACAGATGCGATTGTCGCAAAGTATTGGATGACACGCTTAGTGTTCACAGTCTTCCCAGCACCAGATTCTCCGCTATTAAATATTGAAGAACAGCAGTGTGTTTCTGAAAACCTCCAGTCTAAACAAATCTCAGTGTTCAAAACTGTCATGCAAATATGCATTCTCTCATACATACGTGATGAGGATAGACTGGTTTTCTCGGTCTACAAGAGAGCCACGAGGAAAAAACATTAATCTAAATACTGTCATCAGCCACAAAAGGTTGCGATCAATGTATTCTACTAACTGTTACCTGTAAGCATGTACTGATACGCATTGTCCGAGATGGAGAAAATATGAGGAGGCACCTCCTGACGTTTCTTCCCACGGTATCCATTTATCACCTCTGGGTTGTAGACCGGGAGCCACTTGTAGGGGTTTACAGTCACACAGAACAGCCCAGAGTAGGTCTGCAAAGAGCAAACATTTGAAATATCTTTCAAAAATCATTATTAAATATCTATATGTTTCAAAATGATGAATGCTCTATTCTGTCTAAAAAAGAACAATAGAAAGTGCTGAATCTAAAACTGTAAAAGCTGAATTTTGTTAGGACACTACTATCTTTGCATTAAATGTAGTATTATGAGTCACTGTGCAGTCATACGTAGATCATCCAGGCTTCATAGCGCTCTTTCAGGTTGAACAGCACAGCTGGTTCATGGAGGTGGGTCAGCATGGCCATGTCCTCAATCTTATCAAACTTCGGAGGATTCATGGGACGAACATCATCCGGCTTGACCGTGACGATCTGTCACAAATACATATAACCACTGAGGAATACATCTGATGCTGGTTTGCTCAGATGACATTAAACAGCTGAACTGAATTTGCATGGCTCCATTATGTACATCACGATTGTATATGAAATTCCTATTGCTTCTATTTAAACCCTTAAACCCTAAGCCTAAACTCTAACAACAAGCCTTAAAATTAATAACTGACTAATTAATCTAGGGTTTTTGTAAGGCTTTGGCAATAAGGAAAAAATATCATAAGACTACACTTAAGACATTTTCGTGATGTGTATCACAATATTTTGACACAGAGACACAATGAGCTTCGTTTAAAAACTGCCATTAAAAACTATAATTACAATGGACCTCATTCACCAACCTTTCTTATATGTAAGAAATTTCTTCTTCAAACCCACTTTTCACAACGATTCTGATTCATCAGTGTTTTCTTATTTGAAATTTGTTCTTAAGTAAGAAGAGAATCTACACACACTCAAGAGCACAAAGGTGCGAACAGTTCTGCTGTTTAAGAATACGTCATGAATCTGATGTAGACTTTTTCTCAAGATCTTTCAAGAACAAATTTAAGAAAAAAAAACTTAGATATTGGTGAATGAGAATTTATTCAGTCTTTCACACATTGCAATGCAGTAAATTAAACAGGACTGATTAATGTTATGCTGTCTATGTAATGAACCATGCTGTTGGTCAGGCGATGTTTGCAATTAACTCAAAAAGAACATTGTTTATCACAGCATCAAATTTTATCATGATAACAACAATACAATATTGTCATATTGCCCAGCTCGATGTTCGTGGGGTTAGATGCTACTCTGTATACTACCAGTATAAAAATGTAAACACTGCTAGCTATATCAGTTGTAAACATGCCTAGTCGCATCCTTCACTGATGCTGTCTCACGTGTGAGATTTTTCTAGGTTAAGACTCAGAAAACCCCCTTCTGATGAAGTGTCCTGAACGTGGAAAGAACTTTTGAAAAACTACAGCTGATTTAGGGTGGATTTTGGGAGCGGGGTGGTTTTATTATTATGTTGTTTTCCGTTAGCTGCAGAAGGAAGGCAGACAGATAGGTTAACTAACTTAGCTAGCTAGTTAGCTAGCTGTCTATCTAGATGCCTTACCTCAGTTCGCCCTTTTATCTCTGACTGGAAGGGTAAAAAAGTGTCTATTTTGTGTTGAATAAAGATAAAATCATTGTTTATTCTACTATTTTGTTCGACAACTGAAGTAAGAGTAACACTAATGCTAGCCTGGTTGTATTTATTAGCTTATAGATCATTAGCTAGGCTAGCAGTCAGTATTGGTTAACATCACAGGTTGTATTTGTACAATGCATGCTGGGTATTGTAGTGAGGGAATATTTATGAACATAAGCAGGAATATTATATAATAAAATAATGAATTCTGTCAAACCAGTGAGGCTGAGAGGAAAATGCTGTGATATGGAATATTGCATAACAAAAATATGAAAAATAACATATTAAAATCTACATTTAGGCCTCTTAAATGCAAAAAATATAGATTGGCTTGAAATCCAGACTAAGGGAATATTTTTTTTTTCCGCTGTAGGAAGGTGAGAAAACTTAATGAAACAAACCAAGGAGCCTATGAGTGTTTTCAGTTGCAGTAAAGCAGAAGACAGTCTGAACAAAACACCTTCACTCACCTTCCCATCTTCTGTCTCCACTGTCACTTTAGTTGCATCTTGGCTTTTGATTTTGCCCCTCACATACTCAGCTTTAGGGTCAGCCACAAAGCAGGATGTTTTGGCATCAAAAGGTTTGTTCTGGGCCGCAATCCTCTCCCGTTCTGACTTGCGCAGGTATGGGGCAGCGACCCCAAATATCTCCATCTCAGCATCACTCATTTTCTAATGCTGGAATATGAGGAGAAATCTTTTTGCATTTACTACTATACAGTGACCAGTTGCAATGCGACATTATGGCAGTGATATGACAGAGAATATTTGAATCAGATTCAAATACAACAATAATGTACATTTGAAAAACATTAGTAATACAATGTAAAATGTACAGGTGAAAATCTGAAGACAGATGATTCTTACCTTGGTGCTGCACGCCAGTCAAACCAACAATCAAAACTGTGCTCTTGCACTTTTTTCCACAAGGACCTGAGGCCCTCAGTGTTTTGTGTAATATAGACTATGTTTCAGACAAAAAGTCAAAAAGCAATGTGGCCAACTAAAACCCTAGCTTCTCTTAACCTCTGCAGACGCACTAACTAGACTTTGACAGTTTTTATAAGAGCTCGTCTTTTTTTTTTTGTCTCCTGTATTAAACCTGGGCCATATTTGGATTGGGATCTATTATGGATCCAAAGCCACCTTGGGCGGTGAACAATGTTGATTTTGTTTTTGAAATATCTATCTATAGCTGTATTGTGTCACCTCTAAATGTTTTCAATTCTAATCTCCGAGCCAGCCCATTAAAAAGCAATGATGGTTAAGAACGGTAGATTATTGGGTTCTGGAGCCTGACATGGCAGGCCTCATTTTGTAGGATCAGGGAAGATTAGGTGCATGTGGGCATCGCTTAAATTCTGGCAATGACTGTCAGGGATCAGGCCTGGGCAGAATGCTTAGTAGAATAGCTCCGAATGTAAGAGCATTGTGGCATACAATCGTTTACCAGCTTTTCCTATAAAGTAACCATGCACTAAGGTAGAGTCCTTAAGAGTAATGTTGAAAATTCTGCAATTGTAGTTGAGATCCAAGAGAACTTAGCTGCTTAATACTGCTCAGTATTAGTTTGTCTACCCTTTCAGAAAGATTCTCAGTGAGTATATTAAAAAAAAAACAACATGGTGAAGTTTTTCAAAGAAGACAATTAAGTCAGTTAGATGGTTAAGTGATGCAGACCTTTTGATGAACAGTTCAAGTGCATTATGACAATACATTGATCCCTGGAGTCCATCTCTCCATTTGCAAATACCCAGTAGAGGCTTATAAATAACAATGCTGACAATGGATCTGAAAAAAAAAAATCCTTCTAAATCCAGTCGAAATCCCCTGTATAGATTTATATCAATGTGCCCCTATTGCTCTTGTCAATTTAGCAAAGAATGTTTTTCAAGTACCCAGTATGTCACAACCATGTGATGCCAATTCTCTATAAAGAGAATCTGGAATGTCATTCCCTGCTTTAAGTCTGTTAAGCTATATTTATTAAAATCCTTCTGCATACCACACTGGTTAGCATGCTAAAAATGTCTACTAACAGTATAGCAGATTATATAGTGTAATGAAGGTATGCTATGGTTACCACAGTATTTTTGCTCTTTGACATGTGGGAGTGTTATCAACACTACACACTCCTAAAGCTCCACTGACACCCATTTGTGCTCATCCTTCAGTCAAAGTGTATCTGGCCTAACCCTACATATGGCTTTTGCTAGATGTTTTGTCCAGTAATTATTAAATACACAATGGTGCCTGAAGTATATATTTGAGCTAGGGATGCAAATTGTCAGCTGAAAATGGCTTTTAAAAAAAGGCAGTTTTTAACAAAAACAATGTAACACTTTACAAATCATTTTAATAATGAAGAAAAGTAGAAACAGTGAAATGTGATGGAAAATGATGGACAATGGAATTCATTGCCATGGATAACCAACCATCATGTGTTGCTGAGGACGCTGGTTGTTATGTTAACTGTTTTTAATGATTGTTTCATTATCTTTTGTCTTAATGAAAAGGCCTTTTTTAATGTTTCACTCAAACACATCAAAAGGCTTAAATTAATAAATATAAATAAATAAACAAACAAATGAATAAACAAACACTATTAAAGTGAAGTAACCATAGCACAATAATCTGGCAAAAAATAACTTCACAATTATATATATATATATATATATATATATATATATATATATATATATATATATATACACATATATATATATATATATATATATATGTGTGTGTGTGTGTGTGTGTGTCATATCATGTCAAAAACTCAACAACTCATTGGAGTTTGAGGCAAGTGCTTTAGGCTTGTAGTTTCCACAGTGCTAATTGGTTAGTATAAGCTTCCATTACTTGTTAGCTACATTAGCTCCTTGTAGTACCAGGACAAAAGTCAAGAAGTAAACTTTAGAAACCAAACATGTGAGAGCTGAATGGGGAAATTTGTAAATTGTAAACAATTCTTTGTGTCCAATTCACTGATCTGAATCTCATTATTTTTCCTTTCTCTCACTAGCATAATATTGGTGATTTGCAGAGATGTTTAGAGGTGTTTTCCAGCACGTTTCCCATCCTGAACAGCTGAACAACAGCCTGGTCATTGACAATAGCCGATGACGTCTACTAACCCCCAGCCAAACAGTCACAACAGGGTTCTTGTGTTTCTCATCTCGGTCCTTGAGGACATAGAGGGTGAACTGTGACCCATCTTGGCACCACATCATAACGCAGCTAATTGGTATTATTCCAATGGTCCACGAAATGTCAAATGAAGGGCTGGCAACAGCTGTGACTGTTATTCGTCTTTAGCAAACATGACAACTGCTGCTCTGATAACGGGGCCCCATTCCAACCCCTTTGGTCATATCAACTGGTCCCAGAACAGCAGTAGACTCACCAGGAAAGAATAAGGTCACCTCAGCAGCAACTGAAGACAAGGAAGACATTCTCCTGTCTGAGGAAAAATAGATCTGACGACATACGGCTTTAGAAGAGATTAAGGAGTTCAGAAGTTAAAAGACAGAATCTGAATAAAGCAGCCTCTCCTAAAACCAGTCTGCAAAGCCAACTTTACAGGTCAAAAGGACAACTGGGTGTGCATGTTTTTGTATGCTTTGTGAAGAATCAGCTCATCAAAGTGGATCTCAGTGTAGGAGTTCATCAACGGTATGCATGCCTTTACATGCATGTGAAACTGACCACATTCATACCTCCGATTTCAAGACCTGTTTTAATATGGCCTCATCCACTTGGCCTCACTATTTCTCCAGAGGGGCATCCCTGATGCCACATTGAAGGAGAGTTCCCTTTTTTCAGAATTTCTGCATAATTCAGTCACTGAGATGTAAACAAAGTCATTCGGATTGGTTTGATGTGAAAGTCAGATTTCTTTTCAATGGTGTGTACAGGAACAAAAGGCAACAATGTATACAGCACAAATCTAGCCATTTAGTCACTATCCAAAGGTACCAGTAAACCTACACATGTCGAGTTTTTAATCCATAATGTCAATAATGGAAAAAATAAGTTTTCTTTGGGGATTATTTTGCTTTATTACACCCTGCATGTACAGGACATATTGTTTTATTCAAACCTCATCTCAACTTTAACTTTTTGGATCTTTTCCATTACTGTGTTCACAATTGAAGGGTGATATGACATAAGCACTCAGAGGGGTGAGGGATCGAGTGAACATACGTGTCGACTTCAACAGCAGAACTTTGTTGCCATGCATTTCCCTTTTCAAATCTGAAGAAAATATTGGATAAAACTGTTCATGGCTACAGCAGTAAACTACTTTAAAATGCTTAATATTTTAAAACCATAACATTCAATTTGCTGGGATTTGGTTTGCAAACTACTTCATCTCTTATACATGACAGCTAATACAACTTTATCACTTTACTCTGCTGGCTTGCTGGCTGGCATACTAGAGGACAAACGGCTAACAACAACAAAATGAAGGCAATACACCACACTAAAGCTTATAGCCAGGTAAAGCAAGTATTCACGTTTTATGTGGGCTTTGTTAAAACTTAAAAAAAAAAAAAAATTAATGGCTAGCTGATTTGCATACAGAGGCTAACCTAACTGAGGGTATGTTCCAACTGAAAAATTTGCTCCTTGCTGTCTCCTCCATCCCTTGTGTGGCGTAAGTGTGATGCATTTCCAAGCAATGACTGAGTCACTTGGTGCAGGCATGTTAAAAAGCTATTTAAAGGGGGCACCAGTCATCACAACAGTTCTGCAATACTTAAACACCTTATTTTATTGGATACCCTTTAAAAAAAACTGTATTACAACTCAAATCATTCATATTTGTGTTCACTATAAACTGATTATGAACAGTTTAGCTGGAGAGAAACCTGCACAACAGTCTGATTAATAAAAGTAAGGGTGTAACATAATAAATAGTTAATTTTACTTAGAAGTAAAAACGTAAGAATGTTCTGAAGTCCAGAACATTCTGTTGGAAAATAAGGTGTGAGAGAGGTACTGCAGGAATGTGCTTTGAGCACTTATCATCCTTTAAGGTAAGCTCCAGTGTCAAAGAATATTACTTAGTCTGCCTGTGTTTCCTCATGTGTGATGCAATGGAGGAGGAGATTTCAGCTGCTTTCTTGTTCTGTCCGTAATAGTCCACGAACTTGCCATCAGGACCCACCAAGTACATAATGATGGTGTGATCAACCTGAATACAGAAACACATAAACACAAAAGTAATTTAAAAGAAATTCAGAATGTTTGTCAATTAGGACGCCTTCTGCTGAAGCACATCATTGCTACCATACCAAAACCTCTTATCTCCAAAACGGCGAATTTATAAAGAAAAAACATTACAAACTGTTAACTTATGTACTGTTATGATTTTACCATAATTGTATTAGTCATTTTGGAGCATTGGTAGTTATCTATTTATCACGAACAGATTACAAAATGCAAAACGGCAGTTGTTGTTTTACAGTTGGTGCAAAAAATGTAACTAAAAAAGCAGATATGAGATTTTCATATAATAGCGACAATATGAACTTCTGAAACAAGCCAAAACAAATCAAGAACCAACTATTGTGATGTGATTGTGTGCTTAGCATCTACAGCACAAGCATTTGCAATGTGTTACTTTAAACAAACTACTCAAGCTGACAAATCTAATGCTCCATGTCCAGGTTATCAAATATTACATTGTGTTACAAGACTCTAAGATCAAAACATTTACATACATGAGGTCTATTACACAGACATTCAAATGAAAGGTTCCTAATGTTCATTTACAACACCACTAAATGATTAAAGGAATGCAAAGCTCACAATGTAGTCGTTGTCTTCATCTTTTGGACCCTGGCTGTAGTAAACTCTGTAGGCTCTGGAGACCTGTTCAATTTGTTCTGTAGTTCCTGTCAAGCCTATCAGCTTGGGGGAGAACTCTGCAGGGATGAGAAAAAAGTTTAATCTACAAAAATTTACATAAACAAAACCAACGATTAAACCACAAAAATTGCTGTTTTATCTAGTTAGAAACTATACAATTTTCCACATACAAATTACCTTTGACATATGTTGCTAAAGCCTCTGGTGTATCCCTTTCTGGATCAATTGTGATCAAAATTGGTGTTAGATCTGGGAGTGTCTTTATCCTATCTGTAAGAGAAAAAAACAATGATAACTGCATATTAACGGAACAAGTTTTATTTAAAATACTCATTTTTATGTCAACAAAAAAGTGTAATAACACACATGATCCAGAAATGAACAAAGAAGTGGTGTTTTAAAGGTTACATTACCAATTTCATCCACGACTGCAATCATTTTCTCCAATTCATCAGGACAGATGTCTGGACAATGTGTAAAGCCAAAATAGATCAGAACCCACTGGCCGAAGAAGTCTTCACTTTTCGAAGGCTTTTTGTTGTGATCGACAAGTGAGAATGGGCCTCCAAGAGCTGGTTTACCCAAAGACTTTGTCCTCTCTTTCTCAAGCACTGTTGAGATAAAATAAATAATACTTTAAGTATTCTGCATAGGAAGCTTTTCATGGTAATTAATGACTATAGAGACACAACTCCCCAGATCTCCCCTTCAGGACCAATACAGTAATCAGTCTAATCTTTTAATGCAGTAATAACAGCTTAACAAAAAC
This sequence comes from Colossoma macropomum, assembly GCF_904425465.1. Taxonomy (NCBI): domain Eukaryota; kingdom Metazoa; phylum Chordata; class Actinopteri; order Characiformes; family Serrasalmidae; genus Colossoma; species Colossoma macropomum. Next base: position 14,858,098 of record NW_023494801.1, on the reverse strand, counting down.
AAAAATATGATACTAGCAATGATCAGACTGCACTTCTGCTCTTGAGGTGTTGTTTTAGACTACATCATTTATGTAGTGCTCTCATGTATGCACTAAAGGAAAAAAACAAATGAATGCCGTACTTTCCTCTTTCTCCTTTTTAAAGTATTTCATCCCCAGAAGAAGAGCCCCACCAAAGGCAAATGTGATGGCGAGAGATTTCCATGTCACTGGCTGTGAAAAGAATGACAAAAGTAGGAGTCTTCAATAGAATGAAGTAAGGTGTTCATCTCCACATGTAATCAAGGTACTATATTTTAGTCTAGGGCAGTGCACATAATAACATTATGTCTTACAAAAATACATGTCTGCGAACAAATTTCTAAGACTTTTGGTGCTGGATTCTGGCAAAATCCCACATTCCTCTGGTCTGGGCTCTTATATACAAGCAAAATAAGCTAGCTAGCCCCTTGCTGTCATTAGATAGACTGTTTTTCCATTGCAAGAGATGTCAATTTTTACCACATGTAATGTGTTTTCCATGAGCTAACAACAGGCTTGTTGTTCATCGCCCCCGTACTTTAAGCTCAACTTGCTCAACAGTGTTGGATCGGTTTATAAATATACCACTCAGTTTGTTTCCACCCACATTTAGCCCAAAATTTCTCATGGTTGTCCCAAGATGCTCTTGTTATGAGATCATGCCTGGCCATGCAAGACAGTAGCATGTGTGGCCATTGCAATAAAATTTAGAATCCAATTTTTGTTATGTACATGTCTGTTGATGCCATTAAAAAGAAATACAACATTTATTTCTTCAGGCTTACAAAGACAGTAAAATATTACTACACTAGCTCAGCATCGCCTAAACGTTCTGCTATTCCAGAGCACAACATACACTAACTGGCCACTTCATTAATCACACCTACCTTGTATCGACACTTATTGTCCATTTTATCAGCTCCACTTACCATAGAGATGCACTTTGTAGTTCTACCATTACAGACTGTAGTCCATCTGTTTCTCTTCATACTTTATTAACCCCCTTTTACCCTGTTCTTCAGTGGTCAGGAACCCCACAGGACCGCCACCATAGTGCAGGTATTATTTGGGTGAAGGATCATTCTCAGCACTGCAGTGACACTGACGTGGTGGTGGTGTGTTAGTGTGTTTTGGTAGTATGAGTGGATCAGACACAGCAGTGCTGCTGGAGTTTTTAAACACTGTGTCCACTCAATGTCCACTCTATTAGACACTTCTACTTTGTTCGCCAACTTTTTAGATATAAAGTCACAGAGAGTAACTCATCTGTTGTAGCACAATTTGTGTTAGTCACCCTGTAGTCCTTCCTCAGTGGTCACAGGACGCTGATGTCTAGATATTTTTTTGGTGGACTATTCTCAGTCCAGCACTCACACTGAGGTGTGTTAAAAACTCCTGTGTTGCTGGTGTATTGATCCACACATATCAGCGCAACACACACTAACACACGACCACCACATCAGTGTCACTGCAGTGCTTAGAAAAATCCAACACCCAAATGAGGCCTGCTCTGTGGTGGTCCTGACCACTGAAGAAAAGGGTAAAAGGCAGTTAACAAAGTATGCAGAGAAACAGATGGACTACAGTCTGTAATTTTAGAAATACAAAGTGCACCTACATGGTAAGTAGAGCTCATAAAACAGACAATGAGTGTAGATACCAGGAGGTGCACTTAATGAAGTGGCCGGTCCCTGAATACATCAATAAACATCAGTTTAATATATAGGTCAAATCTAAACATCTGCCTAATGCCATTTATTTTTTTTAAGCAAATGTGTGCTGAGTCTGATATGATTCTGGTATTATCATGCATCCCTAGAATCAAGTCAGTCACATGACCATAGAAATGTAATCATTTAGCTCCTCCGGCCAATCTCTGACCACATCATATTACGCATTCAGGAATCTGTGCAGCCCTATTTCAGTAGTGGTCTATAAACATCATATGCAAAGCTGACCTGACCAAGATAAATTTCACTCTGATCTAATCTCTCTATAAACTAGAGTCTACAGCAAATATGCTTACACCAGTCTTCTTGTCTGTAGATTTGTTCCCATCAGATGAGGGAGGTGGAGGTACAGCAGACAGTGTTCTTACAGTGGATAATCGTGGTGTTCTGCATGTAAAGGTAAGATTGAACTGCAGAGACGAGAAGAGACAAAACTTTAATGCAGGTGAGAACAAATATGCTTTAGCTTGGCGGTTTCTCAAGCAGGTCCTTTTTTTTTACATTGTTGCTCTAACCCTATGCGTTGAGAGTTGTAATAGAACAAAAATGTGGACCGTTTTGGGGGGTGGGTTTCTAAGATCTGGAGTTGGGCAATATGACAGTATTTATTGTTAGTGTGATAAAATACATCACAATATGCTTGTCTAAGCTTATTGTGCATATTGTCAGCACTTCAAAAACACTTCCTAACTGCATGCTTGATTACAAAGAGAGCATGATTTGTCCAATAGAGTCTAGCAGCAGAAATGCATTTCTGAATTTAGTGCAGTGCAGTATACAAAATGTTCAATATAGGTTACATAACTAGGTTTACAGTTTTTAAAGGCACCTTTAAAATGCAGCTCTACTTTGTCTGTTCTAATTTATCAAATGACAGAAAACATAAATATCGTGACGCATCGTGTATCGTAAAAAACGTCCTGAAGTATCGTGATATTACATTTTGCCATATCGCCCAGTTCTACTGAGAACCACTGCACTGTGATGGACTACAAACACAGCTCTGAAGAGCACTGAATCAGGTGGCTTTCTGAATAGACATGGACCTACCAGTCGGCAGCCTCTCCTGTTTGACAGCTCTGAAGGTGTGAATCCTGTCCTCCACTGCAGGACCAGGCTGCTGTAAGACTTATTGAGAATGAGTGGTTTAAACAGTGGACACCTCAGTCTCTGGACGCACAGCGTGGCCATGACTCGCACTAAACTGTTTTAGGGCTCTTCACTGCGGCACTCTCTCAAAAACATAACTCGAAGCAGCAGCACACGAACGGACTTCTCTATTTCAGTACACTTAGCAGAAGCACAGAGAGGTCAGAAGAGCTGTGTGGTAACTGTTAGCCAGCTTGCTAACGAAACTGAAAGCGGACGTGAGGTAACAGAGGAGAGCCGTAAACAGATGATAGCGACATCTAGTGAGTCTGTAGGTGACATTAACTATGAACCACGTCGCTAATAACTGATTATAGTAGTTGTACAAGAAAACTAAATTCCAGAAAATTTACTAAAATCTCAGTTGACAGATATCCGAACCTCACAGAGCTCAATCTGAGCACTGAACACTGAGCGCTTTCTCCGTGTTCATGTGTCGCCTCAGGCTGTTCGGTTCCAGAAGTGTTGGAGTCGACTCCGATTCTGATTCAAAGCAACTTAAATCCATAGAGTCGATTTGGTAAAATTAAAGCGTGCAACATTAATTATATTTGACATTAGCAAGGAAATGTGGAGAGCCGATACAAATAAAGTAACTTAAAGTGGAACTCCACCGATTTTCCAAAACTTATACGTAATTAAATGGTTAATATGCAAATGAAGTCATTCAGAGTGGTTTGGTGTGAAATACTCCGTTCTAGAGAAACTTACCGAGTCAGACTTGTTCACAGTGGTGATGATAGGAACCAGAGGTCCACCTCTAAAAGCTCCTTCACAGAATGTTATTACATGAAATAGGTATGAATAGTCAGACTGATGTCTTAGACATGCTGTTTTATGATAGGTTTGTGATAAAGTTTAGGCTTAAATGTACTTTTTTCCATTTATTTAAATCCATTCATGACAGAGTGGTTCATGCAGGTTGTTTTTTGCTTTGGAGTCGACTCTGGATTGTTTGGAGTAGAAGATTCGATTCATTTTTGGATTGAATCGCAGCTCTAGTGACGCCATATTTGTGCGACCACCGCTTGAACACATGTACATGTGTGAGGAGAAACTCTGTTCAAATGAAGTCGCAATATTAGGATTTTTTCATTGTAAATAAGATTATTCACGAAAAGCTTGGAAGAGGACTTTAGGCTGGCATGGCTGGCAACAACCTGCGATTCAAAACGAAGTAAGAAAACCTGTTTTCTCGGGCCAAAGGCAGATAGTATAACGTTCTGTAAGCCAAGCTGTGGACATGCTTCAGTTTATGGAGAACGAGATAATAAATGCTCGCAGATCCAGATTAGAGTGTGATGGAAACGTTTAGACACTAATCATCATATTATGTTTTTAGCTATGCTGTCTCCAGCAAAATCGAGCCCTTCTACAAGGGAGGGAAAGTACAGGTAAGTTCTGCTTATATAATAACGATTTATTATTATTATTATTATCATTATTATTATTCTTTCATATGCCAGTCAGTGTACAGACACACAAGGCTTACACTGCATACAGAACTGTGAAAGACCACCATGTTGAACAGTAAAACAGCAGTTGGAAGGGTAAATAAATGAACAAACAGGATAAAATGAAAAGCATCTTAATGAGGATCTTCATCAATTAACCAAAAAACAGTCCATTAAAGTTAACAGTCTTTGGGCTTTCTTGTTTTTCACACTTTTCAGAGACTTGCACAACAAATGAACATTCCTCTTAAACATATTTAGTCCAGGAATCACCTGAGTACATCAGCACTTCTGTATAAAGTATTTGCGTAACACAATCAAAATATTCACTAAAATTCAGTATTTTTCTCTTCCAGGAATAGTCCAACCTTCACAGACATTTCATTAACCATGCATATGTCAATATTTGTAGATCTAAGCCAGTTTTAAAAGGATGTGCAGAATGTTTGTACTTTTTCACACTGCAAGAAAATATTTTCCTCAGTTTCAATGTCATTATGACAAAAACGACATGCATTTGTGTCTAAATTAAATATAGTGATGATTCGCTGCGCTGTGATTTTTTAAAAAATAATTTTTCTCACCTATGCTTTCGTTATCTTGAAGATAAGTCATGATGAAAAGTACATTTTCTGCACCTGTGGACCACGAGTCAACGTTTTGCAAATTGCTACAGGCAAAATTGTTCACAGCATTGAGCAGGTAAGTGTGTTCAGTCTGGTTAAATAAGGAAAGATGTTTCTGCATGTTCTTGTCTATTGGTTTGCATGGCTTGCTGTTCATAATGTGTCTTTCTATGTGTAGGATGATCAAGAGGATATCACCTCGTTTTCCCTCAGTCCCGATGATGAGGTATTTCAAGCTTGCATCTGTTGTTAACACATATGTATATATATGTTTGTGTGTGTATATATATATTTTACAAACATGTTTTCATGTTCAGTTTCCGATAACAGCACAATCCCCCTAAATTGGAACTTTGAGGCCAGTTTCGTCTCTCATATTAACATACTTCTTGGATGTTCTCATTCTAAGCAGACAGCGTCTGAGCAGGGTCCGGTGCATCTCTTTTCACTCAAACTACTATTAGAGGTGGTCAGGGACACGTGTGACCACGTAACATTTGAGAGGGATGTTAAAGTGGAATTCCACCGATTTTTCAAAACTTCTGCCTGATTAAATTATTAAAGATGTAAACAAAGTCATTCAGAGTGGTTTGATGTGAAATGCACCATTCTGAAGAAATTCACTAAGTTAAAATAATTCACAGTGGTAGTGATAGGAACCAGACGACTGAAGTGTTTAATTTCTATGAAACCTCCCTCACAGAAAGATATTACATGAATATCCTGCCTGATGTTTGAGACACTGTTCTTTGATAGGTTGCACCTAGATGCCTAGTTGTGATTACTGACAGCAGTCTCCATGAAAGATGGCAGATGAAAGACCTTTGAATAGACCCAGGGGCATATCAGCACAATTTTAAATTTTGATATGCTGTTTTGACCATTGATTTTTTTTTTTTTTCCCAGATTCTTTGATACTGTGTTGAAATCAATACACCCTTAAACATTTTTATTTAAATCTGCTCGTTTTTCAAATTTCACTTGGTAAAGTTGTAACAGTTCTGCTCACTCAGTAGCAATGCAGGACTGGCCTTGAAATTGTTTTGTTGTTTTTGCAGATGCTGGTGACTGCCAGCAGGGCTCTGCTGCTAAAGCAGTGGGACTGGAAACAGGAGAAGTGCACACGCTCTTGGCGGGCCATTCACAATGTGCCTGTGGCCAGCATGACTTTCGACTGTACCTCTACTCTGCTAGCAACAGGTGGGACACACAAGTATTCAAATGTCCAAACGCTGCTCATGAAATTTTTAAATGAACATTCATCCCGATGTTATGAAAGTGGTGTCCAGATATAAAACCTAATCAGAATTATTGCAATTTTGTGATCATTTCTCTGTCTTTTTAGGGGGTTGTGATGGCACTATAAAGCTGTGGGATGTAGTGAAACAGTACTGCACACACAATCTGAAAGGCTCGTCGGGTGTTGTCCAGTAAGTAGTAAAATATGAATTCTTTTGACTGAGAAATGTGATGACCTCCCCTAATGAGAATTTTTTAGTCGAAGTGATCTTCAGTCAGGTTTCTACATGTAGATTAGAGCAGATTTATAGTGTTAATCGTTATTGGGGCTGTCACAGTTATTGAGACACATCATGAGTCTTAAAGAAGCAACAAAAGTTGGGCAATAATGTTAATAACTTATGTTTGTACAGTAAACAAAAAACACATTTACATTTTAAATTGCAGTTTTTTTAAGTGGCAGTTTACCGTCAGCTAAATTTTTATGATCGTGACAGGCGTAAATGTTTTTGTGATATTGGATTTTGCAATACTACTCTGAGGAAAGCTGCAATATAAGAGATTCCGTTGAAGCAATTGCAGTGTTTTACTGTTTGCTGTATTCATGTAAACACACTAAAGTGTTTTGGTCAGTGCTGGTCATGCTGGTCTTAACCATGTCCCATTATTGCTTTACTTTTGCCTTTTTAATCTGTTGTAAGGTCAAGGTTAGTCAAGTATTTATATTGCACTTTATACAACAGGCGTTGTCGCAAAGCAGCTTTGCAGAAAAATCCAGGTCTAAGCCCCCATGAGCAAACCAGTGGCAACAGTAGTAAGAAAAATTCCCTAATAGTGAGAAGAAGAAACCTTGAGAGGAACCAAGACTCAAAAGGGGAACCCATCCTCCTCTGGTCAACACTGGATAGCAAACAATAACAGAAGAGCAAAATGAACAGAGGATAAGGTTTTTTTAACATTAGTGTAAAATAGTAAAATGCAAAAAATGGGAAAAACAAGTGAAGCAATGGCTATCATTAAACAGTTTGAGTCTGTGCAGCAGCAGCATCATCAGGAGGGTCAGTTAGTGCAAGTGATGTTTGCACAGTGTTGTACAGCAGAAAGCAGAGAACTGGTCCAGAAGCCTGGCGAGCAACAGCATCAGACCACGCAGGATGGACAGTTATTCAGCTCAGCAAAGAAAACACACAGAGAGTTAGTTCTGTTAATAGAGACTGATTACAGTACACAGTGTTAACAGAGTGCAGCAGAGACTCCGGCAGGTCAAGCTGTTACAGCCCAACTAAGTGTAAGAGCAGCGAGACGACAGCACCAACACTCCCACTTTACCATAATACTCGATGTCCATGAACCCTGCACCTTTTATCTAACAGGAAGAACTAATTACCAAAAGCTTGACTGAACAAGCCTGTGTCTGTGTCTCGAGCACTGACTGGAAGATTATTCCAAATCTGGGCAGCAGGCATACGCATTTACAACATCTAGCAATGTAACTGCAGTACTAGTATTTTGTCTTTGTGTAGCCATAATGTAGATGCTTATCTGTGTAATTGCGCAAATCCCCGGTGTTAAATTATATGGAGAGAAATTTGTGCCAAATCAAAATGCAATCACTATAGTGGTAAACTGTAAAATACAGTGCACACATGACATTACTTTTTATAGTGACATGCTGAATATATGACAAAAACAAAATCTCTGTTGCACTGTTTTCATGATGCTTGACCCATTTGTATTAAAACAAAACATGAGGATTTATAAAATTCTGAATTCTTGTCAATATTGAATATAATCCACCTAGAAATATAATCAAAGCACAGGTGTATATTTTTGACACTATGCAGTATAACAACTCCATCAAACTCAATTTCATGTCTGCATTGCATTTCACTGTTCTCAGGCATGTTCATTTTGAAGTACTGCACAGTGAAAAGCATTATAGCTGTGCATTCATAACATTTCAAGGTGAACTGGGTTCAGTTGTGGCACATTTGGCTTTTTTTAAAATGCAAATCCTCATGTATTGTTTTTCAGAAAACAAAACATTGTAATAAAGGTTTTTCTTTTCATTTTGCCTCAAAATAGGTGAAGGTCTAGGTCTTGTGTGCTCAATTTCTGCATTTTTGCCTTGTTTAGTTTGGTTGAGTTCCATCCAAACATCAGCCTGCTGCAGCTTTTCTCCTCCTCTCTGGACTGCGCCATTCGCATTTGGGACCTGCGCACCAGCAAGTGCATCTGTGTGCTGGAGAGCCACTACAGTGCTGTCACCTCCTTGGCCTTTTCCCCTGACGGCCACACTCTGATCAGGTATATGGCAGCTACAGCATGAACAATTTTGGTTAACGATCTTTTTGATAGGGATAGGAAGAAAAGTGTAGTTGTGAATAATAGTGAGAAGATGTAGCCTTTAATTTTTAATCCAGTATGAATCTGCAATGTCTGTAGTTTTCACAAGCCTGACAATAGTAATGTAATTGTCTAAACCTGAAGCTTCCTTAGTAATAGTAGTAGTAGGGAAATAACAAAGCCTGATAATATACAACTGTGCTGTGTGTTATTGTTTTGAAGTGTGTGGCACCTTTTGCGTAATGCTCTGTGTGCATTAGCATGGGCTATGTCTTGTCAATATGGGCTTTCTGTGGAAATTTGGGGAAATCACGTGGTCCAGTCCCATCAGAATTGGTGTGTCAAATCCCTATACCAATGCAAATTACATCACAGAACCTGCTTTGGTAAAACTACTCCAACTAGAATAGTGTTTCATTCATTGGTGGATTTATGGGTCGATCACCTTTTTTCGCTGCATGAATGTTTGAGCCAAGGCATGCTGTGTTTGATTCCAGCTCTGGACGTGACAAAATCTGCACAGTGTGGGACCTTAAACAGAGGAAAGAAAAGAGGACTGTGCCTGTCTATGAGGTGAGACTGCCTTCAGAGCTGCTTCAGAATTCCATGTGTTGAGCCTAAGCTTCTAAATGTGTGCTATAAATGAAAATCACCTAAAAAATGGAAATGGGGAGAATTGTCATTCATAAGGGACATGTATGTGTTTTCTTTGTTTAGGCTGTGGAGGGAGTCGTAGTTCTCCCTGCAAATGAGGACTGCTCTCAGCTTGGGGTGAAAAGTAAAGACCTGCACTTTATCACTGCTGGCAGTAAAGGTAGGCACCACAGCAGCCATTGTTCTAAAGCAAGCCTGATGTTATACAGCACTTACCCCAACAGTGAAGCACAGGAATGTCACAGAAGACAACAAAGAAAAGGAACTACGTTCCTCCAAAGCTTTGATGCAGCATACACACATGGCCCTTGTTTACAGGACCATACAGTCAGAAAGACGTAGACAAGTGTAGCTGTAAAATGTCCCAAAAATAAATTTAACACAATAAATAGCTGAAAAAATCTGTAAAAGAGTGCTGGTTTGATTGCCTTTAGTGACATATAAACTAATCTGCGTTCAATGTATGTAACAAGCAGAGATTTGAGTGCAAATCATGAATCAGTTTCAGTGCGTGAAATCAAGCACCAGCCTACTAGTACCTAATTTACATATCATTTACATAAAACATGCTCTAATACATGTAGGTGTTTCTCTAGGGAGTCAATACAATGATAGTATTCACTGGTTCGTGACAACTTCATAGTGTTAAAATGACAACTGGAATGACTAAAATGTGACGTAAAGAAAATGTCTTAGTGTTTTAAGACAGTAGGATGATGTAATTACTTTCCTTAAATAGGAAATATAGGGAATTGTTACCAGGAATGTATGAGGGTGTTGAGTGGTAGATATTGACAGTCCTGAGATATTGTCATATATTCAGATGGTTAGCTTGAGTTGAGTTAGACAGAGTCTGGGTGGGTGGAAGGGGGCACCTGACAGTCTGTGGGGCTATTACAGAGTCTTGTTTATAAATATTACAAACACAAAAACAAAATGCATTCTTTTATGAAAATATGACAGAGCTGGCACAGAACTAGTGGGAAGACATGCGAAAACAACAGTGTTGTGTGACTTCCATTCACAGTTACAAGCGAGTGAGAGTTTGTCAAAGACAGATTAGCATGATTTACTGTTGGGTGGAACCTGAAATCGGATGAATTATGTGGGCTGGTTGTTCAAACATTTCAAAGATCATTAAAAATCCTTTGTGAAATGTCTCTTTTACAAGGCTGCATAAAGATTGTAAGTTCTAAGAAGTGTTCCTACAGGGAATAACGCATGGGCTTTGGGAGAATACTGTTATTGACATGGTCAGTTCCTTTTGGAATGTTTGGTCAGCGATTAAAAGCTTTACTAATTTTGTGACTGAAATTCATACCGATAGCCCATAACATGGGAAAAGAAAAAAATAACAGGAAAATGCATTTAAGCCCCAGATCTTTTTACAAATTATGTTATTGTTTAATCTGTAAAGTATATTCTCATATGATTGCACTTACTCATGGGTTTGTTGTCCTCTGTAGGTGTGCTGCGGGTGTGGGAGTCGAGCACAGCGCGCTGTGTGTTCACACAGACGCTGCCCAGTGCTCCAGTGTCCAGTCCGGAGCAGACTGATGGAGACCCGCTCAGCCTGGTCTACTGCCTGCCCCTGCCTCTGTCCAACCGTCTGGCTACTGTCACTGCTGAACACAACATTCTGCTCTACCAACTGCCATCTCTGAGTGTGCAGCAGCAGGTTAGGACTCCTCTCTTACTGCCCCCTCCCATATGTCGTCCCGTCCCCCGTCCCCCACCCTATTTATTTAGGTGCAGTTTGGGGTTATTAATAAAAATATTCTGAATACACAAATATAACTGGAGAACCTACTTAACCAGTTGTGATATTCAGACAGTAAGACATTTTTTTACATTTAAAAATAGCCTGAGCATTTTATTTTGGTTAACTTTAACAGTGTTTGAATGTTATTTCAAACCATTTTATTTCAAAACAATGAGAGAAATTTGTTTTTCCATGATATGGGCCATTCACAAATGGGTGTATGCTTTATTGAATTACATTATAGTGGATTATAACAATTTCCAACATTCCTAAACTGTTAGTGTTGCCAGTGTCGATTGTTAAATCCCCAACATTCTTGATTGAGGTTTTTGTAGTGAGAAAACAATAATATATAAATGAATGAACATCAGGTTATAATGGGAATGTAATAAAGACAGAATCTGATTTTATCTGGAGAGTCGTGATGAAGATGTCTTTCTTTGTGTTAAGTTTGTGGGCTACAATGATGACATCCTGGATGTGAGGTTCCTGGGGAAAGAGGACACTCATATTGTAGTGGCCACTAACAGCTCGCAGCTCAAGGTGTTCGAGCTGGCCACCAGCAGCTGCCAAATTCTGTATGGACACACAGGTAAATAATAGCCACCAGGTGGCAGCACTACTATAAGTTATGGATCTATGTATTTATAAGGTGCTAAGATGCAAGTACAGTTGTAGTTGACACTTTTTCAAATTCTAAAGTGTTTTTTTTTCTGTGTGTGTGTTTTGTAGACACTGTCTTGTCCCTAGATGTGTTCAGAAAACGTTCCATGTTTGCAAGCTGTGCCAAGGTAAGACGGTAGTGTTAATGAAAAACAAAACAAGCCTGTTGGAAATGCAGTTGCATTAGATTAGGGTGGTTAATAGAATTACCTTTTTTCCTCAATACATTGTCACATCTACACGATGCACATTTACATTTTTTGCATCCCAGTATCACAGTGTCACATTGTGACTATGTTACAGCCAGCGTTAGGAGGGTTACTTTAGAAATGGATTGTGGTACAGATTACTGATTATCTTTTAAAAAATAAAGTGTATGCCTTAATCCAAAGGATTACTAAATTAAAGTAGCATAATCTGATTACTTTTCATTGCTTTTAAATTTCTTTGTCTTTTTAGAGTCATGGAATTAAATAAATACCAGGGAAGAGCAATTTCTGTGGGATGACATCCAAACACAAGTTAAACAGAAATGTGTTCTGTGAACATACATTCGAAAATTACTTTAAAAATAAAAAATAAATTCATCAGTAAAATCAGTTACAAGCAGGATTGGGATTTAATGGAATACATATTCAGAATACAGAAATCAAGAATCTATATTCAGTCCAAGTTACATTTTGTAACGGCAGTATTCAGAATACAGTTACCTTTTAAATATTTTACATATACTTTTAGAGAATACTAACCCACTAAATAAAATATATACCATTTTTAAAAGAAATACCATCAACGCTTGTTTAGTAAATATTTTAAAGTCAGCACATGATGTGTAAAGATGTGCTCTAAAGAAGAACACAGAAAATGGCTTCCTTACCAACTCTGAAGTTCTGAAGCCTGAGTAGACTGATAAATCAGTGTGAGTTATTAATCTCACTGTTACTAAACTCATTTTCTGGAAGATTGAACTGAACAGTCTCCTCTGTAGTGGGCACATTCATGAGTGATCAGCTTAGCTTAGTCTGTATCAGACTAATACAGTACACTAGTGTGTATTTTTTTTGACAAGGTACATGCATGCCATTAATTGAAAATCACTTGGCTGCCTTCTTTATAGTCAATATGTAAGATGCAGGGGTGAGACAGGCTGCAGCTCATGACAAAATCTGCATTTAACATACAAATTTAGCTTATGGACACAAATACAGGCAAAAAAAGAATCATTAGAGTTGAAGTGATCGTGCTAGTGGTCAGTATTTTTTCTAATGTACTCTGATGACTGATTTTTTTTTTTTCTCCTGTAGAGTAATACAGTAACCTTTCTTTTGTATACTGATCATGTAATGGTGTTACAGGTATTCCGGTACTGCCCATCCCTTGTCACACCAATACGCAGTAATGACAACGTCAGTTCTGCAGTAAACGTTCATGGATGTAACTGGAAGATGGTTCAACTCTGAATATGCGAGTGTTGTGTTTTGTGCAGGATAAGTCTGTTCGAGTATGGAGGATGGACCCCGAGACTGGTCACGTGCGCTGTGTGGCTGAGGGACATGGCCACTCCAATGCTGTGGGCTCCATTTCCTGTTCCAGGTCAGACGCGAAAGTTAAAGCTGAGCAAACACTTCACGTTTGAAACAGATTTCAAAAATGGCGCATGACTCTTTTATAGAATTTCTTTTATTTTTGTCATTAGGGTCACACACATTAGACAATTTGGCAGATCCCCCAAAAAAGACCCAAATCCACGCTCCCCCACTCATCATGTAATACTACACAACTTAAACAAACTAAACTGTGCTTTTATGCACAAACAAGAAGCCTAGCAAAAACACAAACTGTGGATGAATATGTCGTTGAGAAACACAGATATTGTAGTGACAGCTATGGAGATATTTCACTACAGACTTCGATACATTGCATTTCACTGTTCCACTGTTATGATTCCATTTCAGTGAGGCATGTACTTTGAAGTATTACACTGTGGAAACTTTATAGCTGTGTGTTCATAACATTTCAAGGTGAACTGTATTCAGTTTTGATGTGAATTTAACATTTTGCTTATTAAATGCAAATCCTCTTGTACTATTTTTCGTGAACAATGTAAAATCACTGTAATAGAGTATTCTTATTTATTTTTATTTTGGCTAGATTCTGCATGTCACTGTGGAAAAGTAAAGTCTTTTGTGTGTCGCATTTCATGTTTATCCACTGTAGTTATTACATTTCTCTGTATAATTTGACTCATTTGCCATCCATCGCTTACAACTGAGCTCCAAGTTAACTCCGAGCTAACATTCAGCCCTATAATCACTGCGTCATTAATTGCTCTTGTGTTCTTGTAAATGTCTTGGAAAGTTTGTAACTTGAAATACAACTGTAACAAGTGAATCATGAATAAGATGTGTGTGTGATGGTGCTTCAAAATTAATATTAGCTGCAGATCAGTCATCAGTACAATATTTACATTGCGCAGTGATGATTCAGTTGTAGAACTATGAGGATCAAATAAAAGCGGCATGTCTTTGTTAGTTTTCTCTTATCTCGGAAGTGACGGCAGCAGTGCTACACAGTTCTCCCTGTCTCAACCTACCTGGGCAAACCCAGTAAAGACCTGTTGAATAGCTGATCAGTGGAATCTAGGATTCAGGGAAAACACTGTGCTGCACAATCCTGTGGCTTTCCATGAGTTCTGATGAACAGTCCTGAGGTGACCCTTCTCTCTCACATTCTTTGCATGAGGGCAGGTTAAAGAAGGCCTTCCTGGTGTCGGGCAGTCAGGACTGCACTATTAAAGTATGGGATCTTCCTGGCGATCTTCCTGCTGTGGGCGAAGAACCAGCCCAACTCGTTGCGCAGATCACTGAGAAAGCCCATGACAAGGTTAGTCATTCTCATAAGCATTCTTTTTACTATGACTCAATGGGGTCCCACATTGACCTATTTTGGGCCCATTAGGGTTTTACTTTCAGGAAGATGCCAGAAGGAAATAGTCTCAGGTGTCATTTCCTTCAGAGCAAGGTGTATTAATCTCAAATTGCAAGAACAAATGATTTGTTTGCTCTTTATTCATTCATGTTATTCCTTTCTTAACCTCCTCCCCAAAACACATGCACTCATTTTTCAGTTTTCTTCTTCCCTTTTTTTCTTCAGGATGTGAACAGCGTGGCCGTCTCACCCAATGATAAACTCCTGGCATCTGGCTCTCAGGACCGCACAGCTAAGCTGTGGTCCCTGACGGACATGAGTCTGCTTGGAGTTTTTCGGGGTCACCGCCGAGGCATCTGGTGTGTCCAGTTCTCCCCTGTGGACCAAGTCTTGGCCACTGCATCTGCTGATGGCTCAGTCAAGCTGTGGGGCTTACATGACTTCAGTTGCCTCAAGGTAATTCACATAGAGGAAGCATGCGAAGGTTAAATAAGTAGTTGCTGAAAAAGTAAAAAAATGTATGAGGTTTATTTGTTGCTTTTTAATGTTAACCATGTAATCATTTTTTCTGATATATTCTTTTTCTTGACTTTTTATATCTTTTAATCTTTCTCCAGACCTTTGAAGGACACGATGCGTCTGTGCTGAAGATCATTTTTGTCAGTCGAGGAACGCAGCTAGTTTCTGGGTAGGCCACACACTTCCTCTTATTTTATCTTACAGTGGAACACATACAGGCATTTGTAAGCAGTGGGATCCTGGGTGAGTGTTATGAGCTGTATGAAGATTCCTTATCTCACTCCCATGGTAGTGTTCAACAAATAATTTCCGTTACTGTGGTAAGTAAGTAAGTAAAGTTTATTTATATAGCGCTTTTTACAACAGGTGTTGTCACAAAGCAGCTTTACAAGGAAATGAGCATTACAAAAAGAAATCCGGGTCCGAGCCCCCATGAGCAAGCCAGTGGCGACAGTGGCAAGGAAAAACTCCCTAAGAGAAACAAGAAGAAACCTTGAGAGGAACCAAGACTCAGAAGGGGAACCCATCCTCCTCTGGTCGACACCGGATAGTACACATTGTCATGCACTCGTCATGGCAGGAAACAGCACTCTTCAGGGCATAAAGCAACAGTTACAAGGAGTAGTTGAGCATGTAATTATGAAGTACATAATTACATGCATCTAAGGATTAATGCACACAGATTTTTCTTTGTATAACCACTGAGCGTCTGTATGAGAATTGTTTATATGTGCACACTTAATGGGGTGTTCTTAGAGACCTGAAGAGCTAACTTTGATAGTCAACTATTGTTAGCTAACATTTTACATAATGTTACATTATTATGCAAATGAATGACAAACAAACAGAACCAATTCTGAAATGGCATTTTACTATTAAGTCAACAAGAATTTACAAGCAATACAAAATCTACATTGATTGTAACGTTAGTCAACTGCTTTAATCTTCTGACAGGCTAAGTTACCAAAGCGGTTTTGCTCCCGGCTGCGTGGTCACCCAGTAATGTTTGTTAACAGGAAACCTGTCTATAGGAGTGAGGGGTCCTGGGCATGGAAGAGACTAAGCAGCTAGCTGAAGTTTGGTCATCAGCATTGAAATATTGAATCTCTGTTTCTTTCTGTCACTATCTTTCTTTCTCTATCTCCCTCTATCTCGCTGTCTGTCTCTGTAGTGGATCTGATGGCCTGGTGAAGCTGTGGACTATTAAGACCAATGAGTGCGTGAAAACCTTTGATGCTCACCAGGATAAAGTGTGGGCTCTGCATGGCAGCAGCAACGATGATCTGATGGTAACTGGATCTGCTGACTCCAACATCACGATCTGGAAGGTCAGTCTGTTTAGGGTGTCCTACTGTAATGGTTGAACAAAAACAAGTAAGGTAATTTTGCTTCAGTGATCAATGGGGCTGCACACCGTATCGTTTGTTAATTTTTATTAAAACATCTGACGTTTCAGTACTGATATAGACAGATGCAAATGTGTCTCTGTCCACTTAGTGACTGGCCAGTCTATACATGTTTTAATGTACTGCAAATCATACTGTAGTTGCAGTATGTTATTTTGTCCATATTGTGCAGCCCTAGCCAGAATATTTAACTACTGCCTTCATTAACTCTCTTTGTCCACCATTTCCATTGAGTGATCAGTAACTCCATTGAGAATAGTTTTAGTTTATCTAGAGTTTTTTTAATATTGAAATATTTGTTGGGAAAAAATGTGACTTTTTTCCTCCAGCCTTAATCACCAGTGATGTATCCTGTGTAGAGAGTCCTCTGTTCAATGATTAAAAAAGGAAGTGGTGCTTTTGCATGTTTATATCCAACAGGTTTAATAAGGGTTGATGGTTTAAAAGTACCCTATAACAATTTCAGGGAAATGTACATTTCATAAACATGGTAGCTGGATTACTTAGTAACTTTCTGAGGAAAACAATGTGTGAGCCACTTGACAAATGGTATCCTGAATCATCTTGGCTAATCAACTCAGCAGGAAAACAAGTAGAAAGTGATAAATCAGCAGTATTTTGATCTTGACTGCCAAGGGAACTCTTTCAAGTCTTTTTAGGCCCAAACAGTTTTTTATGACTTCTGTTTACTTAGTGTCACTCAGAGGGAAGTTCAGAGAGTATTATACATGCATGAGTACTTCAGTTGCCCTTCTGAGGAAGCCTCTAGTCCTTACGTTTGAAACAATTTCCTCTGACTCTTCAGGGAAGACGGATTTGAGTACATTTTCTGCTTTGCACATTTATACACACTGAGAACGGACCAACCCATATGAAGTTTCTCTGTGATGTTGAGCTATAAGGTTAATGTAGCTAGCACACAATGGAAGCTTAGAATCACTAGGTTAGCATCGGACAAACTGCATGCCTAAATCGTCACACACTTGCCTGTGGCTTTTGACGCTGGATAACAAACTGTTACCTATAAAAAAAAAAAATAGACAAGGCATGATGCAGGGCTAAAAACAGCTGTAGCAACCGTCTTGCACCCTGAGTTTTGTTCATAATTTTTCCACTTTTATATTTAAAAATAGGTTAAACAATGTCAGCAATCACATAAAGAAGTATATTTATGATTTCTTAACAACTGAACATAAGTGTTTGAGGTGGTTGTTTTATGCGTGCAATTTGCACAGTTCTATTCTAATTGCTATATTAACCTCATGGCTCCATTATTAAACAACAGAAGAAAACATCAGACACCAAACTTGTCTTGGCTCATCAAATACATTTAGGGAAAAGTAAAAAAATGCTTAAACTCTATTTTTGGCCAAATCATTGCTCTGAAGAAATTCTTCATTGCATAAAACTTCATTCTGTTTGTTCAAATCAAGGCCCAAAGCTGTTCATTACTTTTTGTAGCTACTTTTTTTTGCAGAGCAGAGTGGTCCAGATCTCAGTACGTAGTGTGGAAAAGGATGACCCTAAAGCTGTTACATTGATTCATTCATTCTTTTTCTTTCTTTTTTTTTTTCTTTCTTTCTTTCTAATCTTCTTTCAGGACGTCTCAGAGGAGGAGCTAGCAGAGTTGCAGGCGAAGCAGGAGGATCAGATCTTAAAGTAGGTTTGCTCTTCATATCGTCTCTGTCCAAAGAAAAACATGTCTCCAAAATAGGAAGTTCACAGGAGAAGGCAAAAACTTTCTTTACTTTTAATGTAAATTAAGGGTAAAGAGATTTTATTCCAAGCAATTTTGGAGCATTTCTGTTGGTCACTTCACCATGAAATTTTAATGCAATAAAAAGGGTAGCTTCTGAGCTCAAATGATGTAGAAAAATAAAAATGGAGAAAAGGGTGTTTTTTTTTTTTTTTGGGACAGCAACAATATGCTCATATTGTTTATCTTGTGAACGTATTTCCATAAGATTTCATATCCTAAATTGCCAACTGTGCATGCTTATCTCTCAGCGTTACACCAGTTTTATTTTGAGTGCCTGTCTGGATCCCCAAAAGCATTGCAGTGTTAGGCGCATCTTAAGAGTTGGACTGTTCAAAGTGATTCTTGCTTTACTGTAATTACAGTCTGATGAGTTCATCTGTGAAACCAAGCCATACACTTTTACTGTGCTGGGAATGGGTGTTAGGTAGAGGTGTAAATGACCTTAACATTTAGATGGACATTGGCTTTTTCACAACGATACAATGCGTTTACAGTACTGAACAATACTGAAAAACAAATGGCAACAATAATTTTGCCTTTTTTTTTTTTTGGTAAAAGCATAAGTGGCACAAACAGGTTCTTAGAAGACAAATATATTTGAACACATACAAAGTGTCCTGTGTAGTACAGGAGAATCATCCTTTCTACTTTTGTGGTTGTCTGTTTTAGGAGTATCACAGAGTGTTTTAAAAGGACAGCAGAAGCATTAGAATTTGGCAGTATGTCTGATATCACAAACATTTTTACGGCATACAATCTAAGTAATTGATTTACAGTACATATTTGTTCACAACCCCTATGTTGGGAAAAATGAATAGGCCTGTTACTGTCATGAAAATTTAGCTGACAATTGCCATATAAATAATTGTGATTAACTGCAGTTGTCTTTGTTGCCGCTGTATGCAACTATTACCGTACAAGCCTAAAGTGGTCAAATTGATTGATTAGCTTTTATCTACAGGTGGCTTCCCAGCTGTAGAGAAATGCGTTATAGCACAAGTCAGAACTTCTGTGTCCCAGTAAATGCTTTTTCTGCATTTATCACAGTCCAGCAGAGGAAAAGGCACCCATTCTTTTTTACATAAACATATGATCTTAAAAAATCTGGAAACTGTGGAAAAAATTGCAGTCAGCTTAAATAAGTTCGATCAGCTGGCATTGCAACATCCTTAGTATTACGTATGCCTAGTCCTGGTATTATATGCTAAGGAACATTTGAAAGTTGCTCACCTTTATTTTATAATTTTTTTTTGCTCCATGCTAAATCTCATTTTTTCCTGCATATTCTGATCACTTTCATAACTCATTGTGTTTGTGCTGTATAAATTAGTTTTGAGGGTAGAAACTGGAGCATCTCTTTTTTACACCCCTTGTACTTGTTCTAGATGCCCAGTGCAAATAAAATGGCTCTGATTGATATAACTCCTCATTTCAGGCAGCAGGAGTTGTCCAATCTGCTCCATGAGAAGAAATACTTAAAGGCTCTGGGTATCGCCATCTCTCTGGACCAGCCTCACACTGTCCTCAAAGTAATCAAAGGTACTGGCATCAGCACTCAGACTACTAACTCTGGCACACTGCCAGAGAGTATCAGTGTGACAGACGCAGGAAGTTAATAGTGGAACTGTTGCTTCTGCTTCTTTTAGTGCTGTTGGCATTTTTGCAAGTTTTCTGCAGCAGACAGTGACCAGCCAAACAGGTCAAGCAACCAGCTTGAATCTCATTCTGAGTAGGTTACGCTTTTCCCAGAAGAAGAATGGAGTGGAAAGTCAAAGTCAAGTGCTCTTCTTGTGATGGAAACCTTTAATAAAAAAGGTTATGAAAAAAAATTATGAACAAAAAGGTTTATTGAAAGTTTTTATATAAGAAGTAACAATCAACCTGAGCTGGTATGTGGTTGAAGCTTGCATTAGCAGTATTGTGAGACCTTTTGGATGGTTACTGTAATTGATGATCTTAATTTGTTAGTGTGGGATTTTTGTGGTCCATCCAGTCTGACTAATCTGTTAGTCATGGATCATTTTTTTCAACTGATGTTTGTCTTTTCGAGCCAGTGCCCACACACATTGAGTGGCACTTCAGTTTCCTTTGCTAGTAATATCACCAAAGGTTCAGGAAAAGGTTTCCTTTAAGTCTGGGTTTTGAAATTAGGTACTTTTATGGTATGGACTGAATTACTTCAGTACTACAGAGTTACCAAATTTCAGAACCTATGTTAGTTTTCTTAGCATCTGTGAGTCAGTAAGCATGCTTGTATCAAAATCTGGATTGGTGATTGGCTTTCTAAATTGATAGACTAATGAAAAAGACTTCTCAGACAATTACTCTTTTCCTGATGACTGTTCAACATAAAGGGGGATTCATCATTCAATTTCCACCTGTTGACACCTTAAAGATCCTATTGACAGTGAGTCATAGCCAGATACAATGAGATGAAATACAGTGAAGTACAGTGAAGTTTCTTCCGTCTCAAATGGAAACTCCAGAGACACGTCTGGGAAGTCGGCCAGAAGTCTTGTGTTGACGATGGTTTTTTCAGTATCAAAAATACTTTAGTCTGAGCAGGAAATCAAGGCTGTCAGTGTGACTGACTCATGCTTCTGATGCAAATTGTTTATTTTAAATGGGCAGTTCACAGATTACACATCTTCTCATTATTGTGATTTTCACATTTTAAAAAAGTGAGCTTATTTCTGCCCACTAATGCAGTTGAGTACATCTGCTGTATTTCAGATTGAGAAGCATAATGTAGTTTTAATGTCAGGGACACCGAGCCTGTCACACTCTCTGATGATGCTGATGGTGGTCTTTAATCACTCTGTTGGCAGAAATCCGGCAGGATAAGGAGGGTCCGCAGCAGCTGGAGAAGACCCTTCTTAGGCTCCGACAGGACCAGAAAGGTGAGCTTAAGGCGTCATCAACTGTGTTCAAATTTCTAATATTACACTGGCTAAGTTCGGATGAAAGAAAGAAAGGATGAAAGAAAGAATAAGACAAGGAAGACAGAAAAAGTTAAATTAGAACTGGAAAGGAAAAAGAAAGAAACTAAATGAAGAAATAAAGATATATATATATATATAGTAATGGAAAAAAGAAAGATATAGAAAAATATAAAAATAAAGAAAAGAAAAATGAGAAAGAAGGAAAAGGGAACATAGAGTAAAGAAATAAATAAAAGATAATGGAATTCAAAATGGAAAAAAATGGAAAAAAAGAAACTAAATGAAGAAATAAAGATAGAAACAGAAGAAAAAAAAGATAAATGAAGAAGAAGACAGAGTAAAAAAAGAAAGGAATACAAAATAGAAAGAAAAGAAAGGAAATGGGAAAAAAGAAATGCAAAAATAAAAAATAAATACAAAATAGGAAGAAAAAGAATAAGAAATTGAAGAAACCAGAAAGAAAGGATAAGAGAAATAGAAAAAAGAAAGACAAATGAAAAAAGAAATGAAAGACACTAAATGAAGAAATTGAAAGAAACGAAAGAAAAAAAGAGGGAAAGAAAGAGAAAGACGAGGAAAAGAAGAAAAAGAGAAAGTTAAAGGTGGGTAAAATAAAGAAAGTGATAGAAGATAACTGAGTTTACAAATGTGTGCTTGAATGACAGTGAATGTTTGCATATAATTAAAATTGAGGTCGTGAATGAGATTTAAAAGGAATGCAAGTGTAAGTGAAAGTTCTATGTGTATAAGTTGTTGCAGGTGAGATAGCAGGCAGAGTGAAGTTCAACTCCAAAAATAATTTGATTATTAGATTATTGTGGTCAGTACCTCTGATGGTGATAGACTGTTTTATTGTACAGTCTAATGGGCCTGAGGTTGGGATGACCTCCCACAGCGCTCTCTGACTAAATCTAGAAGGATTTCTTTGTTCTGGTTTTTTCGAATATCTAGAAGCAAAATCGTTTTCAGTCACTATATTAATATAAGGTAGTTTGTACATTGTAGGATTCGCAGTAATATGAGCTGTAATATGAGGTATGTAAGCCTAGCCTAATGTGAGTGTGTTGTTTTTTTGCATGTGTGTAGAGTCTCTGTTGCGATACTGTGTTGTGTGGAACACAAACGCTCGAAGCTGTCTGGATGCTCAAGCAGTGCTGCAGGTCCTGCTGACCCACCTGAGCCCTGATGATCTGCTGCAATTTCAGGGAGCACGTACTCATCTGGAAGGCCTCATTCCTTACACTGGTCAGTGTGTGTGTATGTACGGATGTGTGTCCATTTATGATCATGCAGTGGTCTGCACAATATTTGTAAGGACCCTGATTTAAGGGGTCCATATTTTGGAAAACTGTTTTCAAACAAAAGAGTTTGATGCAGTTTGTAAACATAGTTAAAGTCATACTAGTTCAAAAAAGGGCTCGTTTACATATATCAGTCTTAAAGGCACAGTAACATAAACAGCCTGTTTAGTCCTATGGAATAAAGAGAGGCTGGAAATGGTCATGTAAAAATGAATTATACATAAAACCACACAAATGGCATAAGTTGTCCTCAGGAAAAAAAAATCAAATACACAAAAAATGTAGAATACAGGACTATAAGCACTAGTCCATAACAGCATATAGTCTATTTTTATTTAACATTGCGCTTTGATTGTTTGTTTGTTGTGGTCTGTTAGTGTTTTTGTGAGCCTACATTGCTAATGTTAATAAGCCTACATTGTTAATGACTTTTATCTGAGGAGTTGAAGTTAAAATGCAAAATAAATCTCCACTGTATGTTATTTTCAACTTTTATTCTTACTAGTGGTATTATAGATAATATTTATAACCGTTTTGATTAGTTAACTGCAAATCAGCCATGTCTTCAGGTTTTTTAATGGTTATGCTCAAATTTACAGGCACTCCAGCCAGACATTAATTTGATCACACAGATACCAACCATGAAATTGGTGAATAACAAAACTGCTGGTGAAATTTGTGTGTTCATTTTACAGTCAGATTTGACTGAATGCATTTTTGTCATTTACCATTTGCACCGTGTTAGAATTTTATGAACGAGAGAGATAGAAAAGGTCCAAAACTTACATTACGATTACAT
Source organism: Colossoma macropomum (assembly GCF_904425465.1). Classification (NCBI taxonomy): domain Eukaryota; kingdom Metazoa; phylum Chordata; class Actinopteri; order Characiformes; family Serrasalmidae; genus Colossoma; species Colossoma macropomum. Next base: position 14,834,800 of record NW_023494801.1, on the reverse strand, counting down.
CAACTTCCGTTACAAGTTAATAACGTTTTTTCATTGTCCTGTAAAGTTGCCATTTTGGAGATTTTATTCAGACAGCAACATTGTCAACATGTATTGTAGTAATAAAATTACTAATATCATTTCTGACCTGATTCTACATGCTTGTGTGACAGGCACAAACAGGCCTGTGTGCAAATAATTGCAGCCCTGTGCTCTAAAGTTACTAAAAGCAATGAAATGTGCTCCATCTGCTTTTCTTTTGAATCCAGAGCCTTGTAGCCAGGTGTAACCCATGGTGAATCCCTGTAATGTACACCAAACAAACTGCTGCTAATTCCTTAAGAAGGCTCTGATAAACCACTTAAGCATGTAGTAGAGATGGTGTCATAATGCTGGATTTCAGAAACAGTGAATTTCATGCACTTAGCGGAACAGCATTGCTAACTGGTGCCGACAGATTGTTCTGACTTTGCCTTGCAGAGAGACACATGCAGAGGATCAGTCGTCTGCTCCAGTCCTCGATGTTCTTGGATTACATGTGGCAGAAAATGCGAGTCACAGGAGGCAAAGACAGGTAAGCTCACACTTTTACAAGAAAGTTTTTAACCCTTAAAATGTTGCCCACTGCCTATGTCCTTTGACTGACTCCATTATGCTTAAATGAAAGGACAAAGGTGGCTACATTATGTGAGTGGCAAGAACTGTTTGACGGATCTGATTCATCTGGCAATGATTTTTCTAGGATTTACTGGTGTAGACCAAAGTATTTTCTTTTTTTAATTCATAGGATTAGAGTGACTACAAATGACATATAACCTTTATAGCTTTGTTGGTCAAACTGCCAAACTCAAACTGTGAGAGAGATCGGAGATCAAAATTCGTATTGCAGGTTCTAGGCAGACAATCTATCATACAAAGAAATAGATTCAGACTTGCTCTTCAGTTCCTAAACCTGAACGGCAGCAGCACAGATTTTCAACGTGTTAACCCAACATGACTTATAAGGTATAGAGATATAAATCTGAAAACGTGATGCACAGATCAGGGTTTACCAGTATTTGACAGGTAAAAACTCTTTTTAAATTAAAATTAAAATGGACACAATGTCTGGTAAAGCTTTTAACCCATATAAAATTCTGTGGCAGTGCAATTCTCTGCTGTCATCTGTATGTATCTGTGAAAAGCATTAAAAACGTAGTACATTTTTTAAGTGTAGTTGTTTTATTAAAGCCAACATCTAGGCTAGGCTGTAGTGATAGCCATAGCAAGATAGCTTGAGTGTCATCATTCAAACAGCTAATAGCTATGATCAGATTTTTTTCTTCAAAAACTTTTTGATTATTTACAAATGGCAGCATATGAATCCCTTTCAGTGCGTAAAAGCAAGCCCCTGACTGCCGGTGCATCCATTACATTTCATTTACACGAAGCATGTCCTAATTTATGCAGGTGTTTGGATAGGGAGCCATTAAAACGACAGCATGCAGTGGCTTGTGAGACAATGGCTGTGCTCGTAGGCAGAGTTTGAGGTCAAATTGTGAGCACACTGCTCCCCCCCGACCAAGCTTTATAGTGTGAAAATTACCACGTCCGAATTATGTCAGCAGAAATTGCCATAGCGTTTTGAGGGTTAACAATAAGTTGGATTAGCATAATCCTCAGTTTCAGTCAGACATGGAGCATTCTTTAAACAGACACCATGCCAGACATAGCTTTGTCTGAAGCAGAGATTAAAAGACAGACATTCCAGATGTCAACTAAAGGCCACTGATGAGGACATAATTGTTGTTAGCTTCTGCACGTAGCCTATTAGTCATTCCACTGCATCCGAGTGGTTTCGTTTCCAAGGACGCATGAATGCCATTTTCCTCAACATGGGTTAAACATCCTTCTAAGCTGCCACAACAGACAGCTCTTGTGTGGGAACAATGAAGCTTTGTGGTTGCAATATAACATACTAGATTTAGATATAACCTGTTTAACCAAGTGCCAGGTTTAATAAACTACTTGTGTGGTCTTGTTCTTTTATGTTGTCTGTATTATAAAAATCCCCTATAAAAAAGTGAACCTATTGCAAGATTTTGTCAGTATATTTCAGAATGATGAAAGAGTAAGTAGGCTTGTCATTACTCTTTAAATTTTATCTGCTGAGTAACTGCCATATACAGTCAATTTATCTTTTTTTTTTCATTGCATGCAACTATTAAAGTACGAGCAATGGAATATTTTTAGATATTAAATTTTTGTATGGAACAGCACTGATGAGGTAATGATCTGAGGTTATGGTCACACAAGCCTTATTTCTCACTTCTTCTAATTTTTTTGCTCAGATTCGATCTTTGATGGTACTCGTTTCTAAGTAACCCGTAGGTGATCCCATATCTGTCATCAGTGTGACACACCTGTACCCTAAAAGGACATGTGATGACATTTTATCATTTTCCATCACGTTTTATGGATGATGGCAATGATATGCACATAGTGAACATTTTATTTACATTCATAAAGAAATTCATTTCCAATCAGCAATACTATGGAACAACTGTTTTTGTACACTGTTAGAAATAAAGGTTCTGTGCTGGTACATTCTTTGTTCATCAAGGTCCAAACAATGTAAATGTTACCTCAAAGGTACAATAGTTGTTTTAAGGTCCAATTGTGTACCTTACATAAGTTTTTTTCCCCAGTGGCAAAGTATGTATTTGTACCTTTTCATAAGCCTAATGTTTTAAAATAGAACAATAAATAAAAAGCCTGGAGACGAGACGGGGTGTGTGGAGACAATATAACTTAGAAAATATAATTTCAATGCATTACGGTACAATTATGTTCTATGACTAAAGGTACTGAGATGTACCCTTGAAGGTACCACCCCAGTGACAAGCAGGGTACTACCCCAGTGACAGTTTGATGCCTTTATTTCTAACCATGTAGAAAATGGCATGAGTTGGACATTACTTGAATCTGTATAAAAAAAAAAGGTGTAATGATTTCCCCTATGAAAAGTGAACATATTGCAAGATTTTGTCAGTATATTTCAGAATGATAATATGAACTGAGGTTATGGTCACATAAACAAGCCTTATTTTTTCCTTCTGATTGAGATGCAATCTTTGAATAGTACTCGTTTCCAAGTAATCCATAGGTGACCCATATCTGTCATCAGTGTGACACACCTGTACCCTAAAAGGACATGCATGATGACATTTTAACAGTGTCCGTCACGGTTTATGGATGATGGCAGTGATATGCACATGCTCAGTGAAGTGTGATGTTTTAAAAATAAGTAAATAAAAAGATTTCCGATCTGAGAGTTCTTATTACAGAAAATAGATTTGTGTCGCTACAGCCATATAACATACCCTTATAGAGAACATTTTATTTACATTCGGAAAGAAATTTATTTCCCGTGGGGAAATTGTTATTACACTGTTAGAAATAAAGGTTCTGTGCAGGTACAGATTGTGCACAGGTCCAATTGTGCACATTTAATAAGTTTTTTTTCAGGTGAAAAGTACATATTTGTATCTTTTCATAACCTAATGTTTTAGAACAGAACAATAAAATAAAAATTCTGGAGATGAGACGGGGTGTGTGGAGAAAACATCATTTTAATGTACTATGGAACAATTATGTTCCCTGACCAAAGGTACTGAGATGAACCCTTGATGGACCCACCCCAGTGACAAGAGGCGTACTGCCCCAGTGACAGTTTCATGCCTTTATTTCTGAGCATGTAGAAGATGGCATGAGCTGGGCATTACTGAAATCTGTATAAAATAAAGGTGTAATGATTTCAGTACATTGTTCCATACAGTTGAAAAAAATAATGTTCAGATATATTAAAATTTAAATCTAATAAAACTGCTGTCGGTGATGGGATGCACCCAGATGCCTAGTTTTGATCAGAGTACAGTTGGACTTCAAGACACCTCACAGCAGACATGCCGCATTGTGCAGTGTCCGGAAATTAAAAACCACTGTTTTTAATGAAGGTACACACCAGAGCCGATATTCGTCGTCTATGCGCAAATGTTCTCAGCGCTTGTGCCGCTCAGCATTTTGCCATTCCTGATTTAAGGTAAAGGCATATCGGGACCACAGAAAGCCATAGTGGATAGTGTGGCTTGAAATTTAAACAGAGAAAGGCAGTTAGTCTCTTAGGTGAAAAGACAAATGCTAAAGGTAAGTTGCCTTGTCTAACATTAGTAGCTTATTCCTTTTTATTCTTGTATCTTTTAGCTTGAAAACAGCCAGTTTGTGACAAGGTAGTAAACTGATACCAAATATGATAAATGTAGTTGAATGTTTTATTTATTTTAAATGAGTAGACTGTAAAAGTAACCTTAAAATACGTTTATGATGCTTTCACTGCGACACATTCTACGTAGTACAGCAGCGCTTTGTACTGTGTCTACTGTGAGATGTGACGTGACACACTGTTTGACCTTTGAATTGACACTCAGATCGAACCTCAAAATATGTCTAGCCTTACACTAATATAAAGAAAGGAATCCTCTACATATCTTGAGCCAAAATAAAACTTGAAAGCTCTTAGTATTAATTAACAGATCAATGATATTGTGCTTTGTCTTCTGCAGTGGGGAGCTACAAGGGGAAGAGATGGACGCCAGTCCTCAGGGCATATTTATATTAGACAAGCAGTCTGAGCAGGAGAAAGCTACCCATGCAGCCCAACAGCAGGAACAAGAAGATGATAATGATGAAAGCAAAGCACCAGACAGTGATGAAGAAGTGCAAGAGGAAGAGGAGAGCATCAGCACCTCCAAAAGTGCAAACAGGCAGGCGAGGAAAGAGGTGGGGACAAACGGGGTTGAAAACAGGGGCCACGTGTCCAGTGAAGAGAGCTCGGACGAGGAAGACGTCATGGAAATTTCTACCTCTAAGTCTGTCGTTCCCACCCCCTGCATAGTGAGAGATGCCAGGTGATTGATATGTTTATCAGCAGGTCATGGAAAAGGGCCTTGGGGCCTCGTATACAGTGCAGTGTGGCTGTGACTCGGAACATCCAGGAACCTCAGTGGACAGCTTGAGTTGAACAGTAGTAGAGTTTCCATCAATTATTCATAACATCTTAACATCTGAATGGTTGCTTTTTCCTGTTTCAGGGAGATGGACATTATTTGTACCTGAATAAAAAAAAAAGTCATCTACATTTTATATCTAGCTCCAAAATTAAAGTAGTCTTCTGACAAGCTTTTTCTTTGTGATTACTCCAATGGATTTAAAATAAACTTTCTACTTTGTGAGTTACCGCTTTTTGTTCTTAAATATTGTTGTAGGTATGAAACATTTTTTGACATCCTGCTTCAATTATAAGGAGCATAAACAAATAAAACACATTTACAAAGTATAAACACACAAGACACAACTGATGACTGTATAATCACAATTGTTCAGACTTTTTAATGCCAAATTTAAATGGGTTCAGATACCTGACGTACAGTAGCCCAAAAACGTGTTTGGACGTATGTGCCATACCTAACCTACGTAAGTTGATTGTGTAAGAAACAATGTCAAACCAAGTCAAGACCTTTCAAAAGGCTGTTGCTGTGTTTGTCATCGCTTGAGCAACTTCTTTAAATACTTCTGCAGGTTTGCATTCAAAATACCTTTGCTTTGTTCGATCTCATCAGTGAATACTTTTGTAAGAAAAACAGTTCTAGACTTTGGTGTCTCCACCTCTGTTCTTCTCTAGGATTTCTCTAAATCAGTTTGATGTGCTTAAAAAGTGTTTTTCTAAAACGGTTAATGTTTTGTTGAACATTTTAGAAGCACTCTGTTTAATGGTCAAGTGGTAAAAGTGTCCAAATACATTTTGGGGCCACTCTATAATGCAGTGTTTCTCACTGCTCTGTATATTTTAATGTTTTTCCTGCATCAAACACACCTGATCCAACTAATTAACCCATTAACATCCCATTACTGCGCAGCTAACAAGTGCAGTGTCCTATAATCCTAATCTAGATCTAGAGTGCAGTATAACCACTGCAGAGACGCTGGAGTCTTTTACTTTACTCCAACAACTTGTATACTAGATCTAATTCCTACAGGTTTACTTAAAAACGTTTTGCCAGAAATAACCAAGCCTTTTCTATCTATAATAAACTCTTCTCTCAGCTTCGGCTATGTTCCAAAATCTCTTAAATTAGGTGTTATTAAACCCCTAATAAAGAAACCTAGTCTTGCCCCCCTCTGAGTTATCAAACTGTAGACCTATTTCAAATCTTCCCATTTTCTCAAACATTTTTAGAGAAAGCCGTGGCAAAACAATTATGTTCCCATCTGCATAGGAGTTATATATATGAAAAATTTCAGTCTGGCTTCAGGTCTCACCAAAGTACTAAAACAGCGTTAGTGAAAATTATAAATGATCTTTTATTATCCGCTGACAAAGGAAACATACCCCTACTGGTTTTACTTGATCTTAGTGCAGCTTTTGACACAATAGACCATTCCATTCTATTAGACAGGCTTGAGAAAACTAGTAGGAGTGACAGGTAAAGCTCTTTTGTGGTTCAAATCTTACCTTAGTCATCGCTTTGAGTTTGTTAATGTATATGGTGAACCATCAGCTCTCACAAGACTAAAGTATGGTGTTCCATAGGGCTCTCTCTTAGGACCCATATTATTTACCTTATATATGCTACCAATAGGTACCATCATTAGAAAACATGGCATCAGTTTCCACTGCTATGCCGATGATACACAATTGTATATTTCAGCTAAACCAGAGGACAAAATTGAACTTAATAAGATAGAGGACTGTGTAAAAGACATTTAAGACTGGATGTCAAGTAAGTTGCTGCTAGGAATAATCTGCCTACATTAACTCTTAATCTCAGTAGTTTCTCAATTGCACCAGGCACATCTGTAAATAGCCTTGGTGTCACGATCGATCCAGATCTGGCCTTCGATGAGCATATTACCAATATTACCAGAATAGCTTTCCTCCACCTTCGTAACATCGCTAAATTAAGAAATGCACTGTCGCTGCAGGATGCAGAAACATTAGTTCACCCCTTTATCACGTCCAGGTTAGATTACTGTAACGCTCTGCTTTCTGGTTGTTCCAGCCAAAACCTTAACAAGCTTCAGTTAGTCCAGAATGCTGCAGCCAGAGTTCTCACCAAAATTGTGGTTGCCAGTTAAATTCCACATCGAGTACAAAATTCTTCTACTGACATATAAAGCTTTGAATGGCCTTGCTCCTCAGTACCTCAGTGACCTTATTTCCTATTATCAACCGACCCGCCCACATAGATCACAAGGTGCGGGCTCATTATTAGTACCTAGAATAAATAAAGTTACGTCAGGGGGAAGAGCCTTTTCATACAAAGCCCCCCAGCTTTGGAATAACCTACCAGTCTGTGTTCGGGACTCAGACACAGCCTCCATCTTTAAGTCTAGGCTAAAAACTTACCTGTTTAGTCAAGCCTTTGGTTAATTTGTTTTCCTGTTAGAATAAGGCGCAGATCTGAGACAGAGAGTCCTATGGTAATCTGGTAATGTTGGTGCTGAACTAACTATCTGTCCCCCTTATCCCCCCTCCCCCTCTCTTTCCCTGAGCTGAGCAGCTGCCCGTCCTAAGAGGGTCTGACGTGACTGATGCGGCAGGCGCACTGCACAGAAGTGTAAAACTGTATCCACTAATACTGTTTTGTGTCTGTGCTGTTGTCCGGTGTCAACCAGAAGAGGATGGGTTTCCATTTTGAGTCTGGTTTCTCTTGAGGTTTCTTCCTCTTGTTGAGGGAGTTTTTCCTTGCCACTGTCGCCAAGGCTTGCTCACTGGGGGCGTGGACCTGGATTTTCTGTAAAGCCGCTTTGTGACAACATCTGTTGTAAAAGGCGCTATATAAATAAATTTGACTTGACTGACTTGACTTAAAGTGGATGTATAAAAGCAGGGAAAACTACAATGTGCAGGACAGTGTGTCTCCAGGATCAGGATTGGGAAACTGCTTTAATTACAGAAACAAACATTTACACAACACAGCCGGTTAGTTTAGTGTCACTAAAGCATTCTGACCTGAATTGAGGATTGAGTAATTCATTGAGTCTACAAAACAACAAAAGTGTACGCTGGAAGTGTCGGCTATGTAACAGTGGCATGTCTGTGTAATCATGGAAAGGGAAGATATGCACAATGCAAAAACACTGTTTTGTGGGGAGGGGGAATCTGTTGATTGACTGTAGGAGATGTACAGATGTTCAGAGTAACAGGAGTGTATTTCCTGCTATTTGTTTCAAAATGGGTATTATGTATGATGGGGTCCAAAAGTCCACTACTTTTTTCTTTCACAAGTTATCAAAAACAAATACAATTTCTTTATTAATTTCTGTTTCTCAAACAAGATGACATCATTCTACATTAATATTTGTTAAAAGTTAATATACATGTAGTATGTCTACCTATGAGGAATGGAAAAGTTACATATAAACTTAAGTGAAAGTATGAGGACTGTAAAATTTTATTCAATTAAAAGTGAAAGTGTGGAGCAAAACATACTTGAGCAAAAGCCAGAAAGCATCTAGAAAGTAAAAAGTAAATGTTTGAACAGTAAAGTAACTTGTAAAAGTAAAGTAGCTAATGCTGAGCACAAGCTGATCTCACTCAGTGTAACATAGACTAGTGAGTTTGTCTCGTCGTAAACCTTATCCACAAATTCTTAGATGTTCATAAAATGTCACTAAAATGAAGCTATTTGAAGCCTATAAAGCACAGAAGGGCTATAAAAGATATCAAAGCGCTTCCAGCTCACAATTCCCCCTGTTCAAAATGTCATTAAGTAAACAAGTGAAAGTCCAGGCAAGATCTGGAAGACCAAGAACTGCTTGTATCTTGGCCAGAAATTCCAAGAAAACACCCATATGACAACAAAAGACCTGCAGAAAGGTTTAGTACACACAGGAGTGGTGGTGCACCATTCTACCATGCAGCATTGCTTGCACAAACATAATACATATGGTTAAAATAAGAATTGAATGTTGACAACTAGGCCTAGTACCGGCCCTTGAAAAAAGCTGAATTAACGTAGCTTTGAATGGTTTTATTTTACATGAATTGAATGTGCATTTATCTGGATGTTTTTAGAAAAGCCTATGAATACAAAAACTTAAAAAATAATTTGTAGGTATACTAACTGAGTATTTTCTACCCCTTTCATCATTTGCCTTAACTTACAGCTTGAGCTCTGCCAAGAATTCTCGAAGGTTCTGTAGAACTGGAGAATCCACATTGTTCCACAGATTATCTTGAGTATGTTTTACCTTCCATTTTCAGTTGTCAAGACACACGACACGGTGTGGAGGCTCCGTAGTGAACAAAGTATGTTTCACATATGAAAAGTATGTTTTGCCTGACAGCAGTTATCACTGGCTGGAAATGATTGTGTGCTGTTCAAGATGTGAAAAAAACATGGTTTTAGTCACAATGGAGGATTTTAGTGTGGGTCTGTGTTCAGATTTTACTAAAACGTTGAAAGAATTGGTTCAAAAGTGCATTAAAAACCACTTTAAAAAGCTTGTTTATATTTGCATTGTTTGTAAAGAATGGTGTCAAACTTAATTTAACCTACAACTGCAGAAAATAATCATATTGGGAAAGTTACATCTAAAGTAGTTAAAATAATTTCATGTTATGTTGAAGAAGGCTATTCTTAATTGTGGCTTTAAGAAGGAAATGATGCTCTCAAACTACATGAAAATTTTCATTTTTCATATTTTTAATGTAAGCATTCTACATTTAACATTCTCATGTACCAAATAATGCAAATTGTAATTATATTGTACAAAAAACATCTGCTTTAATATGTAAGATCACATTATCATTGATGGATTACATGTAACAACATCTGAGACAGACACATAGTTCTTTACAATACTAATGCTGAGAAGATCAGTTGATAAGTGCAGTAAACAATGCATATTTTCCAGTATGGAAAAGTGAAAAAGTGAGATCAGTGCAGCACAAAGTTAAATCACATAACAATAAACAGGAAAAAAACTTAAGCTATGATACAACATACCACTATTTAAAATGAGGGAAATGGGACTGTGGGTCAATGCAGATAAACCATATTTTTCACATACATATCGGCCGAAGCTGAAACATTTACATATATTTTACATTTATAAAATGTAGAAATTAGGATTAGGGTTTTGGAAAATATATATTTATTCGTAGAGGGTTACAAATGCAGTAAAATGAATAAAATGCAGAAATTTTAGTGCAGTAGCCCGGCGTCACCTACACATTCTGAGTACAATAAATATGTCTTCATATAATGGTTAAAAATATTGGTCAAATCTTTTTTTAAGCAAACGTCTGCTGATGCTGATAAGACTCCAATATCATTATGCCCCCTATTTACAATGTATTCTATCCAACAAGTAAAGAAAAAACTTTTTCTGCAATTTTGGAGATCGCTTCTCAGAATCAACATGCAGCATACATACACAATCAACATGCAGCTGTAGTGCATCGCTGTTTTTTTCAGCGCTATCAGTCTATAGTTAAACATCTTTGACTACAGGCCTGATATAATCTACTGATGACAATGGCCCATAAAATAAACTAAACATAAACAGCATTATGACAGTAACAGCTGGTTCTCTTTCATTGCATGCTGATCTGAACCTGTAACACCTGTCTGGATCCTGGCCAACAGCCTGCCCAGATCTGGCTTAACATTCTGAACAAGTCCCAAAGTTCTGCTCAGCGACTGTAGACCTCAAGCGGAGGTGACTGTTGGTTCTTGGAGGCATTTTTGCGGGTGATGGTAGTGCAGCGTTTGAGGATCTCCTGCGCCTGAGGCCTGGGGGGTACTTTGGGGGTGCTAGGCAGCTTGAACATGTTAGGGTCAGAGGTGCTGGTCGTTAGCTTGCCCTCTTTGGTGCTGCTCGGTGTCAAGCGGCCGGTTACTATGGGTGTGGGGGTGCGACTCTGCTGGATGTCTGAGGGGCTGGTGCTGCGGGACTCGTTGTCTGAGGAGCTACTGTCGTCGCTGAAGCCTGTCTCGCTGCCCTTGCTGACACTGCTAAGGCTTCTGTCTCTTCCCTCCTCTGCAGGCTGCACCTGGATGGTGGGTGCGACCCGCTGGGCCATGGGACTGGCCTGGGGGTGAGGGATCACATCCATGGAGCAGGATTTGGGCTTACCCGCGAGACGCAAGCCATTGCCTGGGAGCTGCAGGAGGTTGCCCTGGGATCGACTAAGCTCGTGGCCTGGGTTCTGCAGCTCAGCCAGGTTTAGTGAAGAACCACGATTCTCCCTTTGAGCAATAACTACGCGTGCTTGTGGGTTATTGTATGGCTGCAGGTACATGGAAGGGACGTAGCCCGTCCTGCTGTTGTATCTGAAATAAAAGGGTGCAAAATTAATATCAGGTAAAGATACTGTAGCTCCTAATTAAACTGACTTTAGCATTTTCTCTGGAACATTTTTGGAAAACAACTCCATCATGCACAGCTGACAGGTAGGTATCTCTGAACATTCACTAATGAATGGCATGCATGCCTGATGCGTATCATGTTTCACGCATCATTTGGTCTTTTGTCTGCAGTCAAAGAGATATCTGTTTACCTGACAAGCCACCATCCGTTATCAGTTCTTTGAAGCACCTCAGCCACGGAGCCAATCTCTAAAGATAGTTCGTCTCTGTTCATGGATTTGTAACTTCTGGCAGCAACATACAAAACACCTACAGGGAAGAAAATGAATGTTTATATGAAGCTTGTTTATCTTATAGAGAAGAGAAACTTAATTTCAGAAGATGCAATCTTACATTCACCATCTGCCAGATCCTCATCGTCATCATAATCCATCTCTGCCTTTTCCAGATATGGAGCAGGAAACCAGGCGAGACACTTGGCCTCGTTCTCCACCAACCACCATCCTGAGCAGAGACAGATACCAAACTTAGATCTACAACTAATACATCTCAGTGTTAAAACATAAAAAAAGCTCTATTCATAATGCAGTGAGTTCATATCACCAACTCCATCTAAACTGTTTAAATGAAGATGTCACTTTAGTCAGTCGTCCGCCTCACCTGCTTTGTCCTTGATGAGCACATCCAGAATCTCATCCGCCTCAACCTTGAAGGGTCGGTTCTTTGTGTCTTTTGTCTTGTAGGCAGCGATGCAGCGATACGTCTCGGTCACAAACGGCTGCGTTACTCCAGCATCTGATTCTCTACCACCGCTTCTGCCCAGGGACTCTTCAGACGGCATGATCATAATGCTGCGGCAAACAGAACACCAATTTCAACATTTCACTACTTACTTTGACAGACTCAAAGACGATTAATACAAGTGTAACAAATGTTAGCCCAAAGTACAACACAGGCTTGATTCAGGTATATAGTGATAAGCCTAAAATTTGGGTTATTTTAATTATTTTACATATTCATATGTAATATATTTATATCTTACATTGTTTATGGGCACAAGTTTACAACAAAATGTCCATGAATAGGATGGTTAGAACTACATTTCTGTCTGCATTTGCCAACTTGTAGTGTATAAAGCAATACTTTGTACTTTGTAAAAGTACTTTTTACTCTTTATTTCATCTATTAAACATTTACAGGCCGAGTTTAGAGCTTCTCTTGCCAAATGGAGGAGCTCCTTTGCATTTTGATCTGTAACCATTTACTTTTTTACACTTACACTTGAGTACATTTAAAAGTCTATACTTTTTGACTTTCTAGTATTTTTGGCCCCATGTTTCCACTTTAAATGAGTACCTTAATATGGGCTGCATCCAAACCTAATACTAAGCAGTATGTCAAAAATACTACACCACCAGTGTAGTCCACTACACTATGTCCACTATGTGAAGTATACAAGTGTGTGGTTTTGGACGCAGCTATAATTTAACTGTACTTTTTTCAACCCTGTCAACAACTACATGGAAACTTCACCAGTGAACTACACTACTGCAGAACAGTAAGTGTTAAAGTATGCCACAAAAACAACGAAGAAAGAGAAGGACCATCGCCACAAGTAAAATAATGAAGAAAATTAATGCACTGCTAAAGCTAATAGCAGAATGCTGGGATGGCTAGCAGAGAAACATACTAAGCCCTTCCTCTAGAGACGCTACGGCCATTTTATTCGATAATATGTTGACTTTAATGGGTATTAGTAAAAAAATAAATACCTGTTCTGTGCGAATTCAGGTTTGAGGTCGTCTGGTCTGGGCAGCAGAAAGCTGCTGAGCTCGGGGCTCTGAGCGATGCGCGGCTCGGTGAGCAGAGCGCTGCAGTACTGCTCCAGAGAGCGCAGCCTCAGCACTGACCGGCCCACACCCTTCCTCTGAGCGCCTCGCACCTTAGCTGCAAAGAGAAGCCCAAAGAGCCGCATAAATGCCCTGTCCAAGGCCCAGTAGGTGACCACACTTTAATATTCATTTATTTATTACATTTTTAACGTATGCTGTGCGTTCACCTTTGAACTTGGGAACAACTCTTTCTGACTTTCTTAGAGAGCTTGAGGGGAACTTCTTCTTCAGTTGTTTCTAAAAAAAAAAAGAACGAGAATAAGAGAGCGCATTAATGAATAAAGTGAACTGCGTTACAACCATGATAAATAATGATTTTTTTTTTTTAAAAAAAAAGGAAAACAACAAAAACAACTCACATGCAGTGTCTTGAAGTCCTCCAGGTTTCTGTAGATGATGAGCTCGTTTTGATCTGACCAAAGAACGGAGGTCATGTACAGCTAGAGGAAAACAACAGGCGTTTAGTAAGTGAATGCAGTGTTTTTCCTCATTTATTCCCCACAGCTGCATAATACAAAATTCTTAACGATAGCCACAAGCTGCCTTACTTTGCTTGCCTCCTTGTGCAACACTCCGATAAGGCGAACGTTTACTGGGTATCTCTTCTCTTCTTCCATGCTGGACAGGCAGAGTAAGTCACTCGGTTTTATAGCTTCCTCTTGGTATCAGTACCAGCACTTCCACCCTCCTGCAATCAGTGATGAGCTCCGGAATGATTAGGCCTTTATAGACAGATAGAGACTGGAGGCGTGGCCTGATGAGCGTGCACGTGCAAGCCAATCCCAGCGCAGATAGCGGGACCTATTAGCCAATAGCGGTGAAGCTGAGAATTCCACTGCAACTCAGTTTCGCGCTCCCGGAGAAGTTCTGTTGCGTCATTCGTGTAGGTGGAAACTGCTTTAAGTGATGAAGGTGTAAAGAAACACGTAGGAATGCAATAGACGCTGCTTTAGTTTTTGACGTTTGAGAAATGATACGCTGAGCTGGTTTGTCTGAACCAGAAGTTTCCATCTTTCTGTATTGTCTGAGGCCAGGAGTGGAAAAGGGACAGTGCTTCTGTATTTTTATTTGAGTAAAAATAGAAGTTCCTAAAATATTACCTGTATGAAAGCGAGGTGCGAAATACAGGGTGTCCCGGGGGGTCTGGGACTTCCTAATTCCTAAACTCTTTGACCCCCCTGACTCAAAAGTCTGGTGGAGGGTCCCTGAAAATGAATATATTCTGACGTTATGCTGCTGTCTGTTAGGAAAAATAGAAGCTCAGATACAAATTCAGGGAAAGGTAATTGATGAAGCTAGCATCAGCACCAGCAAGAGAGTTAACAGCCAGCTAACGTGGGAGCCCCTGAACACCAAGGGGTATTTCGCACACTGAGTAAAACTTACGCATATTATATTCTGAAGTGCTTCTTCTAAACTGTTCTAAACTCGCTTGTGTGTGTACTATTCTCAAAAGTAAAATTAATTTGAGTTGTGGTTGCAGAGACGACCAACTGGTTTTTCATGTCTGCAGACTCACTGTGCATTAAAATAGTATTACACAAAATCTCAACTGGTTCCACATAACTTTGTTAAGTAGCTTCTGTTAAGTAGATACTTGATTGAGGAATGTGTGCTTAAGAAATTCAAGTAAATTTGCACTAAAGTGATTTGAGTAACTTTTAATTAACTGGACAGATTATTTTTATGGATTACCCCCACAATGTTGGATTTATTTAAAATTGTCGGTCTAGTGGTTCTATATGTTAAGGAACTTTTATGATACTCAACTGAGTAATATGTACTGAGTGAATTCAAGTTAATCACACACAAGTCACTTGTAATATACTGGACTGATTAGTTGTGTATTTATTATTCCAACATTTGACTTAAAATGGTTGTGGTGTACTCATCAAAATACACAAGAACATAAGGTTAGCACATTTATAGTAGAGAACATAATTTCATCACGTTTTTATTGTGCTCCTGTGCTGTCAGAGAATTACACTTAGCAGCAGGTTAGATGGTAACTTGCACTTGTGTATAAAAAGCAAAAAATAAAGATATAGTTCTAGACACCATTAACTATTTACCATGCCATCTAAACACAACTTTTCTTGGCCTTTTCTCTCCCCTCAGAGAGATTTTCCTTTTTTTAAGATAAAACAATATTTTGAGAAAGTTAGTAACTTTTTATGATGTATTATATTATGCATTTTAATGTCAGCTCTATATGAGTATAAATGAAAGGGGAAATAAAAAGAAAAGTATGAGTAAACACTAATTTTTGCTTCCACACTATCCACCTATAATATAACCTACCTACAGTCGTATGCAGAAGTTTGTGTGCCACTGGTCAACTGACGTTTTATTGATTTTCTGTGTGAAGAAAAGTGAACACATCCTCTACAGAGAACACACTTCTGCACATTTTAATACACAATTGCTGATTATTTGGTAAATTTATCACATTGGACAAAAAAAAAAAAACATATAATGTGGCCTTTTATGTTTTCCAGTATGTTAAACTCAGCAAATAAACAGTAACTATGCCCTAAAATTTGCAAACAAATGCCATATTAAAGTTTGTTCCATGTGAAGGTTGTATTCACCTATTTTCACTTAGAAAATCAACAAAATGTAATTTTACTGGGGGTGTAAAACCTTTTGCATTAGACTATATAATAAAACCTCATTATTGCCTTGTACTTTCCCAGTTTCCCAATCCCCCATTTTTCATGGCTTCTTTACATGCGTGTATACAGGCCTATATATATGTTTTCTATAATTCTTTGGTAAATTTTGTTGAAATTAAGTGATTTTCAGTAAATCCATTACTTTCGCCACTGAATAACATTCTTTTTTCACCTATTTACATTTGACCTATATTCTGCCTTCATTTGGCAGCACAACCTTCAGATAAAGTACATTTCAAAACAGGCCTTAAATCCACTTTCATTTGACAGATCATTTGAGCCAATATATTGAATTAGCAATTTCATCCTAAACTTAACTCCTAAAACCATGTTTACGTCAGCCTGTGTTACTGTAATTTTGCCATCAGTCCTGTTTCAGGTGTTACGGTAACTTAACGTGATTCAGATGGTGAGTTGGAGATAACAGATCATAACCATAAAATCATTAGCTGGTTCCCACCGAAACATCCCCCCCAAAAAAGGCAATGACACTTTTTTAGGTCAAACAGTAAATAAGCAGTTACGTGTTGTGCTTAACTTACAGCAGTGAAACTGAAAAACAAAAGTACATAAGCGTCCTGTGGAATTTTCTGAGCATCCTAAATTGTAGTTAGCGAAAGTTGAAGAAAACATTAACTAGGCTTCTTCAGTTTGTTCCTAACTGTTAAACATACCTCTTCATTGGCTGTTTGAGTCACAACACCTTTTTCTGTTGCCTTTTAAATTTTAACTTGTTTTTATATTTGTAGCTTACATTTACAGTAGTACATTGCAACTAAGTTACTGTAAGAGTATTTAGAGATATAAGTAGGTGTTTTATAAATGAGGAGTAAGCGACTTACATAGGCTAAAGCTATAGACCAGAGAAGTTAAGTACTTAAGCAGTTTTTCAGTGATCTGGGTGATTTGTACTTTTGTTTTAGGAAAATGTATATGTATATATATATATATATATATATTGAGATATAAGTAGGTGTTTTATAGCTTAAAATGTGGTTAATTGTATTGTGATCCCAAGCAAGGTGACAACCACTGGATGGGAAAAAACATATTTTAAGGCAGTGGTCACCCATCTTCCTGCAGAGTCTAATTCCAACCCACAATCTGGCCATTGTTTGGTTGGTTCAGTTGCTGGTACCCACCAAAACACCCCCCACCCCCTGCCCCAAAAAGGCAATGACACTTTTTCAGGTCAGTAAATAAGCAGTTACCTGTCATGCTTTTGTGTGTCAGGAGCAGGGTTGGTGACCACTGGTGTAAGGTTTTGTACATTTATTAACAGCAGACACTTTTTTTGATGCACACTTTACATCTTCTTAACATCTGCAGTTAAGGGTCTTTTCCTTTTACATTCACTATTGCCTTTAGTCCAGCATGTCATTCAAATCTTAATGAGAGCATTTTTTTAAAGCTATTACCTCACCTGTAGTAACGTATATTGAAATTTATCAATGAAATAATCTGCACCATTTATATGTGCTAAGAAGCATGTTTGTGGAACTGCATCCGAAAATAAAGCAATTATTAACACTGATTGTAATTTAATAATCATACACAAAGGATTTTTATGTTGATTGCACATTAAAGTAATCATTGGCACCTCCTGGACTTGCCAGTGTGTAGACACACCTGCCTGTTATCTAGCCATGCTGTTAAACATAACCCAGGTGTTCTGGAAAAGGCTTAAGGAAGTTGTTGGCATAAATGAGAATTCCTGTTAGGTCATAAAATAGGTTGAGGAAATACTTGTGGTGTCCACTCCCACACATTGACCCAGCCTTTTCCTAAACTCTACAGGAACACCTTTGTCTTCATCTCCTCCATCACGTACGCAATCCACTTGTTGTTTAAATCGCCACATTAGAGTTTCAAGCGTTTTTCTAAATTACAAAAAATTAAAAATTTAAGGCATTTGAAATGTTTTTGATCATTATGTGTATATGTATAAATATATGCTCAAAATCTTCACTACTGAGACAATCACTACTAAAATCATTGATAAAGTTTCAGTACTGTTTATATACAGGGTTGGGAAGTAACAGAACACAGGTTTTTCGGTTTTTCACCTAATTTGAAAGTACCTGTTGCCATTTGCATTGTGTGTGGATTTCATGATGAATGGACCAAAATAAACAGCCCAAAATTGAAAAAAGTCTGGTTCCATTGACTTACATTAAAAGTAAAGTAGGTTTTTTCCTTTTTCTGTAAAGCCATTTTGGAGATGTTTTGTTCTGACAACATCTCTTATGTTTTGTTGGAGGTTTTTTTTCCAACAGCAGCGATATGTCTTCAGAATATAGACATTAAGTATCTGTATACAGTCCAAGTTACATTTTACATTTTTAGAAGAAAACTTTTACAATACTTAACCACTAAATAAATTTTGGATGAATTTGACTATGGTGTTGATGTTGTCCGCACAGTTGGAAGAGGGGTCATATTGAGCACTAAACTTTATGCTCACTTAAACCATTTACAATTTACTGCACTGTTCTGTAATGATATACAAGTGAAATAAATCATTTAGAAATCGGATTAATCTTTTTGGATCACCTGTATCTATAATATAGTATTTGGGACACCTACAGGAGTTTTTATGACATCCCATTCTAAATCCATAGTCATTAATATGGAGTTGGTTCTCCCTTTGCAGCTATAACAGCTTCCACTCTTCTGGAAAGCTTTCTACTAGATTTTGGAGTGTGTCTGTGGGAATATTTACCCATTCATCCAGAAGAGCATTTGTGAGGTCAGACACTGATGTTGGACGAGAGGGTCTGGCTCACAATCTCCAGTCTGCTTCATCCCAAAGGTGTTCCTTGGGGTTGAGGTCAGGGCTCTGTGAGGACCAGTCAAGTTCCTCCACGCCAGACTCACCCAACCATGCCTTTATGGACCTTACTTTTTGCACTGGGGCTCAGTCATGCTGGAACAGAAAAGGTTCTTCCCCAAACTGTTCCAACAAAGTTGGAAGCAGACAATTGTCCAAAATCTCTTTTTATGCTGAAGCATTAAAATTTCCCTCACTAAGGGAACTAAGGGGTCTAGGCCAACCCCTGAAAAACAACCCAATAGCATTATCCCACCTCCAAGAAGATTATGACATTTTCCTATTGTTCTCTGGTAAGAACACGCTAAAGAGCACAAAGGTGCAAACAATTCTGTGGTTTAAGATGCCATGAATCTGACGTAGACTTTTTCTTAGGACCTTTCTCAAGAACAAAACTTAGGAAGATATTGGTAAATGGGGCCCATTGACACTACTTAGCCCAGAGTGTCACAGTGCCAATGCAGAAGAATGCATTCTTAAGAATGTCCTGGACACAGATTAATAAGCCTCGGCTAAATACTGTCTACTGGATTTTAATGTATTTACTGATTTGTAATATAGTACTTAAGGACTGATTTTAATCTGTAACCCAAAGAGGTCTTGCTGACTAGGATGAGTGCAGCTAATGGTGGGCGATGGTACAAAAATATCATGATTCTCAAAGGCGTTTTTACGATGCATGATATATGTCACAATATGAACTCTAAAGAAGACCTCAATTAACATCTTCTTTGCAAACCACTACCAACCACTAACAGCTGGGAACAGTTGAATTAAGTCAAAATTACAGCAGCTTTTCCTATGTGTCTTATCAGTATGTATTCTAAATGTATTCTGAGTATTCTGAATATGTAACTTTTTTTGTACATTGTAACTGAATATATATATATTTAATAAATATTTAGTTTTTCATAGATTTGTGAACTAGAATGGAATGGAGAAAACAGCAAAACACTTAGCAAAAAAGGATCTAAATAGTATGTAACTATTTTTGTTGTTATATGTAATCATTCCATAGTGAAGAATAATTTAAACATTCAAATGGTTATTTGCGTCCTTACAGATCTATATAATCATTGCCTTTACTAAGAACCCTCAAATAACCTACCTTTATTTCAATGTTTGCAAAATTAAAATTTTTAAGAAGTAACAGGAGCACAAAAAATCTAACCATCTGTAAAAAATAAAGTAAAATAAAATTGTCACAGTGGGATGATGCTACTCATTATGCTCAGAAAAGTGTATTGTGATGATATTCATATAGTCATATTTACTCCCGCCATGTGTATGCTTGTTTATCAGTAAAGACCTTGTACTATTAGATATGTTTCTCATAGAATCCTACAATCCTGGTTGTTGATGGTACTGAAGGGCCAGAAATGTGGTCCAATCGCCCTGAAGCTTTCTTTCAGTAGGGTTCTAGTTCACAGACCAGGAAAGTCGCTTTCTGTTCAGTGATATCCAACTGTGAATTTTTTAATCCTGTCATTATCAGCCTCTTTCCATGCTGGAGTGCACTCGTTTTCGCAACAGAGTCCTGAATGTCTTCCCACACATAACTTCCAGATTCCTTCACGTTTCACTTGTCTTAAATTAAATGGTGTTATCTGATTAGCCTTCCATGGAACCTGCCATTAGAATTTGCTCTGCTCAGTTTTGAGAAAAGAGATATAAAATAATCACATGCCCTTCTAGAAAAACCAGCACAGACCAGCATTGTCGGTCAGCAGCAAAACCAGCATATATTGTGTTTTGGATGCTGGTGTGCTGGTCAGCAGCAAAACCAGCAAATCACTGCTGTCAGAACAAAACCTTGTATCTCCAAAATGGTAATTTTACCGGAGAAGAACAAAAACAACCAGAACCAGAATTTTTTCCAAGTCATTTTGGGCTGTTTCTTTTGTCCATTCATCATGAAATCGACGCACAGTGTAAAGGGCAACGGACATTTTCAAATTATGCCAAAAAATGAAAATAAAAAAGAGGAAGATACGAGGTTTTGTTCTGACAGCAGTGATATGTTGTGTTTTGATGCTGGTATGCTGGTCTACCAGTGTGACCATGCTGGGGTCACCAGCTTAGACCACCAGCATAAGCAATAACTATGCATTTTTATGTTTTTATGCTATTCCATAACATTTATGCTAGCCAAGAGCATTATTTATCTGGGCAGCATTTGTGTTTTGGCCAGTAAAACACTATATGACAATGAAATAAAAACAAATAAACATAAATTTAGTAAAACGTAACGGGAGTTTTAAAAGATTATTGATATATTTCTTAAAAGAATAAGAAAAAAACAGGACTGGTTCCTGACCCCTCAGTGAACTCCAGCCATTTCATAGATTTGTGAAGTTCCATGAGTAGCTCCTGATTTATAAAGGACTGATTAGCTGAACTGGGTATTGGATGTAAACACTGTAAATACTGCTACTGTAACACAGGGCTTCCTCAAGGAGAGATCTGGAAAATGTTAGGCTAACACATCAAGTCACAGTGCATTGTTTAACTGTTTATTTGCATTTATTCACATTTTTCTTGCTGAAAAAAATGCTTCATGTACAGATACAGATGTTTTCAGATGCCTAAAACGTTTGCACACTACTGTATTTAATTAGCCTACAGATGAAAATGCTAATTTTTTAAGCACTTTCACGAACTGACGTAAAACATGACGTACACGTAAATACCTAATTACTCAATTACAGTCGAGCAGGAGGTTTATGAACAAAAACAATGTTATATGGTCCTCATGATTCCAGTATCTCTCACTCACTGACAGTAAATCCACGTCGTCAGCTTTGAAACTTTGCTTGCTGGAGTTTTATGACTTAAAGCAGTGATGAGTCCGTCACGACTTTATTGAGCAAAGGTTTCGCACGTAGTTTCACAGAATAGGCTAAATTCTGACTCATTGGCATCCAAGAATGCAGTGAGGCCTTTTGTATGGTAAAACACTGCCTACCTAAATCCTGAACCACCTTATCGATAAGCAGCTTTTTCTATAATCGGTGTCGTTTATGGTTATTGATGAACAGTCAGTCAGCTTCGATATCTGACAATGTAACACAGTAAAGAGCGCTTCAGTACCGAATCAGAGATCCGGCTGAGGAACGCAAAGTATTGACACTGCCATCTAGTGGTCAGGACAGAGGGTAATTTTTGTTATTATCTGGAGTGAATTTTTCCTGTGTTTAATGAACACCGTTACAGCTTTCAATTAATAATCAATTCATCCATAGAGAACAAACGTTTTGGGATGATTTTAAACTGTAAGTACACAGTAGCTGCGACCAAACAGCTCAATGGAAGCTCCTTTCCGCTCTGCTTGCTGGATCCACATGCTAGTCAGCTCTGTTAGTAGCCTGTGTTTAGTGAGGCTGTGAGATCCATTGATTGATTGGTTGATTAATTGATTGAATAAATACTTCAGCAAGACGTATCAATTTCAAGAACAGACTTAATGAACATAAACTAAACTACATATACACTCTTTAAAAAGATGGTTCTTCAAGAGTTCTTTAGTCAAGAAAATGGCTCTATATGGAACCATGAACACTCATAGAACCCTTTGAATGATTTGAGGATTCTTTGCATTGTGAAAGCGTTCTTCAGATTGATGGGGAATGTGCTGTAGATGACTCTATTTAGAACCTTTTTGAAAAGTGTTCTATATAGCACCAAATGGGTTCTACCATTGTTGCAAGCCAAAGAACCCCTTTGCTAAGAGTGTAGGGGTACAGTTACATAAAGACTCAAAATGACTGGCAGTTTTACTTTGTCTTTATATACCTTATTCAAACAAAACAAAACATTTTCCAGATATAAAGAAAAATCAGATTCAGGATGATTAATTATAAATCTGGCCAGGCCTTTCTTAAAAATTTTCAAAAACCCACAGTGTCAAAATCAATGAAATAAGGTTTCAGTAAATTACAAAACGAGCAGTGTGGGTTAAGATCTTTTTTACTCAGTTAAATACTAGTTTGTTTGGTAGTATCTGTGAAACTTCCTTTATTAGTCACTAGAAATGTATGAGGTGTAGTCTGTTGTTGTTTTTAAGTCCAGAGAAGAAGGAGATTTCACCATTTGGGGTTTTAGTTGGGTCAAGGCTTGGCACAAGGACCAGTGGAGCTCTAATTTTACCTTTATACATCAGTACTACCCCATATTATTTTCCAAATTGAATTAGACTGAAAACAGTGAGGGCTGAATGAACCAATGCAGTACTGCCATCTAGTGGTTATGACAAATGACTGCAGATAACGAGAAGGCCTGATTATCTGACTGAGGTCCTTCCTACATTATTATAGCTTCAACTAAATAATTAGGCAGCTGAGCACTAATAACTTCTAAACATCTACTACAGGTTCCCAGTACACAGTGAATATAAGTGGCAGTTAATGAAGCTGTGCAGCATTGGCATATATTAAAGAGGAATTCCTGCAGTAGCTGAACTTGGGTTTTCCTCTTCACATTGTGATAGATGTTTTACACTATACCAGCAGAAGTGACGTTTTGCATGTTTAACACCTACAGACTTTGTTATTGAAGAAACTACCATAAGCCAAGAAAAGACAGTACATTTTGAAGAAAAGGTTTTTTTTATTGCAATGTAAATGAAACAAAGCTGATCCACTTAACT
Source organism: Colossoma macropomum (assembly GCF_904425465.1). NCBI lineage: Eukaryota > Metazoa > Chordata > Actinopteri > Characiformes > Serrasalmidae > Colossoma > Colossoma macropomum. The sequence goes on along the minus strand of NW_023494801.1, from coordinate 14,811,365 downwards.
TCAGTTAGACTTGTATCTTTGTCCATGACAACAAAACCTCGTGACGTAAACCTTTCTCCATGCAGACGCCCTGGGTCAGGAACGAAAACCACAGAAGACTATCGTAAGCTTACATTACTTGTATCTTCAAGGACGAGTCCTTATATAGTCTTTAATATCTCATCTTTATAAATTTGTCTCAATTAGAACATCATATATTTTAAGGAATCCAGTCATCATCACAAAACAACTTTATGTACACCACTCGTGGGTCAATATTACACGGTGCATACACCTTTCAGATACCATTTCACAAACCGATCTGAATTAAAACCTTCGTAGAAAGCCTCTCTACATGTGCAGTGCTTTCAGTAAAAAAAAAACACTTCGTCACATCGTCTCAAATTACTCCAAAACTAAAAGAGGGTCACCTCAGTGCATTGATCTTGCTTCTTCTATCTGAGTGAATGTAATTACAAGGGAAGGGAGCAAGGAGATCCTAGATCACCACTTATACTCGCTGGTGTCTGATATATGAGTGGGCTGGGATTAGGGCTGGGTATAGAAATTCATTACTTCCATGGTACTGAACAAATCACTTCAGTACTACCGAGTATTGAAAAACAGTACCAAATTTCAGTACACAAGAAGCTGGTCTTATCAGCATCCAAGAGCCAATAAGCATGCTTGTTCCAAAATCTAGACTGCTCACTGGTGGCCTGTTGCATTCTGCATGTTTTTAACAACAGCAGTTTTTGTTTAGCATGCTGTGAACAGCAGTCAGTAAATTTAAACAAAATTTCCTGTTTAAAGCCACTACCCTTTCAGTGAGTCATGTAAAAGAGGGTATCAACGGTAGTTTAGGAATTTGTACTGAAATCAAGGTACTGATACAGGTATCGAAAAACGTTCAATAATGCCCAGCCCTAGCTGAGATGTGAAGTTAATTTTGCCTCCAGATTACCTTTAGACATCTTAAAACAGTCTAAAAACTTCAAAACTTGAGTGTCTGGTTTAAGAAGGAATTAGGCATTTAGGCCCAGCTTTGGTCTCAGACCAGGGCTACTTCTCCAGGAGACCTACCCTTTTATAAAAGTATAGCTCCAACCTAATCTTAGCACACCTACCTCTAATGTATGTTCCCTGTCCTCTTTTGAGTAGGTGTGTTAGATCAGAGCTAGAACTAAACACTTTGCAATTGAGCCCAAGACTAATCTTCATTCTTGTCTAGCAAACCTTAGAGACTAGTGAGTAATCCCCAACTGCAGGTATAAGATTTCGCTATGTATTACTGTGCTGCAGCGTTTTACAATGCGCAAGCTGAACAGACTTGACCCCCACAGCACTTGCCACACCACCTTATTACACAACGCAATGCAACCCCAAACCAAGAGGGCCAATTACAAGTGGAACAGCTTTTGAGCTATGGGACATATTACGCATCCACTGATGTGCTGCTAAAAGCCTGGAAGAAGTTTTGGCTACTGAGGCTTTGCATGTCCCACTCCCTCTACCAGACATCATCTTTAATACCCGCAAACTTGCATACATTTCCCCATCCGAAACAGTCGTCCTGTCCATACGGAACCACTCCAACACTTATAAAAATGTATTATATACAAACATTTGACGTTTAAGGCAAATGGTTTGACTAAAGCTTAGGAGGATTGATCTGTGTGGGTGTTTTTTTCCCCTCTGCAACAGGTACATCAGTTCCAATCACTTCACAAATGTTTGTTCATCACCTCAAAAGAGCTTCTTTAGGAAAGTGAGTCAGACGGATTTTCTTAAATCTTTTAGTCTTTTTTTCCTTTTCTTTTTTTGTGCGTTACTTGGGTTCAAAGAAGTGAACAGTTCAGCTCATAGACAGCAAGTTATATTACATTTGTCTTTCCCGGCAAATTCCCTCTGTGCTATAGGAACGAACTGCTGCAGGTATCTCACTGCCATCCGATCAGAATCCAGTATGGCCACTCATGATGGACATTCAAGAGGACATTTTGCTTTGTTTTGTTCGCCTGCCAATCCTTTTCAGCTTTAACTCCAAACGTAGAAAAGGGGCGAAGAAAAAGACAATCCAGGATGTTTCCAAGACCTGTTAAAAATATAAACACGGTCCAGCCCATCCAATCCAAAACTGATATGCCAATGAATGCCAAAGTGCATACCAACCAATACTCTTCTGGTTGTGATTAGTTAAGTGAAAATTACTACTGTTGAGAACATTTTCAAACAATGTGTGATGGCCTAAGATGCACTGAATGCTTACAAGCTGAGATTTTCTTTAACATTGCATAGCAAAACGGAGCATTACAAGTATTGTCAATTTTGCTTTTCTCAAAAGCTGAACACCCCCTACCAAAAAGGAGAAAAAAAAAAAAAAAACTAAAAACCCAAAGCAGCCTACAACTTTACCACTGTGGGATATAAAATACCTCTTTCCAAGACATCTGATTCAATTTCATTACAAAATATATATTATATGTATGCAATCACACTAACAAACAAAAGGGACCCAGCTACTTTGTTTGGAACTTTAAATACAAGCAGTGATTTTTAAAACTAGGAGGGGATGCTGGATGATCTAATGTAACTATCAATTCTTAAACTGGGAACATTGACTCTATTGGCCATGTCACTTAAGGGTTGTCTCCATAGACCCCACACATACAGTGCTGCGCTGCAGCTCATACTGCCTTTAACCTTGAACTCCATTATAGTCTCTCTCCCTCAAAGAGGCCCTGCTGCTTTTTATATAGACTTATTAAAAAAAATAGTAACACAATAAATTAAAAGAAATTTTCAGTTACCTGCATGAGCTGACCTGAATTTGTCCACCCCAATTTTCCAATGACACGGCCAAGAAATCAAAATAAAACGCTTCAATGATTAGCTTCTCCATCAAGAAGAAAAATAAGAGTAACTTTAATCCCAAAACACAGGCTAAAAAGTAAAAATGATGTCTAAGATGGCAGGAGGACAGAAGCTTTAAAAACTTGGAAACAAAATGAAAGTAATGAAGGAGGAAAAAAACAAAAACAAAAAAAACACTGTTGCAAATCCCCAAATCCAACACACTGATCCACTTGTTGCTTGTGAAGACTTGCTCATTTCATGAGTTCTCCATCCATTCATCCATCCATTCATCCATGTGTCCATCTTTGTCATCCTCTTAGTAAAGAGAGAAAATGGCTGAGTCCTTGGCATGATTAGACAGTTTGTCATTCCCTCGACACCAATACTTTTCCCCCGTCTGCCGTAGTTTCACCCTCTTTCAGCCAAGAGAGGGCTCTAGTGTCACCGGAACTCATAGATGGGTGCACTGTGTTCAGGAACATGGGTAAGATTTAGGGACTGGTACCTAGAAAAACAACACAAGAACATGAAGCCATTTGTAATCAGTCTTGACTGTTTCATGTAATAAACATACTAGGGCTGGAAGATACAGACATAAAATGTAATGTTCTATAAAGCTGGATACTGCAATCTTGATATGAGAAGCCATGAATTATGAATAAAATAGTGTCTCTGACTGGCTGTGCAGCAATTACAGACTTTTTGCCAGGTAAACAGAAACAGCGTTGCTGCACAACTTAAAATCAAGTTCAATGCTTTTTAATTCCTTTTTAAGATGTTAGCATAAAAGTACTACTATTTCCACCGCATAACACTGCACACCCTCTAATATGGTAGGTATTAAATAACTATTTATTTACATTTACTGGCTGAAAAAACATGGATATGTGCTTTCAGACTGCACAACGTTTATGTTCATTTAGGTTAGAAACACTGCTGGAGTGTATCAGTACATGGGTTTGGTGGCACGTCGCTTGCAACAAAAGGCAGAAAACAGTCTTTAGCTGCACACACACATTTTACACGCCAGTGTTTGGACTAAAGGCAGATAATTTAAACACAATGGAAACTGGAACTCCAGATGGTACATGTTTAAAGCTCGCTCTTTACAACAGTTCAACACTGTATGCTTTAAGATTGCTTTGTTACTATTCTGAAAACACTCACTGCTGCATGTTGGGCATAATGTTCATTTATGGCACCTCTACAACAGTGGAGTAAACAGAGCTCAAAAAGAAACAAAGGATCTGAACTGGAAAGAGCTTATTTTAGTGGACATATAAACCACTGAAATATGTGTAGCATGGACATCTTTAAATTTTACACCTTTAACAGAAAAAAGAAGACATTTTTGTTATCTATTTTAAATAAAAATAATAAAAATAAGGAAACAGTACTATCTACAACTGCAAATGACCGTTTGAACAAGATTAGACTTCTAAGGGGAGGTGGTGTATGCAATTTTACCACAGGACATCTTAATGTTTATGACTGATTTGCATGGGAAACAAATTTTCTCAGTATTACAGAGATGGGAGTGACTACTCCATTTACACGTTGCCTTCATGGCAAAAAACAAAATGCTGTAGAAAAGTAATAAAAATACTAGGGCTCCATGATACAGACATAAAATGCAATGTTCTATAAAATTGTTGGATATTGCGACGACGATATGAGAAGCAATAAATTATAACTACAAATGTGTCTGAGTGGCTGTGCACCAAATATAGATGTGCAATTTTACCACAGGTTGTGTGTGATGTAGAAAACAGGGCAAGACAAGTTATTTCATTTACCCTAACAATTTACTTTGCTGTCTTAAGTGGAATTTACAGCCAACATCACTGCATACAAACTATCATTTTACAATATAATGTTTAGAATCATATATTTGAAAGGCAGTACACATCGTATATGAGCCACAGGAAAAACAATACACGCTTTTTTATATACGTCCATGCTTAAAAACAGGAAAACTCTCTCCACTAAATTTGTTTATGGAAACAGCAATTCCCACAGGATTAATGTGATTTGGAGTTATTTCTATCCTTTGTTTTATAGCACGTAAATAGCACAGGAATCTTTCCTGAAAAAGGAGCGTGTAATCTGTAAAATGACCGTTATGGTGGATTCAGATGGGTTTAAAATCAATAAGAAATGCAGGTAACTATTACATTACCCCACCTTCTCATGTGAAACTAACACCGTTCGAATAGTACAGTCAGAATACTTTAAGCTGGTAGAAAGCATTCAGCAGTCAGCATTCACTGAACAGCTGTTTCTATCTAGGTTTAAAAAAATGAATAAATATATATATTTTTTTCTACATAGGCCTACAAATATATTTTTAACTCCTTGAAGCAATCCTTTTTCATGGATGATGATGCAGGTTTGTTATGACCGTAGCCATTACTGCTGCATCTTACACACAACTCTGGGACTGAGAATAGTCAACATGTTTGAAACATTTATAGTAGAGGCTTTATAGCAAAATGGTTAACTCATTCTACATGCAAAAGAGTGGGGTTCAAGCTCAGCTCATGAGAGCACACCAGTGATCTATTCCTGCCAATCTAACTATACCACTGTCGCACCACATGACAGTTAAACTCAACTGCATTAAACTTGACCTCTTTGGATAATCAGCAATTATTAGCTGACAACTTCTAGCACATGGATATTATAGATTCTCCTGGTGGTCTGTGTTCTAATAAAAAAATAAAACCTGATAGACAAACCCATCTATTTGGATTTTTATTATCTTATAGCATGTTTTAGAAACTCTGAAAAGTCATGCATGTCAAGTCTTTTAAAAACTCTGAATGGCCATGCTTCAGTCAACACTGACAGCTCTAATCATATATTAATAATGTCTTCTAAATGACTGACAGGCTTAATACGTATGTGAATGAGTTACTGGAAAAGTACCATTCAGAGCTTCTGTGGTAGTAGAAGCCCTCGATGGTGGCTGTGGACTTCTGGAAGCAGATGTAGTAGAAGCCAGCAAAGGAAGCACCACTGATGTCTTTGATTGTGTGGTCTGGGACCAAGAACTGCTCCTGCACACAAAAAAGGTGCGTTTGAGAAAAACAAAAAAGTACTTCATCTTTTGGCTTCATTTATCACTCAATTCAGTGTAGTCATTACACTCCCGCTAAATATCACACCAAGCAATAATATAAAACTGGTTAAAGGATCTTAATATACTATACCTTCCATCGCATGAAGACAAAGTCGCTGTTCTTGAGTTCTTCATAGTCAAAGTCGTCAGAATTAAAGCTTTTTGCATACTGATAAAATGCCTGAAATTTCCCCTGAGAAAATCAATATGAATGTTTAGACACAAATTAGAAAATTTAGAAAATTTATACAGGGTAAAAATGTCACTTGATTAACATTCCTGACAATAACTGCAGAAACTTGCGTGTAACAAGTCCTAAAACATGTAAAGGATAACTATGTGGATGGTTACGTGAAGCTTTTGTTTTTGAATCAATCAAAATCAGAAACAGAGAAATTCTCTCTCATATAGAGAACGTCAAGAAAAACAAGAACAGTGCTGAAAATCATAACCCAAAACACCCCAAAATAGATTAAACAGATGAGGTCTAAATTTTCAGTAGGCCGTAGGGGATTTCTCCTTTATCATATTGTAGTTGCTATCTACTTACAGTTTAATTAAGCAATAGAACATAGCTGTGATTTAGTTGCAGGTACGAGCCAAAGGCGAGATGTTATTTGAGATAACACACAACCTCGAGTGTTCTCTTGCTTTTATACAACAGTTAAATAAATAAAGTAAGAAAGAAATAAATTGGACCATGAACGTGGTATTAATATGTTTTAATGTTCCTTTGCCAAACTATAATTCCTTAACAAGCAGCTTGTTGCTACATCAGAGCAACGAACTCCGCTCACTCGCTGCACAGCCAGCAGTCCGTTCTCCAGCTCCTTACATTAAATTCCGAAACTGTCATTACCACTTGGCAAGCTTTTCAGTCGACAGCTGTGACAGCTTCAGAGTCTGACCAAATCGTATTGAGCCACAAAACTGTCGCAATAAAGAGTTTAGCTCAGTTTTGTCAATTTTTGCTAGATCAATATTAATGTTGTTTTGTTCCAGCCAGTCTGTAAAGCGTCTTACAGCCCATTTCGTTTGGTAAATGGTATTCGGTTCATTTCTGGCTAATTCCAGGTTTTTTAGGTGTTCTTCTGTCACAGCTGCTGACAGAAAAGCTTGCTCAGTGGTGATGACAGTTTCGGTATTTAGTGTAGTCTCATCTTCAGAGTCTGACCAAATTGGCTGTAGGTCAAATGTAAACCTTAAACAGTATCCATTTTCTGTTTGTGGGCAAAGTAAGAAGTAAAAACTTTTAAATGACTTGAGCGTCTCCTACAGCTGTCAAAGTCGTGGCTTAGCAACGGTGTCTCAGCAGAGTGATACAGTGTTTGTAAAAAAAAACAAAAACACAAAAAGAAAAAGATAGCTTCTCAACCAATCAGCTTGCGTGGCTGGAACTAACTGTTGTATAACACCAACAGATCATAGAACAAACAAATAAACAGCAAAATGTAAAATTCAGTTTCATTACCCAGTGTTTGCGGTCAACATCCTCATCTGCATCCCATTTCCTGGTTAGAAAAGGCCGTTTCTGACTGATAATCTCTCCAGCAAAGAACGTGGTGAGGGTGGGATATTCCTATAAAGGGTCATGACACAGAACTTACGGACTTACTGAAAGACATTTACTATTATATTCAGGCTTCTGTAGTCGCTTGACCACAAAGTAATGCATGGTGATCCAAAATATGAAATGGAGTTTTACATAGTATGTCAAATCCTCAACTTCAATTATGCTAAATCTATAGCATATTCTTTCAGGTGGCCTTAAATATACTATTATTCAACATAGTAATGGGGACAATAACAGTGTACCACCCAGTACATCTGAACGCTAATATGGAATGTATTCTCCGGAATGCAGTGGACACATTAAATCTGGGCTTGGACTATATTTCACTGTCTAGTGGATTTTAATTTATTTATTGTGTGATTAGAATGGCAAAGACACAGAGACGCCCTGCAAGCTGAGATTTAAACTGCAGATATGCTTTTTAGTTAAAAACTGGCCCAGTCAGGTAATATTTTCTCAGAAAACCCTAGAATGTTAGAGGCTGATGAGACAACCTTGGTTATAGCCTCTTGAAACATAGCTAAAATAGCCATCACGGTCACATCAGGGCTCAAAACTCAATTAACTTTAAAGATATGATCAGTTCTGTTTATCAACATATTATTGATTATATGTTGATTATTAACAAGGCGGGCAGAAGATGGGAGCAACAAAATAACCTGTGCCAGTGAAAGAGACTGCACAGCAATCACATTCTGCATTGTCACTCTGTATTTCTAAACAGACAATGTAGACCACAACAGGCAAAAAAGGACTAAAACAAAGTGGACCGTCGTGTTTACAAAACTAGGAGGGATAACGTTCCTGGTTGCTGATTACTTAGACCAACGTTGCTCACCTTAACTCCTGTACTTAAGCCCTACATTTCCTATTTTAACGTATTCCCTGCTCCAACACACCCATTCTAACCATATGAAGGTATCGCCCATTAGCTGATCTGTTGAATCAGGAGTGCTGGAGACAGAGCAAAGTGAAATCCAGCACTGAAAACCTCTGACCTAAGCGACACAATTAGAGGCATCAGGTGCACTCCTGTCAAAGCCAGACACTTTATGTAATCCGTGAGATATTAGGCTAGCTTTTAAAACCTCTCATGCCATTAGAAAGCGGACAGCATCTCACCTCGGTTAGACCTTTGATCTTGAGGTATCCGCACAAGTACGAGTCCTCCATGGTCACATGCTACAAGTAAAAGAGAGGAAAAAAAGAGATTCGTCGATTAGCGCTGATACGTGTTTGGCAGAGCTCCACACTTGGGTTATAAGCAGCAAATGTGGGACAGAGCGATAACACGTCTAATGGAATACGGTCACCTGTGTACGCAGCCATACTTCAGCACACCTCAGGACATAACGTGCTAACCTCGAGTCTGGACTGCTTTCAAATTAGGAACCTGTCCAGACTGTCTGGAAACTGCGGCTATCACGTAGCTATGTGGCCAAGTCCCGGGCCACTCAATTAGCAACATGCGACAAAAACTACACTAAACATACAGGCCACTGTCCACAAAACGTATTAGTTAGCTTGCAAGCTAATAAATGTTGTAATGACTAACTCACGCTAACTATCCAGCTTTTTGAATGACAAATCTGGCAGTCATTCTTGTGTAATACTAGCCAGCTGGCTAAATGAAATGTCAAATACCCGTTAGCAAACAAGTTGCGTGCGTTTCACGAAAAGCTAGCGTAAGCTACGAAAACAAACCAGCTAGCCAACTCGAAGAAGGCCCACCTGCGAGAGAAACGAACAAGTTTTACCTGCAGCACTACTTCGACGTCGTATGAGTTGCCTTTGCTCTTCTGGTGGCCCCGAAACTGAGAGCCGCTGTACAGAAGGGAGGTGGCCACGCCGGGCTGCTGTGTGTTGATCGGCGGCGGCGGCACCAGAGAGGCCGAGGCTCCGCAGGCCGCAGGCGAGCAGGGGCAGCACTCGGTACGGACCGGCATGTTGGAAACGCTTTGGCGGGGTGAACCCCGAGCGCAGGTGAGCTCACGACACACGGACCGGATTCAATACGAGAAGAAAGACGGGCGCATTGGCGGCGGTTCGTGAGCTCTGAGTCTCCGCTCAGCTCCGTTCAGCCCCTCGGCACCTGAGCTGCGCTCTTCAACACCAGCCTGTCGTCAAAGTCATCAGTTTTTTCCGATTGGACGGCGCGCGGCGTTAGAAGAGAGGAGCATGATGGGATTTGTAGGCTATCGGAAACCGCAGCGATCTACAACGAACGTTTCCTATCGAAGATGAATGACTCGTTTTTTTTTAAATACTGCTATGTGTTTTCTTACAAACTATAGTCTTATAAATACTCGCTATATAAATTATTTGTATTTCAATTTTGAAAATTTGTATTAATTCTGTGCTCGTGCCTTACATGTTTTTGTATAAATATGTACCCATGTACATATTTATGGTTAAAAAAAAAATCTAAAGAAAAAAATTATGTATTATGATTGGTGCTTTGGTATTGTGTTAGAGCTAATATACACGCTTGCATGACTACACAGTAAATCAGAAATAAACATGAAAATATTTATTAAAATGTATAACCTAAATAACTAAGATTTGATGTTATGTTTTTTGATCACAAGACATTTTAATTTAACAGCTTTCTACAGGTTTCTACAGGTTTTCCATTTTCATGGCAGTTTGTTCATGTAATGCTAATTAATTTTCAGGCTGCTTCAACCACACCCCGATACCGTACATGTACACGCGCGCACACGTGCACATAAACCCTGAGAAATGTCCATTTATGTCCACTCCTCCTTCCCTTTGGGCTCCTGCACCACCCGTCTCTTCCTGTAGGTGGCGGAATTGTCCAACAAGAAAATAAAATTCAATCGTGTCTGAATCTTTAGCGCCACAAAGACTCAAAATGTTTATTAACAGAAAATGCACAAATACAATACTTGTCTACATATTTTTTGAAGATTGTTATTATTAAAATATGCCATTTACTTTTAACAAAGGCTGTGTAGTATGTCTGTAGATATATGTTTGAGAATAGAAAGCAAGTCCCTTTCTCTCCTTTTACTGGTGCTCTTCCAAAAGGATCTCCTCCAGCTGGTCCTTAACATAGTCAACGTAGTTATGGATTTCTGAGATGCGCTTGCGATTCCGCTTGACCTCTTCATCCTGTATCTGTTTACATAAAACATGCCACACAAAATTAAAATATATCAGAGCAATTCTGGAGAGCATTTATTTATTCGTCTCATATGCATTACAAAGGCCCAATCCCATTTGCAGCCATCTTGTGCAGCCATCTTGCTGGTTTTTCTTTTTTTCTCATAACATTCTGTTTGGAGCATGCCTCTGAGAAATCTCCATTTGGAGGGCCATGTAGCCCTAACACTTCACAATGCCCCTCTAATTCAACAAAAACCAGGACACCCTACCCCTAGGCGTGAACGTGCAAAATGAAGGGCTAAGTGGTAGGGGCAAGGAGTGAAATGGGATTGGGCCTAAGTGTGTTTCAGTAGAAGTCACACAACTACCAAATGTACAGTGATGCATCAATACATTATTATTACACTGTTTACCATTTACTAATACTCAGGTAATAATTACTGTATGTTACGGTATATTAAGGTATACCTACTTTACAGTTATGACGAACGTGTTTTTTTCTGCCTCTTACCGACTTTATCAGTGCACTCATCCAGCTGTTGATTCGCATCATGAGCTCGTCCTCCCTGTTATCAATCTTCAGCAGGTGTGTATCATGAGAAGCACTGACAGCATTGATCAATGTGTCCTTATCCACAAAGAGCTAGAGGGCAGCACAGAGGAGTCAGGCCTGATTTATTCTCTAAAGTGAAGCAACTTTTTATGAAATCGACATTCACCACTCACCATGCGCACATCATCAGGCAAATCCTCCTCCAGCTCATTCTTTGCCACCCTGTCTAACGTGGCCACTGCAATCTCGAGCAGTTTCTCATGGTGGTGGTTCTCTAGATCTCGGCACTGAGCAAATGTGGGACACAGTTAAGGATGCTAACATGCAACAAGAAACCAAACTGTCCACTGAAACGGACTTGTTTGATAAAAGGATATATTCCTTGGATGTATTCTGTGAATCCTCCAACCAAGTCTGAGATGTTCCTCTCAAAGTCTTTAATGATGTCCTATGAACAATTGCATAATTGAACATAATTGAGCTGTAATACAATCATCAAGAAAAAATACCAGAGCATTTGTTTTAAGGTGAACATTCAAGACTACTGACCACTGAAATGTATGAAAAACACCCATTCACAATTTCTATGCTGTGACATACCCCAAGAAAAAAAAGACCATGATTTGAATTATTCAAATAGAAAGATTGTAAAATGTAACAGATTTTTTTTTCAGGATTACAGGAACACAAAAAGTAAATATTATGAAGAAAATGTACAAACACAGTGAAAACCCATCACACAAGGTCAACATCAAGCAAAACAACAAACAAAAGCCGAATTAGAGAGGGAGAGATGAGTGAGCAACTATGGCCAACTATGCTTACAACTGCTGATTGGTCAATGCATAGCAGAACTATTATAATGCAGACTTGGACTGGTTTAGAACCATAACTAAATACAATGTCATTGGATAAGTTTAGTCAAGACAATGTCCCACAAGAACATATTTTTTAATCAATTATTTAATTAATCAGTTCAATCAATTGAGTAATCAACCTTTTGAGTGTTTGAGTATTTGTGACAGTCATACATGATTATATTTTTAACTTAAAAAATTAAGTAACCTGGTTGCCTTATAATATTGAGATAATTGAACCTCTGGCACTAAGTTAATCAGAGGAGAATCCTTAGAGCCTTTCAGGACTTTCAGAGGCCTAATGATTTCCGGGAACTGAAAAATACATGACAGTAATTTTAATGAATAGAATCATGCTTATATTTAAACTAAACAAGTATTACTGTATTACTTTTGTTTCATTAAGTTCTGGATGGAAACAAAAAGGGTTAAATTCTTCATATGCAGAGCAGAAAATGGGCCAATCGGGAATTGTTTTTCTCCAGATAAAGCTAAGCAAGCTCTCCTACTGGTTATGACTTCAAGCACTGAAGAGTCCCAACTATCCGATTAACTATCAGCATAATAATGAAATGACAGAGACATCAACTGATCACGATTCCGTGTGGAAATCCTGTACAATCCTGTAACTGCTAAAAATTGTGACTGTACTCTCAATACTGCTTTTTCAAAATGCAACTTGGGCTGAATACGATACTTAATTTCTGTATTATGAATACGTATTCCCGACAATTCTGTTACATTCCAGCCCTGCCTGTTGGTGCAACATTAGAGAACATGTGAGCTGTACACTAGACATATAGGGGTATGGAAAAAACTGTACTTATGCAGTAATCAGCTGTATTTAGAAATAAGGTGAGGTTTATTTTATAAGATAGAATGAGTAATGGAAATAATCAGTAAATTGCTAGTATTATTAGTAATTATACACTACTTTCACAGTGTATGGCATATTGCAATCACAATATGTTGCAATATAATCAGAATTTATTGCTTTGTCTGTCCTGTTCAACCCTCTAGAAGCTGAAAACCCCGATCAACATTATGCACCTATCACTCTTCCATATGGCCAGCAGAACTAATAGATCCACTTTACCTCTAACTGGTCCACCAGCTGCAGCTCCAGAGTCATAAGAGTGTCACACAGCTGGGAGATCTCATCACTGTACTTACTGGCTTGGGCCTCCAACAGTCTGGTGTCTGTTGCCTTCTGCATCTCTGCAATCACCTACAACAGAACAGAACAGAGTTTGTGGTTATCAGTGGGAGTCTGGTGCCATTAAAAGCAATTACAGTTACAATATCATCCAGTCTGACACGCCTAAGGCAACAAGGGATGGAAGTTAAACTGACCTGTCTCCTCGACCTCTCAAAGTCAGCTGCTATCTGAGCTGCTTTCTGCTGATTGTCAGCCACTGCTTCCCTGGAGCACGAGAAGAAGGATTCTACCTCATTCTGCCTTCGTGCATGTTGAGTTAAACCGGCTTCAAACATCTGCATACATAACGCCACAAGCTGGGTCTTATATGTTTAAATGCTGTCAAGGTAAATGCACTGTGATAAAGACTTTTATCTAATATTGTATTTAAATATCTTCTACATGGTGAAAGCTTCTGTTAAGAGTTCATAACAGTCTTGCCAGATGTAAAATTCATCAGGAAAATACACTATTCTGCAAAAGTCTTAGGCCATATGAGAAAATTTTTAAAACAGTTCGGGCAGTAAGTGTACTTTTGCTTGTAAAAAAGCTATATGACCATAAAATAAACACCAAATTATATTTACACAATAAAAGGAGCAGTCATAGAAATGTTATTGATGTGAGGTAGAAAAACACAAGTTTGGTTCCAGCTCTTCATGCATCCCTGCCATTGGTTAGATTTGCTGAATTTAAGTAAATATTGTAAGTAAGCTTGTAAGTATTGACAAGTCAAAGAAGAAATGGTTAAGCTAACACAATGTCAAGACACAAAATCACAATGTTAGTGTTTCTTTACAAAAATAAATGCATACAGTCCAGATAAAAGGTACAGTGCAAAAGCCTCAGGCACCTAAGCAAATTGTGTAAAACCATTTATCCCAACAGTAACCATTTGAACCATTTATCTCTGTTTTGCCAGCAAAAAACAATATGAAACATTCAAATTAATATAAATATGTATAAATACAGTAAAATGTAGTTAGTCAGCTGGTTAGAAGAACACAAGACTGCAAGTTCGATCCCTGGCGATGCCATAGCCAAGAGAGCATAACTGGCCTTGCGCTCTTTAGGTTGGTATAATGGCCCCCCTCTCCCCATCATTAAGCCTGTCATAATTATTGCATAATCGCCTAAGCACAGTTAGTTGAGATGACTGTAGTGATTTGAGAGGATCACAATTATTTAAGCTGACTGTAAGTTTTTTCCACAGTCATTAGAGTCGACATTAATATTATGCCCCAACAAGTAAAATGTGAAGTGGATGTGCTGGATTGAGACAAATAAATCTCAATAAAAGAAAGCAGCAAATGCATTGAGACACATCATGGGACTTAGTGCTCTAACACATAGTATATATGTGTTTAGAGGGTAGCATAAGTAATGTCTGTTTATTTGTGAGGTATGTAGCTAATTCTAGCATTTTATATTTTCACTCTGGCTTTGTTTAAGTCTACACAATGTTCTGTGTAACTGTAGATATGTGAGTAAACATAGCTAGGAAGCAAGATGGCTAAGTCTATTTAGCCCCTTTAGGCTTTACTTTAATGGTTGCACATGATCACCAAAAAAAAAATTAAAAAGTTAATCCCAATTATTTATCTGACAATTAATCGTCAGCTAAAATTTCATGATTGTGACAACTCAGCATGATGTTAGCTAACGTGGGCATCTGTTAGCTGACATAACAGAGCTGGCAGCTAGTGCTCTGTTCCAAGCATGTCAAGCTGTCCAATGAAATTGAGTTAATGGCAGTTTGAAAAGATGTGGTGGTGCTTCATGTGTCTAGGATGAAGCTGGTGTTAGCCTTCACGCTAACAGTTTGGTAGTATTGTGTGATGAGTGTGACCTAGCTATTGGGTGCAACTGGATGCAACTAAATTAGATAAAGCTGGAGAATAATAGATGCTGAATGCCACTGCAATGATTTGTTTAAATTCATTACGAGCCCACCTGATTTAATTTAATGAAGCATTGATTCAGACAAAATAGGTGATGGTTGATACCGGGTGGAAAATGATTAAGCAAACACATTAGCTTACATTAACATACATTTTTGTATATTTTATTTTATTTTTTTATTCTGAGGTTCACTTCGAAAGTTTATGTGGTTTCCAAACACATATTTATATATATCACAATTCATTTTTACATAAATATTTTCCAGCCTCTCTTTATCTCTCATAATTAAACAGGCAGTTTTTGTTACTGTGCTTTTAAGATTGATATTTGTAAATGAGCTCTGTTTTGATTGGCTGCCCTGTATGTGCTACATTCAAAAAGCAGGTCCAGGATTAAACACTGATTCCACAGCTTTACTTGAGTTAACTTGAAGACACTAGAGTTCACCCAACTCAAACTTCTTAGTTTAGTCAAAAGTTCTCTTCATTTTTTAGTTCTCAGTTTGGTAAATGATAAACAGTCTCCATTAGCTGGGACTCTTTTCACCACACAAGCCTCTAATTTCCAGCTTGTGGGATAAATGAGTTGAAAAAACAAGTATTTGAACATTTATGAATATATTGAGTAAAATGACTGGCATCCCTGATCTGGTCCACTGAGGGAGAAGAAGGAAAGGATATGAATCGAGTAGTGTAGTCACTCCAGGGAGGCAGGCCAGTTTAGGTGCGTCAGCATCATCTGCAAACATGCTGTCAAACAGATGTGGCCCATTCAAGAGCTCAACAAATGCATCCTGCCAGAGAAAACAGTGGACGTCGTTGTGATGTAGGTTACGATTCAGAAAACAACATAAATTACTGTACAAGTTTAGGTCATGTTGAGTTTATGAGTTCAGTTTTACATGAGATATTTAGATATTTAGAGCTACGTTGGCCTTCCTTTCACTCATGTTTTTTTATTGGTGTTCTATTAAATTTTTTTTTTTTGTATAATTCTATTTTGCTTAACCCACTTTCCTAAAATGTTATTTTCTCTGATTTTCTCCAATGTCTGAATTTTTGTTTCACCTTATTGAATAAACTGAATTTATTGAGCTGGACATAATATCTAAATAAAGTTTATTATTATTAGTATTACATTACTAGGTTGTAATCAACAGTATTTCAAATTCCGAATGAATAGCATGAAGAGCGGGAATGATTTTATAGATTATTACCTTATGCAGCTGAAGCTCTTGCTCAGTGATTTTTTGAGCCTCCATTTCTTTCTGCTCCTGCAGTTCATTGAGTCTCATCTCCTCAAGTGCATACTGGTAGTCCACGCCGGCCTTCTCTCGCTTCAGACGGAGCATATATGAAAACAGAAAACACTTCAGACAACATTCACTTACTCGACCTTATCACTATTATACTTCCAGTAGTACTACAGTCATTAGTTATACAGTACTGTGTGAAAGATAGAGACCACTTTCCATTCTATTCATTTCCAGTCAAAATGGCCGTTAATCTTTTTAATATTTTAATTAATTAAATATTTTGCTTGATAATATATTTCTTATACCAGTAATATAGTTCTTGGGCCTTTGTGTCTCTGTATGCTTATGACATGTTTCTTGAGATGGATGCTGTGCCATGAGATAAGAACTTGTTTATGTCCATCTCAAATCTTAACAGACATAGCAGCAGATTATCATGCAGGAGTAGGAACTGTGTATTTCTATCATCATATAACTGGGTGAAAGGTGACCATTCAGGAACATTCAAGGTCTTGGGCCTGACTGAGAGGGACGCTGATGTCAGATGTGGTTCTTCATTAACTGAATCTCTCCAGTGATACAGTGTTCAGTTTTTTTTCTGAATGAATCCAAGTCTGCATTACAGTAGTTTTAATTTGTAATGCTGAATCAGCAATCGTATATGTAAATTGTCTAATTTACATATAGTATAAAGGTATAACGGCACCACTTTAAAATAAGACTACCCTTATAAACTGCTTATGTATAGTTTAAAATTAGTTTGTTAATGGTTATTAGTTGGATCATTAACATTTCATTAATAAGCAGTTATAACACATTAATAAAAATGTTAGCTGTGATATCTGATGAATATGAATATGTGGTGAAGCTGACAAGTTTGATGAACAAGATGAAGTAAGATCAGTGAACATCAAAATCTGAGGTTTAAATGTATAAATGAATGAGGGTTCAGCATTAGGCAAACAACAGGCCACTGTTGCCCCCTTTATTTATGTGTTGTAACTGCTTATTAATGATTGTCTTTATGACCTAATTAATAACCATTAATAAACTAATTTTAAACCATTCATGAACCTTTATAAGGGTAGGCTATTTTAAAGTGGTATGGGTTCAACTGCTTTCAACCCCACCACTATCTCTCTCTCTCTCTCACTCTCTCTCTCTCTCTCCTCTTAGAGTTTTAGCCTTTAGCCTGCTGATTTTTTTTCTCTAAGCTTTTGCCTTAGTTAAGCCCTTGCATGTGATGTTATATTTGTTTGTGTGAAAGTATTTACCTTGAGATTATTTTTCTCTATATTTTTTTCTTTTAATCATGTTTCCTTATGTGTTCCTATAATCAATAATTTAATTATTTAATAATTTATAAATAATTTAATCATCTATTCTTCTTTTAAAATTCAATGTGTGGTCTTCTCTTTTTAGTTTTTGGTGTATATTGTGTCACAGAAATTATGAATGAGTGTTTTTCATACATTTTTAATGTTTCTGCCATGGTTATTTACCCAATAAGCTTAACAAATGTTTTAAAAATATAGAGAAAATGACGATACTAACAACTGTGCAAGACCTGTGCAGATCACCAAAACTGTCACCATCAGATAAACAGCACTTAAAGCTTTCATCTTTTGCTCCAGATCTGAAAAAAATCCACAGGTGTTTTTGTCTATCCTTAAACTGTTAAGGATACAACTCAGTGCTATGAGTCTGAAAGGATGTGCAGCTGTCAAGAAGCCCTTACTGAAAAAAAGGAAACAGACAATAAAAGAAGAAAATTTGCAAATCAATAAAAGAAGCTGCTGGTGTTCTCAGAACAGTGGACTGACCACCCCAGAGTCCAGACCTCAACATCAACGAATGTGTTTGGGTTTATTTGGAACATGAGAAGCAAAAATGCAACCAATTTCTGAGACTGAACTTTGGAGGTTTGAAGTCTCCCAAAATGGGTGGATGCACTAAATACTGAAAAGCTCTATATTATTTTTAGTTTTTGAGGCCTTTGTTCTTCAATCCTCTGTTAAATATGTGTTTTCTGCTTTTTTCCTGATGCTAAAAAATGAATAACTGCTATTTAATGTCTTTTTTGACTGAAAGTTAAAAAATGAAGGGTGGCCTCTTTTTGCACAGCACTGTATTTTATAACATCATTACACTGATCCTCTGTTCAATAGTTTCCATACTTCAACAGAAGTATGTGCTCTGTTTGATAAAATCACAGCCAGGGAAATACAGGACAAAATTGTCCATATATTTGCCAGATTTTGGTTCTCTTAGACATTTTGTGTATTTTAGCTGATGATGCTGCTATCATGTATGCAGTGTAAAGAAGCATAACATCAAATGTACATGTCACTGATGGCCATCAATTTCTCACTCACAGTTTGCTCATCCAGTAGCCGATAGTCAAGGTACACCAAATCTGAGAGGTATGCAGCCACAAAGATCTTGTAGTTTTCTTCTTGGCAGATGGGATTTCCAGCCAGATTGAGTGTGTACAATTCCTTAAATTTTCTCAGGTATATTACCTAAAAGTGAAGTTAGATATGTGGGTAAATATTTGCACAAGCAGAATATGATCTTATAAGTGTTTTTAACATCTAAATTTGTCTAAAATATGCAGCTATGATAATCTCAAACATAGGTAAGAATGGAAAGATGATAGACCAAATGATAGACCAAAGAAAGAGAGCGTAGTGTTTCACTTTTTCAGTCTGAATTGCTATCACAATATTGACCTTCACAGTACTGACACTGCAGAAGTCTGTTTTACACAAGTGAGCCTTTAACCATGTTACAGTAAGAATTTATAAGGTATTGTGAGTTACAAGGCATATCTCAGTCATAATGTATAGCAGTATGATCACAATATGCTATTTTGCCCAAATCTAATAGAAGCATTTGAACTTACATTATCAAGCTGGGAGATTAAATTGTTACCAATCGAGACAATCTGCAGGTTTTCCAGTGTGTCCATGTTCTCTATGACAGAAATACGATTGTTGAACAGACTCAGGTTCTGGAGTTTCACCAGTGAGTCCAGTCCCTCAATCACCTCAATGTTATTGAAGGACAAATCTAAACAATAACATATCACTGGTTCAGTGACAAGGACTTCAAATAAAGAATATTCAACATGAAAGTCCTGAGAACCAAGACAACTCACCCAGCCACACCAGGTTGGTGAGCTTCTCTAATCCCTGAATCTTCTCGATGATGTTATTATTTAGCTGAAGCTTGGTCAGAGAAGTGAACTCCCATAAATGGCCAATCTTTAAGATGTCTGCAGACACAAAAGTTTCCACAACATGAATTTCAGGTCACTTTTTAATCTTATATTTTTTCCACAACATGATTTTCATTTCATGCTTTATTTGTAATAGAGCAAGCCTAAACTGAAAATGTGAACTAGTTAAATTCTTACTTCTCAATTCCAGGCACAGTTGAATCACTTCATTATACTGGATGCCCTCTTTTTTAGCTAAACGGCCAGCCTGGCCTTGAGGTCCCTGTTCCTCAACTGCTTTTTGTAGCATCTTCTCATCGATTACGCTGGGCGCCGCTGTATCAAACAGCCTGTTCATTTTGTCAGTATGCTATGAAATGAAACATAATAACAGAATCATAAGGAGAATAAACTTTTATTATCATTATCACATTTCCTCATGGTTTTGTCAGGGGGTGTAAGAATATGCTCAGTCCACTATTTGATTCAATTCACAATCCTGGGTTCACTATTCAGTGCTCTTATGATATTTTGAACAACATTCAAATGAAGAAAAATGATGCCTATAATCATGTTGTTGGATAATTTACAAACCCAATTCTAAAAAAATGGCACAGCAAGTAAAAACAGACAGCAATGAAATTCACTTTGGCCTTTATTTAAATGTAAACACTATAAAGGCAAGATATTTAATGTTTTACCTTTCCAACTTCATTTTTTTTTGTATATACAAACTCGTTCTAAAACTGGCATGCAACATGTTCCAGAAAAGTTGCGACACTGGCAATTTAAGACTAGAAATGTCGTGAAATGATTCAAAAAACATCTTAAACAGGTGATGCATTCATGCTTGGGTAAAAAAGGAGCATTGAGGAAAGGCCTAATCTTTTACAAGAGAAGATGTGTCAAGGCTAACCACTTTGCCCAAAATTGCGGCAACAGTTTAAGAATAACGTTCCTCAATGAGCATTTTCAAGGATTTTAGTTATTTCACCCTCTGTGGTGCAGAATACCATCAAAAGATTCAGAATGCAAAGTTCAAAAGTCAGCGTCTGTCATGGTATGGGGGTGTGTTAGTATCAATAGCATGGAGAAACTTGCACATCTGTGAAGGCACCATTAATGCTGAAGGTTACATACGCATTTTAGAGCAACATATGCTGCCATTTAGACGACATATTTTTAGGGACCTCCTAGCTTGTTTCAGCAAGACAACACCAAGCTACATTCAGCACGGATTAGAACAGCATTGCTTTCTAAAGAGGGCAGGTGCTAGACTGGCTTGCCTACAGTCAAGACCTGTCTCCCTTTTAAAACATGTACCGCATTTAGAGACACAATATATGACAATGAAGACCATGGACTGTTGAGCAGCTTAAATGTGCAGCACTCTTAAAAAAGAAGGACGGTGGTTCAAGGGTTCTTTAGTAAAGGGAATAGTTCTATTTAGAACCATGAGTTAAACGGTTCTTTGCATGGTGAAATGTTTTTTCAGACTGATGGGGAATGTATATGGCCCTCTAAAAGGGTTCTATATAACACCAATAAGAGTTCAAAAGTTTTAAGCTTGAAATTGTAACAATAGCAGAACCCTTTTTGGTGGTGCATAGAGCCATTTTCAAAAAAGGTTCTACAACCCTGAAGGGAAGCTGTGCAAAATGTAAATAAAAACAGAATAGAATGATGTGCAAATCATTTAAACCCTCTATTTAATTGAAAATAGTACAAAGACAATGTATGAAACTGAGGAACTTTTTTGTTTTTGGAAAATATTTGCCCATTTTGAATTTGATGCTGGCAATATGTTTAAAAAAAGTTGGGCCAGGGGCAACAAAACACTAATGAAGTTGTGTAATGCTAAAACACAACTGGTGGAACATCTCATGGCTTATTAAATTGGCAACAGATCAGTAACATGATGGGGAAGGGTTCACCACTCTGTGAAAGGCTGCCAGGCAAATAGTGCAACTATTCAAGAATAACGTCTCTCAACATGAAATAGCAACGAATTTGGGGATTTCATCATCTATGGTACATAATAAGATTTAGAGAATCCAAGAGAATCCAGAGAAATCTCTGTGTGCAAGGGACAAGGCCAAAAACCAATACTAGCTGGCAGTGATCTTCAGGCCCTCAGATGGCACTGCATGATTCTGTAGTGGAAATCACTGCATTGGCTCAGGAACACTTTTGAAAACCACTGTCTGTGAACACAGTTTATTGCTTCAACCAAAAATGCAAGTTAAAACTCGTGCAAAGAAGAAACTATATATAAACAGGATCCAGAAACACCACCGCCTTCTCTGGGCCTGAGCTAAAAGTGTCCTGTGGCCCGATGAATGTTTTTGGAAATCATGGGTGCTGCATTCTCCAGGCTAAAGAGGAAAGGTATGGGGTGCATTACTGCACATAGCATGGGTAACTTGCACATTTGTGAAGGCACCATTAATGTTGAATGGTATATACGGGTTTTGGCAACATATGCTGCCATCTAGACAACGTCTTTTTCAAGTAAGGTCTTGCTTAATACAGTAAGATAATGCCCAACCACGTTCTGCATGTATTACAACAGCATAGCTCCATAATAAAAGGGTCTGGGTGCTAAACTGGCCTGTCTGCAGTCCACACCTGTCACCCATTGAAAACGTTTGGGGCATTATGGAAATGAAAAATATGACAAAGCAGAACCAGGACTGTTGTGCAGTTAAAATCCTACATCAAAAAGAACGGAAAAACGTTTCACTTTCAAAACTACAGAAATTGGTCTCCTCATTTCCTAAACACTTACAAAGTGTTGTTAAAAGAAGAGGTGATGAACCACAGTGATAAACATGTCCCTGTTCCAACTTTTTTGGGACTGTTACTGACATCAAATTCAAAATAGGCATATATTTTTCAAAAAACAGTAAAATTTCTGTTTCAACATTTATTATGTTGTATTTGTACCATTTTCAATTAAATTTAGGGTAGAAATGATTTGCATTGTGTTTTTATTTACATTTTGCACAGCGTCCCAACTTTTTTGGAAATGGGGTTCTATATTTAAGCAATAGAAGAGGGAGACACGAGAGGGAGTTATGTTTTGGTGAAATAACAGCACGGTTAGAACGCTTCTCAACCAATCAGCTTGCGTGGCCAGAACTAACTGTTGTATAAAGAACCATATCCAACACATTCTCTATCAAGCTGTAGATTGCATGCAAAGAATTAATTAAGAATGAAGTTGTTCTATATAGAACTAATGGTTCCAAATAGAACTCTTGCCTTTACTAAGAAACTCTTGAAGGACCATCTCTAGAAGACTTCAAGATGTCATCCAAAATAAGGGACATGCAACAGAATACTATCCTGAAATGCTACATACTAACCTAGCTACATAAAGCAAATACACCCTAATGCTTACTTGAGTAGGTTTTCAATTAGTTACTGGGATCATTCTGAGTTTCACTTAGTAAACTTTTCTGATGGATACGAAAGGAATTTTAAAAGTGATTTCATTTTTAGATGTGAATATTTAGATGCTCGGATGTTAATTTTTAGATTATAATAATTTTGTACATTGAGGTCACCGCCGCTTCACTATACTGCAATAATAAAAGCGCAGCACTGAATGTAGGTTAGGCAGCTTGACTGGCTTACCTAAAACTAGCGGTTAGATTAGCGCCAACCACACACTCAGAGGAAGTCAGCAATTTAACAAATTGAAACATCTGTGGTAAGAAACTATCACACGAAAGTAAAGTGGATGTTAGTGAAGTAAATTACCTGTTCGGCAGTGTTTTTGTATTATTCAGGCCCTCCCGCGTCTGCTGTATTGAAGCTGCTGTTGCCTAGCAACTTGGACACGCTTCTAGGCTGCGTTCAATCGTCACAGCTGTTTTGTCAGTGGCTAAGCGAGCAGCAGAAGAGGTTATGGCCTGAAAAGATTGCCTTAGGCCAAAATTTGAACCGCAAAATCCACACAATGCCATCGAGTAATCAATCATATCTGTCAAGTTTCTGTTTGTTCAGCTTTGACGGGTGAGCTACTACTCAGTTACTGTTAGAAAGTACGCCAACCCGTATACTTACCGTTAGGCGTCGTAGTTTAATAATGCTCAGTGAACCCTCAAGTGCCAAGAGTTCTCACTGAACAGGGAAAATCAGCTGCGGTGCACCACCGAGCTGAATTCATTTCAGGAAACTCTAAAGCTTCGCTCAAAGGTGTCACATGAACATTTTAAACGTTTAGTCTGTGCGTAGTTGTTGTTTTGAATTTTTAAAAATGATTTAATGTACTTTATTATCGACGTTTCTATTATTTTATCCCTACTTGATTTGTCATTTCTTATGACAAATTTATTTGTTATTTCATTTTTATAATTCTATTGTCTATATTGATTTGATTGATTTCTTATTGTTACATTGTATTATTTTTATTAATTAATTAATTTATTTTTGCTTTGATACATTTTCAAAGCATTTTAAATGTGTTTACATTTTTGTTCTAATCCTGTTTCTTCTATCTCTGACTTCTGTAACGTAATGCAATGTGCTCCGAATTTAATTAAAGGTTGATTGAAAAAACATTAGAGCCATCAATATTGCTCATAAAAGTAGCTGTATTCATTTCTCATTTATCATCATTTAGAACATCAAAGTTGTTGGATCATGTGTAATAATTTGCCCATTCAACTTAGCACTGTGAGACACAGGAGCCTAACCAATTGCGTTTCTTTTTCTGATTGACAAACATTTTCACCAATCAGCGAAAGGTTTTATCCGACTCTTCCAATCAAATGACGCAAAGGGCGGACCTTAATTCTGTGCTCACTGTCAGCTTCTCGCTGCGGATTGTTTGTTGTCATCAAGATGGAGTTCTTGTTGGGGAATCCGTTCAGTACTCCCGTTGGCCAGTGCATTGGTGAGTTACAGGGTTTATGCCAGCCCAAAATGTATGACGATATGTAGTGTCAAAAGAGGTTATGCCACTTGTATCCTTAGCGAATGCATTTTCATTCTACAGTAAATTACCATACTGCCGGATAGTCCAGCATCCGGTAGCAGTTATCGTGAAGCTAGGTTAGCTTAGCTAGCAGTGTTAGCGAAATAGACAGTTTCTTTATAACGTTAGACACTCATTAGCTGGCTGTGCTTTCTTCTCAACGTTAGCACGACACCTATGACAAATTTAAGCTGGCAGCTTTCTTAGGTACATGATAGGAGATAACGTTTTGAGCAAGCTGAGGAAGTCACAGAGCTGTCTGGCTAACTTGAAGTAGTTTTGACCGTCCGTTTTACTCTGCTGCCCTGACTAACCTGACTAAGCCTAATTTGACTGTGTAGAGGTTCTCTGTTGTTGGTATTACGTTGCGGGAAAGCAGTAGCGTCTCCAGACGTTTCATTTAGAAGGTGCTAAGTAGTCTGTAGTCAATGGACGTTATTCTGGGCAGTATTTCACAAGTTAGCTGCATCACTTTAAGACAGACATAGACAGTGTTCTCATTTTGGCTTAAGTCATTCAACTCACTGGCAAATGGCACACTGTCAAATACCCCCTGTTTTAACAATGGCTAACAGTGAAATCAATAATTTTGCCATGAAGGACTGAATTTCGCTGATATACTGAGATAGAAGAGCACATAGACAGATCTACGCCTAGGCCTTGTAAACCCCAAAAGAGCGTTCTTTATGGCTCTCCAAAGCAAGTCATGCTGCCATTTAAAGCGGCACATTCCCAGTGTAGTCTGTGTGACGATCTGTTAAAACAGTCTTTCTTGCTTAATGTGTGACTGTGTTTTTCAGTAATTTAAGGATTCATCTGGGTGTGTTGCAGTAGTTAAGTGGCATGAATCACCCAAATTTCCTAGTTTTCGTAATCAAGTCTCTTTTCCTCTTCCAATTGTAGAGATCATGTCTCCCACAGCTCGGAAGTGGGGAGCATTTCCAAAGTAATTGTTGTTAAACGTTTTTTTGAATATTGAGAGGCAGATACCAGCTGCTCTGTTTAGCTGTGTAAATATATGATGGCCTTAACTCTGCTTGGTTCAATGTACATCACATTTGCATTTTTCCTATGAAACACACAAAACAGGGTGGCATGTACTAGAAATATAAAACGATTAACATGCAGATTAAACTTCTAGATTTTCACAGAAGGTGTGTTTTATTTATCTAAAGAAGTATCTGACTAATCCAGGGTAGCAACATATCATGGGCATAACCATGCCTTCATTCATGTGCTGTTGTTTTATTAGAACAGGTTCTGTAGGGCAGGCATTAAAAGTCTTATTACAGTCATACAGACTTGAGCTGGGACTATATGAAATTTTTAAAAAATTCAATAAATCAGAAGCAAATTATGTAGTTTGCGGTCATGTATGCAGTATATCTAGGACAGTTTCCATTTGTGACATTGGGGCGAAAAACCTTCAGCCTTCAGTGTGTTAAGTCTGTAAAAATCTACTCCTGATGACTAAGTATGAAACTTTAATGAAGTATGAAAAAAGACATTGTTTCTTATGCCAGCACTCCATTATAACACTTACTCATGTAAGCAACTCACTGCTGTGTGCGTAAATGCAGAAAAAACCAGGACCATCGTTTTGGACGACAGACTGGAGAGCAGAAAGCTCACACGTACAAAATGGAAAGGAAAAACTGATAAATTCTACATATTGATATGTAGGATTGCACTGAATCCGATACTGATATTTATATTGGCAGTCAGTATTGGTGTTGGAGGATACTTCTGACCAATACTACAAAGCAATTTCTAGTGCATGCTTTTGGACGAAACTTAACAACGGCAGTGTGAGTTGAGAAGCATCAGTAAAGCTGCTCATAGAAAAAACTAATGCCTGTATTTTGTGGAGAGGCAGTAGTAGTGGGTGATATACCGGTTGGAATTGTTCCTAAACTTTTTTTTTTTTCACTGAAATGTCACAAAACACCATATAATGCAACATACAGACAGTGCAAAACATGCTAACGGGAGATCCTTACCTGAGTAGCTAAGTCAGGCTTCTTTCACTAATCCCTCATCTGCCACTGTGTAGTCAGTTACAGTCTGACTCTGTGCTAGTCTAGGTTGTTATTAAGGGAGCGAACTTTAGAGAGACGTAATTAAGAAACTACTGGTCTCTTAATGAAAGCCTTTAGGCCTGGTTTAGCCTTTGGCATAGCAGCCCTTTGTATCCACTAGCTCTTCCTCTGTCAGTCAGCTGCATCTTGCAGTGGTGTGGTCTTGTGGCCTTTTGCTTCAGCCAAGCCAAGAAATCTGTGGCACAACTGCTGCTGCCGATGTTGTAAACATTGGTAATATTTACCAAACTCTGAGTCTGATGCTCGGATATGTGGCACAAGTGAACAAGACACATATATGAAACAAATGACTTGTTTGAAATGTTAATGTGAAACAACATTTAGCACCGTTTTTGCTGAGCAAGAAAAGAAACCGCGTGTTTACATGTACAGACCACAGGCTTATCTATAAATAGTTTAGTTCTGTTTGTAACTATTCTGCACAATAAAAATATTTTGCATTTCCTTCAGTTGTTAAAAATGGTTCTTACTACTAATTCTATGATTGTGTAACAGCTTTTTATACAATCTCTATTATGAAATGGTTAAGAGCAGTTTTTTTGTGGTGCCATCAGACAGAGAAGCACTGAAAATATGTGGTGGAAGAAAGTAAAAAGAGTTGTTGTTGGGCCATCCTGTACATTTCTTGTTTTATTAATAATTATTATTAAGTTAGATGAACCTCCCCAAAGAAACATGGTTACAATAGCTATAGTAATACAATAGTAAATAAAAAAGTGGAACTATATAAATATTAGGACTGAGAAGCTAGTTAGGTTAGATAGAGTTAGTATTGGTATTGTTACTCAGTATCAGCCAATACTAAAGCGTCAGGTTTGATGTTTTGCCAGTGATGCTGCTGCTTCAGCTGGTTTCAGGGCTTTGGTTGCTACGCTGCAGTGTGTAAAGTGATGCTTTGCTGGCAGGCCTGGTATCAGTTGTTGCCAAGGGAATAGCTGAGAACTGAGCAGCATTTCAGCAAATGATTGATCCCCTTATTATAATATGACTGCAATAAAAGCAATATCAAACTTGCTTAAAGTGAAATACAACTTTTTGAAAGCAGAATGAGGTGGATAAATGCTTGCTTGTTAAAGCCATATTTCTGTTTAGTCCCAGTCTACTTTAAGTGGAAGGACCTCTTGAGCTTCTAGACCATCTTTTCTTAACTCGTGGGTTGAGACTATTTTCATGTTGGTTCTAATTTAAAATAAATTAAATGGTTTTGTTTTTTTTTTCAGTATGAACTTTGAAAACAGCGAACCTACACTATTTCACATTTTAACAGTCGCTAAGGGAATAACTGAGAACAGAGCAGCAATTCAGCATATGATCCCCTCATTGTAAGTCAGCTAATTGGACTTTGTCATTAGTCAAGCGGTTGAACGGAAGCTCTACATGGCCGGTGAGTTTTTGTATTAGCTTTTGCTTAAGCAGGTTCAAGCTTTCAGGTTTACACAAGGCTAAGGCAAGCCCAGTTAGCTAAGTCACACGCAACAAGGAAAATAAAAACATATAATAAATAAGGGCCAGTAGGAGCTAAAGCTAGCAGCCTTTTTTCCATGTTGATGGAACAAGTTGCATGGCATGGTACTTCTGCAGACGGTTCCTTTCCGTTCCTATCCCTCAAAATTGATGCCCTGTTTCCTTCGTAGCACAGTGTTGCATTGTAATCTTAATTCTTTGCTTTACTTTATGTTATGATGCAGTTTTCCAGGGCTGTGTGGGTGTCTTGGGTTCCTCCTGTTTCTCTCCACTGTAATTAAGAATAACATGCTCACCTGCTATTATTTTGTGGAGTGTAGCAGTGAGATTATGGTGCTTGTCCTGAGGGGATTAGGTGTTGATGAAGCTGGATAAAGAGCCCCTCGACTGTCTTGTAGCCCCATCATTTCTGGTAGAAATAATGCTGGGCCAGGCCTGTTCAGCCATTGGTGTCTCCCAAAGGAGGGTTGGGCGATATGGCAGAAAAAATTCTACAATACTTAATTTTAAGACATTTTCACAATACACATGATATTGATATTTATTTAATATATAATTTAATTTAATATAAAATTTTGATTTAATAAGTGGGAACGGACTAAATAGAACCTGTAGTGCCACATATAAAGAATACTTTATTAATAATAATAATAATAATAATAATAATACAGTTAGTGTTTTTTTTATTCAGTGATCTACTGCACTGCTCTAAATCTGATTAAACAGGCCTAATTATTCTGATTTTGTAATGAAACATGTAGTTAGTCAGTGTTCTTTAAATAATGACGATATCCACAAGATGCCCAGATACGTGTGTTGTGATATATAATGAGTGGTTATGGCAATAAGAGTTGTTTGGCAAGACTCCCAGTGTTACATCCACTGTTGAAAATGGATCTAAATAAGTGTGGCTGCTCACATAAAGATAATAATGTGAACTTAAAAAGGGAAAAAAGTAAAATTGTAGGATATTAATACAAGTACTCATTCTGCAGTGTTTTCCTTTTAAATTAGACTTTTGTTTGTAATGTCAGTTTAAAATATCTATTGGACAAAAACTTTATTTTTGACCAAATTGTTGTTAGACTTATTCAATATGGATTTCATTTTTAAAGCATAATGAAGGAAGTGAATGCTCATCTATTTAAGCCATGACAATTTGTGTTTCTACAGGTAGTCTACTTTAGGTGGAAGGAAGTGTAAGAGCTTCTACACAAGCTTTTTTTAACCTGTGGGTTGAGACTATTTTCATTTGCAGCTCTTGACAGGACTCTAATTTTTGAAGGACTTAAGTAAATTACTATGTTGTGTGTTTTTCTTTTTCTTTTTTTTTTTCTTCAGAAACTGAACTGACACTGTATATGCTTTTGGTAGTAGAAACACTGTTTTGTTGTGCTGTTTCAGAATATGTAGCATTTAATAAGAAGTACTGTTCTGTAGGGGTGGGCAATATGATGATATCTATTAATACTGTTATAAATGCAGTCACAGTAGAGTTGTGCAATATGGCAGAAACATCAGATCACAATACTTCAAAACATTGTTATGATGTTTTTTTAATGCAGGACTTTGGGCACAATGATTTTTTTATTCAACATTTCACATCCTGTACTGCTGTAAATCTAATTATACAGACGTAATTATGGTCTCTTTGTTAATGTAACATGCAATTACACAGTGTTCTTCAAGCACTGATGACCTTCAAAAGATGCTTAGAAAAGCATATTGTTCATCATGATAACAAAACCTACCATGATAACGATAAATATTGTCATATTGCCCACCTCGACATCGCACTGTGTTTTTCTGAGAATATTGTGGATGTCTTCAGTACTCAAAGAACATTGAATAACTACATGTTTCAGAGCATAATTTGTCCTGTTTAATTGGATTTAGATCAGTACAGCATATAAAAGGCTGAATGAAAATCATTTTATTCACAGTTGTTGATGGTATTATTGGTGCCTTTTTTCCTTCTTATGAAACCCCAGAAAAACATAATATTGTGATGCATATCAAGTCATGTGAAAAAGCCTTTGTGATTTTATGTTTGTCAAGTTGCCCAACCCTTCTGTTCTGTATTAATTTTAAAATTACTTCTATCTTAGGTTTGAACGTTTTGTAGCTCAATTTGTTTTGTCTCTGCCCAATGAGTTTGTTTTTTCCTTATTATTATTGACTCATTATTAACTCAGCAGCATTATGATTAGATATCTGAATGTGGGGCCTTACTCCTAATCTGAGAAAATGTAAGTAATTCCGAAAAATAGGATTGTTTCAAAGGACCAGCATTTTAAATGAAACATTTGACACCTTAATGTTCACTTAATTATGTTAGAGATTAATTTATCAGCACCCAGGGCGCAGCCTTCAGCAAAAATCCCATATCGTCCTACCTGGGGCTTTTAGCCTGCAGCTCAGCATTCTCTTCCTACACGTGACAGCAAAAGTAAAAGAAGCTGCTTTTAATGTAAGTGGTGCTTTACTGTATCACAATTCATAAATAGTTAAGAATTTTAAAATGTAAAATTTAATAGGCTACTTAAATGGTGTAACACTTAACATGAACAATGATTAGGGCCAGTGTTTATGAATTTAATTCGTTTGAAATGGTTCGAGGCAATATGTGATGGTTTTGGCATGCAGTTTGCACAGTGCTAAGTACTGGGATGTAAGTGTAGCTCCAGTGCAAAACTAAAGAAACAAACTTTAGACATCAAGCATGTTGGCTGTATCTTTTTTTTGTTTTTTGCGTGTTTCACTGTTACATCTTCAGTGGTTTATGACTGTAGAAGTGAGTCTGTCTCTACAGCATTTGGCAGTGGATGGTACAGCCTGTCGCTCAGCACCACATGACCTGCTCTGCTTTTCCAGCTTGTGGCGCTGGGCCGGCTGGCCTAAGCACTCCATGTTTTCCGCTCCAAGCACTCGGCAAGCACATGCCCACATCCCCATGGGACCGTTTGGATGGGGTTAAACGGATCTTCCATTTGCTGTTATCTTTTTTATCACTTTTTTCTGTCTCTTTCTGTCTGTCTCATTTGGTTATTTTTCCTATCAAGCTCTAGGCCTCTGTGTCCACCTATTGTATGTTAGGATTTCGTGGTCAGAATATCCCAGCAGAACTAGCTGGTTAATTCACTTTCATAGTCTGCCACTGCCAAGTGACTGAATAATTAGAAGTGGCACATCACCACTTTTTCCTTTCCGATACCAATATTGAAATCTTGAGTATCGGCTGATACCAATTCAAAGCTTTTTCTTTAAAAGCTATTAAATTTTAAAATGAGCTGTTTTAAATTGAAGCACTTTACTTTGAGTGAGCATCTAAAAGGCTCAATCATGCTCAGCCACTCAATCACTCTGTAACCTCACAGGAAGAAGTATACAGATAGCCACAGCACTCAGTAGAAGTATGTGTGTGGTTTCGGTCTGTTGCTGGATTGGATTGAATTCATTCTTTTTTCTTTTTTTTTTTTACTTTCCGATATCCGGTCCTAAGTTTTCTGCTGATTTCAGCCCAATACCAATGCCCACCAGTACCGATATTCCTCTCTAAGACATTCTTATTCTTATTCTAACAACTGTTGCAGTCCTTCAAATATGACAGTAGTATGTGCAGTATAACGTAAAAATATTGGCCTGTTTTATATTTCTGTTTCTCTGCTGCTTGTTGTTGTGCATATACATTTATTATTTGTTGATTCATCTTAATTTCTTAATTGGCAGAAGCTGCACCTTTTAATTTTAACAAAAAAAACTTAAAAGGAGTAGCATTACTGAGTCAGGAAAAAACAAGCTAAAATCTAATGTGCATGCTTTGCTGTACACCCCTGCAAAACCCATATAACCTGAATTAATCATTTAAAAGTCAGAGTTTTTTGGATCATGTAGTTTGTCTTTATGTATTAGAGTTTTGAAAATAGCTTTATTGTATTTAATGAACTGTATAAAGAAATTCTTCAAAAAAATAACCTTTCAGGCATCTGTTAAGTAGCTTAATAATTGCTAAACTTTATGAGTAGAATTCCATTGGTTTTGAAAATAACTGCATTGAAAAATTATATTGTTTAATAGCTAAATTTACTAAAAAGCTTAAATATAAGTTTAGGTTAAGTTTAAGTTTAATTTCAATTAAGGAATTTTAAATAGGGTTTTAAACTTTGTTTAGTCAGTTAAAGCTATAGTAATACTTTTATTGTATTTTGGTAATTAGTCAAATTTAACTATGCTTGTTTAAAAACTCAGCCTTAAGTAGAATTTTACGTAGGCTTTCGAATTTTATTTTTTTGTTAGGCCTTAAGCATTATTTAAGCTTGTTAACGAGTTACAGTAGAATTATGTAAATGTATTCTGTTAAATACTAACATAACTATGCTTGAACGTAAGTAGAATCAGTATAAGGTTTAGAAAGTAACTTTATTGTATTCTGTACCTCCTGCTGCCTGGAACAAATCTTAACATCAGAGATTTTGTCATGTTGGATTTTTTTCAAAAGTCAGCTCATGGGTACCATGAAAGTGGACAACTGACACAACGGACAGAATGAACGGGTGTGATGGGTGAGAGCTCAAGGCTTCCGCTGGTGGCGGTGAGCAAGCAGGCCAGAACAGCAGGCATGCGCAGCCCTCTCCCCCAGGCCCGCTCAGATTTGACAGTTTGATTAAAGCGAAAGGCCAGCACATGAATAAAGCATGGACGCCGTCCTGCAGCTCACCAGGCTGGAGGAAGGGTCTTCAGCCAGCCGTGAAAGCCGAGTCTGCGCTCCAGCCCCTCTTCAAGCATGGCATAGACAGCTCACTAGCACTGCCAAGCTGAACAGAGGCCCAGAGCTGCTGATTGATGGCAGCTCCTGTCTGAGGGAGAGACAGAAGTGCAGAGTCACAGCCCACAGTGGGCATCTCTGACGCAGCTTCAATCTGACAAAGTTGATCAGAATCTGTTTGATAGTTGGGTGAAAGAGCTGCATGATATGGACAAAATGCTAGTATTGTGTTTGTATTGCTATGGACCATTCTGTCCAATTAGTTCACACTGCAACCTCACAATAAAAAATAAACTATTTAAAAACACTTAAGGATTCAGTCCTTAGATATTTACAAGGAATAATGGTGAAACCCAAGCCATAATTTATAGAGTACTTTTTGTTGGGATGTGGCTGTCCCAAACCCTAACCTTTTTTAAACTTTATTTATTTATTTTTTTTTTTTAAAAAAAGTGAAGCTGAAATTTTAAATTTATCATGGAAAACGTGATTAAAAAAATGCTCTCCCATGTTTTCATGTCACTGTTGAAACAAAGATTTTTAATCCACAGGTAGAGGCTTATTTTAGCCTCACCCCTGCATTTTAGAGCAGGAAGTGACACTGCATCCCTGTCCCTCATGGCCACATGGTGAGCAGTTAGATCCCATTGTTCTGAAGTAAATCAGTGTGTACCATTAAGAATTGTTACTACCGAAACAAATAGAAGTTTTTGGTAGTGACAAAATTGAATGTTCAATCATTAATTTTAATACAAACACACACACACACACACACATATATTTTCTAAGCCGCTTATCCTTCTGGGTCGCGGAGGGAGCTGGAGCCTCACTGGGCGGAAGACAGGATACACCCTGGACAGGTCGCCAATCCATCGCAGATGAATTTTAATAAAATAAACATAATTACATATAGGATCACTCCAAGCAAAATGTTTTTAGTCTGAATTTCAACTCCATCAAAAGTCCAAAATGTGACTTTGAACCAACTCTGTAGAATGATCCATATTTTATTATTTTGATATATCTTGCAATATAGTAAAGTTGCATTGGTGCATTCATATTGTGGCATTGTTAAAGATGGGCTTGTATTATTTTTGTCTCAAATTATTATTTTTGGCTAATATGAATATTTTCTTCAAAACACCAACAGAAACCCACAGAAAATAATGATACAGATTAACACACGATGTATTGTGCAGCTCTTGGGTCATCTGAGGTTCAAGCCCAAGCCCAGTGAGCATCCTTTCTAAACCTGAGTTGCTTAGGCACCTCGGCACTTTGGGTTTGTTTTCACACAGGTGCTGTGAAATTACAAGCTGCGACCTGGAGGGAAAACCCGAGAGGCCCTTGGGTTTTGCTTTTGAACTCTTAGCGTAGCGGACATGTACTGTGTGTGAATGAAGCTCTTACAGCCCAGCAGGCTCTGACCGGGACCACACTGTGTTTGTGTGCTTGCGCAAGCAGGGCGTGTAAGGAAAGGGAAAGGAAAAGGTCTGGGTCTTTGGTTGAGCAGTGATCACAGTAGCAGAGTTGGTTTGTTTGAGCGGTCTTCAGAGTACTGAGAGGTGAAAAGGTCATTTTATCTGCTCTCTGTCTGTTTGGATGTGATCACCAGCCACCACACTTGTGATGAGTTACTCAGCAGGAAATCAGTCTGTCTTAACAGAAGTTTACATCAGTGAGCTATGACTGTGTAACCCCTCATTTTCATGTGCTTTTGTTCTGTCTTTAACATTTTCATCTGACCACTTGTAAGACTTCTTGTTTAGTAGCTACTACAAATTATTTAGAAACTATGAAACTAATATGCAAGTTAAAATGTTAATGGAGCTTTAAAACTGCTCACAGTTCATTGGAGTTAAAGGAATAGTTTGGAAAAAAATCAAATTTACATATTTGTACACTTACTCCATATGCAGTCCATGAGCCAAGACACGTTTGGTGTGTCAGTTTTCTTTCTTTAGTTTAGAATTGGAGCTAAGAGGCTAACTTTGCTAACAAACACTGGAAGTCAATAGCCACACAAACTACCAAAGCTTCTGTTGACTCTTGTCTCTCTCAAAAACTGCATCCGGTTCTTAATTCAGGTTACACAGAGGAATATGAGCTATTAAAATGATAAAACTTTTCAGGGTAGCTAAAAGAAGGGGCAGCCAGTTAGGTACCAGTTACCACAGTTTGGTATTATCCCGTGCAAGACGGGGTAAAGGATTTGACAACATAGATGCACCATAGGCTATCACAGGTAGAGAAGCTAAGCAAGTGTGCTCAGAAAATCAGTACAGTTGTGAGTCCGGTTATGAATTTGACAGCCCACGTTTTTTGCACAAATGAGCATCAACCATATATTCGAACCTGGTTGTACACATAACATGATGCCCCAGACGCACCTCTTAGCACAAAGCTGATGTTACACTGTATTGTTATAGTACAACCTTCTCTTTATGAAAGGCTTACAGCAAAAAAATCCAGTATGTATATTTCTCAGTAGATGCAGTCCTTATTATTCTACATCATTTGTTTTTTTCATCGCACTATGTATTCACTCCATATGTGTTTTTATTTATTTATTTATTTATTTATTTATTATTTATTATTTTTTTATTATTATTTTTTTAAATCAACTCATCAAGGCCACATAGCGCATGGGGGGAAAAAAGCTCTCTGTGCTCTCTGGGTGAATTCCATCTGCATACTTTCCTTATCTAATCTATCTCCCCAAAAAGAACAGTTTGTTTCTGTTGTCTGAATAATACACGGGGACACCAAGGCAGCATGTTGCATGGGGCAGTGGTGATAGTGGCCTTGTCTCTGCTCGCAGTCACGGAGAAAAGAGTGTGCCATGCTGAGTAGTGATTAAACAGGCTTAGCGAGCTGAAGATGCGTGCTGTAACTGTGGTTAGATTGCAATTAAGCTTTAGGCAGTAACAGTCACATAGTGTGAAACAGGCCTAGGGAGTCTGAGTGGTGCTTAAGCATGCCATTTCATGTTGATAAGAGGTCTTTTTGTGTGGAATCTAGGGCCTAAATCAGCATGAAAACTCTTAGAATATTTTGAGCTGTTTGGTAACATTTTCACCATGTTTACCAAGTACCAGTTATTAAGAATATGTACATATGTCTGGAGGAGATTTGTTTAGCCCATTTTTTTCAGCTTTTTCCAAACCAGTGGCATTTCAGAGTGCTTTACAGACAGATGTTAAAGCTTTACAGTAGTAGAAGAAAGTTTTAATTAAAATCATACAAGGCAATGACTCGGCTCAAATTAAAAAGCTAAATACCAAAAGAGAACAAGAATTTTATTGAAATGCTAAGTTAAACAGACACACATTCAGATGTTCCTTTAAAGTGTGCACTGAGGTTGACTGTCTAATTAAAGCTTGAAATTGAGTTCCATGGTTTTTAAGCATAATAACAGAAAAAGGCCTCTTCACGTTCTCTGTATTTTACAGAGTATTTAAAGAAGGCCAGTATCTGCAGATCTAAAATCACATGGTGAAACATAAACAGACAGACATTTTGTAATGTAAGTGGGCGCTTTAAGGTCATTTAGAGCCTTAAAAAGTAGTAACATAACTTTTAAAATCTGTCTAAAACAGAAAGGTAGTCGGTGCAGTTCTTCCAATAGAGGAGTGATTTGAGCTCTCGATTTTGTTTTTGTTAGGATCCGTGTTGATGCATTTTGTACGAGTTGTAAAGGATGTATTGTTTTCTTAGGAAGTCCAGTAAGAAGAGCATTACAGTAATCAACTCTGCTGTAACAAATGCATGAACAAGTTTCTCTGCGTCGCTCTGAGATAGAAAAGGCTGAATGTTAGCAATATTTCTCAAATTACAAAAAGCTACTTTGGTGACTACATTTACATGTGGGATAAAACAGAGCTCACAGATTTCTGCTTCATGCTTGGTATACGATGCAAAAGAACCTAGCTTCTCTTAAAGCATTTTTCTTTGAATTTTAGTACCAAAAATCAGTATTTCAGTTTTTTCTTGATTTTGTTGTAGACTATTATGTGACATCCGCAAAGAAATAGGCTTACCAGCTATGTGTCAGATGTCAAAAGAGTCTAGATTTTCAGAGGGAATGGAGATGTATAGATGCATATCGTAAAGGAGGACACAGGTCACTGGTTGAAGTTTGGATGGGAGAGCATGGGAAAGTTTTCAAAGAAGGTCCCTCCCTTTAATAAAATGAGTCAGTCTGCTTGGTAATTTAAGGTGTAAACAGGAAAACCGTTTGTGTTATTTGACCCAAATTCTACTAAGTATTTAATGCTGTTTTTGTAAGGTTGTATCAGAGGTTTAAATGTGGCTTTTAGTTTCAGTTTTCAAGTCTCTCCCCATTTAAACCAATAGGAGCCTTGTCTTGTATGAGTGGAAATAGCTTCCTGGGGTTTTGCCAAGATGGCCGTTGAGTGGACAGACTTTCCCATTAGGACTTTGATTAAAACATAAAACAAGTTGAATAATGTGAGAAATCATTAAATTTTCACATTGCGATGTTGATGTATAAAAGCAATTCATCTTCCAGGTCTAACTGTAATAAAGATAGTAAGAATTAAGAAGTAAGATAGTAGATTTTTATCTTTAGCAGCTGTTTTGCATCTTGGTCGCTCTGAACAAGCCGAACAAATGAATAATGCTAATGGGCCGAAATACGTTCTTGTGTGAAGTAACTGAACGACCTGCCTTAGATGACAGGCTTTTTCTGACAAGCCAGCACTACACATTTGGGCACTTTGTAGCATAATAAGCTACTAATCGTGTAATATATTCATAAGATAGTGAAGTGAGCTGCTAGTTTATCTGCATGGCTGAGCTGCAACCGTGTTATAATTTTCCATTTTCCGCACTCACACTTTCAGCGCAGCCACTCTCTTTAACTTTTAATGACTGCAGGATATTCCTGGCATGAGGGTTATAATAGACAAGTCATTTTCAAAGATACATCAAGATAGGCCTAATTAGCTTTTTTTGACAACTATCTTGCAAGTCAAAGCGATGTGCCTTTTGTAACGCTTGATAATTTACGCTGAGTGCCTCCTTGTGGATTTATGAGACATAACATTGACTTAGAAAGCTGGTGTTTTATTGCAGTTATGTATCTGACTTATTTTCTTTGCATTACATTAATGCATTACAAATTTGAACATATTCAAGGAGGAAAAGAGAAAATTAATTTTTGCCCCAATTTGACAGTCCTAGTCTTGTGTTTCAGTTAATAACTCCCATTAACAGCTTACACTATTTAAAAAAAAAGAAATTATATTGTTTATATTGTAAGAAATTATAACTGTCTGTGCATTTACTGCTGAACTATTCTGATGATAAAGCAGTGAATATTTGAATAGTAATTCTGACTGTTTCGTCAAGCCTTTATGTGCCTGTGTTTGTCTGGTGATTGACTGTGTGCTCTGCTTATCACAGAGAAAGCCACCGATGGCTCCCTGCAGAATGAGGACTGGACGCTGAACATGGAGATTTGTGACATTATTAACGAGACAGAGGAAGGGTGAGTGCACACGCAGAGTTGGCTGATGACTCACTGCAGCTCTGGCTGACTCACTCTCTGGAAAACAGACTCTCTTTTAAAGCAGATTGAATGGACATGATTCTCGCTGCATTGTGTGTGTTCTGGTGGCTAAGTAAGTACTCCAGGAGGTTTAGACACTATAGAGGTTTCTCATGACTGCACTGTTGGCATAAACATATTACCCTATTTCACACCCTCTCTCACTGAAAATGATCTCTCTCTGTCTGTCACTCAGACTAACAGAGACACACACACATGGCTGGCACCACAGGCCTGCCTCTGTTCTATATGAGAGAAAAGAGAGTTTTGTGTTGCAGGACAACAGCAGGTTACTTAGGCTGGGCCTATTCTCTGTGTCTGAGCTTGTGGGAGATTGCAAGAATTTGAGCTATGTCCTGTGTCTTTTTCATACAGACTCTCTTTGCATAGTCTATATGGTGAGCATGTGTTCATTATGGAGTTTAAATAACAATATGATTTTGATATCTGGCAACCCTCTACTACTTATGTACATATTAAGTCAAACATTGAAGGGGTTGTCAGCTTAGTTTCTAATATTAACAATATCTCAATGAGCCTAAAGATATGTGCCTTGGTGGCTGTTAACCAGTTGTAGTTTTGAAAGTGTACATTGTCGCTCTTCAAAGAAAAACAAGTGACTCCAAAATGACAACTTTACAGGAGAAGGCAAAAACGTTATTTTTTGTAGTTAATGTAAGTTAAATAATATAAATGTAATTTAATTTTGTGGCAGCTGCCATACTTAAATGATGAAGGGGGGGCATGGTTTAAAAAATGGAGATACTTGTTTTTATTTAGACAGAGACAGTATCCTTAATTAGTAGCCTGTCAGTAGTAGACTGTGAACCGCAGTAAGAGGGCAATCACATTCTTTTTTGTTTTGAACTAACCAAACCTGCCCAGTCTGAATGCACACTTAATGTGGTTTATTAGAACCAATGAGGACACTGCTTTGGCATGCATGTACCCGACCCCCGGGGTACAAGAGCCTGCAGGAAGGTGGAGCCCGAATTCCAAGCGAAGATGGAGTCCCGCGAGGAGGGCGGGGCTCGGGACTCGCGTGCAGTTCCCCACTCAGTTTCCCCACCGTCTTTGCGGGGCTTCGTTTTCGCCCTGTGTTCGGACCCCACCTTCCTCCCGGCTCTCGTGGCTGTCATTGGGGTCCGGGGAACAGGCGCATGCCACAGCTGCCTTTTGAGAATGTGAGGCTTGGTCCACTTACAAATGATCTCTGGTGCAGGTCATTTAAGGTATTAACATAATATGGACACAATATGGACCAAAGACAGATGAACCAAAGACATCTCCCCTCTTCTTTTCTATGTGCAACAGATGCATTTCTGTTGCTTTTTGACCCTTGCATTCATTTTAACATCCCTTCATGACTTGGTGATTTATAAAATGGGTAGTTGCGGTTTTAAAACATGTCTGAGGCACATTTGGAGCTGTTGTGTAATACTCAGTATGCACACGCTGTCTGTACATGTATCAATGTGCCAACTTTTTGCCATGTAAGTCACTCAAGGCCTTTGGCTCAGTGATTTTTACTCAACTTGACATCATTTGAAAACCACAGTAAGGCATGGCCTTATGTGGCTTACTGCTTTAGAGTGTACATAAAACACAGTGCAGCCAGAGTACAGCATAGCACTGAAAACTCGGTGGATATATAATCAGTAAAAACCCTTACACAGAACTCTTTAACTAACAGTAAACAGCATTAAAGAGGTCTAGAAAATACGTTGAAAGCCCCTTGAAAATACAGGTGGTTATTTTGATGTTGAAATTCTGAGGCAAATTTTACATTGTCCCCGCCGTCAAACACAGTAACTGTTTTTTAAATGGCCTTCATCCCCTCTTTGTAGTTCTGAGTGGTACTTAAGAAAGGTGACTGAATGAGAAAGAGCCTTGCCAATGCCTACAATCTTGCACATCTATCTCTAGGTTTATTTAAAAAAAAAAAAAGCTCATTACTGTTTATGTCACTAAAGGCGTAGCTTTGATCCCATTGCAGAAAACTCTGCCAAGTCTTGCGTAACCCCAGTAGCTTCGAAATCTGCCCAATCTGCTTTGTATTCTGTCAGTGCTTTTCAGGTTTGGAGATCATGAACACTTGTAATCTCCCCTGTCTTTTTGTCTTTCAGTGTCTTGGTCTCTTTCTCTTTTGTAGCCAGCTATTTTGCCTTTAGCATTGTGATTGCTGTGGTTCACTTTGCCTCTTGAGGGGGAAAAAAAAAAAAATCATAGCGATCATGACCAGCATAAGTGGGCTTGTAGTTAGTGACCACAGCCTCAATGTTCAATGCTAATCCAAGATTAATGTTGTATAATTACCATGCCAGCAATCTTAATCCATTTAGATCAACACTTCTTTAATCTCTTCCTCTAATCCACTGTTTGCGCAGGCCTAAAGATGCCATCCGCGCCATCAAGAAAAGGCTGAATGGCAACCGAAACTTTCGGGAAGTGATGTTGGCTCTGACTGTGAGTACAGCTGGCTGAGGGACCATATTTGGTGGGGGCAGGTCTATGGAGAGCACCCCCTGCTCATTAGACCTTAACAAGCCTCAGTGTACCGTTCAACTAAGTCTCAGTGGAAAATCTGGCATGTTTGTAGCGTTCCTGCTACTTTCCCTGATTAATGCTTGACAGTGAGCGAGCGTGGAGCATTTCTGCTATACCAACCAGAGGCTGTTTATATTTCCTTAATGAGCTGATTTGTGCCTTCTCAGCTTCATGCCTTCTTCTGCTCTTTGATATTCTTGGCTCATTAGCTTAAAGCCTCTCTTGGCTGTCAGACAGAATCATTTGAACTTGCTGTTATTGTGCAAACATAATTTATCAGTGGGTTTTGGAACTGAAGCCCCATCTATTCCCCCAGGTGCTGGAGACTTGTGTGAAGAATTGCGGCCATCGCTTCCATGTGCTAGTGGCCACCCGTGACTTTATCGATGGCATACTGGTGAAGATCATCTCTCCAAAAAACAATCCCCCTTCCATAGTGCAGGACAAAGTGCTGGCACTGATTCAAGTATGTGATCTAATGTAATTTGAGCAGTAGGACCTAACTGATATGAATTTTTGTCACTCATACAGATTTTAAGGAGCTATACATTTTATTACATTATAATTTTATATGCTCAAATTCCAGTAGATGTAACAGCACTTTACTGACTGATATTATTTGTCAGTAATGATGTTGCAATGAAAAAAGATTTTAAAATGAAAAATTCTCATAAACGAGCCATTCTTCTATACAGTATGAAACAAGCCATATACACACACACAGTTGAATGCAAAAGTTTGGGCGCCTCTTAACAAATTACATGTTTTGTTGATTTTCTAAGTGAAAATAAGTTAACACATCCTCTGCAGAGAACAAACGTTTGCATATTTTACTGCACACTTTCTGCTTTATTTGCTGATTGTAACATATTGGACAAAAAAACATTAAATGTACAAAAGTTATGGCACATTTATATTTTATGTTTTATTTTTCCCAGTATTTTAGAGTCAGCAAATAAATAGAAGTTGTGCACTGCAGTGTGCAGAAAAATAAAGAAAATATGTACATCTGCCTGTCATGAAAACTGATGAAATGCTGAACATAACTTCCTTCTCAAAATAATACTGCAGTCACACAAATTCTGTCTTCTTCTTTGACTTCTTTGACTTTGAATTTTTTATTTTCATGGTGTCATACTCAGTGGGGCTGCAGAGTTAATCTGATGAGCCTGGTGCAGAGGGAAAGTTAGTATTAACTTGAACGACAGTCAGAATTCATTTATTTGCTTCAGAACATTTTTTCTGCTTGTTAGCCATTCAGCTTCTTCCGTCACCTTCACTGTATGTCAGTTATTCTGACATAGCCAAGGCAACGTGGCGATGTCTGTGTTTTTAACAAGACTGTATTTTCTTGCAGGCCTGGGCAGATGCATTCAGGAGCAGTCCAGACCTGACAGGAGTTGTCCACATTTATGAGGAGCTGAAGAGGAAAGGCATCGAGTTCCCCATGGCAGACCTTGACGCTCTGTCACCCATACACACACCCCAGAGAG
This sequence comes from Colossoma macropomum, assembly GCF_904425465.1. Lineage (NCBI taxonomy): Eukaryota > Metazoa > Chordata > Actinopteri > Characiformes > Serrasalmidae > Colossoma > Colossoma macropomum. Next base: position 14,768,798 of record NW_023494801.1, on the reverse strand, counting down.
TACGACATCCAGCACATGATACACTGAGCACTGTTTTTAAGTAGTGTAAAACATGCGCTGATTGTTGCTGTTTTAACAAATCCTAGTATTGTGCTAGAACGTTTATTAAAACAACTGTTTTCATTTTTCTGTCTGTCTTTTCAAACTTTTTTTCCAATGTTCCTTTAAAATGTCCTTCAAACCTTCTTCCAAACTTCCTTTCTTCAAACCACCTTTCTTCCAAACTTCATTTCAAACTAATGTCCTTCTAAACCTCCATCCAGACTTCCATCCAAACTTCTTAACCTCCAGACTACCTGACTTCCAGGCGCTTTTTATCCCTTTAATGCATTTTATCCTGTGTGTTGATCAGGGAGTTCCAGAGGTGGATCCAGCTTCACATAAGTATAAAGCACCTCCTCAGCCCAAACCAGCATCCCAAACACCTCAGAAGGCTGCTGCTGCCCCAACTACTGACTTCAGCACTGCACCGATCCCCAGCATTACTGGGCCCATCTCAGTCAACCCGGAACAGGTTAGTCTCATTGCCCCAGTGACTTAATATTAATACTACATATCTAATACATGAATGAACAAAAGTGTTGTGTTCTTACAAATGGTTTTCTGTTAAGTTTGTGTTTCAGCAGTGTTTTGTACCTGGCCTTTAAGCTTGATTTACCCATAAGACCCATAACTATAAGAATTTACTGTATGTTAAGAGATAAGAGATAACTAAACTGTCTTGCTCGTGTGTGTGTGTTTGTGTGTGTGTGCGTGTATGTATACGTTAACAGATTGCCAGGCTGAGGAGTGAGCTAGACATTGTGCGTGGGAACTGCAAAGTGATGTCAGAGATGCTGACCGAAATGGTGCCAGGACAAGAGGAGGCTTCTGACCTTGAACTCCTCCAGGTCTTAAATACCCCCAGTTTCCTTTTCATATACAGTATTGTACAAAAAGCAGAGATCACCCTTTTCTTTAATTAATTTCCAGTCAAAACAGCCACTAAATGCAAGTTATACATTTTTGAGTGTTAGGAAAACAGCAAGGAATGTTGTAATATGAAATCTGTCATTATTTACTTTTAAAGCCAGTGCATTAACACAAGAAACTACCCAAACTTTGCAGATTTATTTCTCATGTGCATCTAAAATGTCTTAAGGAGATATTTAGAGTTATAAGATAACATATTTTTAGAGAAATAAGATAATCCACTTGCATACAGAAAGGGAAAGTGAAGGGATAATAAGTGGGGGAAAAAACAGGAGCTTCCAAATACTGATGTTAAAAAAATGAACTGTGCTACCCCTGGCAGACCACCGAAACTGTCACCATCAGATAAACAGTACTTAAAGCTTTCATCTTTGAGAGAGGAGAAAATCAAGCTTTACTCTTGCATCACATCTGCAAAATCCACAGGGGTTTCTGTCCATCCTTCCACTGTGAGAAAACAACTCAACACTATGAGTCTAAAAGGATGTGTAGCTGTCAAGAAGCTATTCCTGAATAAAAGAAATTTGGAAGAAAGTTTGCAATAGGACACCGAAACTGGACATGAGTGATTGATGAGTGAAAATTTGTGGTTGATAGAAAATGCAACCAGTTTCTAAAAATAACCTTTGGAGATGTGGAATAATATGTCTGCAGATGTCTTTAAAAACTGAAAGCAAGTCTCCCAAAAAATGGAAGCAATAATAAAGGCAAAGAGTGGACACACTGGAAAAAATGTGATATTTGTTTGTCGGTATAAGAAAAAAGCTGAAAATTACACAAGAGTGTCAACAACTGAATGGCTGTTTTGACTAGAAAGTAAATAAATGAAAAAAAATGGTCTCTGGCTGTTGCACTATGCTGTACACATGGCATTCATTCATATAGGAGTGCTTGATTTTATATAGTCACAACTTTGCTCTTGCTGTCTCTAACATGATTTAACAGTGGTCAGTTCAGAATACACCACTAGGGGGAGTAGTAACACAGCATAGACCAAGAGCTGCTAGACGGAAACACACAAGATAGATTTGTGATCTGTTGCCACTGTAGAGTTAGATGTTGAAACATTAGAACAGTACAGTTACGCCCTGGGTAGATCTGTTTCTAAACCATTAAATGAAACTAGGTACAGTACTACACATGCACAAATGATGAGAACTCTTCTGTGTGAGCAGGAGTTAAACAGGACGTGCCGGGCCATGCAGCAGAGGGTAGTGGAGCTCATCTCCCGCGTCTCCAATGAGGAGGTCACAGAGGAGCTGCTGCACGTCAATGATGACTTAAACAACATCTTCCTGCGATACGAGAGGTAGATGACCACCATGTTTTCCAGTTATCATTGATATTTTGTAGGTTTATCTAATAATAACATGTAAAATGTAATGATGCTGGACAGTTTAAATTGAGTTATCCATGCTCGTGGAGAACTTTTACAGAATATGCATAAAAATCTTATTCAATTAAAGAAATTGTACTGCACTCAAAATACAGAAATTTAACATGCGTTATTCATTTCAAATTATATTTATTTTCTAAGGATGTTAAAGATCAATCTGTAAGAATATGTTAGGAGTAGTTTTGTAGGATATTAGAGGTTTTTTTTAGAGATAAACATATACTTGATAAGCTGAGCAGAAAGTTCACAAGAAGCTTAATCTGTTTTAACTTTACAAGTTCACTAAGTTAGCGCTAAAGCCTACACTACTGTCTACTGTACACTGATTAAGTTTGTATACAGTGAGAAGCACAAATATTGGGATATTTAGAAATAACAGTCAGAAATCAGTAATTTTTGTTATGTTTATGATATTTATGTTCTAGAATGTCTAAAGAATGTTAGTTTTACTTTTTTTGGGTGATTTTCCATTCATCATAAAACATACAGGAAAAAAATACTAGGCAAGCTTGTAACAACAAAATAACCCTTTTTGGTGCTATTTAGACCCTTTTTCAAAAATGTTATATATAGAACCATAGAGGTTTGCCTTCACCCTCCTAGTGTAATTGAGGGAGTCCTAACTAGTGGGTGGAACTGGATACCACTAAACTGGAGAGGTAATTGCATATAACATTTTTTATACATAAAAATGCAGCTCAGCATGCTTCAGAGTAAAATTAAATGAAACAGTAAAATAAAACAGTAAGTGTATGCAAAACAGTGAGCAGCATAATGGAAGAAAACAAAAATAAAACATTTGTTAAAAAAGAAACATAAAAGAGCTAGAGAAATCAAGAGAGCATTTAGAAACAAAAATGGGGGAAAAAATGAAAATTGAAATGAAAATGAAAGTTGAAATTGTAAAATAGGATTCTAAATAAATCCTAAAGGAATATAGAGCAACAAAAATACTAAATGAAATAAAAAGGTTTCTTTCTCTATTTATTTAAACCATGAATGGTCAACCCACTCCTTCTATGCTTAAAAGCCTATGGGCTCAAGACTTTGGGAAAGACATATGTGAGACATGGCAGGCAATAGTGCCATGTGTCCACACCTCTTCTGTAAGTGCCAAACATGGGGCAATACAGTGTGAACTGCAGCAGCTGTACAGGACCAAAACTAAACTTTTTAGATTTTTTGGAAATGTGGACTAGAGGTACCATAATACCACAGGGTACTCCAGTATTTTGTGGAGTGGGGTCGTACACGGGAGATGATGGTTAACCAACACAGTGCAGGCAGGAATGGGACAACATGTACATGTACAGAAATCCTGCAAATTAATGAACAAACCTTTAAAAAATAATAACAATCACTTAATAACTGGAATATAAATAATATCTGACAGCAAAAGAACAAGATGTAAAGAAAACTCATTGTAAACAGAAGCAACCAATTGCCTATGTGAATTGTGTTCTTGTAGGCTACCTATGCAACATGCTTTTAGATAGTCAGATGGCCACACCTGTGAAAAGTGCTCTTCATAAAGGCGATTACACAATAATAAAACTGACTCAAGGGAAGTCTGACCTGTGGCAGTCATTTTCAGTCATGACTAATGCATATGGAAATCATTTAGACAGGTCTGCAGGTGGGAGCGGGACAAAATCTTGTGGGAGAGGGACTAAAAAATTGGTCCCTAGTGTAGACCCTAACTGTGACAGATGTCATCAAGCCCTGCCAAATTATATCATGTGTCCTGGGCCTGTCCTCCTTTGCAGACAAACTCCATATTTAGTTCACTGTCAGACATAAGTGTCCGTTCCCTCTCCAGTTATTGCACTCTTTGGCGTCTTTCCTGTCACCCACTCTTTATGTAGATACATATCCAATCTGGTAGCATTTGGGTCTCATAGCAAGTCAGCTCATTTTGATGAACTGGAGAAAACAAACCCACCTTTCCAGACATGTTGAATCAGAGATTTACTGTATTTTCTGAAACTGGAAAAGACTACATAGACTCTTAAAGGCTCCATAGCTAAATATTATTGTTAGTTGTGGGGGGCCTTTTTTAGCACATCTGGATAAAATGGATCTGTCAAACACCAATTAGGTACATTTAAAGTGACTTTCTTCTATAATTTTGTCTTTAACTGTTGCCTGCTGAACTAATTTGGTAACTGGACCACACATTTTCTAACTGTGCATATCCACACTCTAGTTTGTCTGTGCATGTCTAGCTAGTATGGTTTTGTGTTTTCTTTTCTTTCACTTTTTCTTTTTTTCCCCTCTCCTCATCTTAAAATTGATAAATATAAACAAAGCATTTGTGAGCACAGCATAGATAGCTAAGTAATAGATTCCAGTACTTGTCTTGGGAGTTTATGATCTCTGCTTGCTCTGGCTAACTGGCTACTTGTTAGAAGTGTTAGCGCTTGAATCAGCATGCTTAGATCATAGAAACATCCAATCTCTAATCTAATAACTAGAGAAACTGTGCAGTACTGAAATACTCCCAGATTTAGATTGCAAAGCCATTGTGTTCTTCTTGGTATCTGTTGGTATGTTTCTTTTTTTCTTTCTTTTGTTTGATTGTTTGCTTCTGTGGTTGCAGATATGAGAGATACAGAGTGGGCCGAGTAGCACAAAATAACGGGGTGAGATTTTACTTCACTGCATTTACATTGATCTGTTACCTAGTCCATAAAATTCTGCCTGAGATATGTTTTTGGTTTATTGCTCTGCCATCAGTATTATTTACTTGATAGAGAATAATTCTTTGTGCACAAGCAGAGCTTGTTTGTGTGTTGCTTTGCACTGTCAGTGCCCTTCTGGTGTTTCATACTGTTGTGTCTGTAGTTTTTTGCCAGTGATAATGCATGCTTATGTGTCGATGGTTATTTTATTTTTCTATTCGTTTTGTGTTTGTGCAATGACCAGCTGAGGAAGGCAAGTATAACAGAATTCTGGCATATATGGTAAATGTGGAAGTCAAAAGAGAGAAAAGTTAAAACGTAGTCGGTTTGTGAGTGCTTAGCACAGCCTCAGCCTGACCTGGTTTGTATGACATATTTTGACTTCAAACTCTCTCTAGAAAGCACTGGAACAGTCCTCTTCCCCTTTTATCCTGCTCTGTCTCATAAACACACTCACAATAGCCTATTGTATATTGATCCTGTAGCCAGTGTCATTGTGTCTTTATTCTTTATTCCCTCATAACACCGTCTCCTCTGCAACCCTGATAACATGGAGAGCAGCACTGCAGCTTTTGATAATTCCGAGAATCCTCCACTCTCCTGTAAATGTAGAAGTGGATTTGAGTGCATAGCTATAAACCCACATTCTGTGCAGTGCATTATAGTCAGTCATTTGATTATGTGTATGTGTTCATGCACAGGTGTTGAATGAGGCTTCTGAAGAGGATAATCTGATCGATCTAGGTCCTGGCTCTCCGGCTGTGGTCAGTCCTCGGGTCAGTGCTGCAGCCACCCCAACGCCGTCTGCCAGCCAGACGCCGCCTGCTGCTGCCGCCACCTCCCTCTCCACACAGCTCGCAGGACTGAGTGAGATTTGTGCATGAACACTTTCATGCAAACATTACAATACTGTGCAAAAGTCAGAGACCACTGCTCATTCGTTTAATTTCCAGGCAAAAAATAAGTACAAGTTATTCATTTTATCCATTTGACGGTGTTCTGTAAAAAAAGAAACAAAAAAAACAAAAAAGCAGTAATCTTGTGCTTTACATTACGTGAAAATTTCATGATTGGACATATAGATATGCTCCAAAATTGCTTGGAAAAATCTCTTTTATTTAACTTGGATTAAAAATTAAGGAGGTTTTGCCCTCCCATGTAAAGTTAGCATTTTAGAGGTATTTTGACAGTTTGACAGAGACAAATGGACAGTAATTCTTGAATCAGTTACATTGTTCAGTCAATACTGATTTAGAAAGACAAAAGTTACTGTTATCAGGCCTTTGAGAGGGTCAAGAGAGTGCAACACTATCAGTGGTTGTAGTTTATCATAGACTGTTTGCTTTGTATGATGTCGTTGGTTCTGGATGTGTATTTTATGTGGAACACAATGGTTTATGGCACCCAAACCATTTCTAAGAAATCAGTTAGTAAAATAATATTGTCACATTGTACAAAAACACAGTCTTTTGCAAAATTTTAGGTGCCCCAGGTAAAAAACCATTTTGTTGATTTTAAGTGAAAATAGGTTAACACATCCTCTACAGAGAACACACTTAAATGTGTATACACACACACTTTTTTATATAATAATTTCTATAATAATATAACAATATATGTTTTAATATGTATAATATAGCTTTTGCATAGGCCACATTTTGTGTTTTATTTTTTCCACTGATATGTAAAATTCAGCAAATAAACAGTAATTATGCTTTAAATGTGTGTTCTCTGTAGAGGATGTGTTAAGGCTCCAGGTGTTTTTTTTTTTTAAGAAGACCAACACATCCATGTTTTTTGGGCTTGAGGCTTGAATGCTAAATGTAGTGTGCCGCACTGTCAGTTCACAAGATCTGTGCTGTTAGTTTAATTTTTCCCACTTAAAGGTTGTTAAGACACAGTAGAAAATTGTAGGTTATACTTAAAATTGCACTCTATCAAATTGCAATTTTGATATAAAAATTATTATTCAGTCCTACACACAAAATATGTCGGTAATTTAGTTAACTAAATGATACCATATTTATTAGCTTGTATGGTTATGATAGTAACATTTGATTCTGGTAAACATATGATTTGCTATGCTTGTACCAGAATATTCCTGCTTGGCTAATGTAACCTGTGCATCTTCCTGTAGATATAGAGGCAGAGAGTGTGAGTGGAACTTTGAGCTCACTATCTACCCGCAACCCTCATGACGACTTTGACATGTTTGCCCAGACCAGAACCAGCTCTCTTGCTGAGCAACGCAAAAAGTAAGGCCTGCAAAAATGTGCTCTTTAACACAGCTGTAAAGTTTTATTTGTTGATTTGTTTGTGATGTATGCCTCTGCAGCCATTTTCTGTGGCTCAGTGCATTCACATGATCCAAGAAACATTAATAATTTGTCAAAATAATGCAAGCCAAGCTTTATTCATTTCATCAGAGGTTTTAGTATATTCCAAAGCAAAATGTAGCAATATATTGACAGTATGGTACAATCATATGCAAAAGTTTGGGCTTGCCGATCAGATGACGTTTGGCTGATTATCTAAGTGAAAATAAGTTAACATGTCCTCTACAGAAAACACACATCTGCACATTTTAATGCACAATTACTGTTTATTTGCTGAATTAAATATATTGGAAACCACAACATGAAATGTTGCAAAATTATGGCACATTATATATTTTATGTTTTATTTTTTTCCTAACTTGTTAAACTCAGCAAATATATAAATATTGCACTGTAAAATTTGCGGAGAACTTGCATATTTAAGTGTGTTCTCTGTAGAAGATGCGTACTAATTTCACTTAGAAAATCAACGGAACTTGTCATTTTACTGGAGATGTTTAAACCTTGCATATGACTGTATTTTGTATATATGCAGCCTGTTAATACAGTGAGTATTAATGGAATACAGTTGTTACATAAAGAATTTTAAAGCAACTGCCTAAATTTATTCCTCAAAATGCACTCTCTCCTTTGAGACTGATAATTGGCTTCATTTTTTGGCAGGGGTTAGGAAATTTCAAGTCTGATTAAAATTAAAAAGTACTGACCTTTTTCCCAATACAGTTCACCCCTCATGCAGTGTCACTTTGTCTCTAAACACTTCTCTTTCACCTGTTTCAGCGTGAAATATGAAGACCCACAGGCTCTCGGTGGCCTGGCATCCGCTTTGGACATCCGACAGCAGAATGCTGCCGGGGTGAGTACTGTGCTGCATGCTGGCAATTGTGGTTTTAACTCTTTGCCCCACCCATCGTGTGGTGAGGTTGGGGCTGTGTGTAGTGTTAATGCCTGATGAAACTCTAGTGATGTTCTGAGTAGTTGATCTTTGCATGGCCTGAGCTTTAATACACTGTCGTCCTCTGTTTCAAGCTGTGAAGCTGTAACTCACCCTGTTAGAGCACACATAACTCCTCTATAGTAATACAGTAGTTGTAAATGGCTAATCTTAAGTAGAGACAGCACTAGCACACTGGCTTTGCATGCACGTGGAATTCATGTTGCATTTCTCTTTTGACTTGGGTGCTCAGTAGATATAAAATATATATAAAAGTTTGAATTTTCAGATGGTACCCTATTTGTTTGTTGCCACTGTTAGGAGGTAGTAGCAAAGCTGACTGAAATCAGTATCAGTTCATCCCTGTATATTTTAATATCAGTGAATGAAATTCTTCCTTTCTTTATGACAAAGAATTCTCAGTGATTACCAATTTAGAAGTTAGCGCAATTTGAAAAAATATATTTATTACGCTTCCATCTTGGGGCAATAGCCTTTTTTTCATGTGTATTTTGGGCATTTAATATTAGCGATACTCTGATCCAATACTCTGGATTCATATTGGCAACAATACTGACATCATGATCGGGTATTATCTAAATGTGATATATTCACTGTCAATACAGTTTTGTAGACAAAGTCGCTCTAAAATAGAAGTGTCATTCCAAAACATGATACACAGCAAGTTCTAAGTTTAAGTTATAAATATTAATGGAACCGAACTCTCAACATACAGTTAGTAATTATGAAGGATCACATTACAGGCAAACTTGTCCAAGGAGGTAAAATGAGTTTCTTTACAAATAGGAATTGCATGTTTAATGTGTTGCTCTACAAAGCGCTACAGTGCCAAAATGAAAGCCCTTATTAGCAAAGCATAAAAGCCCTGTCCAGGAGCACTTATCTAATTCTACAGTGATCAGTTAGACTTTGTAGCCCTAAAATAAATTAGAAGAATATGGTTGATTATGCAGTACTTGTCCAGTGTGCCTTAATGTGTTCTTAATGTGTCCAAAATTTTTAAAAATTAAAATTTAATATTTCAAGTTTGAATGCAACCCTTGAATTGTAACAGCACATTATATGAAAAAAAAAACATTGTAATGTATCTGTACTTAATATTGGCCAATATCTGGAATTCATGTTTTGGAATCAGCATCTGGAGAAAAAAGTTGGGTCGGTGAATCCCTATTTGATGTGAACATTGATGTTCATTTGTTTGGACAGTTTCGGCTTGTGTTTTAATTATACACTGATATCACAGACAAAACTACACAAGACTTCACTACCTAATTGGTAGAATTTGGCATATGCAAATCAGGTAAACTGTACTGGCAAATCCTGAAATTAACCACAATGACAGCTTTATGATACTTTTTCTTAAATAATTGCAGAATCTGGTTCGGTCTCAGATAGTCTGTTTGCATCCAAATATTGCCAACCTTTAGTCTGTGAACAGACATAGGTTGGAGATATTATGAAATCTTCATTACACTATGTCACTAAACACATGGGGACTGATTACAGCTGGTCTCTGCTGCCAAGCACTGTTCTGCTGCAGAGTGTGTCGAAATCTTCAGGCTAAAGCCAGGTCGAAGTGTTACTACAGGACAGAGCTGGAGCTTGGTGATCAGCCCACGGGTCAAAGTTTATTCTTTTTTTTTTTCATCCCACCTGCTTTGATATATTCTGATATCATTTTATCATTTCTTTTTCTGGAGTTTTCTCGGTTTCTATACGTAACTTAATACCTACTTTTACCCTGTGTTGATAGAAAGCAGTCACATGTCATTTCTATGTTTCTGTTTCTTTCTTTCTTGCTCTTTCTCTCTATCTCTCATATTCTCTCTCTCAGTCTGGGATGGGTGGGGATGGTGATTTTCTGCTTCACATTTGTAAGGTGTTTTCTGTTGTTGTGATTCAGCTGAGTGTAAAAGGTGATAACGCAGAAATGGAGCCCATAGACAGCTGGCTCATTACCCAAGGAATGGTGAGGACTTAGCACAGTAGCACTGTCTCCTCAGTGTCCTCCCGCATCCGTCCACACTGTCACCCCCTCATGCCCGTCTCCCTCACCACTGCTAAACCAGTCCACTCCACACAGTAAAAGGGATAGCCCTTCATATCCGAGTCCACACAGGTCCAGTCATTAGACTAATCTCTGACTTTGGCAAATAAACCTTAGTTGTGATATCTTGTGAATTTTCATTATTTAATTGAATTGCGCGATTTCTATTCGGTCCATTTTATTATAGTGAGTATTTTCATTGTGAAGAATAATGCACCCTGCATGCATTTTACTATTTATAATAAATCATTGCATTGTTTGAATGACAATTCTACCAATTTTTTTTTTCAAAATTTCTGCATAATTAAATGGTCAAGATGAAAACTAGAGAAACTTACAGAGTCAGAATTGTTCACAGTGGTGGTGATAGGAACCAGATGTCTAAAGTGTTTGATGCTTCTAAAAGCAACATCAAGTTTTTACTTAAAATGTTTGTGAATACATGCCTGATGTCTGAGATACTGTTTTACAATACTTTTGAGAGAAGGTTTTGGCCAAAAATTGATTTTTTAAAAACACATTCATGGCAGAGAAGTATACAAGGTGTTAAAAGGCAAAATAATACCCCAATTTTTTAAAATCTTTTTTTATCATTATCAACGCTACATATTAGACCCAGAAGGTATGTGTAGGTTCACTGGTCATTGTGTATAGCAAATAAAATTACTATATTTACATTGTAGACATTGCAACCCCTGGTTCCTATCACCACTACTGTAAAGAAATTTGAGTCGGTACGTTTCTCAATAATGCACCATTTCATATCAAACCACTCTGAATGACTTTGTTTACACCTCAACAATGTAATTATGCAGAAATTTTGAAAAATTGCAATTCCCCTTTAATATTTTAGTCGTTTTTTTACATTAACTCTCCCTTTCTCTTGAAACGGAAAACTCTGACCTCTTAGAGAGGTGTAGATAATTAAATTGCGCTCTGTGATGATAAACCCCATTGGTAGGAGTCTTTCTCTTCTACATCTCAAAGCCGAAGCTTTTCAGAAACTTCATGGTCTGCTGCTTCCTTTCGGGGCTTCTCCTTTCGCTCTGTCCCTTTTACTGTGGGTCACACCATCCTCCTCCATCTTCACTGCATTCGCTCACTGGTAGAATGAAAAGGCCTGTTTGTTCCATTGAATAGGTGTGGATTTTCATCACATACAAACAGGCCCTGGCTTCTGTCACAAAGGTTAACACAAGAGCAGCCAGCCCTTGTTCATGGAAGGTTCTAGAACCACGTGTTCAAGCTAGCAAAAGCTTGTATTCACTGCACCTCTGAAAAAGGAATGATCCCTGATTTTCTCAGAGAGGGTAACATCTGAATGAAACTAATACAGTTTAGAAATCACAGACCTAAACATGTTTGGTACCTATAGGACTATTAAGATTAATTATATGGTCAGGTCACTTTGCATTACGCAGTATGAAACATTATTGTCCATTGCAATCTACTATACTGTGCAAAAGTCAGAGGCCACTTTCATTCCAGTCAAAATGGCCATTAAGTACAAGTTATGCATTTTTCAGAAGATGATGAGGTCAGATATAAGATAATCCACCTGAATAAGGGAGGGAAACATCAACGGGAGATAAGTGGGGAAGAAAATGAAAATTTCCAAAACTGGAATTTAAGATACAGAGAAAATGGGACTTGAACAACCAAGCAAGAGCTGATAGACCACTAGAACGGTCACCCTTTAGATAACCGGTACTTAAAGCTTTCATCTTTGAGAGAGAGGAGGAAATCAAGCTCCACTCTTGCTTCAGATCAGAAAAAATCAACAGGTATTTCTGTCCATCCTTCCACTATGAGAAGACAACTCAGACAAATGCTGTGAGTCTGAAAAGATGTGTTGCTGTCAAGAAGCCATAATTGAGAAAAGGAAGTAGACAATAAAACACTACGATCTACATATCAAACAAAGAAGCTACTGGTAGTCTCAGAACAATGGACTGTCCACCCCAGAGTCCAGACCTCAACATCACTGAATGTGTTTGGGATTGCTTGGATTTTGAGGAAGAAGGAAGAAAAACAACTTCTAAGACTGAACTTTGGAAAAATATCCCTGTAGATTTTGTTAAAAACTGAAAGCAAGTCTCCCAAAAAGATTGGAAGCTGTAATAAAGGCAAAGGGTGGACACTTTAAGTAAAATTTGATATTATATATAGTTGTTGTTTAATGGACTTCTTCGTAATTTTCTGTTAAATATGTTTTCTGTTTTCCCCTGATGCTCAAAATTTAATATCTTGTAACTAATGGCTGGAAATTAAATAAATGACCGGTGGTTTCAGACTTTTGCACAGGACTGTATGTATAAACTTATTTCTAGTTACATATCTAATACATTTCCATAGGCACACCCTATTGACATGCCTGGCGCTGCAGAGCGGTTTGGCACAGTTGACGGTCATGCTAAAATGGTTGGCTGCTATGCATTTAAGTGATCCAGCAGCTATGCAGTGAGATCTTTTCCACTTGTCTTCAGTCATTACCGTTTATTAATAATGTGTCACATTAAAGTTAGAATAAAATAACTTATGTGTTGTCCATCATGTTTGAAAACTATTAGATTAACATATTTTTTGGTTTACTAACCAACCAACTACCAACCAATCTGATATCATAAATACACTATATGTCCAAAAGTTTGTAGACACCTGCATATCTTCTGAAATTAAGAATATAAATAAGGAGTTTGATCTGCAGTAACAGCCTGTATTCTTCTGAGAACACTTTTCACTAAATGTCGGAATATTGCTTTAAGGATTTCATTGCATTCAGCCACAAGAGCAATAGTAAAGTAAGGTACTGGTGTTAGATGATTATTTCTGGATCACAAATGCCACTTAAACTCATCCCAAAGGTATTGGATGGAGCTCCATCACTCCAGAGAACACAGTTCCACTGCTCCACAGCCCAAAGCTGGAGGGCTTAATACCCTTCCAGGTGATGCTTGCCAGTTCGGTCACCTTAGGCCAGTTTGGTGTCTTACAAGTTCAATCACTTGTGTTTGAGCAGGAAAATCACCAAACTGTGCTGGAGTCCAGCCATCCAGGACCAGAGTTCCCCACCCTGCCATTCATGTGCAGCCACTACAGTGTGTCCTATTCTAAAGGCGTCTAATTCTATAGAAGGGGTGTCTGGATACTTCTGGACATGTAATGTGTTGTCACTCAGTCACCTTGATGGTCAAATTTCTTGCTGTGTGGTCAAGACACTTCTACTGATTTAGAATAATGTGTCTTAAAGGGGTAGTTTAATAAAAGTCTAAGTTTATAGCATTTGTCTCTTAAAGGTGATCCGCTAAGACATGTTTTAAGTTTGCTAAAGCAGCTAACAACTTGCCTATGTGGTTGTGAGGAATATGGTGAGGTGCTTCCGTTATTTTGTTAGCTACATTAGCCTTGTCTCCTCATTGCAAAACTAAGTGATCCTGAGACACTAGGGCAAATACATTTGGAGTACGGAGGTCAATTTGTAAATTTTATTTTTGATTTTTTTGCTTAGCAGAACATACTGAAGTGAACATAACAAAACACACTGTAATCTACTCGTTGCTGTGTAACTCAGCAGCTGTTATACAACCTACCAATAAGGCGGGGGTCTCAAACTACCGGCTTGTGAGATAGCTATGTATGGGTTGTCACAACTTCAGCCCACAAATTTTTCCCTGGTTTCCTGTGTCTAAATATTTACAACTGACCCAGTAGATTTGCTTCATTCACCAGACTGTGGCAGGTTATCTGAGCTTTATAAAATCAGCTTAGGGTGATGCATACGATGTTAAAAGCAAAAATACAGCGCTGCTTGCAAGAGGAACCATCCAAACAGAAACCTGACGGGGCATGAATGCCGCACTTTAAGCAGGCCAGCTGTAATTTAACTATAACTTAATTGGCTATTATTCTAATTTAGACCGATAGTTGATTAAATCTACCTTTGTGGATTCATTCTTGACATAGCAGTATGTCAGAATTAAGAACTGCATGTAATTATTTAGTGAATGCACTGGGAACGCAGCATTAACTGCTGATTTTTACACTACCACAGTGTCACGTAAGTTTAACAGTAGAGTTATATATATATATATATATATATATATATATATATATATATATATATATATATATATATATATATATATATATATATATATTAGTTTTCGTTATTATTGTTATTATTAGTAGTAGTAGTTGTGGTTTGTGGTGACCGCTAATAAAGATTGACTAGGATACCTAAATTATATGCTTAGTTCAAAAGATGATTTCTTGCAGTTAAAGACAACAGGATCACCATCCGTAAAATAACAGAATAATCTGTAAAAACCGCTAAATCTGAAAAACCATGCGGCTATTTGATGGAGTCACAGTAGTGTCCTCAGGGAAATGTGAGGTGATGTTTGAATGCAAAGGGCAGTCTCCACAGAACTGTCCTTTGTTCCCTTGAGCCCCGCGTTCAGAAAATCTGTCCTTTTTTTCCGGCCACACTTCATGAATCTTCCTCCCAGACGGCTCCTCATCATCTTTCACTCTCACTGCATGCAATACAGCAACATTCATGCTTGATGGGCTGTGTGAGTGTGTGTGTGTGTGTGTGTGTGTGTGTGTGTGTGTGTGTGTGTGTGTGTGTGTGTGTGTTGGGGTATGTGGGTCTCAGCTTGGTTTGACTTTGATTGCATGTTTTCTGTTGTTGTTATTTTCCTCGCAGACCTCCTTGTGATTTCTATTGTTGTTTTTCTGTTTATTTTTGGGGCGGGGTTTATTTTGTGGCTTTGCGGGGGCCTTTGGTTTGTCCATGGCTTTGCTCCATAGATTCCTGTATCGCAGTCCTCTGTCATGGATGACATTGAGGAGTGGCTCTGTACTGATGTGGTGAGAATTCTTTACCTTGATTTCATTCTGTCTTTGTTTTTGCATCTTTCTGTGGTGTCGTTCCATGTTCATTTCATGTAACCTGATAAATCACTTTAGATTTCTTATCTACTTTATATGTAATTAGCAGTCATTTGTTTTCCACCAATCATATTAACACAGTCTACAATCAGGTTTGCCACTCATCCATACTCATACCATGAAACTAACTTTGTAACTGGGGAACACTAAGTTACTAAGCAGTGGGAAATTACGTAGAGGGAGTGTCTTACAAGGGTTTTTTGTCACTTGGTTTGTTGTTTGTGTTCACATATTACATACAAGTGTTTTAAAAGCCTAAGAGAATGGTGGTGGGTGAATGTTTCAATAAAGTGGTGCAAATTGTTCTGTCAATCTGGTGAACTGTCATCATCCTTGGTTGCGTTGTTTTTGTATTGGTAAACAGAACACAGTATGTAAAGCTTGATCAAACTTGAAAGTGGTTTGCCCCATTGTCCTAAGTGGAAGAACAAAAAATGAAAGTGTGCATGATTGTTATAAAGCTACTTGTCTTGTGAAGGTGTACTTCAAGGTGGGTATCAACGACTTGTTTGTCTGGTCATTGATCAAGCACTCAGCCATTGTGGTGGGTTTCAATAAATAAATAAATGAATGAGGCAAGACTGAAATTGAAATAATTGTGCTTCTTCTGTCTCCTACTAAACAGAAAGGTGATAAGGCTGAGGAGGGGGTCACTAGTGAAGGTAGGAAATGGGGCTTTAAAATTAATTATTCCTTTGACATTAAAATTACTTTGAAATGAATATCTGTATACATACACTACCATTAAAAGTTTGGACACACTTGATTTTAAAGACGTGGTGAGGGGAAACTAAGATATTTTTTGTTATTTAATATATTTTCTTTGCATATAACCGCTTCAGATTTACACATAATGTCTTTTGACTTATGTTCAAAAAAATAAAATTGATTGGCGGAAAAAAGTAATCAGACACCACAAATAATAACATTAGTACTTTGTTGCAAAGCCGTTGTTGGCAGTTACATCGCCATGAAGTCTGCTGTGAGAAGTAATAAGCTTTTTGCACAACTGTAGTTGAATTTTGACCCATTTCTCCTGGAAAACTGCCTTCGGTTCCCCAAGGTAAGAGGGTTCCTCTGTTGGACTCACAACTACAAAATTGTCCCTAAATTTCTGATGGGATTCCAAGGCCAAACAAGCACCTTCACTTTAGAAATCAGTCTTGAGTTATTTTGGCTGTGTGTTTAGGATCATTGTCTTGGTCAATTTAAATTCCCCTCTAATGTCTCCCAGTACATCGCATTTATTCGATTCAATAATATGTAATGCCCCAGAGAAGCAGCCCCATATCATTAAGCTTCCACCTTCGTACTTCACTGTGGGTCTGGTATTCTTGGGATTATCTGCACAATCCTTCTTTCTCCCAACATGAGCCGCTAAGTGATGCTCAACGAGTTGTATTTTTGTTTTGTCTGACCAGCGTGCATTGTTCCAGCAGAGTGCTCATATGTCCAAATGTTTGCGTGCAATTTTAAATTCACATCTGTGTGCTTCTTTTTTAGCAGAGGAGTTTTGCGTGGAATATAGGAACAGAGTTTGGCCATGCTCCAGCAGAAAACAATGTTAACCAGTAATATCATGTTTTAGCTTAATGTTTTTTTTGTGACTGCGTAATTCCATAGTTCATAGTTTTGATGTCTTAACGATTGTTCTAAAATGTGGAGAATATAAAAATGGAAAGGGAAAATCTTTCATGAGTTAGGTGTGTCCAGACTTCACAGGTGGCGCATGTCTAAATAGTACCATGCATGTTATTGTGACTGAAAATGTATTTAATCATAACTTCATTAAAACCAGCACCAGTGTTTTATCATAAATATCCTTCTTCATTGGCTGTTTTCTAGAGTTCGACAAATTCCTAGAAGAGCGGGCCAAGGCTGCTGATGCTGCTTTACCATTGCCCCCCAGAGGAGAGCACAACCCTCCCGTAAGTGCGCCTAGCAGCAGCCGCAAGAAGGCAGAGCGGACTGAGGACACCCTCTTTGCCTTATAGAGTGCAGATGTTGGAGATAAGCTTCACCTACTGGAGACACCCCCTGTGCTCCAGCTCTGTTGCAGCGACCACCACCCTCATACCTTGCCAATGTCCAAATGCCTGCCGCCCCCTTACTGCGCTCTGCATCTCTATCGCTCTCCTGGTGCGTCAAAGGTTTCCCTGTTCTGTTCCACCACCTCAGTTCCTCTGGCTGGAGCAAGGCTGCTTCTACACTGTGCGATATGGCTCCTCTTTAAGGCTCCTCATGGCTCTGCCTGTGCCTTCAGGAGCAGAGGGATGCAGTAAAGTCTAGTAGATATTACAACTTCAACCAGCGAGGTTCTCTGCAAGGAGGTTGTGTTGGAAATTGTAAGTTTGTTTTTTTGTGATTTACATTGAGTTTATTTAATGTGCTCCAGTTTATTAACAGAACATGTAATATACTAAGCCTGTGGAATCTTGCTTGCGTGGAAAGCATTGTTGTATCTTGCACTTCCCTTGTTTTACAGACTAATTTGAAATATGCCATTCCGTAAAATGTGTTTGCTGTTCTTATAGTTACATACAAATAAGCCATTCCTGTGTAATATATAGTCGCTGTCATATCAAAACCTTTGATATTAAAACTCTTTTTTCAGGTTTTTTTTTGCATCATTGGAAAATGCCAGCTTCTACTCACATTGCGTGAACATTTCATTTTAAATGAACCAATAGAAATGGTCCAGAATTACATTACTGATGTTAAAGTTAAGAACATGTTTTGCTTCTCCATTTCTGAGATAGATATAACATTTTGGTATGACAGTGACAATATCTAATCTAGTGCTAAGGATTAGCAGTTGCCTAATTGAAAAGAAAGGGAAACAAACAAAAAAAATCATGTGTTCTGTGCTCCTTCCTTGTTGAATATTGGCTTGGTGAATCAGCTGCATTCTCATGATCATCAGACGCTAACCAAAGACAGTTTAGCTCAAACATGCTGTCCTACAGACTTACTGAAAAAAAAAAAGATTTGATCACTCTTGTTCCAAAGAGCAGCAAAATCTGTCAGTTTGTTATTGTGAGAACAAAGTGATATAAAACAGTGTTCAGAGTGTTTAATTACCCTCAAGAAAAGTTGTGTTTGTAGAAAGTAGAACTTTACTTTCATTATTGTATATTATTGTCCATGGGTGGTTAGTTGTCTGCGTGCTTTTTGCACTAGCCTTGTTTCAGACTCTCCTGAAATTCCAGCCCTGTAGCAAAGAAAAGCACACAGGAAAGTCTGTCAGAGTTGTTTTTTTTGTCTTACATACATGCCACCCCTCTAGTTCAAAACTGGATCCAAAGGAAAGCTGTGCAAAAAGCAAATTTAAAAGAGAGCGGAATGAATTTGTTTGGCGATAGGATTCAGCTTACGGTATTACATAATGGTAGCATCATTTGTAAACTATGTATTCATATGTATACATAAATAGGTGTATATGCATCACAAAAGTGTTTATTTTAATCAATCTTTGTCGTAAATTTTGGGCAAGATGTTCAGAAAGTCTGTTCAGTTTTGTATATTTCTTATGTCTTAGTTTGTGACACCATGCAAGAAAACTGAATTACATTAAACCCAAGTAGTTGCACAAAAACTACTATCTGAATATCGTCGCTGTCGGATCAAATTCTTGTAACTTTTTTTTTGGTCCAAAATAACTTCCTAAAAATATTAGTACTTATAAATTAACTTACATTAAAGGTTAAGAATGTGTTTTTTTTCTGTTCCTCTCAAAAGTCACCATTCTGAAGATACAAGATTTTTGTTCTA
This sequence comes from Colossoma macropomum, assembly GCF_904425465.1. Taxonomy (NCBI): domain Eukaryota; kingdom Metazoa; phylum Chordata; class Actinopteri; order Characiformes; family Serrasalmidae; genus Colossoma; species Colossoma macropomum. Next base: position 14,749,687 of record NW_023494801.1, on the reverse strand, counting down.
ACAGCGACAATATAGTGTTTATACTGTTTAATGATCTAACTGACAGTGGTGATGGTAGATGTGATATGTTAGGTAGATGGATAGATGAAGTGTTGACTTATATTACTGGGAGGCCGTCTAGTGTAGTGTAGGAAGAAAGGAATGAGAGTACAGAGAGAAAGGTGGTGAAATGATTGGGAGCTCACATAAGGGCAGGTATGAGATGTTTGGCTCAGTGACATTCAGTTTGATTTACCACGTTCGGCAGCTCTAAAGGCACAGTTCAGTTAAACAGTGCACTTCGTTATGCCCTATGTATACATTGGACAGTGTTGGTCTTCTCTAAGCAACAAAACGGAGCTATTGATCATAAACAGCTAGTGATAAACAAAGGTCACGTGAAATGTGTCCAGAAAGAACAAAAACGCTGCTGTCTCTGATACCAAGTCTGTAGGAAAAGTCCAGCTTTGAATTTCTTAAGAATTGATCAACATTCGGTCTTCAGCTGTTTGACCTGATATATTGTTTTACCATAAACATTGTAGTTATAGTTCCTCTACATCTGAAGTTTACCTTCTGCTAATATGACACTGAAACACACCAGCCTACCATAAATCAGAGCAGCAATGAAAATAAAACACTGTTATTGTCTTTAGATGGTTCTGCTATATGCTTTACTGAATAATTATAAACCAATATAAAAGAGCTGAATTGAACTGTATTGTAATGGTTAAAAAGACCCTAAATCAAAACCATAATTAATCTTAAACCCATGTTACATGTTACTGCTTATAAGATAAAACATTATGTTTTTGTTTGTTTATAATCTTCTGTTGCTTAAACCAATGAAACTAAGAGCTGTCAGTAATCCGTCTGTGTTCTATAAAAAGCTTTGCTTTCAACTGAGGTGGCAATCGTTATTTGTAATAACTGCTTTAATGAATGTTACCATGTGACATTAAAAGTCTTAACTATTTTGATTATTTATCTCAAAGATTAATGTCTGTGTATTTTAGTATATTGAAATGTAATAAAAATTTCCTATTGTGACATTTAATGTTTCACGGTTTTGTTTTATTAAAGTGATCCAGAGTCGCATTTGATAAAGCAAACCTCATCTCATCTTTTTTGATCAATCAGACTAAAAGCAAATGGTGTGTGTGTGTGTGTGTGCATCTGTACGAATGGCAGTTTATATGTTAACATAATTCATAACTGGGCAAAACAAGCTGTTCAAGGTGATGTTGATCAGATTATTGGTACATGGCCCTACGCCAATAACTTGAAATGCCAATAAAGCGTCATTGTATGATTAAGATTTTAATGTGTGAGAACAATTAAGGGAAGTTCATTAGAATAACAGGTACATGAGACAAACACTGAAAATGACATCTTTTAAAAAAAGATACATAGACAATAATGGGCAAAAGTCCCCTGTTTAAGAGCAGCGTCCATTTATTGCAAACAAAACCATGTGTGACCCCCCCCCCACCACACCCCACTCAGGAAATCTTGCATTAACTTGTCATCTAGGTTTTACAGAATGTATCATTTATAGGTGTAATCATTTCTAGTCTTTTTTTTTGTTGTGACAGCACTATTTAATTTTTTTCTACTATATTTTTAGATTCTCCAAGTTTCTGTCAATTTATGTATAATAAATTATGACAAAAGACAAATAGCAACAGTAGAAAAACCTGAAATTAGCATGTAATACTAATGCTAACTAGCCAGAGAAACCCCAGTGAACAACTTTGATGAAAAACTAAATAAGTAATATTTTGTGGGTAATATTTTGTGGGGACTTCTTACCCCAAAAGTCTACATCTACATTTTCTTTTTTTTAGCTCTTAAAATCAAATGTACTGCTCTCTCCACTATACTGCGCCCCCCCACCCCAATCATTTTTATTGAACAACTTTATATAAAAGCATAGATCACTGTTTTCCAGTGACAAATTAGATTGATTGGCCTTGAAAACTGTGAAGTATAAATAAAATAAATCCTAGAAATGGAGTCATAAAGATGACATTAATTAGACCATAGCCATTCAGTAAACATGTAGATTAGATTTGGCCCAAGCATTTGGTAATGATTTATGCTGGGGTTCACGCCTTGACAGCCTTGCTGACTGCTGAGCCCTATTTCAACAGCCCTGCTGTTGCACTAAAGGACTGTGTTACTGTCGGTCGTTGACCCACTTCACCTTGCCTCACTTGTTGCCATGTTTTGTTGTGGTGTCACTAATTATGCATCATAAAGTATAACATAAGATGATGAAGTCATATTTCAAAATATTGATCTTATATTTCAACACTGGTAATAAAGCAACTTGCAGCAAAAACTTTCAAGGGTATAAATATTCCATTTTCATAAATACATTTTCTATAGGATAAAAATGCTTAAACATCATCATTATTATTATTATTATTATTATTATTATTATTATTTCAGGATATAAATGTGTATGTGTGTGTAGTTAGTCTCTGTGGGGATTTATATCTGATAAGGTCTTCAGTCCCCTGTCAGGCTGCTCTACCTTCATTATTCGAGGAGAAATTACATGATGTAATCACGGGAGCCACATTTGTGATGTCATATCACCCCACTCGGTTTCTGCGTCCCTATTGGCCAGTTTCTCTGGTTCTACGGGCGGAGCCGGCTCTGCGGATCAGACAAGCATGAATAACCAAGTCCCGCCCCCGGAGAACTCCGGTTGGCTGACAGAGACATGCCCACCGACTCCGTCACCATGCTGCTGTTGTGTGAGACTCGAGCTTGCAGTTTTGTAAACAAGTGGTTCAGGGCTAAAATAAAATTATTTTTCTACAAACTGTTGTTTCGTGTACAAGTATAAGCTCACCAGCATTCCCATAAATACACTTGGTGCTCCTGTGATTTAATAACACTATTATGAATGCTCCACTAGCTTAATCTGTTTACTGTGGAGAAGATAAACCTTAGCAGTACAGAGACAATCCAAAACATTTCTCGTTTTTCGTTATGTGATGCAATTCATCAGTTGCAAAAGCCAAAGACAGTTAAAAAAGCAACAGTCGCTTACAGATGTTTAACCTTCATTTAAACGCGTTCAACTGTAGTTAAACTGTAAGAGTCTCTCTACAGACCACTTGCTAGCAGCGTGTGAGGATTTGTGGAGTCAGAGAGGCGGGCTCTGATTGGCCGGAGCGAGAGTCGATCACAGTCCGCTCTCCAGGCTTTGCCTGGTTTCCCCGTTAGCGCGCTAGTGCTCTAACCAAAGTGTTTAGACAAGTTTGCCTTGTTCGATAGCATGGAGATGGCTGCTGGCAGGTAGTTGACACATCAGTAGCAAAAGTTGGATTTCTCCGAAGTTAGCGGAACCCTTTTCAACAAATGTCCCTGCACATCCGCTTGGCTCTGAATTGCGAGAAGTTGAGACTTTACATGGAATAACGTTTTTTTCTTTGGGATCCAAACACTCTACAAGTCCTCTAGCAAGCTCCGAAGCGACTCTTTTGTTGGGGAAACATGAATAATTTGTCGTTTGACGATCCGTCACTGGATAACTTGGACCCAAGTTTATCCCTAAATGATCCAAGCGATATCGACACGGCTCTGCTGAGCGACATTGACGGTAAGAGAGAGTAAACGTGTTAAGTCAGCTAGCCAAGCTGCCTAGGATAGCCGACTTGTTCATACTGTCTTCGTTGTCATTGGCCAGTTCCTTTAAGTGTTTTTGACTGGATAGAACTAAGCAGTAGCATGTAGCCAGCCACAAAATGTTGATGGACAAATACACGTGTTCGCAGCTGCCTAAAGTGGAAGTGATACCGTTTGTGTGTGTGATTAATACACTAACACAGGCTGCATGACATATGCTGTCATATCCACTCTGCTCTATTCCTACACGGATCCTGTTTTGTATATTAATCACAGTATGCAGCCTTAGCAAAGCAGACCCTGTTAGCATTGCCGAAGTGGTAGACCCGCTGTGTGTGGGGTGATGCTGAGTCGGGCGTAACGGAACACTCAGCCATAACTGTACAACTAAACATCGTCTTACTGCATAACAATACTCAGAATAATGTCTACACCAGGTGTCTACTTTTACAGCTAAAAAGTAAGCAAATTAGCTTTTCACCATCTCTCCATCGCCATTGTCTCGAGTGTAAGTTGCCGCCGTAGTGCCCCGCCCCCTCGAACTTGGGCAAGTGACGTCACCAGAGGTTACTGCCGTTCATTCCCCTTGCAGCTTCCAGCTAGCTGGGTTAAAAAATGGGGTAACCTCGAACCCAGTGGCCTCCTAATGATCAGTTTTACAGTTCAGACATCCAGTCCACGATGGTTTTTGTTTCAGCATTTTTTTTTTAGCATAATAGTGAACAATAATTTATTTCAGTGAACAAGTGCATTGGCTGTTGAGGATGTGTATGATGATTTATTTTTTAATTTAGTTAATGTGTTATTTTACATTAATTGCCATATTTAACCAGCTCTTGTCCAACAAGTAAATTTAGTCAGTTCCACAGAAATTTTGTATAGTTATACCTTGGATAAGCATCTAACAGTGATCTTTATTATGTAGTCATACATGCATTTATTTATTTATTTAACTGATTACATAATTTTATCATCATAGATTTATTCAAAAACAAATTTGGATTTTTTTTTTGTTTTGTTCATAATCATTATACCGAACAACACAATGTAATATGACATAGTCAGTGATATAAAACCCACTTTCTAGCGATATTTGTGCACTTTCTTTAAAATTGTGCTCAGGCGAGCTCAGAGGACATATGGATCGAATGACACTTTAAATATTAGATACAAACATCAATGGATAAGTTATTTGGCGCTTAATTTTCTCTGAGACTGAAACGAGAGCAAAGCGGAGTAACCGTGAGTAACCTCGCACTGCTGCGTGTCCGACAGTAACCTCCCCTCGCAGAGCTGCAGCCGCGCGCTCTCCTCCCTCCGGCTCTCAGAGCTGCTCCGCATAGCAAGGCGCGTTCTCGGCCTCTGATTGGTCGAGAGCGATCACCTCATACAAAACACTGGTTTACAAATTCAGCGCTGCCATGTTTGTGCACAAACAGGGAACGAGACTCTTATGGCGGAGGACTTGTTAATTAAATGTAATTTTTAAAATATTGTCAGATGAACTTATTTCTTGCTGGTAAAAACTACAACTACACAAGATGATGTGGAAAACTGTGGCTCTAAATGCGACACAGTCAGAATCTCGGACAGAAAATATCCTCGTTGCATGTAATGGCCGGCCATCCTATACAAAATGTGGCTTAACCTGACCTAGTTTGGATGACCACTCATTAAATGCACACATTAGGTAGAACAAGGCTTCATTGTGGGCTCTGTGCTCTGAAATGTCACAGCAGTCCTGAGCCCTGCATTTAAAATGATTCCTCCTCAGACTGTTGAGGCTGAGTGGGCCACTGGTAGAGAAAACTAATGAGCTTGACCAGACTGCCTCTGTGCCCTTGCTGGAAATTAGCAGTGCTGAATATGAAATCCTTTCCTGCTCTATTAGCAGTCAGCTCACTGGTGTTGCTCTGCAACTGGCCTTACCTGCCAGTTTCAGCAAGTAAACTGAGTTCATTTCACAGTAGCTTTGATCAAATGTTTGCTTGGAAGCTTTACTTAAGGGCTTCGTACAAAGCGTCTCTCACTCTGTGAATTGTCAGTGAAGGTGAAGATAAGAGTTTGTATTAAAATATGTGCATGTATTTGGAACAATGAAATAAGGCCTTGTTTGTCTAGTTCTAGCCTTGTGAAGTTGTGTCTCTAAGGATTATTCCTTTTTTCAGAAACTGCAAAGCAGTCTTAGCAAGTGTAGAGTTGACAGGATGCCTGCCTTTTGTTTTTGTTTTATATTTTTTAAAATGTAAAAAAAATCCTCAGTGCTCCCTTTGCCTCTATTTTCTATCCCGTTTCTCAGACATGCTGCAGCTCATCAACAACCAGGACATGGAGTTCGGCAGCCTGTTCGACCATGCACCTTTCCCGGCCCCTCCGGCTCCTGTGCAGGACCTTTCGGCCCTGCCTTCCTCCAACTCTTCCCCCTCTGCCCCCAGCTCCTCCACCACTGCCACCACCTCCTCCATCCTCAGCAGTAGCCCCCACTTGGACGCTCTGCTGGGTCCTCCCATCTCCCGCAGCTCCTCCGCCTCCGACAAGGTCTTCCACCCCCCTACTTTCCAGCAGTCTCCACTGGCCCAGGTGACCTCCACGCCTGTGACCCCACGCCAGCAGCCTGTTTCGCTGCAGACCAGCCAGCCCAAAGCCCAGCCTGTTTCACCTGCCCTTCACCCTCCCAGCCAGGCCACCCAGAGCCATGCTGCATCGCCTGCCAAGAGTCCAATGTTCAGCTCCAGCCATCAGGCCCCCCAGCAGCAGCAGCAGCAGCCACCTGTCGCTAACTACCCAAACCAGAATGGATACACTGGTAAGGTTTTCACCTTCTTTTATCTTCTATTTTAGAAGGCTGAAACAGTGTGCTGCTGATATATATGATGAAATCTAGAGAGGTGATGGTGGAATTCCCCTGCATACCACTGTACATGATCTGAAAGGTTGCATTTGATCAAAGAGACCAAAGAAATGAGAGAGCAGTGCTTTGTCACTCCAGCATTAGGTCATCCAGCAAGAATTCTGCTCAAAAAGCTGCAACCGTATCTTATTGTCTAAATTACAGCACATAATAGACACTTAATCTCAGCCAATGAGGCAATTAAGTAATTGGCCTACTGTAATCTTAATGATTTGACCGGATTTTATGGCTCATGCTATCTGTGTATAGTTAAGATCCAGTCTTGTAACCTTTACCCTACTTCTCTAAATCAATTGTTAGTCTTAGCGGTAAGAGTAGCTGCCAGCACACAGTGTGTGACTCAGGTTCAGTAACAAGAACGAGCATGAGCAATAAGGTGTTTGTCCAGTGAACACACATTAAGCGTTTTTTTTTTTTTTTTCCATTAAAGAAATTGTTTGGTTGATTAGTTCTTTCTAACTTGTTGTAATCCTGTCACCTTTACTTATATAGCACTTTTAAAAGACAACAGCCTAAATGTGGCACAAAAGGCTTCCTGTGCAAGAATATTAATCCAACAATGCTCATACCCTGTAATTAGTGCGTAGGTGTGATTTCCTTACCTCTTCTATTGTTTACAGTCTACATAACCTGTTGTTCAGCTAGTTGCATTGCTACTGGGTTGTATTAGTCAGTGGCTGAGTGAAATTATGAACTTGACAATGGGAGTAAATGACCGTGAAATGCGATAATTGCCTACAGAGGGAGCTCTGTTGTGTAAACAGCACAAATGCACCCTCTGCATTATACATGTAAATGCTGCTATTAGCTGCCATGCCAATCAAACCACTTGATCACCTTACGTGTCTTCAGGCCAATCACAAGACAAGGCCACAACTTGCCCAGTGTGATGGACCTATCACAGACTTGGGTGAAGGCATGTCAGGTGAACAAAGGCATGTCAGGTGAATTGAAGCTCTTCATTGTTATCAAAGCCATTGTTTTTTGTTCTAGAAACCCAGTGACCTTAGTCGGTCAACCATTATGCTGTGGTGATCACTATGGACTACTGTGCTATAGGCTGATGCACCTGTTTTCTTATACTTCTTTAAATGATTGCTTTTTATGTATTTATAGAAGACCTGATTGACATCAGTCCAAAGCTAATCTTGCCATGACAAAGTGGTACAACGTGATACAGGAGCAGGTCAAAGTACACAGCACACGTAGCATGATGGATGCATGATTCATGCTACTGCTTGATATCAGTATCCTTATGAACATCAGCTTGTGTGGAAAATGACACATGTGCTGTATTCTAAATAACATGAAAGGGGACGGAAGGTATTTTCCGTTAACTTTTCCGATATTTCCTGTTAACACTGTTAAGACTGCCCAACTCAGTGATTGTCAGAGTATTGCATCATTACTGTAGGCTACTCTCCTAAAATAGCTTGCGAGTCTGTGTCTCTGACTGGGGGAAGACCAAGTGAGATCATTTGTTGTGTTGGCCAGGCAGTTGCAGAACACTTGGGCAACTTCATATAATGCACTTTTTACCTGTTTCACAGCGAGAAAAAGGGCCCACATCATTGAAAACTAAAATTTCCTCCTTAGAATAAAAGTTTAATGTTGTCTGTAAACATTATTAAAGTTTTAAAACAGAGTGATTACTGCCCCAGTTCATATATGGGCACTAAGCTGCAAAAAGAGCCCATTTTGAATTCATCGTTTTTGAGATGTCATGAAGAAAAACAAAGCATTTACATATATCCGCCTATCCAGCCTACAACACTCTAGCTCCGTCCATTTACACTGAAGTTATGAGGAGTGCTTTTTAAAATGAGGTACAATGCAAGGCAGCCAATCAGAAGAGAGATCAATTACATATATCAGTTTTAAAGGTGCAGCAACAAACCAGCCTGTTTAATTCTTAGGGAAATGCAGAAAAATGGTCAAAATTAATTATGATTATTTTTGGCACATAAAGCATAGAAATGTTATAACTGCACCTCAAGGATAAAGTTTTATAGACTGAAAAATGTAAGATATGGGCCCTTTAATGTTTTGTTGGAACCTATTGGAATAATGATAGAAGGGAAGCATTTGCATTCCAACTTTTCCTGGTAAGGCAAACAACACAGAGCTTATTTATGTTAAGGTTAAGATAGTTGACAGGCTTTTGATGGATCTGAATATTAGACGATATTTCTGTGTTGCTACATCCTTGGTATCCTTTAGTTTGCATTTTGTGCTCTTTACGACAGGTATCTTAATAGTTTGTAAGTTCAGAGGCTGAGACAATGAAGGTAACTCAAAGCTCTTAGTTTATTGTGTTCATTACCTTTTTGCAGCGTCCACCTGTTTAGCTTTCTTAGTTAGTGACCTAACCGGGTTTTTGCCTGAAATGGGCAGAAACTCAGTGATATTCATTTTGTCTTTCATTTTTAATATGTTAAAAATCCTGTGCTGTCTTCTGTAGTTGGTATGAGGTTCTTTTCTGTGTATGGATCCCTCTTTTGACCTCAAACAGGCTTTTGGTACCAGTGGCTGAAGTGATTTTAAGGCTTTTCTGTCCATGGCACTTTGTTCTGATCATGGTTGATCTGACAGATGTCTTTGGTTTGTTGGTTGCCCTCAATAAAGGCTTTCTTTGTGCAACCCTTTTAAAGAACGCTGCAGAATTGTGTTTTGTGGTTGATTTTTGAGATTCCACAATAGTTCTGCAGTTTGCAGTTTTTGTATTGTTGTGATTTGGTTCTTGTTTGCATTCATTTCTTGTTCCCATGGTAAAAAGATTACAAAGAGATTCAACAACCTCGTTTGGGTGATCAAAACAGGAAGTGAAGGAAAGCCACAGTACAGATTCATAAATAGATACTATGAAATATTTAAGCCTCAGAAGCTGTGAAGTCATTTTGAATTTATGTCCATATCTAAGCTCAATCAAGCTGTTTATTAGACATGTTCAATACAACAAACTGATCTGCTGAAATAAAGCACTTTTTAACCACAGATCTATGTACAGCTACTATAACTTTACATTTATAACTGTTTTCAGAAACTGAAAGCAAAACAATTACTTTGGCTATTTCAGAAATTATTCAATTCTGCATGACTCGACTCTAAAACAAGTATCTTTCGCAACATGGATATAAGCTGATTTTAAAATGGTCACTTTTTTTGTAAGCTCAACATTGCATCAACAGCTGTGTCCAAAATAGACAGTAAATGAAAAACAAATTAACCAAAAGTTTAAAAGGTAAAATTTTACTGCTAATTTTTTTTTTTATTATTTTGAAGATTCTTCATCTACTTTGTTTTTAAAACAATCCAAGCTACACTTTTATTTTAATAGGATGCACTGAAATACTTACTCACATTTTGACTAAGCTTGTAGAGCAAAGTTGTATTTTTGTGGGACCTTTTGTCTAATGTTGTAATTCATTATTTTATTTATATATTTTTATTTATTTATTTATTTTTTTTGCAGCAGCAGTCCCTCAGCAAGCCTCCCCTCAGCCCGTGCCCAGCATGCCCAGCGTGCCCAGCGTTCCCAGCCTTCCCAGCGTTCCCAGCTCCCCGCAAAATGTTCAGCCAATGACCATCCAGGCTCAGGTCCAGAGTATTTCCACATCCCCCATCCTCACCACCTCATCCAGCTCCCCAGCACAAACCATCTCTCCTCACGTTCAGCAAGTTCCTGTAAGTCTGTGTGTATGAGTGCACCAGTGCTGTTGTAATATAATAGCCATAAGTTTTGTAATTAAGAGTGATTTGACAAAAATGTAAACTGCTAACACTTCGTATGTTACAGGTGTTGCTGCAGCCTCAGTTCATCAAGGCTGACTCTCTCTTGCTCACGACCCTAAAGCCTGATGCATCTATGGTTACCACTGTGGCATCCCCATGCATCACCTCCCTGGCTACGTCCACTGCTCCTGTGCAGGGCACTTCCCTGCAGGTAACAGATCTTGAGCCCCCCAGATCCAGACACTCTCTTAGTCATGATTAGGACTGAAGACCTTTTTTAAATTATACAATACTAGTCAAAAGTTAAGACACATCAAAGTGTTGACACTGATGCAGAGAGAACACACGTTAGATCCCTTTTAACACCAGAGCCATCGGTTGCTGGAAGTCCAAGACAGCATTAAAGGCTTCGCAGTGATGTTGCATTAGTGGCAGTTTCCATCATTTACTGTTTTCAAAATTTGATTTCTCTTTTTTTCCCCCACAGTAGGTTTTCCTTATTTTTGCTATTTTCAACATGAGGTTTTCCTTTTTCTCTATTTTACACATTTAGTTTTCCTTATTTTTACTGTTCCCTACATTGTTTCCTTATTTTTACTGTTCCCTACATTGTTCCTACAATGTTCCTTATTATAACTGTATTTCATGTTCTATTTACCCTACTCTGACTTTTATCACGTTTTTGAAAATTAGTGACTTATCAAATAACAAATAGAATTATGTAAGCTAAATTTAATAAAAAACTACTTTTTTGTCTTCTGTTTTAGATTCTTTTAGATTTAGATTCTGTTTTAGTAGCCCTTTTGCGCTGATGCAGCTTCACTTACTTTTGGTTTTCCCTTAAACAAATTTATGAGGACTCATCTGCTTTTTCAACTGGCCTTCAGCAGATCTATTGAAGCGTCTAGACATTCCACATATGTTGAGCCTTTACTACTTGTTGGGGGGATGTTAAAAAGCTATACATTTTTTTCATCTAAAATTTTTGCTATAGGAATATAAAAAATACATAGGTATCAACCTCACTATTTATACTTGAATAAAACAGATCAGTATGTCTGTATGAAAAACGTACGTTCAATGATGTGTTCAGACTTTTGATTGCCACTGTAATGTACCAGTCAGTAATTAACAAATCTCATTACGGTAAATTACATTACAGAGTACAGTAATACAGTAGATGTTTTTTTGCACAAAGCAAAGTCCATGCTCAGTGCAGCAGTATTCTAATGTTTGAACTGTACTCCAGTGTGTTATACCACTCAGTTTGTTTTATCTTTTAATGCACTGCGCCTTTCTGTAAACGTGTGCTTTAGGCTTTTAAAAGTTTTTCTTTCTCTTTCTCAGGCTCTGATGAGTGGGGGTACCATTCTAACCACAGTTCCAGTCATGGTGGACACAGAGAAGCTACCCATAAACCGTATAGCCATCAGCGGCAAGCCGGGTGGCCAGATCCACAAGGGCGAGAAACGCACGGCACACAACGCCATTGAGAAGCGCTACCGGTCCTCCATCAATGACAAGATCGTGGAGCTCAAGGATCTGGTGGCTGGCACAGAAGCTAAGGTCTGACTCCCAGTATCTTCTTTACTTTCATTAACACTTGAACAATACAATGTTCAGTGGTGTTCTGTTCCCCTAACATTGCTGTGGGGAATTCAGCTAGTATTTCGGAGTGAAGGAAGGCATTTAGGTTTTACCCCATTTTAGATTAAGCCTCATAAAGCTTCAGTGAAGACTGTGATTTTTTTTTTGTGAATGCCTTTATCTGAAGTCACTGTTTTAGATTGTGATTGAATTTCCCTGCCTGTTTTCCAGCTGAATAAGTCAGCAGTGCTGAGGAAGGCCATCGACTACATCCGCTACCTGCAACAGTCCAACCAGAAGCTCAAGCAGGAGAACATGGCTCTCAAGATGGCCAATCAGAAGAACAGTGAGAATCTGCTTAGCAATCTTGTGTTTTAGAATGTCTTACTTGGTAATTCTTATGTTCATGAATTGTAGCAGTTGTAGCAAATTAACAGCTTCTCTAACAAGTTATTCAGTGGGGAACACATGATGGGTTTTGGTGTTGCAGCTGTCTGGTTCTCAGCTCTAGGCTGCTCTTTTCTTGCATGCAGAGTCTCTGAAGGACCTGGTGGCTATGGAGGTGGATGTAAAGAGCGAGTTGCCCACTCCCCCAGCCTCAGACGCTGGCTCACCCTTGCCCAGCGGACCCTTCTCACACTGTGGTAGCGACTCAGAGCCGGACAGCCCAATGGGCGACGACACCAAGGTGAGCTTCCGTTGAGCTTCTGTCATAAGCTAATGCATTAGTACAGATGCTCACAAGTCACCCCCGTATGTTTTTTTTTTACTTCAACACTCCTTATCTACCCTTCCAGGTAATTAAGTAATTTAAGTAACAAATTAAGTCTTTACTGAGTTGGTGCTTGTACAAGTGCAGGGAAAACACTAAAATATGCAGAGCCAGAGTAAGTATTGTATTGATAATGCATAGAAAGAAAGATTATGCATGCTTATTTCAGGACATACTGCTTTGGAAGTAGGTGTAAAAACAATGTAATAACAGGAAGTAGGAATAACTGATTCTCTGTCTCTCTCTCTCCCCCCCTCAGCCAGTGACCCATGCTGAGAGGTCTGCTGGAGGAATGCTGGATCGCTCTCGTATGGCTTTGTGTGCCTTCACTCTCCTCTTCCTCTCCTTTAACCCGCTGGCCTCTCTGATGTGCGGGAGCCCCAGCAGGGCTGGAGAGGCCGTCGCCCCCAGCCACGTAGGAACTGGCAGGAACATGCTAGGAGTGGAGAGCGCAGGTACTGTCTAGGACTACATAATAGATCATTTGTTTTTAGCCATTATGCGGTTATGCAAACATTGTGTTTTTCACAGTGTTCTGTGAGCATATAAATCAATCACCGTTCCAGATGAGTATTCTTAGGGGTGTTCATTCATGTAGTCTAATGAGAAAACTATGAGAAAAATGGTTAAAATAATGCAGGCCAATATTTTGTCCCATCATAGATTCAGCACTGCAAGGTGTGTCACAATATTAGTATAAGTATTTTGTCCAGTCTTGCAGCCCTAGTACTGTCCCATAACCTGTACAGGATGACTTGGGATCCAGTGGTGATCTGTTTTATTTATTCAGTACTTTAGAACATTTACTTCAGGTTGTTGTAAATGGTTTTGTTGTTGTGTCGAGGAAGGTAAAGAAAAATTTTGCCTGTTGTTTTTCTGCTGCTGATGTTGTATATACTCATAGTGTGTGGTTGTGTGTGTTTTGGTGTTGTACAGCTGAGTCATGGGGCTGGATGGACTGGATGTTGCCTACTCTGTTGGTGTGGCTGTTGAATGGTGTGCTGGTAGCTGGAGTTCTGATCAAGCTGTTGGTGTATGGAGAGCCTGTCACTAGACCTCACTCTGAATCCTCTGTCCTCTTCTGGAGACACCGGAAACAGGCTGACCTGGACCTGGCCAGGGTGAGACACACACACACACCCAACCTTAAAAACATTGGCCAGGGCATTAATTCAAGGCTGTTTTGATTATTCAGCCAGTTTTTGGTATGGCAGTTCTCAGTTCATTAAGAACAGACTTCAGATGGCCCAAAACAAGTTAATTAGGGTTGTACTGAAAATACCTCCTTGTACGCATTTGAAAGCAGATCATTTTAGACAACTCAACCTTTTTTCCAGTAGAGAAAAGTGTAAATGAAATTAAGCTGAGACTTACTCATAAAGTTCTTAAGAAATTAGTCCCAAACTACCTGCCTAACCATTTTAACCTAGTAAGAGATATTCACAACTGTACAACTAGAGGGAATCTTCTACCTTTTAGTTCAGTTTGAGTGGTAAAACTACATTTTTATATACAGCTGAAGTTTTGTGGAATAAACTTCCTGCTACTCTTAAACAATTACAAGTGGAGTCTTGAAGAAATGGCTGTTAAATACCGTGTGAAATGAAGAAGATATATTATTTTACGGTAATTTTCATTCAATGTTTTTTGCTTGACTATTACAGTTTTTCATCTTGATGTCTTTTAGAGGACTTCAATGGAAATAAGCCCATAGGCTTTATTGTATTTTTATCCTGGATAATTTTTGTAAATGATAAGGTCTGTAACTGCAGTAATATATGTGTTTTTATTAATTGTCAAATAAATCTATCTATCCATGGGTTGACACATTTTCTTTCTAATAACATTTAATAAAATGTCATTTTTGAACAATAAACACGTTTTTAGATATGGCTTAAGCAGATTTAAGAAACTGATGAAATTAAAGCTTGCTAAGCAGAGAGACTCTCCAGAGTTTTTCGCGTAATTCTTATCTGCCGCATCAGTCACCATCAAACCACACTCATAATTCAGCACTCACCCATTGACCTCTATTGTAAGTGAGTCACTGGGTTGAATGCTGTTGTATTCCTTTAAGCAAACATTGCATCATGTGCAAATGTGTAAATTACTGACCTCTAATGACTGTTCTGTCTCCCTGCCTCTCTCTGTAGGGAGACTTTGCCCAGGCTTCTCAGAACTTGTGGACCTGCCTGAAGGCTCTTGGTCGGCCCCTGCCCACCTCTCAACTGGACCTAGCCTGTGCAGTGCTTTGGTCCACCCTCCGTCTGTTGCTGCAGAGGCTGTGGGTGGGCCGCTGGCTGGCCTGTAAGGCTGGGGGCCTCCGTGCTGATCGCCCCCTGCAGGAAGATGCACGCAAGAGCTGCCGTGACGCTGCCCTGGTCTACCACCGTCTTCACCAGCTCCACATGACTGGTAAGATGGGCCGTTAGACCATTTTCACCATTTAAAAAGTCCACATTCTTAAACTGGCAGCATTGGAGTATCACAGCAAGAAAATATATAATAATGTTAAAAATAAAAGCATAAAAAATTGATACATAAAATGTGCTGCGCAAAAGTTATGGCACATTTTATGTTTTGTGTTCAATTTCTTTCCAGCGTGTTTAAACAAAGCTAATAAATCGAAATTGTGCACTAAATTTTGCAGAAAATGTCACATTTTAGTGTAGATTATATTTTAACTTATTTTGCTTAGAAAATAAGTTAAAATGTGTGTGTGTGTGTGTGTGTGTGTGTGTGTGTGTGTGTGTGTGTGTGTGTGTGTAGGTAAGCTGGGTGGCAGCCACCTCTTTGCAGTTCACATGGCCCTGAGCGCGGTGAACCTGGCTGAGTGTGCAAGCGATTATCTGTCTGTGGCCACGTTGGCTGAAATCTACGTCTCAGCTGCCCTGCGAGTGAAGACCAGCCTGCCCCGTCTACTGCACATCACCTCCGTAAGAGCCCTCTCATCCAGCTCTGTCTGTGGGCCACTGTCTACCGCTGGGGTATTCACTCATGGCAGAGTGGACCATAGCACAGCGCAGGCCAGATTTCAAGTCTTGTCTTGAAATCCTGCCCAAGTTTAGTGCTGTGTTTTGAGGCTATATATAAATATTTCCTTTATATCTCTTAAACCCTATTAAACTGAGCACCTCACTGGCAGTCCATTCTGAGAATTTGGTGGTTGCCCCTTCAACATGTTCCACGTTGGCCAGAGAGCCAGAGTGAAATGTATCAGCGTGTTGAAGTGGACCACAGTGTTTTCTGTCACCGTATAAATGATGCATTCGGCTTCCATCATTTCTGGATGCATTGTGATTTTAGTTTAATCAGAGTAACAATAAAATAATGTGTGACTTATATTAATATTCAGAGGTCCTGTTGTTAACAGAGAACAGCAGATTAGCAGAAACAGCCACAAGAAATTCTTTACATTACCTTTTATTGTATTTTGTTACTGTATCGCTTGCATAATACATGTTTTTCTTTTTTTTATTAATTATTTCATTTATTTAATTGACAGGGGCAATGCAGATAAACAGTGCTACATAAAATGCAACAAATGTTCAGATTTGTTATTGTCTAAGACAGTGCTTCACCTCAATACAAATAACTCTTAATTCATTTTGTGTGTTTTGATTTGTAATGGGTAGTGCACTCCTGTACGTACGTACGCCTCTAACTGTGAAGGATGACTGACCAAATGTGGTTCCAAATGCTGTTTTTTTTTTTTCTTTTTTTACATTTTTATTTCTGTTTTCTTAATTAATTTCTGTTTACTGCCATTGGTGCTTTATTCTTTATGAATAGACCGGACTTAATCTCTCTCTTTCTCTCACTGCAGCGTGGCTTTCTGAGTCGGGCTCGCCAGGCCTGTCTTTCCCCAAGTGGCAGCGTTCCTCCTGCTATGCAGTGGCTGTGTCACCCTCTGGGCCATCGCTTCTTTGTGGACGGTGACTGGTCTGTGCGCAGCACCCCCAAAGAGAGCATCTACAGCCAGGCCGGGAATACAGGTGAGCAGGGGCTCTTCACAGCACTTCAGTCTTCATTTTACTCTGCTAAAATACCCCAAAGCTCCTCAAGCTCTATATAACTCAATGGTGAATATCTGTGGAGGGTTATTGTGAAATTCCTGCAGACACACGGGCCCATCGGGATAGTTTACCTTTCTCCCTCCGCATTCCAGTCCTTTTTCATCACATCTGTCACCATTAGAACCATCAGTAGTGAATGTTTGTAAACTATTTTGATTAGCTGCATCCTATAGAAACTCACGCTTTTCTGTCTGATTCTCTGTATGGCTGTAGTGGACCCCCTGGCTCAGGTGACACAGGCCTTCAGGGAGCACCTGCTGGAGAAGGCCCTGTACTGTGTGGCTCAGCCTCGTGGAGAGAAAACCCCTAATGTGGGCCAAGGGTGAGTCCGGCTGGACATTCCTAACCAGTCTTATAATCCTCTCAGACTCTTAATTGTTCTTCCATCCTGATATGATCTAAAAATCTTAAATTAGGCATCAAATGGTATTTTTACACTTTTTCAAGTATTTCAGGAAAAACGAGAACTTATTACGTGATAAATAATATACTGTGCCTACATATTTACATTAATATTTAGTTATCTGTCTTGACATTTGATCACCACATTTCAAAGGCAAGACATTCTGGGTGTTCATTTTAACTTTATTCTTAATATTTGACTGATTTCTCAGCTATTTTATAACCGTCTTCCTACTTGTTGTTATTTGAAACCTGTGAAGAAGCTGAGGAATAGCATATTAGAATAATTATATATATTTGTCTGCAACCAGATTTGTTTTATATTATTGAAAACATTGATTTTAAACTTTTGAGCCACAATATACTGATGTAGCAGTGGGCTGTAATACACAAATGAGCCTAATCACTAAATCTGTTATTTTGTGCTGTCAGCATCTTGACCAGTTACGTTCATATGTGTCAAAGCTTTGACATGGTTTAACTAACATAAATAACTGGTCAAAATAATGTAGTCCAGTCTTAGTAATGTCACCTCAGTGTGTTTGTTCATCAGTGTATTTTAATATGTTGGCATATTAAAGTCAATAGAAATGTAATTGCAGTATGGAAATTTGTGAGGATTTGTGCAGAATGACTTGTGTGTTGATGTATATGTGGGTATGTTATAACATAGGTATGTTATAACATGTATAACGTGTATGTTAACCAAGCTATGTGTATATTATTCCACAGAGAGTACTCAGATGCTCTGGAGTACCTGCAGCTGCTGAACAGCGCCTCTGACGCCGCAGGAGCCACCACACAGGCTTTCGCCATCGGCTCCAACATGGCCACTGTCACCGGTCAGTCACACCTCGCTGAAACTCAGCTGGGAGTTGTGTTATATTTAATATATACACTAATGTTCAAAAGATTTCAATAAGATAAAACCAGTTTGGTTTTAGACAGGTGTATAAAATCATTCTAATCTGCGAGTGCTGTGCAACTGCACAGCTTCCAAATCATTAGTAGGATATTTTTCTAAGACATTTTAGATGTGTCCAGAATGATAGAACTGCAGAAGATTCCAAAATGACAAGAAAGCTGTATAACGTTGAGAATTAAGTAATGAAAATAATACCCACACCGTTATATTTTAGAATTGGAGATCGAATCTCAAGACTGATAACTTGACAAAACATTATGTACATAAATTATAGTAGATTACAGTTTATTACAGTTTAGTATTTTATTCACTTCTTGTTCACAGAATTCTTGAAATATTGAATAAAACATCTAAAATATATGTTAATGAATAGGGTATCATATTTAAATCCACACAGCGTAAGTGTCCAAAAATATTTAACAGTAATCTGTACAGTCTTATTTAAAGCACCCCTGGTCAAATGACATGTTTTGTTGATTGAAGTGAACATAAGTTAAAACATCCTCTACAGAGAAAACACTTCTGTACATTTTAATGCACAATTACATTTTTTTTGTTGTTGAGATTGACATATTTAAAAAAAATGTAAAATGTGGCCTGTACAAAAGTTATGGCAGCTTTTATATTTTATGTTTTATTTCTTTCCCAATATGTTAAATTTAGCAAATAAATAGAAATTGTGCATTAAATTTGGCAGAAAATGCCATATTTAAGTGTGTTCTCTGAAGAGGACGTGTTGACATCTTTACTTAGAAAATCAACAAAACATCTAATTTGATCTGGGGTGTTTGGTGTATAACAGCAGATATTTATTATATAGAATCTAATGTCATAAACAAGACAAAAGACAGACTGCTTCTCCAGGTCAGAGCAAGACAGGAGACGCAATCAGCATTTCAGTACTGTAATCACTGGGATCTTAACGGTTTGCCTGAAGTAACACTGTCCATCCAGTGGCCACGTAGGCTGAGCTTCATTCACTTCAGTTTTATTTGCACAAGATAGGATATTTGTTCATTTTATTTGCAAACTCTCTGTCAATATTTGCGGCATCTAGCTGATTAGGCTGTTGTGATCTGCGCGTGTTTGAACAGAAACAGATATCGGTCATGTTGACTGGAGGACTGTGTGTGTCTGCGTGTCTGTGTGTGCTTGGCTGTGTCTCTGACCTCCAGGCTGTGACCCCCACTCAAAATGGTGGTCTTCGGTTGCTGTGGTGATAATTAACTGGCTACAGGGAGATGACGTGGCAGCAGAGAGATTGTACCCAGCGGTGGAACACCTTCCACGCAGCCTACAGTCAGCAGAGTAAGTCCAAGTGCTTGAAATCTGTGCCAATAGGGTTCTTTAACTGGCGAGCTGCAGCCCAGAAATGCGGAGTATATCAGAGGACCGAAAAGAACTCTTAAAAAAGATTCTGTACCTGAAAGTAACGTCTGTTCAAAAAAAAAATAATACATGACTTCTGTAGCAGCTCATCAGAGCTACAGGGCTACATCACATATTTTCATAGATCTTTTCATAGTTTTATTAACTACTTCTGGACTGAGAAGTGGCTTGTTTTAAAAGGAAAGTTGGCAAGTTTGTTTAAAAACAAATAAACAGAGAGCAGTGCATTTTTCTCCCTGTGTCAAGCTCAAACCCGACATGTCTGATCTGGTCAGATCACTTCGAATTCACCTTCCCACAAAACTCAGTTCTGAGGACAAATAAAACAAACCCAAAGCTCAACATGAACCAGGGTGCTTGTCCTTTATATACAATATTTGATGCATCTTTTAATGCTCTGTGTTGTTTGCCTTGGTCCAGTTTTGCAGTAATGTCGTGGTCATTTGAAATGATCTGTGTTGGTTTGCTGCTTCCAGTCTGTCCTTTGCTGACTGAATGACTGCCTGTGTGTTACAGGAGCCCATTGCCCAAAGCCTGCCTCAATACATTTAAAGCAGTGCGTGCCCTGCTGGCCAAACCAGAGAACAGCCAGCTCAGCCTCAGCTACTGTGAGAAAGCCAGCGGCCTGTTCAGAGACAGCCTCAACCTGGGGCCACATAGCAACAGCAGCACTTTAGATAAGGTACAGTTTCTCTCCCACAGACATGAATACCCACACAGAGCTGTGCTCAGGTAGGTCTGGCAGTAAGGATCTCTGTCGGGAAGTTTTCAGAGAGTGTCCACATGTCTGCTCTTTCTGCTCTTTCAGTAAGATATTGTATTGTTATAAGTGCATTAGATGCAGATTCACAGAAATGGGAGATTGTGCTGCCTTGGCCAGAGCTGTGGTGCATTGTAGTTGCATTGCATGTGTATGAACTGAGTGCAATGTTTCTGCAGTGCAACACAGATATGAGTCGCTGTGCAGACGGCCCCTCTTTCTCTTTCGCTCTCGCTCTCTCTTTTGGGAGAGTATTGTGACCTAAAGATATCAAAGGAAGCATATTTGTATTATGCAAGCCTCTGTACTTTTTCTGTTTTATGTTTGGGGGTTTTCATGTTACTCTTTTGCAGAGTTTATTGTTTTTTTTAAAGTTTCCCTTTATTGATCCCACATCAGGGAAATTTACCTCCGCATTTAACCCATCTTTTCAGTGAAACACCCACATACACACTAGTGAATGCACACACACACTAGGGAGCGCTGAGCACATTTGCCCAGGGCGATGGGCAGCCCTATCCACAGTACTCAGGGATTTCAGTCATGTCCTGTCAGCTCAGAGAATTGAACTGGCAACCTTCCTGTCACACGACTGCCTTTTCTCTTTTTTTTGTTTACTCAGTCAGTGAACCTGCATACATGTAACATCTAGCACATGATTGTCATTTTACTTTTAATTATATTTTTTTCTCCATATTGTTCTGTTTTTCTCACTTCGACAATTCTAATGCTAGAAACTTGTTTTTGTACCAGGGTTTTTATTGTTGTTGAGAAAATCAAATAAATCAAAATAAAAGCAGTTTTCAAAAAAAATGAAAATGAAATCAAAATGAACTGAAATAGTATTCCAGAGGAGGGGAAACTTAAGATTTTGTGTTTTCAATACATGAAAGGCAAGTCTGGAAGATTATTTCTTCCATGCTTTTAAGTAAAGCCCAATCTTGCTGAGCATAGTATCCTGTAGTGCTAATTTAGAATTGCTAAGAACTACAACTATTATTTTATTTACTAATAAATAAAACCAAAGTAAAAAACTAAATGGAAAATTGATGCCATTGTCAAAACTGTAACAATCCTGGTTTATACTCTTCTTCTATTTTTTAAACACAGTCTGCTGCTTACAGTGCTAATTGAAATCAGGTCTTTCGAAAAAGTTTTGTCAGGTTTTTAGATTAAAACTGTTTTATCTTCACTCTTTTAATGAGTCCCTCTCTCTTTCTCCTGTTGCTTTTCTTTCTTTCTGTGTAGTTGGTGCAGTTGTTGCTGTGTGATCTGCTGCTGGTGACGCGCACTAATGTGTGGCGAGAGCAGCAGGTGTGTTCTCCGGCCACCGGTCAGCAGAGCTCGGCCTCAGCAGCCTCTCCGGCAGAGCTGCAGGGCTTCCAGCAGGACCTCAGCTCTCTGAGAAAACTCGCCCATAGCTTCAGACCCGCCATGCGCAGGGTGAGACACGCACACACGCTTAAAACTTAAGTATATATGCACATGCAGAGTAGGGCTGCAACTTATGATTATTTCTGTAGTCGATGAAGGTCAACCTAAAATCAAAATAGACCTTTTCATTGTACCTGCTCATATTAAAGGTGAATTATAAAATCATATCATTTAAAAGAAAAAAAAATGATCCAATCATACAATATTTCACCTCCCCATTATAACACACCCACCTATCACTGAGTGAATGCACTCAGCTAGCTAACTGTCCTGTCTGCGCGAAATGTGTGTTCGTCTTTTATGGTACAGTGAAACAATTGAGGCTATACTATCTCCTACACTGACCGCTGTAGTGTACTGCAGTCTGCGAGAACAACTGAAGCTGTGACCAAAATGGATCCCTGTCTGCGTCTTAGGGCATCAGCCATTTTTCTCTAGTCCGAATCATAATATGAAACTCCAGAGTATTTTTGTGGGCAATTTCCACCAGTGCTCTAGGAATTTCTCTACCGGTCACCACATAAGCTGAATGTGTACCAAAGTGCATTGCAAGTCTTTTGTTACTAAGCAACAGTCCCAGAAATGTTAGTTACTGTCAAAGATGGCTGCTGATCCATGAAAAAGAAACGTATCAGACTCTCGACTGTCTTGCAGAATATGAAACAGCAGCTCTGTACAGTTAAAAACAAAGACCCTGATGCGTTTACTCCAGTAAGCAGTGTGGAAAGAAGGGAAATGTGGATTCCAGCTTTGGCCAGAGATGTGGATTAAGCTAACGCTCTCACTCCGAATGGCTGTTTTCCTTTCGCTCGGTGCTGAAGTAGGCCACCGCTATGGAAATGGGCCGCTGTGGCACAAAGCGCTGAGTGCTGGGAGCTGTTTATAACCACTCTGACATAAGACCTGTATCAGAAGTGGAATCCTACATCAGCATTCTGTTCACAAATAGGACTTAGTTTATCTTTCTGGATTTTTGCTACCTACGCTCAAAGTAAACGGATTCTTTATCTTTTTAACATTCAGTCGTAGTCTAATTTAAGGTTGCATGCTTTTGCTGCAGGAGAACGAGTAGTAATAATTACAGTTAGTGATTATTTTTAGTAAGGAAAGCTATATAAAAAATGAATGTGTGGTAAGGCGAGTGTTTCTGCTCATTTGTTTTTGAGTTTTAACTAGGGCTGGGAGAGAGAGAGAGAGAGAGGGACAGCGAGCTGCTGCACAGAGCGATAGGGAAGAGAGGGAAGATGAAAGAGAGCGAGACGGTAGCGAGAGAGAGGGAGAGACGTGTCAACCTCTGAAGGCAGGATTAACCCCCCGTGGGAGCACTGCATGTTTGCCAGTCTGTTAAGCTCTCTCTCTCTCCCTCTCTCTCTCTCTCTGTCTCTGCAGTTGTTTCTGCATGAAGCCACAGCCAGGCTGATGGCGGGTGCCAGCCCCACGCGCACACACCAGCTCCTGGACCGCAGTCTGCGCCGTCGCGCCACACCTGGAGGCAAGAGCGGTGAGGACTTACATGGTGTGGGTGGATCTGTGTGTGCATGCATGTTCTGAATATTTATTTCAGCTACAGAGGTGCATTTCCTCCTCTCCTGTAGCTGTGCTCTGTATGTATATGCAGATCTTTAAAGCAGTGGTTTGGCAAAAAAATCTTATTTACACTATTTAGTTTTGTGCTGAGGCTAATGTGGCTAATGTAACTAACAAGCAATGGAAGGTTATACCTCTGTATTTAGCTTGCATTTCTAAATCATCACACATTTTTTAACAACTCGACATGGTTTAAAGTAGGTGATTATTTAGGGGAGTAGTTTGCACAATGCTAATTGGTCTGCATCAGTTTCCATTACTTTTAGCTACATTAGTCTCATAGCTCCAAGTGAACTTTGGACAAGTCTGGGCTATGTGACGCACCGAAATGAAACTTTAGGACACACTGACAAAAACGGATTCTGAAAACCAAGAAAAATATAATAATAAATAAAAAACAGAAAGTGTATAATAAATGTAATAAATAAAGTGTAGAATATAATAATATAAACTTTCTAAAATTTCTAAAAACTGCAGTGGATTCTATTACTTTCAATTAAACTTTAACTTGTCGTTTGTGAATTTTTTGTCATTTCAAACACTGAGGCTACAGATGCCTTTAGTGCACCAGCAGGAACTTTCCTTTCTGCTTCTGTAGTTTTGCTGTACTCTGTATGCTGAGGAGTCTTTTTTCGAGAGGAAATCAAACCTGTAATGGAGAAGATCTGTTTGTTGTGCCCCGTCTTGATACTCTGCATGAACAGTGATTACAAACCTCTTATCTAATGTCCAGAAAATAGTTCCACACAACTGGCATTTACTGCTGCTCCAGCTGTTCAAACACATCAGCGCTGACCAGTGCAAGAGAGCAAAGACAGGCACAGCATTTCCAATCACTGTTTTTCAATTGGTAATTACTGTTAGAATTATTGGACTATTAAGTCTTATTCAGTGTTGTTGATGTTAGTTAGTTAGTTTGCTTGTCTTTGTGGTCAACAACATAAACATTTTTCAAATTGTTCAGTGGCTGAAATTTCACTGTATCCCTAGTCAATAACAGTTAAGTTAGTGCTCTCACACTGTATTTGAATGCTGCTGCTACATCTGTACCGAAATGTTGTAGCATAATTATGACTCATTTTTCTAAATATCCAGTTGCCTCTTACTTTCAGTGTGATTTTAATAGTAATAATACAAGTAAAACAAATTTTTCATTTAAGAATTTCTGATGCAAGTTTAAAGGTTCATTAAAGAGCAACTATTGGGTCTCAATCACCAATATTTTCCTAAGTTTTTTTTCTTAAATGTGTTCTTGAGGAAGATCCTAAGACAAAGTCTACATCAGATTCATGACATGTTCTTAAACCACAGAATTGTTCACACCTTTGTGTTCTTGAGTGTGTGTAGATTCTGTTCTTACCGAAGAACAAATCCTGAATAAGAAAACACTGGTGAATGTCAGAATCTTCTGGTTGATGAATGAGGCCTAATGTCATTTATATTGCAACTCTGGCTAATAAAGAGTAGTGGAAATGTAGTAGTTTCATGTGTTGATTTAGCCCACATAGTTTGAGCTGTTTAAGAAAATGGCTAAACAAATGCATTATTTTCTGTCAGCTGTCAGCCTCAGAGCTCTGGTTTAAAAAAAAAAAAAGTGAACTTCAGAGAGCAAACATGTCTTTTCTGATGGCAAATGTTAAAATGGCGCAAATGAGGTTTTTTTGCCAAACTGTTGCCTTAATAAGCTCATTCCACAGAATGTGTGATTCAGAGTATGAAGTAGTTGACTGATTACAAATTAGGGATCCATTCATTCAGTGCCAAGCCTTACAGTATTTTGTGTGCTTGTGTTCACAGAAGAGTGTGAGACGCGGCCAGGGCAGCGAGAGCAGGCTGAGGCGGTCATGCTGGCCTGCTGGTATCTGCCCCCCTCCTTCCTTTCGGCCCCCGGCCAGAGGGTGGGCATGCTGGCGGACGCGGCCCGCACGCTAGAGAAACTGGGGGACAAGCGCACTCTCCATGACTGCCAACAGATGATCATCAAACTGGGCAGCGGAACCACGGTCACCTCCACTTAGAGTCCCATCCTCAAACAGACACGCGCACATACACACATACACATACACAGAGAGCAAGAGGACCGACCTTCTCCCACAAACTAACACTGCAACTATCAGTTACAAATTTTCTTACAAGTCATATAAACATGCTGGCAACAGGCATTCAGATGAGCCAGATACAAGCTCATTCAGTGAATCAGCTTCTTTACTTTTTTCTCATTTGAAATCCCTGCATTCATTGTCCAAAAGACCCATTCAGACCAGCAGTCACGATTCAAAACATCAGAACAATTGGATAGACCTGGCAGAGCGCTAAGGCTCTATTGAGAAATATTGGCATGATCTGAGATGTTTAATTTAATTAACTTGCCCTGACGCAATGTAGATGTTCTTATATTTATTATCATACATCGAACTTAAAGGAGTACTTCATTGACGGATGACTGAGTCCCAGTAGCGTTCATTTATTGTTAGCTTTCTGGGGCTTTGCATATGAGGTATTCCTTTAATGAGGTGTTCTGTAAGCGCCAGCTTTGGCCACTAGATGGCGTTTTGTTGTGCAGAACTGGAAGCATGTGACTGGTTTTACAGGGCGGCTGGACATAAATCGAAGAAATGTAAAATGAAATCGTAATTCAGCTGAACACATAGCACTGTGGTTTCCCACACGCAGCATAAGCCTTTCCTCATACTGTAACGATATTTAACGCAACATATCCATTGACCGTGTATAGCTGACTGGGACTTGGACTCAATTACAGCCATGTTTGCTGGAATTGAGTTGAGATTAACTGGTTGATGGTATTTACCGTAAGACAGCTTGACCGGCAGCTGCTTTTGTTAACACTGAAACGTGTCCATTTTGAGTCTTGCGTGTCTGACTCGCTTTCTGTTAGTTCGCAAATCCAGGTGACCCTACCACCTGAACACCCAGGCTTAATCTGTGTCTGAGAGACCACCCTATTGAATGAAGTAGGCGTGAGTGGAGAGCAACGAAGATGAGCATGATGAGTTTTCCATTTCATCCCATCTGTACAGGCTGTTTCTAATCTGCACTACCCTCACTGGGGGATGACTTACATATGATTTAAGAGAATATAAGGCTTTACGAGGTTCTTTTCATATAGTGTTTTCCTTTGTACATATTTTTAAAGACTATTGTGTATTTATAATTTTTGTCTAAAGACGTGGGTGATCAGTATTTGCTAGGAACAGGGAGAGAGAGAGAGAGAGACTACGTAGACATTTGGCTGGAGATTAACAGTTACATCAGAAAACAGCAGGTACTGAAGGAGATGGTAGTGGTAGTATGAAGTCATTCTTCGCTGTTGATCTGGGGCCACTTTGCAGCTTCTCTTAATGGTGAAATTGGGAATCACACTGGGCCCAGATCAGTGGAGATCTGAGATCATCAAAAGAGATCATTCTCTAAGTATTGTGTCCAGAGAGGCGTGGTCTTCTCAACTATTTTCAGATTCTTTTGCTATCAGATCCAATATCAGATTCACTTTAGCATGAATTTAAAGAGTAAGAAAGGTCTCAGAAATATCTGTCATGAGCTACTGTTTCGGCACAGTTCACAGTCACTCTGCCCTTTATCCAAAGATGATATTCTGAACTGTGTTGAAGATGTACCTGAGACCACCTAGACTGGATTCAATTTTTCAGCCACTGTGTATTAAAAAAGTCTCCAGTTGTTAGATCATTTTTAATGGCAGTATGCTAATCAGTCTGTAGTGCTCATAATCAAAATCTCAAAGACAAAATGTGTTTCACCGACACACAGTATGTCCGATTGTCAAGTGTTTGATTTATTCTAAAGAATGTAAATAAAAGTCTTTTTGTAACTTATACCTAATTTATTGTGGGTTCTGTGAAGGCTTCTGTTATTTCATTTTTTATGTTTGACATATATATGTATATATATGTCATATATATATTTTATATCGCTGTTGTCGGAAGAAAATCTCGTATCTCCAAAATGGTAACTTTACAGGAGAAGGAAAAAACCTTTTTTCCAAGTCATTTTGAGCCATTTCTTGTTGTCCATTGATCATGAAATTTACACACAATGTATAGGACCACGAGTTACTATGTCAAAAACTGAAACACAACAAAAATGAGATATATATACATACATACATAGGGGTGGGAATCTCTAGGCACCTCTCGATTCGATTACGATTCAGAGGGCTGCGATGCGATTATAAAACGATTATCGATGCATCTCGATGCATCTTTTTTTTATACATCATTTCTATTTTCCTACTGTGTGAGGACTTGGTACTTTTAAAGCAAAGGTCAGTCAAATATCTTCGAGACGCGGCGTGAGCAACATAGCGCGGAAGCCCTGTTTCTCAACGACTGAGAATTGGCGTGCAGACTGCAGGTCACCTAGCAACGAGGTGTCGCCTGGCTAGTAGCGAACGAAAAGAGAAAGACGGACGAACATTTGGAGACGAACAGATTATTTATTCGCATTTATAAGCAGCGCAGCTGGTTTTCTGATACGTTACATCTCTAACGAGAGACTGTCAAACACTAAAAAGTTGCTAAGATGAAGTCGCTTCTCTTTCTAATTTTCCCGTTCCACCTTAAATGGTGCCGCATTTACCTTCGGCGCCTCAATCAGAATTTAAGGTGGAACGGGAAAGTTCAGCAAGAAGCTGGCGAATGAGAAGCGACTTCAGCCTCGTAAAACAGCCGAAAGCTGAAAGACATTTTACAAGAAACTATTCAACTTCTGAGGAAAAGTTTTCTGGCAGAGATGGAAGAAAAGCGGCTGTAGCTAAAGTTTAAAGCAGAACAGAGTAAGTCTGTGTTTTCGTTTATATTGTTTAGTCTATACTAGGACATCAACACACCCTGAGACATACTAGACATTAAAAGTTGCGGCTCCCAAGGTGGTTTGAATTTTGCTGAAAGGTCAAAATGGCCCTTCTTATCATTTGGGTTGTGACTCCTGATCTAACCTGGCTTTAATGCAGAGGCTGCCGGTCGGATTTCTCACTCATCCAGTAGTGTTTTTGTTATGTGCCGCCACAGACTGTCCGGGCGCCGCACTTCCGCACTTCAGCACTTCCAAGTTCCGCCCTTTGCGTTCCGTCAACATTACGTTATAAATTAAATATTTAGAAAATAGATTTTTGACGTTCAATCGATTCAGAATCGTGCATGTCCGCATCGCGATGTATCTAAGATATATATATATATATATATATATATATATATATATATATATATATATCTTATAATCTGTAGGAAGCTGTAAGAACAAAAATTAAGAAAATCATCCAGAAAGATGAACAGAGCTGCAGCTGATACCACAATGACTGAGAAAGCTGTGATCTAGAATAACTTGCATCAAATCCTGAGGCAGATAATGTATTATGGAATTCCTTTAAAGAGATCAAGTATATTGTTTATCGTTTAATGCCTTCTTGATGTTCCCAAAAATGTGAACTATTGAATACATCTTAAAATACCTCCATAGTATTTTAATCTAAACTGTTTAAGTTGTTACTGAACAAAATAATAATTAATATGACAAATGATTCTAAATATTTGAATGGTGGAGTACATATTTTTTAAACCATTTCATTTTATAACTTGAAAAATTGTGAAATGTAAGCACCCAAGGTTAGTGAGAGCTGGTGTTCAACTTGTAGAAGATAATCAGCTTTAAATGACCTTTTGTACAGTTACTGAAGCTTTCAGAATAACCGTTTCATGTTTAAGAGAACCTGTTATCTGCTAGTGGGCTAACACCAAAGGAAACAATGCTGTTTATTGTATGAGCTCCAAAACAAGCATGGGGAAATAAAAGGTAGAGCGCTGTGTGCCGTTTCTGTTTGCTTTTAAATATAATTTGGGCTCTTTTGTCATGTGGACATCCTTTGAGGATAATAGCTCTGGATTGCTTTGTTTCACTCCTAACAACAGCATACGAAGAGAACACAAAGGGAGATTTTGATCTCAACGGCAAAAGACAGCTGTGGACGTTCACATATCCAGTATATTTGATGGCAGCAGTACAAATAAAAACATTCCAAACAGCTCTTAAAACATTGAGACATTGCAACAACTCCTATGGGTAATGTGGACAAATACAATTCTGAAAAAAGTCAATTTTAATTAGTTGTTTTTAATAACGTTTTATAGGCAATAACATATTCGGGTTTTTTTTTATAGAAAATAAACATCTCTAAGAAATACTATACACAATTATAATAGTACATCACATCTTACATTTAAACAGCAGCAAATACTTATATACACAATTACTTCGAATTAAGAATCATAAGAATAATTTAACCGGATGGTTCTGTCACCATTATACTTGTAATCGGTAATGGTTTATGTGTCACACTGCAGTGAGTTGGATGTGGTGCCTACGATACTGTTTGTGTTACATACAGCATAATGTTGAACATGAAACGCATTGTTTCGGGTCTCTGCTCATGAGCGCTTCTCTCTGGTTTTGTCTTTCATTGTTAAAGTTGAGCCAGAAACAAATAAACAGTCCTCGGTGAAGGCCCTTTTTTAATCTCTAAATACAGGCCTGTACATACTGCTGCAGTGAATGGCGATGAAGATCTCTTGAGAACAAGCAGTCAGACAGATGTGGCCTAAGTGCTGCCATGTGTTTGGAAATGCACATCAAAATACATCTTGGAAGAGCATTATATTAAAATAATATATTTATACTTCTTTTTTTCCAGATATGAGAATATTTAGACCTGTATAGCACACCATGTACAGTTTTTTTTCTTTTTTTTTTAATAACACTTAAGCATACATTGAAATACATCCAGTGGTTTGCTTGATGCATGACATCTTTGAATCCGAATGCGCTTGGAAATAGGCAGGCGTATGCGTCTGTGCCAAACAGCGGCGGGGCTTTGGGCTCTCGGAGAGGGCGGCCGGCCAAATCCGCCTCCAGGTGTCCCCGACCGATAGCATCCGTTCCAGGAAAGAAAGATTTAAGGGGAAAAAGAAAGAAAGAAATCAAAAGGAAGAATGGCACATTCAAGGTTTTTTGAACAGAACAGTTTTCCCCCCTCTCAGAGAAGGAGCTGTCCAGGCGGTGGTGCTGAAGGGAGGGCAGGGGATGGGGCGTCTCAGGGCTCAGGGCTTTTGCAGGGTAGGTGCAGAGATGGTGCCAGGCATCGAGGGCGTGGATGATCTGATCTGATCTGATCTCAGGTCAGTATTGCTACAGTACCTTTGTGCTTCAGCCGAAGCCTCAGTTTCAGTTCCAGTGAGTCCAGTGAGTTTGCCTGTGGTGATATTCAGTGCCTTATAAGCAGACGGATGCAAGTCCTCTGCAGCACTGCACAGGTGACATTCCGCAGCCTCGGTGTTTTACAGCTCTTATATTACACCGCCTGGAAACGAGATGGAGGACAGGACTGAGTTAGCACTGGCAAGCGAAGAAAGAAGCAAAATAACACGAGCTGCCACTTCATTAGAAACACTTATGCCTTCACTCACTGGCCATTTTATCAGAAACACCTACTATATACAATACTGTGCAAAGGTTCCATCCTTAAATAGTCTTTAAGTACAAGGTATTAATTTTTCAGACATTTCCAGGGAGATTAGATCTATGCTAATCTGCTTGCATAAGAAATGGCGAAGTCAAAAGAAAAAAAACGGGGTTTCCAAAAAAAGTATTAAAATATATCAAGAAAACAGGATGTCAGGATAACAGGAAAACAACTGTGCAAGACCTGATAGGCCACCAAAACCGTCACCATCAGATATAGTGCACTTAAGCTTTCATCTCCGAGAGAGAGGAGAAAATCAAGCTCCACTCTTGCTTCAGATCTGAAAGAAATCCACAGGTGTTTCTGTCCATCCTTCCACTATGAGAAGACAACACTATGATAGGATGTGTCAAGAGAGCTGAAAGGGTGGTCTCTGAGACAGTACTGTAGCTGCACTTTGTAGGGTTACAATCACCGACTGTAGTCCCATCTGTTGCTGCACTATTTATCAGCACCCCTCAGTGGCATCCATCACTGGGAAGGCACCACCACAGGACCACTGATGACCAGATGTTATTCAATGGCAACAGTATGACTATCAAAATTTGTGGGAACAAAGATTAGCTACAGTCTTGAAATGTACACCTACAAGCTATACCAACAAGGTAGGTGTTTCTAATAAAGTGGCCAGTAAGTGTATACTACAACAGCCTGTACTGGAGTATACAGTACAAATCACTGACTTTGTGGTGGTTTGTTTGTGGGCCCGTGTTGCAATCATGTGACCTTGCCTCATGTCCGAGTCCAGTCTGACGTCACCAGATCAGGTCAAGTCAGCAATCGTACAGAAGTCCAGTGACTGTTAGTCAGTGTTGTATAAAGTACCTAACAGTCATACTTACACGTACATAAGAGTCAAACGTACAAGTAAATGATATAAATAATAAAAACCGCAGTGGAACCTTTCCTTGTTTTTGTAGATCCAACATTTCTTCTGAAATTAAGGGTATTATTGGGGAGTTTGTCCCCTTTGCTGCAGTAACAGCCTTTACTCTTTTGGGAAGGTTTTGCACTAGGTGTTGGAACATTGCTGCGAGCATTTGATTGCATTCAGCCACAAGAACATAAGTGAAGTCAGGTACTGATGTTGGATGATTAGTTCTGGACCACAAACGTCACTCCAGCTGATCCCAACGATATCAGATGAAGCTTCATCACTCCGGGGAACTCAGTTCTACCGCTCCACAGCCCAATGCAGGGGGTGGGGGGGTTGGGCATGGTGCTATTGCTAATGTTTTCTATAGAAATTATACAAGCAGTGTGTGCGCATTTGAGCACCTGTGTCAGCAACTGGTATACTTTAGAGTATCTGAATGAACGATTAGAAAAGAGTACTTCTGAATACTTCTGGATATATAGTGTACCTTTAATATATATCCAAAAAGCCTTTCTTACAAACTGTTACAAAACAGAAAAAACACCCTGCCATTTTCTCTGTATTTAAGAAAAATGGACTACTCCATCTAGTGATGTAAAAATAAAAGTTGACAGAAGCGTTTACTTCATCACTGCACACCACTTTTAAGACTCGCTGAATACGCATTGTCTACTGCTCAATGTGCTGGTTTACAATGCATGTGTCTCCATATGCTGCATATAAATCAAAGCTATATTACATGTACAGCTGCACTGTGTCTGTGAAAGCGAGAGACTGTTTGTGTGCATGTGGCTCTGCATCAGCAGTCTGGTGTGGCTCTCTAATTGTCCATGCTGAGGCAGTAGCCAGTGTGCTAGTGTGAAGGCTGTAGCAAGCAGTTCGATGCAGCTGCCTCTCTCCAGCTCCCTCCAACACCCAGCAGGACTGCCCCCTAATTGTGTGTTTCTTCTTTTTTTTTCTCCTAAATCTCTCTTCTTTCTCCTTTTCCTCTAGCCCTGCCTTTGCTTCTCTCTGGCTGTCTCTCTCTCTCTCTGCACTGATCCCCCCCGATCCCCCTGGCTAGCCACCAGAATCTCTCTCTCCCTCTGTATTTCACTGCAGTGTAAGAACAGCCCGTCAGCTTCTTGTTCGTTTTCTACATTCGAAGCTAAAAGGGTATAAAAAAGGCTTCTATGACTTATTAAAACAATAGAAGAACCCTTTTTTGTCTTATATAGAACCATTTTAAAAGGTTCTTTATAGATCTACACACAACAGCATGGAGTCTCCAGCAGGGAGATTGTACTGAATTTTAAAAATAATAATCATAATAAAAAAGATTGCAATGGAGAATACATTAACTGACCATCATAACCTTTTTGAGGCAACTGTTGTACAATTAGTACAGCACACAAAATAAACCATGTAAATGCCCTATGTTCTAGACTTCTCTTGTATTTTAATGTACTATATTCTTATATTCATTGTATGATGTTTGTATAGATCATTTTACATAACCATTTTAAAACTTCTTATGTCTCTGAAGTAAACAGTCTGTTTTTGTTACTGCGCCTTTAAGAATGATATACGTAAATGATCTTCTGGTTGTACTTGTTGACCCCTGTTCTGGTTGTTCAAAAAACAGTTCAGGCTGAAACACTCTGTATAACTTCAGTGTGAATGGGAGCTAAACTGGAAGAAGAATTTGTGTATGCAGGTGTATGGAAGCTACAGTATAGCTATACCTATACTATTACTCTTGTCTCTTCTCTCCTCCCCTTTGGCCCAGCCTGAAGCGAGTGCTGGCCGGACCGACGCAGGGCCGCATTCATGCTCCTCTGCCACGTGAGCCCCCTAGAAAAAACACTATGCGTGTGCAGGCGTGGAGAAAAAGAAGAAGAAGAAGAAGAAGAAGAAGAAGAAGAAGAAGAAGAAGAAGAAGAAGAAGAAGAAGAAGAAGAAGAAGAAGAAGAAGAGGAGGAGGAGGAGGATATTTCCTGGGAGACCTGCATGGGGGTGGAACCCCTACTGCTCGCTTTCATTAAAAACAGCAAATTGGCATCGCAGAGACCTAAAGCCTTTAGATCCCCGAGTCGATGTATGTTCAGCTTGTACTGAACTCTCTCTCTCTGTCTCTCTCTTCCCCCACTCTCCTTTGACGTAGGAGGGGAAAAGGGGAAGGCAGGGCATTTTGATCTGTTGCCAGGTTTCCTCTCACTGTTTGTCAGCTACTGTTGTGCAGTCTCTCTCTCTCTCTCTCTCTCTCTCTCTCTCTCTCTCTACCCCCCATCTCCCTCTATCTCTCTCTCCATCTCTCCTGCTATCTTTCTACTGCAGCGCAAGCCACTGACCTCTAGGTGGCATGTGTGCGGCTCCCGTTTTGTGGTCAAGCCACCTTGTTTGGGGTCAAATACAAGTCTGAGTCATTGGAACAGTCGAGTCCGAGTTCAAGTCTGAATCATCACTGAAGACAGAGTTCAGTTATCAAGTATTTTGTCAAGATAATTATCATAATTTTGTATAAAATGTATCACGAGTACAGAAGTCCAATGACAATTCAAACATATCGCAAGTTACTTAAAGTTGTCTGAAGTCAAAGATATAATCCAACGGGATCATTCCCAATCAACTGTCTCTACTCCAACTGTTTGGAAATTTGTGAAAGGAGGGAGAATTGTTTGAAATTCATGAACAGCTACACCTTTTGAGCTTGCAAACATAAAGTGAACATAACACAAAACACATTTATGTACTGTCACAGTTCAGAAATATCAAATGCAAAATCTGTTGCTTAATCATGCCTGATTTCATCAGAACATCTTGATGGCAATAAGACTAGCAATCTGTGGCCACACTGCACTGCTAAACCTGAAATCCAAGGCAATCCAACTGCAGCGTTTCTACACGTATGTACAGTGAACAGTATCAGCATTCACCGCAGATTGATTGGTAAAAAAAATATACCACGCTATCCTGTTTATCACATTTGAAATGTTTGAATCCAAGTCCAAATTGCAAGCCTGTCAGGCCCAAGTCATGGAATTTACAACTTCTGTTAGAACAGTGCACACATACACTTACTGTCTATTTTACACCTACTTAGTACTTACACTCACTGGCCACTTTAAAAGATACAATCGCCCAGTAGGTCCACTATATACAGTACTGTGCAAAAGTCAGAGACCACCCTTTCATTTATTTAATTCCATTAATTGGTTATTAGTCCTTAAGCACAAGCTATTCATTTATCAGCATCATGAAAAAACAGAAAACTGCATAAAACTTTAATAACTAAGTTTAATATCAATTTCTTCCATTTTTTATGTTTCTTGAAGAGTCCACCCTTTGCTTATATTCCTTCCTGAAGATTCACTTTCATTTTTTCAAAGAAATCCCAAAATCGCTTCTCACAATCCAAGTAACCCCAAACACATTCAATTGTGTTCAGGTCTAGACTCCTGAACAGCTACATATCCTTTCAGACCCACAGTGTTGAGTTGTGGAAGAAAGGACAGAAACACCTGTGGATTTGTTTATGCAAGTGGATTATCTTCTCCTCAGAAATATCTCCTGAATAACAAATAACTTATACCTATTAGCTGTTTGGACTAAGTAAGGAAACTAAGTAAACAAAAGAAGGATCTCTAAATTTCGCATGGTAAAAATGCCAATTTATTGTCATGCACAATTTGCCATGACATTTGCCTCCCTCTACCCCATCATTAGTCAGTTTCTGACCACAGGACCATGACTGACCAGATATTATTTAGGTGGTGGACCATTCTCAGCTCAGCAGAGACACTGACATGGCATGTGTAGGTTGCTGGTAAGAGTGTATCAGGCACAGCGGTGTTGCTGGGGTTTTTATACAGTGTCACTGCTACGTCAAGAGTTGTCAGACATCCAAAAATATCCAGCCAAGTGTCGTTTTATACATCAAGACCTGGTTCTTTTTTGTTAACGCCTAATTACGGATACCCATTACACCAGTGATAGGATGCCAGGACTCCATTTCTTTAAACCTCACCTGTACTTCACCCATTTGAATGTAATAAAAGATCTATAGGTGACCTATTTGGTTTATTCCCAGCTCCAGCCATGCATCCTACCTTACAAGTCTCTAACAGTGGAGCTCGAATACTAATTTAGTCTTGGGAGGGATAATAGGAGTCAGAGAGCTGAGAGCAGAGAGCATCTAATTAGCATCCACTGTGCTAGCATGACCATCACTGGAGAGATGGCCAGTCAATAAGAGACAGATAAGGGTGAGCTCCTTGCTAGGCTCGTCTGTTGCCCTGGGAGATGGAGCTGATGAGCGACTGCGCTGTACACCTCCATTCAGTGCCATTGTTAGGGAGGTCGGCAAATGTTCCAGCAAGGGCACTGAAGTACATGGCATAATAGGGATGTCTCTGAGATCAAAGATGTCCTTTAATGTGCTGGAACAGGCTCGCTCGCTTACCTTGTGTTTTGGACATTTTATCGAGAATGTGTCCTCTTCGAATATGCAGCCTGAGAGGGGCAGAAAGAAAGAGAGAAAGAGAAAGAAGGTAATGAATCAAAGACAGAAGTCAGTCATCAGGGTTGCAATCACAGGATGAAACCCGGTCGCTTTTCATCTTCAATGAAAGTCAACAAACATGAGAAGATGGCTCGTCCTTACGGTGATGATGGTAGAATGAGGTGCTGGGGAAAGTCTATACATCACAAACACTGACACACCATACAAGGTCCCTAGTCACAGCTAAATGGATAGATGGAACCACACAGTGAATAACAGCCAATAAGAGACATATACACAAACACAATATGCCTTTCTCTCTCTGTCTTACCGGTTTCTTTGGCGCAGACATAGTGGTACGTATAAGTGCAGTTCTTCCAGCGGCAGCCAATGGAGGCACCCTCAGTCTGGCACTTAGAACATTTCTGTAAAAAGACACAAAAAATCTTTAATTCTCAAAGGGGGATTTCTATTGATTTTGCAACATTTCTGCATCCTTAAATGGTTACAACAACGTCCTTCAGAGTGGTTTGCTGTGAAATGCTCCATTCTAGAGAAACATACAGTCAGAACTGTTTCCAGTGGTGGTGATAATGAACCAGAGGTCAGAAGTGCTTCATGCCTCTAAAAGCTACATCAAGGAAAGTTACTACATGAAATGGTTACAAATACATTGCCTGATGCCGGACATGTTGTTTTATTAAAGTTTTAACACAGTTTTAAGATTTTAAATTCAGAAGAAAGGCATGGTCCCTGGTTCCTATCACCACCATTCTAAAGAAATCCAACTCAGCAAGTTTCTCTTTAATGCACTATATACATCTCAACAATAGGGCATGCAGGAATTTAGAAAAATTAATGAAATTACCTTTTAAGACAGGGTTCACTATACTAAATATCTTTAAATCGCCATCTGACACTTTTAAACCTTAGTAAATGTCATTATTTTTGACATCTTGTATAAGTAATTTTCTTTTCCTGTGCCTTCCTGTGCTCATTCATTTAGTGGTTCTCAAATCTGGTCCTCCTAGATTATCGCTGCCCTGGACATTTTGCAGTTTACGCTGCTTCAACACAGCTGGTCCAACTTATCAGCTATTTAACGAGCTCTTCCTGAGCTAAAGCGGGTGCGTTATAGCAAGAGAAAGTACCTAAGTGTGTAGAGCAAAGTTCCTCCAGCAGTCCACTGATTACCGAACATACTGACACTGTCATAACAAACCCTTAAAGTACTTTATAACTTTATAAAGTAACTTATATGCCTTTGCCAGTAAATTTATAGGAGAACGTGAATTAATGTTCTTAACTTTAAAGTAGAAGTAATTCTGGACCATGGTTATTGCCACTGTTATTAGCACGTTCATCACAAAATGTTCACACAGTGAAAAGGGTCAGCTGCTGTTTTCAAATGGTGTAAAAAAAGGAATAACAAAAAGGGGCTAAGAGGTTCAATAGCAACACTATGCCTATATTACAGGAAATCTTTACAGAGCTTTACAGAGTGTTATATTGACTATACGCTTACTGTGACTGTGGAGTCCTGTGCAGCTTCCTTCAGTCCATACAGTTTGCCTGCAACCAGGATCACGCCGCTGGTCCAGATAGTACAGGCCTCATGTGCCCAGTGCTCCTTAGCCTCAGCCTCCTGCTGCAACCTCTGCAGACCTGAGCCACAGCCCTCCTTACCAGCAGGGGGTGCTGCTCCACCAGATGTCTCCTGCAACAGCTGCAGTCTTTTAAACCTCATCAGCAAGCCAAGACGACTTCTAAGTTGTGCCCTTCTTTCTCTCCTCGGCTGCCCGCAATCTCCTTCACTCGTCCCTTCTTGAAGCAAGTCCTTCCCTCCCTCTCTCCTCAGAGCGCTGATCTGTTCTGCGCTGCAGCTGGTGGCCTTGTCTTTTTCTCGGTCTCTGTTTTGCCTGAAGTCCTCCCGGTGCATTAAAGAAAGTGTTTTCCGTGGTACGCTTTCTGCAGGGTAGTACGGGCCACACAAGTCCCCAAGCTCTCTGTAATTTGCTGGCTTTCCACACAGGCAGCATACCAGACACCTGTCAGTTAGGCTTTTGTTAACTAAGGGCCCCTGGAGCATTACTGAAGAGTTTGGTATTGCCTTGGTAAATGTGACTGAGTTTTTAATTTTTAGTGAGCTCTTTTTCCTTGCCTGAATGAACAGCTGCTCTTCCTCCGGCCTGTTTACAATCGTGCAAAGGGAGGCAAGCTCTCTGGAGCTGTCGATGCGTACATATGGTTTGAAAGAAATTTTGTTTTCTTGTGGTTTCAAAAAATCTGACAATTTCCCCTTCACAGTAGGAATGCACTCTTTTTTGCATTTTGTCTTAAGCGAATGTCCCTTTAAAGTGACCCTGATGACATTACTATCCTGTTGGGCCTTTTTTTTAGGACCAGGCTTTTTTTTGACCTTTTGACCTTCTTCTTTTACCGGGCTTTGACCTAAGGCCTCTTCCTGCTGCTTTTTAAGTGATGGCCGTCTGCCCCGTTTGGGTTTGATGATTATAGAGCATATTTCCATAGGTGACTGTTCCTTCTGTGTCTTCTCATCTGTGTCTGGGGAAACAGAGGAGGGTGGTGGTGGTGGTGGTGAAGGTGAAGGTGGTGAGGGTGAAAGTGCTGGGGGAGAGATGGGTACATCAGGCTTGTTCTGCTCCACCTGTTCCATAACTGGCACACTATTTGCTAGCTCAGCGTCTTTCCTCCTCTTCTTGCGTTGCTTCAGATGCATTTCATGGTTATTTTTGATGGCTCTCTGTTTGGCTAACCTTGGTGTGTTGATAATAAGGCTGCCGGTCTCTAGTGCCACATCCGGGGTGTCAGTGCACTCAACAGCGGCCCACTTTCTCCGCTTCTTCTTAGGAGTTGGGATGCATGCTGTGTCTGGGGTCTCCTCAATGCTAACTGTGTTCTCACCCTCCTCTGGTGCCACCTCTGGGGTATTTACTGTCTCTCTCTTTTCTGTTACCTCTGGTGCTGGCTTTGATGCTGATTCTTCCGGCACAACATCTGGTTGGATCGTTAGAGGCTGTTTTTTGGATGCTGGAGATGTGATTTTCTGAACCATAGCTTCATATTTAAGTCCTCTGCCTTTCCTTGGTGGCAGATATTTTGTTTTAGTAGGGCACTGAGGAGGCACGCAAGGTGTGTCACCGATATCTTCAGGGGGAGTGTTATCTTTGATCAGAATGCTGCAGTCAGATTCTAATTTATGTCCTCGCTTTCGCTGTCCCCTGGAACCCTTGGCTCCAACCACGGTGGTTTTTAAAGGTGGTTCCTGTGTTTTTGTTTTTTTACTGGCTTTAACACCTTTCTTC
The DNA here is from genome assembly GCF_904425465.1 of Colossoma macropomum. NCBI lineage: Eukaryota > Metazoa > Chordata > Actinopteri > Characiformes > Serrasalmidae > Colossoma > Colossoma macropomum. The sequence continues at coordinate 14,710,259 of NW_023494801.1, read as the reverse complement.
TTCTTTACTGGCTCTGAGGACTGTAAGCTAGATTTTCTTTTGACTGAAACAGACACAACCTCCTCATTAGGTTGAGTAAGTGAATCCATGCAGACTTCCTCCTGGCTTGGAGATTTAAGGTTTGAAGTTTGGCTCACAAATGGCTGAGATGCAGTCACTTCCTGTATTTGTGTCTCAGTGAGTTTTACTGCTGAAGTCTCAGTCAGTGTCTCTTTTTCTTTCTCCTTGTCCTCAGTTAATTTTACCTGTGTTTGCTTCCGAGATCTTAATACCATGGACTTTTGATCTTTTGCTACAGACTTTAAAGAAGTGTTTTCTATAGGAGCTTCCAAAGCAGAGCCCATAGTATTGTCTGCAGAGGAACCTAAAGTAGTACCAACAACAGTGTCCAAAGTGTTGGCTGGGCTTTCTTGCTGCTCACTTTTTTCACTGATGTAACTTGTATCTTTAATATGTTCTGTGATGGCCTGTACATTCTCTTCATGTTTTATTGTTTTGATCTTAGAACTGAGGCCTCTTGGTCGGCCAGGGCCTTTCGGAATTACTCCATCTGTAGGCTTTGAACCAGGCTTTGGACCAGTCTTCAAAGCAGGTATAGCTGGAGGCTTAGGACCAGGCTTTGGACCAGGTTTTACAGTTGGCACAGCCCCAGGTTTTGGGCCTGGTTTTGGTCCAGATTTTGAGCAAGGTTTGGGTCCAGGCTTTAAACCCGGCTTTGGAACAGGTTTTGAACTTTGCTTTGGGCTAGGTTTTGGACCAGATTTTAGACCTGGTTTTAAACCAGCCTTTGGACCAGGTTTTAGAACAGGCTTTGGGACAGGTTTTGGTCCTAGCTTCGGCCCAGGTTTTGGGCCAGGTTTTGAACTATGCTTTGGACCTGGCTTTTTTCTCTCTGGAGAACAAACTTTTGGGGTATTCTGTGTCCCAAAAGAACGTGTACACATCCTGGATGGTAAACCATCTGCCAGAAGTTTTGGTGTTTGGCTACTAATGTCCAGCTGAGCAGCCCCCATCTGATCAGGGAAGAGGGCACTATTACTTGAGGGCATGCTGGGTTTTTGAGGAGATGGCGGGGCTCCATCTCCCTCCACACTTGGCTGTCTCCTGATCCCTGCATTTGAATGGATTAGTCTCCTCCTACCCCGTGCATGCTTCCTGCCCAGCAGTCTTGGATGTGCAGATGGAGCCACCGGCTCTGGTTTTGCTGATGGTGTTACTGCACTAGGACAGCTTATACCTGGTTCTATATCCTCATCTCCTTTCTGTGGGGAGGGTGGGGTATCCGCCCAAGATGGTGCAGAGTGCAGTATTGACTTGCCTGGCAACTGAGGAGAGTCAGGCTCCAGCACCTTTGCATCGCTGCGATCGATGTGATCCCTTGCCTGAGTCTGAGGTGTTGTTTTCTCATTGAGAGCTGAGAAGCCAGTCTTGACAGAGTGAGACTGAGGTGCAATGTCACATGCAGCTGACCTCCTTTCACTGCTTCTGTGGGTTGTGTCTTGGGCAGTGGTCTCTGCAGTTTCAGTGCTGATGAGTGGTCTGCCTGCCGTCTCCTCTGGCTTATTACAGGCCTCTGCAGAGGACTCCTCTGGTTTTGCTTTATTATTAACCACCTCTTCAGTGGGTGTCAGACTCTCCTTCTCCTCTCTCACCTCAGTGGCCAGATGGGATGAGACTGACTGCTGCTCAAAGGAATCATTCTGTCCCTCAGAGACTGACAGCCTCTCTTCTGAAGATTCAGTCTGAGAGGTGAGATGAGGTGTGTCTGAGTTTTCCTCTTTCTCAGGTAAATATTGATCTGACTCAAGGATGTCTCTTGAAATAGCTGGTGATGTTGACACAGAGCCTTCAACATTAGGCTGTGGTTCTGTTTTGAATATTTCAGATTTCATTTCTGAATCTTCAGTTCCCTTGTGGCTGGTGTCTGAATGGTCCTTTTCAGCAAAATCTCCTTCCTCTGCCTCATATTTGTTTTTCAGTTCCTGATAAATAGTGTCATCTGTTTCATACGAGTAGCTTTCATCTGACACTGCTTTATTTATCTTATGAAAAAGAGAGGGGCATTTCTCATCCTCTAACCACTCTTGTTGTTTCTCACTTGCCTCCATGACTTCTCCTTTGCATTTGAGTTCTGTGGACAAATTCTTCTTTCCAAATTCCTTTTCTTCAGCCATCCTCTCAGACCAAGCAGACTCCTCAAAGTTCTCCTTCAGAGTACTCTCAGCTTGCTTTAAGTCTAATGGAGAATTGCTCTCCTGCTTCATAGGGCTTGGGGCTGTTACACTAATGGGGGACCTCTCATCTCTAATGCTTCGGAGTGAACTATTGTGTTCCTCTCCAAATGGTACTCTCTGAACCCTAGGGTCACAGTTCAGATTATCCTCAAAGGTCTGCAGACTTCGGACTGAATCCCCTGATCTGATGGACATATCATCTGTTGAGTTCATTGAGCAAGTAGACACTGTGTCCAGGCTCAGCTGGGAATGTGCTGATGCCTGTGTTGGGCCTTTGTTCTGGCCAAAGTAATAGTAGCTCCTATCCATCTGGTCTTCAGTGCTGCTGGAGTACCCTCCCTCTTGTATCTCACCAGGCATAGATCTTGGGTTGCCAAAAGCATCAGTGTGGGGAGCACCGTGTTGACTTTCAGGACATGAAGAGTCCTCTATAGGCCTTAACTGCCCCCTATAGTCCTCTCCCTTTTTTGGCTGGTTTCGCTTGCCGCCTTTTTTGCTGGCCATAAGAGCTTCTGATAACAATAACTGCTGGACGTTGTTGGAGATATTCTCTACCTGAGATGTTAGAGCATTGAGGCTCCACAAGCTCGGGTTGGACAAAAGCTTCTCTGAGAAACGTTCCTTCATAGAGCCAGAGTAGCTCTGAGACTGGTGATTGACACTGGGGGATGGATGGGTGTGTGGAGGCATTAACATGGCCTGGTCTTGCAAACCTGCAGAGGAGGAGGAAGCTGTAGGATTGATTTGTTGGCCATACTGGAATGTATCAGGATTGGGCATTAAGGGAGAAGGGGTAGAACTGTACGAGGGAGACCTTCCCACAGATCGTGCAGGTGAATGGCTAGAGCTTGGACTGCAGTTCTGGTAATACTGTTCAGGCGACCTCACGGAAATGTCTGTGAGGCAATAGTTCTGTTGCGGCTGATTGTAATGTTGGAATTTCTGAAGATTCTCTGGTGTACCTGACATTCCTTGAAGGGAAGCCTGCTGTTCAAATCCAGCTCTTGAAGGAGGCTGCTGGTAACCATAACTATTTTGTGGTCGATAGCCACTCTGCTTCAGACTGCTATGGTTACCCAGCTGCCTTGAATATTGGGCATTAGGTGGCATTCCATAGCCACTTTTGTAGCTGTGAGGAATCGGATTGCATTTCTCCATGTAAGATGAAGAGGTCGAGGAGGGCGGTTGGGAGTGCTGCGAGAAATGAAGGTGGCTCTGTGGGTACATCAAAGGAGATGGAGTAGGATTGGGAGTGTGGCCCTGTTGATGGGGGCTTGTATAGACAGGGGTAGAGGGTTGGGAAGGGAGATGGCACTGGCTTTGAGAAATGGCTAGAATATTTTGCTCAAGGTACTGGGATGACCCGCTGACCCCAGGCTCAAGACGGCCCACCATGTCCTGCTCATACTGAGACATTTGCGTGGACTCATCCCACTTCTGTAAGTGTCCCTCACTCATGTACTGGGCTGAGTATCCAGAGCTCATGTGACTGCTGTAACCAGATTGCAGGTGCTGGCTCGGTGCTTTACCTCCTCTGTATGGTTTCTTGGTCTGAGCTGAACTGCTGCTATAGCTGGGGTAGGTCTGCTGCCCATAACAGTCTTTAGATGCTGCTCCTGCTGTTGGCATCCCTGCAGCAGCAAGAGTGTTCACCTCGTAGCCCTGTCTGGTCTGGCCGTGATGATGTCTGTAACTCTCAAGGCGTGATAATTCATGGGGTTCCTGCTGGTAGCAGTGCTGGTTGCCATGGAAACCACTCCGCTCTCTGAAGGACTGCATGGCTCCAGCTAGGGGGCTCTTTTGGAAAGACAGAGACAGAGAAAACAGAGCGAGAGGGAGAGAGAGAGAGAGACAGTGTTTAGTGGCTTGCTTTATCTTTTTTTCAGAGATCAGTGTGTTATTCACTGCAATCAATTTGAATTCAATTTCTTTTTTTTATCATAAGACAAATTGAATTGTAACACAAACATAGGCTACTCAGTAATTCAGAAAATCAAAACATTAATCTCCATATAAGTAACACAAAATTTCATTTTCTTGCAGTAGCTGTGCTCAGTTGTTTTGGTATTTCACATCTGGGAATTTCATCACTATATGTTAAAAGCATCAATGCAATCCCCTCTATCATATCAATATTACTTGCAAAATTGTTTTTAAGAGTCATTATTTACCATTAAATGCAAAAAATGTGGAAAAATGCACACAGTAAACTTAAATATGGTCTTCACAGGTCACTTCTAGTAATGATTTTCTCCAGTGACAGTAACAAAACTAGTTGCAGTGGGGAGCTATCTGTGCTGCGTAGTTCTATGAAGGTATTCAATCCATGAAAGGCTATGATAATTAGCCAGTGAATCAGGTGTGTTTGAGCTGGGACCACTAAAGAGTGCAGCCCAGGGCCCCCCTAGGACAAGGATTGAAAAACACTGTCTTATGTGGACCTTGAATTAATTAAACAACCTGCCAAGCATATCCAGCAGTGTACAGCTGTACTGTTATTGTTGTCACCCAAGACATGGTACATGATCTGCATTGTTGCACTGCCTTTGTCTGTTTAATATGCTGAGATGCGGACTCCTCCGCTAATGTCACCCACAAATCCTTTCTGTCCTCAGCAGAGCGGGGCCGAGCTCCAGTTAGTCGGTAACGAGGGTCTGTTTTATGGAGGGGTGGAGGCACTATAAAGGGAATAATGTCACCAAGAGACAGTGCAGCAGAGGCTCTTCCGTCTCTGCACTCCAGTGCTGGGAGCCTGTCGAGGGACAGCCACCTGGTCCCATCAGATGCTTGCATTACTCATCTCACTAGTGCTCTGTCTGAAGTCACCAAGCCCCTGAGCTTGCCGCTCCCCTCCAGCAACGGTACAGTGGCCTCCCAGGAGGCCCCCAGCCATCTATTACTGGTTCAGTGGTGCTGCTGTGCTTGTTTACACAATGACCCAAATAAGATCGCTTGGGATGCGAGCTTCAGGACCTCAAAGATGCATACTGGAAATATACAAGCAGTGCACTTTTAGTGCATTTGATTGTGCTTTTTCTAGTGAAATGGGAGTGCTGAGAAACTTTCTTTTTACTAGCTGTATCATCATTCTGTGTGATGATGCATCTATGAATGCAGGGCATATTTATGTTGTCTTAATGGACCAACGTATGCGCTTACATGTGATGGCACTGGAAAATCAGCGAATTTGTTTGAGACGGTACTACAGCACAGACAACTTTAAGGACAGGTTAATGATATAACCAAGGATTTGCAAAGAATTTGTCGTAGAATTTAAAGGTAAACAGGCTCTTGTTAGTGAATCTTTAAATGGGCATATCTAGTTACAGTGAAGTCTTTTGTGCAATTGGGCTTATTTAACGGACGGGGCGGTTGGTGTTTGGTAAAAGCAGGATGTCAACACAGTGGGCTCCAATGTATCGTAAACAGGCATACCCAGTGAGACCTTTAGCAGCCAATGCAGCGTTATGTTGAAGAATAATGCATTGGCTGCTAGTACATGAACCGGCATAGGCCCTGATTGTCACACTCTATGCTAACTAATCTCACTCACTGAACTTGCAGAGCTCCTTTGATCACATCATCTCTGCTAGAACTTTGGTCTGAATTTCTTTCCCTCTCTCTCACTTTCCTTCTGTGTCTCTGTAATTCTCTGTCTCATGCTTGTGGATGGAGGTTTTAGCACGAAAGCCCCACCCAGTGTGTTTACATCTCAGATCTACCTAAATTAGGCATGCTGAAGGAGCATATGTGGAGGGAATATGGAATGTTCTCTTAGGAGAATCTACACATACAACCACAGACACTTTTGTAAAAAGGACAGATTCCTTCATTCCCTAAATATTCATGACCTTGGCATTTTGATGACATATACTATATTAACCCTGTATTGACGACATTATACTTTGAAAATCTTATGGCAAGAAACTGCAGGTATTTTATTAATAGTTTTATGCTAACATTACAGCATAACCCAGGCATTGCTCCTTCATAAAATCATCAGTGCAGCGCCTGCTAATATAAGAAAAGCAATTACGGGGAGTATTTTCCACTACCCAGGATTTGTAATCTAATAAACCAATAAATCAGGTGTTTGGCATTTGCCAATCCCTCATATGACAGCTGGGGTTAAGGGATTAGTGGGCGTAAGGCAACCTGCGGAAAATGAGCCTGCAACCTAAAATATTTGACTGATGAAAAATACCCATACTCACAAGCAATGCATAGGAAAAGTATATGGCATTTCTTTTATTTTATTATTCTTTGTATTTAAAAAGCAGACAAAAGATCAGTCATGGTCAATGGATTTTTGACAGGGACTAAGGGTCAGGCGAAGGGTCAACTCAATTTAAATGCAGCCACATCAGAAAATGAATTAAATTGTTCACCTGCAGGATCTGAAATGCATGGATGAATTTCACTCTGCAAAAAAAATTACAGTTCATCTCCTAAATTAGCAAAATTTAATTAAGTGACCCCAGCCCAGGAGTAAGGGATGTTCACCTGCCACACATTTGAAGCCTACTGTAAGTTCCTATTGAGCCAAGCCTGTTTGATGTGAAAGACTTAAGACTATAGCTGTGGAATGATGGTTGGGGAGATGCTATTCGGAATGGATGCTTTCGATTGGTCGTTCTGGCTTGGCTGAGTGGAAGGTGCATTTCTCAGTGATGTCACTTTGACAGAGCTTCAGTGAACAAGCTGGCACATAGGCGCACAGCAGTCAAGGAGAAACAAGAGAGCTTTCGGGCAGTGGACACATGGAAGGATCCAGGACATTCTGTTCTGCTTTAGCTTATTTCAAATTCTGTTGGTCACTTCTATGATTTATCTGCAGAATGTGGAAGCCAGTTATTAAAGAGAGCCTATTACTGGACACTAATGCTGCTATTTCTGGTAGTTTAAGTAATACATTAAAATATGTCCTACTTTTTTATATCACAAATTAATCACAATTGTCTGGTAAATTAATTGGGTTGAGTAATTTTAGACTTATTTCTCAGGACTGTCTTAGGATGTATTTTACTCATTATCAGTATGTTGGTAGGCAACTGGTTTTGATACAAAATCTATTACATGTGGTCCTGACGTTTAGTAATGTTGCAATCAAATGCCCGTTAGTTAGACAGACATGCATCCTTGGTTGTTATTGCCTTCTGTTACTAGCAATTCATCAAAATCATTTGTCATATCAAGAGTTGGGTTGTATCAAGAAGGCCTGGGCAATAAAATGACAACTATCAAAATCGTCAAAAATATTTTTAAATAAAATAATTATGCAATATTGTTCCTAAATGTGGTATTAGCATCAAGGCCTACACTTTGAACAATTGCTACATCACTACACTAGGTGCTAATGTGTGCCTTTTACTCATTAGACAGAGAGGGAGAAGAAGTCTAGCCTTTCACTCACAACAGAACAAACCAGCAGGGCAGTTAGGCCAGTTAGCAGAATAAGCTATTTTGCATATACTTATTATTTATTTAATGCATATATATTTTTCATATGTTGCTAGTTCTAAAATATATCTAACAATTACTGATAATTATCTATATCAAATGATATGGAAAAATATAGTGTGATAAAATATCCAGTCCTCAATATCAAATAATCAAGCCTAAGAGTGGAAGTTAAAATGACCAGTCTGGATGGCTCCTGCCATTAGGGGGCTACGGAGAGTGGCCTTTAAATGTCGAGGCTCAGTGCTGTCGGCATGGCGACGCTGTGAGAAAGCAAGCATGCTGCCGTGCCCTCCCTGCTGTGAGGAGCCTGCTGCATGTTTCATCAGCGCCAGCCGTGCCCCGGGCATCACGCCGCAGGGGCTACCACCGCTGCGCCAACCCAGGAAGAGAGGGAGAGGGGACAGGGGCAGGTGTGGTCAGAACCCTCCCTCCACCTATATTTTCTACTCCCCTGCTTTAGTGCCTGGGTTTGCGTTTATGCTAAAAAAGAGAGACAGACAAAAAAAGTGTGTGCGTGTGAGCAAAGTCTCCAGCTGCACTCAGAGTGCCCTAATACCTGAATAAGACAGAAAAGCATGTTCGGAGCAGGGAGAGAGGGCTTAAGCAGCTTTGTGGGACAGCACTGTAGACTAAAGAGAGATAAACGGAGTCTGCTGATGGCATGAAGCATCAAGCCCTAATACCTCCTGTTTCTTCAAGCCTGAGGAAACTGCATACAACCTGGCTACCCTGGCAACAACAGAGACGACTCCACGTATGGTAACTAAGCACTCAGCAACTATCTTGGGAATTTCAAACCTCTGTTTATGAAAGACAGAGAAAGAGAGAGAGGGGGAGAGGGAGAGAGGAGAAACAGAGAGAGCAAGAAGTAGCGATAGAGAGAGAGAGAGAGAGAAAAGGGTCGGCAAATTGGGGCAGGAGGCTGATTGATATTCCAGTGCATGAGGGGAGCAGGGAGCTGTAGAGCAGCTGATGGAGAAAAAGAGAGAGGGGGATGTTAGTACAGGGAAGTCTCTGCAGCAGGTGAGGCTGCTATGCTCTTGTCTCTCAGTCCTGTGCTCTACTGAAGCAGAGGCCTCTTTGATCTCCCTCTATCTCTCTCCCTTTCTCTCTCTCCCTTTCTCTCTCTCACTCCGCAGGGGCGCTCCAGCTGTGCCTGTCCATTCTCGAGCTAAGATCGCACCTCACTTTCTCCCCTGCCGCATTTTCCGTCCCCAAGATCGCTTACATTGATCTCCCGGAACGGAACGAGAAGTCTCGAATGCAGCCCGTGCTGAGGGATTATTTGCTTTGAGACAGACTTCATCAATAATGGTGGTACAAAAGGCGCAATGACATTACTGGCTCGAAATGCTATATGCCTTGCTGCGCTCAATAAGGGCACAGTCATTTATTTCTCCCTGTGAGGCTTGCTGCTTCGCTCCCTTCTCCCTCTCTTCTCTCCCTTCTCCCTCTCTTCTCTCCCCTCCACTTCAGCCCACCTAATTGATGAAGCAGAGCGATCTCCGTATCACTCATGCTTCGCTTTCTTTCTTTCTTTCGCCCCCTCCGTTTCTTTCTTACCCTTCACTCTGTTCCATTCCCTGCCTTGTTTCCTGTCTCCCTCTAACCCCTCTCTTCTTCATGAGCTCTCTTTCTGTCCATTCTATTCCTGCTGCACCCTCCCTGCCCTGCTTTTCTTCTTCCCTTTTGGTCCACTTTAACAACAGATTAACCTTTTACCTCCAAACAGGGGACTTGTCAGATGTGACCTTGGGAAAGGAGCTGAGGTGGGTGTCCAGCTAGCAAGCCTTGAGGGAACATGCTAGACTCTTGCTGCCCTTGTGGTGTTGTCTAGCCTGAAGTAGTAGGTATACTCTGTCTGATTTGATCATAGTTAGCAAGTCTAGCCTAGCAACTAAAACACGTAGCTAGCTACATAAATGTGCCCATTAATATTGCGTTCATGGTTGCAATTTCACTTCCAATCCTGCCAGTCCCGAGGTGTAAGATTTAATACCGACAATCAGTGTATCTGTGTCTGCTTGTCTCTGTCATCATTGTCAGGAGCTCAGAGTCATGGAAGGATGGGGCAGATGCCATCATGGTGCCATGATCCATGCTGAAAATCTGCACTGCTCTGAGCTGATTTGTCAGAGGACTTCACCAGCCATGGCTTGCTTACGTAGTGCTCTGACATTTGGTCCACACAATTCTAGCCTCTGAGAGCACCCTTCCGTCTGTCACCTCTGTGGATGCTTTAGCAGATGCCGATTTTGGCACTTGCCTTTTGAATCTGAAGTTTGGTTGGGGCTAGGGCTGGGTTGGCCAGGATTCAAGCCTGCCACATTGAGAATCGCTGGTTAAAGGGCGTTATAATGCAATTAGCAGGAGGAGGGGTGGTACAGGGCAATCAAATTGTGGTGTAGGGAGACAGGGAGCGTTCACAGGGAGGGTTTTTTGCAGCAGGCTGGGCCGTTTTCAGGGCCGTGACGATGCCCCGGGCCTTTCCCAGAAGGTGCCCTTCATGTCCCGGACTCTTCATGTTCTATTCATGTCAAGTCCTGGCTCTCTGCCTTATCAACTGCATAGCTGTTACCGGAGGACTAGACTGGGGAATATTTGCTCTGAAAACCCAGCCGCACCAAGTCAGGCTAACGCTAAAAGCCACAGATACACTGATAACGTGTATGAAATCAGAGCAGGGCCCGGATACACCACAGGGAATGTGTGAGAGAGTGTGAGGGAGAGAGAGAGAGAGGGATGGAGCGAGGGGTTAGGAGGAGGGATGAGGATTGTTATTGCCAGGCAGTTCTTTCATTGATTTTTTCTTCTCCTTTCTTTCTCCTTCCTTTGCTGCTAAAATAACAGTGGTGCTTGCACGAACCTTCTAACATAATTAGCAAATCCAGATGGGAAGAAACGTGTGGAGGACAGTCTCTCGTTTATGCGACTGTTAGCAATCACATATCGTGTATGACTAGGCAATGATGGCTAGAACAATTAATGAACAAAGCTGGCAATGTAAAATATGAAAAATGTGCATTTTATCATCTTTAACGCTTTGTATGATGTTCAGATGATGTACAAGGTATTTCTGACAGTTTGCAAAAACTACAGGAAGTGGTGGAGGCGATTACTGTTTTCTACCACCATAAAGAAAAAAGTTGCACTACCAGGACTCTGAACAATACAGGTGGCAAAGGTTAGATTTGTTGCTTAACATTAATGCTGACTGTTAGTTGTAGCCGTACTATCATGTGAGCCCACCATTGCTATACTCTCTGCGGTCTGATACTCACAAACAGAGAACAATACATTCTACAAATGTACAAACCAGGCAGGAAAGCATAAGAGCCCCTATATCCGGCAGGAGCGGGGGTGGGTGGTGGGTGGCAGGGGGGAGGACATGCTCTTTGAAAAGCGTCCGCTGATGCGATTGCTCTGTCAGAAACGCTTTCTCTGATGCCGGGAGAGTCAGCGGTTTGGGGGATGAGGCTTAAGACAAAGGGATGCTGAAGCTTTGGCTCATTTATTCCCCTGTCTCTCGCTCTCTCCCTCCCCTCTCTCCCCGCTGTCTGTTGTGCGGACCTGCTAGGGAGAGACAGAGAGAGTGTGTGGACAGGGATGGGTGAGTGTGTGAATGTGTCGGTGGAGCACAGCCAAGCCAGAAGAGGGAGATGGGGGAGTGGGGAGCCTTTGTTCTCGGCTGATGGAAAAAAAAAAGCCGCACCAGATACCGATTTGCGCTGCGGCCGACATCCGAGTGCATCACAAGGCGAGCGGCACGGTGCAGCGTGATTAGATTAAACCTGGGGCCCAAATTACTCTGCTTGCCCTAATTAAACTTTAATCTCCAATACCACACAGATTACCTGCAATGTAATTGAGCGAGGAGCAGTGATTTAAGGAGGACTATGTGTGTGAGTATGTGTATGTGGGAGACAGAGAGAGAGACAGAGAAAGGATGCAGGGTTGGCTGAAGGTCATGTCCCCCCGCAGGCAAAACATCTCTCTTTCTTTTTCACCATTTTTTAGAGCTCCCTCTTCGCAGATAGAGGACGGCGGTAGTGTCTGTGCCAGTCCAAAAGTGGAGCAGTCAGTTCTGACTATGGATGCTGTCCGATTCAATATCCCCTACCACCGAGTGAAGTCCACACAACAGCACTCTAGTCCACTGCCTCCCTACACCCCCCAACGATCATCCCTCCAGCTTCATGACTCGTTTTTCTCTGTTTCATGAAAATGATGACCATATTTCCTGCATGGAATTGTGTGGGAGAGAGTGGGAGTGAGTGTGTGTGTGTGTGCACAGCTGCATTCAGAAATGTGATCGATGGGGCTGATTCAGAGATAGGACAGCAGGTGTGTGCTCCCTCCCCCCATTTCATGCCACCGTCCAGAAGGTGATGGGAGATATGAGAGGTGCCATTTTCTATCTCAGAGCCTGCCGATGTCCTTTATGTCCACCAAAAAAGCCCATCGCCACAGAGATTGGCTATAGTCAGTTGGAGGCAGCGTCAGAAAAAGACAGGGTCGAGCTGTGAGCATGTTTTTCATTCTGTGAAATGCACAGATAATTACTGTTCTTCACCACAGTCCAGAAGTGGGAGCTATTACAACTCAGATTACTTTGTTTGCGTCACTGAAAGCAAAGAAACTGGCCACGCCAGCAGGATCTCACATATCTTTACAAACACAAATGTCAAAAAGGGAAGAAATAAATCAGTCATTTTTAAAAAGCATTCAAGGTGAAGATAGACAGCTAACACAGTAAGCACAGAGGTGGTTGCCTCTAAATCCGAAGACATCTTTGGACTGACTTTCCAGCAGGGAAATGGTAAAATCCTAAAGCATCGCTGGCTTTGCATATGGCACAACAGCCCAACCTAAACAACTTTTGGCCACTTTGTGGAACCCTCTGTTTACAAACATTTGAAGCTGTTCTATAATGCTGGAACTACCTCATGAACTGCAACTACCATAAACACTTGCTTCACAGTGCTTGGCCTGAATTTGTCAGTACTTTGGCTTATTTATAAATACCACTATGTCATACATAAGCAAATATATTTGAAATTACAAAACAAGTCAACATGGACTGAGGCAAGTATATGAAAATTTAGGCATGCATGTGAGTGTTTTCATAATGATTTTAATAATGATAACTGTCAGCATATAGGCTTCCATCACTTGTTAGCTTTCATTTTTCGCCAAACTATTCCTATAAGAATCCGAGTTGTGCATGTGTTGTGCATGACAGGTTGTGTAGATGGCTGCCTGGGGACCAGCATGCCCTTCAGGCTTCTGACTGGGCACCCTCTGGATGGCTAAGCAAGCAGACAAGGCCAGCTGAGCCTCGTCTAAGTCAGTTATGTGTGGCCTCGTCCACTACAGATCATTAGGCTGTTCACGTTCTCCTCAAACCTTTACACCTTCACCGAGCTAAAACAGAAAAGCACTGCAAAACAATCATCTGCTCTGCTAATTTACATGAAGGAGGAGGGAGGAGGAGGCACCCATAAAAGATGTGCTAAAACACTCTTTTAGTGCATGTAGTTCTTTGAATGATCGACTCACAAAGCGCAAGTATTATCTATGAGCAGCATGCATGCAGTCGCTCCAAATCTGGTAAACATGGGCGCCGGCGTCCTCGGAGATTAAACCTTGGAAGCGGCAGCAGCAACCCGTGTGCGCTGGGTCGCTTCGCCACGGAGCGTCAGCGCAAGCACACTACTCACACACCCAGTCTGACAGCTCAGAGCTTTGAGGCGGGAGAGCGTTGTCTCCCCACGCAAGCAAGATGGAGAGAGGAGAGAGAGAGAGAGCGAGCGAGGGAGGCAGTTGGTGGAGGGGGTGCTTTGTGGCTCTGAAGTGTGAAAACAAATGATAATGTTTCCCTATTAATACTGCCTTCATGTGCTATCAAAATTTCCATAAATACGACTTCCTGGAATAAAAGTTGCACATGCGTATCCACTCAAAATGTAATTACAAGCGACTGGTTAATAACCAAGTTTCCAACTTGTTACTGATCTTGCAGGACTATTTTCAGTGATGATTCTTTATTTTTGCCTATTCTAAATTTCTAAACTTACTTTTAGTCATCACCAATTAGGCTGTAGACATAAGATTACATTTCAGCTGCTGGTTGCATTATGTACATTTGTTGAAAGTGGGCAGATACGGTGAGCTAGCAAGACTCGTCTACCAAAACAGATAAGGCTAGTTACCTAGCTAACATTAGTCATGCATTTGCTTTATCTCCACAAAACACAACTACAAAATACAAGCATATTTATTTATTAAATTAGGAGCACCCGATGAGAATGTGACAACAGCATAATGCCAGAAAAATGCTATAAGCTCCACATGCCAAGTATACAAATGTTTCAGTCTATGCTACAACAATTTCACAATTTGTGGCTTTTTAAAATGTCATACAAAAATTCGTAATGCCACATAAACTGTATTTTGATTTGCAGCAAGGACCACTATATCAGACACAACCTACACAGAGGTTGAACAAGTGATTCATACTCTCCATCCTTCCTCTGAGAGGGGCTGCACATTCCACCTATAGTTTTACATATCTGGTTGAGCAGATTTGTACCTTATCATTTCTTTGAGTACTGATGGTTAATAACCCCTCTCCTTAATATCTCTGTACTTTCTTCTAGACAATAATATGATGGAAAGACAACAGAGAGTTTGGCTAAAGTCTCCTCCTACTCAGATGTTTCTCCTGAGCAAAAGGGCCCAGAAAACTCACGTCTTCTCATGAGTTTTCTCATTTCTCCTTTATCTCTCTTGTATCTCATGTCTCCTTTTTGTCTAGTGCTATTTCTCCTAAGGAAGTCTAGGAGAATCACTGTCTCCTGAGCCATCAAGGAGCAAGAATCCAAGGCCACATACAAAGTACGTATAACAAGACTATATGCTTATAGCATGTCGGCCATTTTTATTAGCACACTTGCATGGGGTGTGTTTCTGGCCTAAATCTCCGAGCAGAAGGTGGGAAGTGGCTTGTTGGTGCTCAGGGGGGATGTCCAGGGATGCAGCGCCACTCGTGCCTCCAGTGGGCTGGCTGGTACAGACCGTGATGACTGTCGCCGGCGGCATGTGGAGGCGAGTGGTGCAGCACCTGCTGCAGAGGTGCCTCTGGATCTAGGAGTCAGGTGCACAAGGGCCCACGTCATGAATCACTGATTGGAACCTGCGAGGCGCAGCACACAAGTCCAACCCCTAACCCCCACCCCCCCCACACCACCACCACCCCCAACCCAGGCGGGCCATTTGCATAAGATGCCTCATTTGCATGCATATGAGGTGAAAGAAAGGACTGGCGTGTGCGATAGACGCTGTCCACAATTGAAAGGAGAAGGGGGAGGAGGAGGTAAGAGAGAGCCAGGGTCGTTCGAGCCTTCGTTTCCTTTCTCCCTACCTCTCTCTCTCGCTGCGGTTTGATCTCTTTCGTGACCATAGGCAGCGCAGCACTGAGACCTCCATTAAAATTCTCTCTCCCTCCTCTCTGCATAAGGGAGAGGTGGTGACAGAGAGAAGTGTGTGTGTGCCGTGTGTGAATGTGTGTGCTCCAGCTGGCTGTGCAAGGGCTGTTCGACTGCAATCCCTCAGTTCAAACGCATTGATTCGCTCTGAAGCCTCCATTCCCCCCTGCAGGCTCGGCCACAACACCTCCACGGCTTCGCACACACAAACAAACGCCCGCACATACACACAGGCACATATGAACAAATGCACACAGACACAAACGCGGCCCCGTCCCCTCCTCCCACACACATCCATGAACAACCGCAGACGCTCAGATACCACACAAAGGTGCATTTTAAGACATAACCTCAGATCTAATCCTGAGACCAAAAGCAGGCTGGTTTTGCCCGAGAGGATTTTACAGTGGAGGAGAGCAGGGCACAACCTAACACATTTTGGTTTTTGCTTGAAGAGCCCATACCCTTCATTTTTCTCACATTTTTTGCAGTCAACTTATAACATTTCTGTGGTTTTATGTACCAAAAATGCTAATTTCATATAACAAATTTCCAATCACTCTTTATTCCTTACTTATTAAATGGGCTGCTTATGTTACTGTGACTTTAAGACTGTTATAAGATAAATGAGCTCTTTTCTGATTGGCTATCCTGAACCTCTTTAATTGTTTACTTTGGGAGGCTTAAGGCCTCATTATACTTCTTGCAGAGGCTTGCTTGACTTCTGTGAACAATATGATTTATCATAAAGAAAAAGCCTACCTTACAGAAAAATCACATCTTTCACATATGAATTGTGCAAAAATTACAAGGAATCACACATTTTTTCACATACAAAATACATTTTCACGTGATCATACTTTTTTCACATGTGACAACATTTTTAACATGTGACTTGTGCAAAAACCACATGCGTTTATTATCATGTGAAATTCCTTTGGCTTTTCTGTAAGAGCTGTGAGTGGTCAGTGCTTGTAAGCTCATAAGGTGGTTTTGGCTTCATGTGAACTTTGCGAGCTTTGTTTTCCAATGAAAGTACACCAGGGCCTTTAGTTGTAAATATTATGTTACAACTAACCCCACCATGTGGAGGCTGTACTTTAGCCTGGTGATCTCTCACTGTGGGCTGTTCATATGCTTCAGAATGAGACCGCATTACAGACACTGACGAGGTGAATAAAATAACATAGTGTGAATTCTGTGACTTACACACACAACACAGCATTAGAAAATCGCTCAGGAAATATCTGTCAAAATTCACGGAACACGAGAACATGACTAAAGCATGTTCTACCGGAACCTGTTTAAGCACATTCAATACCCATGTTACATTTTAGCCCGTGTTAGTTTGTGCCCGCTCTCCCTTAGCAAGGTCTCTCCATCTTCTGTTTGTTTGGATACACAAACCCACCCTCTCTCATTGTGTTTCCCTTCTCTTTCTCTTTGTTTGATCTCACTGCCCAGCTGACAGCCCACATCAGCCAGAGAATAATAACCCTACAGTTGGACACACACACACGGACACACAATCACACAAGCACAAAAAACACCCACTCTCACTCTGTCTCTCTCTCTCTCTCTCTCTCTCTCCTCACCCCCCTGCACACACAACCAAACATACGTGCACAAACCTCCCCCTCTGCCTGCGAGCTCTGCAGCCCTGGCTGGAGAGAAAATATTTGTGTATTTGTGCGTGCGCGTGCACGCGAATGAGCGCAGAAGTCCATCAGTCACGCGGGGTCTGTGCTTTGGCGGCGGGAGGCAGTCAGTCTCTCTCTGTCTCTGCCCCCCCCCCTCTCTCCTGCGTTTATTAGCGCCCCGTCGCCGCCAAAATCACTCCTCATCTGCGCTCGCCGCAATTAGGCTCCCGCTGCCGTGGGGCCGGCGCGCGAGAGCGTGTCATACTGATGCCCTTCCCGCTCTGTATCACACTGCGTGGACACACACACACACACACACTGCAGTATCCTCCTCCTCCCCCCTCCACATCTGCTGCCTCGCACACGCCGAGGACACGGCGGCTTCTACCGGACCCTTTATGGGACACCAACATGAGCTCCGTTAGCTCAGAGGCGCGAGCGGGCTTTAACGCGCGGCCGCTAATGAGCTGTGAGAGACTGGAATGTTCCGGAAGAATGAAAGAGAGACAGAGACAGACAGAGAGAGAAAGAGAATAGAGTCTATACACACACACACACACACACACACATATATATATATATATATATATATATATATATATATATATATATATATATATATGTGTGTGTGTGTGAAATAGGGCAGCGGTGAGGAGCTGGAAGTGAAGAGGACAGGACTGAAGCTCCTGAGGGAGAACCTGCCGTACGAGCGGACCTGTTATTTTTAGGGGGTGACTCTCTCTGACTGTAACTTCAGAGAGAGAGAGAGAGAGAGAGAGAGAGAGAGAGAGAGAGAGAGAGAGCGCTGTAACCTCAGAGAGAAGGGGGGGGGGCAAACAGACAGAGAAGAGATAGATGGGGAGACAGAAATTAGGAAAAGAGAGGAAATAAAGAAAGACGAGGAACAGAGAGGGCAGGGAGAGAGGAAAGAGGGAAAAGGAAAAGACAGATGGATTAGAAAAAGGGGGTAGAGAAAGAGAAAGGGGGAAAGAGAGGCACAGAAGAGAATATGAGAGAAAAAGAGAAAAGAGAAAGAAAGACCGACGGAAAAGATAAAGAAGGATGGAGCAAAGAAAGAGAACATGAAAGAGAAGAGAAAGGGAAAGAAACAGAAGGAACAGTAGAAGGAAGGGGAAGAGAAAGGGTAGAGAAAAAAGAGAAGCATGAGAGAGTGAAAAGACAAGAGAGAGAGATGGTGGGGGTGTTGTGTTATATTCCTGTGACTCTGGCGTGAACCCGCTCACATATCAGCAAAAAAGCGCTCTTTTAAAATTATTTTTCTGTTTGTAATTCTGCCTAAACCAGCGTACAGCGTAAACATTCAGGGCTGCATCTCTCTCTCTCTTTCTCTCTGTATCTCTCTCCATCATCCTGTCTGAGCTCTCCATACGCTCTGTGGCAGCATCACGCATGCGCGTCACCGTCTGTCCGTCTCTGCACTACACCTCAGTCTGCCTGCGCGCTCTCTCTCTCTCTCTCTCTCTCTCTCTCTCTCCTTTTTTATACAGAGCGTATTTTTGGTCCATGACGTCAGCGCTCGGCTCCTCCCCCCTCGCTGCTCGTTCTGTCACAATAATCGTCGCGTTTATGCCGTTAGCGAGCGCGTGCGCACGTCGAATTAAGGCCCCGCGCGGCGGCGGGGATCGATTTTCTCTTCCTCTTTCTCTTTTTTTCTTTTGGTTTCTAGCGGTTGGGGGTCGATAACGGCGGTGGCGGCCAAATGCGGGCAGCTCCGCCTCTGCTTTGCGGCGGCTTGAGCGCGCTCCCGCGCCGTCCAGAGATAAACAAGCGTGCTCGCGTCTCCGGGGAGGTAACCATGGCAACCGGCGAGCTCGTTTCGAGGCGCGTGTCCTAGAGGCGGTCGGTGCGGTAACGGGATTCAAGGCCAGCGTCACCCTCTGTTTTCTCTCAGAGAGAGAGAGACGAGGCCAAGAAAACGCAGACCGTTAATGAACACGAGGACTGACAGTGACATCGGATGCATGTAAAAGTAACAGTAAAACTAAAAACAACAACAAAATCACCTAATGATTACACCTAACTAATGGCTACTTTATAAGGTCCACCTCCCTTATAGGTCCCCAATTATAGACCGCACTGCCGTACTGACCGTCAGCCAGTCATTGGTCAGTTTCTGCAGGGCCGTTGTTGAATTTACAGCAGTGACACTGACATGGCAACAGCTTTTACACGTCAGTGTCACTGTAAAGTTAATATCACATAATTAATATTAAAATATCCAGCCAAGAGCAGCTTTGTGGTCAGAAAATGACAACTGATGAAGCCTAGAGAATGGCTACCACAAACTATGTTATGCACAACAACAGATTACCTGCCGCTTAGGGTGGACATACAAGGCAGGTGTTTCTAATAAGGTGGCCGGCTAGTGTATGTCTTGGCAGCAAGGAGGCTGAAAATGAACTGCTCACTCTTTGTATTGTGCCGCATCTTTGCCTTTATATGGTCAGACTCTGTGGCTTAATATGTTCAAAGCAGGTTTTGTGCACTCTCTCTCGCTCTCTCTCTCTCTCACTGTGCAATCAATCTCTGGAGGAAAAACGGAGAAGCTTTTTTGAGAGTCGGCCTGAGAGAGCTGTCAGGGTGATAGTCCGGCCAGCTGCGTAATGGACGGACATGGAGCCATCGGAGAGCGCTCCGTCCTCATCAGGGGGAAAATTGAAAGGCAGGACGTATAGAGAGGCCAAGATGGAGAGATGAGGGGAGGAGAGGGGGTCTGAGATGGGTGGGAAGAGGAGGGTGTGGAGAAATGCAGGAGAGAAAATGAGGTAAATGTACAGAGAGCAGAGCAAGAGAGAGAGGGTGAGAGAGATTGTAAATTCATGGCTGGTGCTGCAGAACCTGCAATCCTTATCAATGCATCTATCCATCCATCCGAGCAGCACAGCCTCATCTCCCCTGTGATCTCTCTCTCTCTCACTATCCCTCCTCCTCTATTCCTCTCTCTCTCTCTGTAACGTCCGGAGCGAGAGAGGGGAGGGAGAGGGTGACAGTGGATCACTAATGCAGCAGGCAGCAGCTCAGAGGGAGGCAATAAAGCTGCACACAGCGTACATACAGGCACACATCTGAACCATGGCCTTGATAGAAGCCTCCTATAACAGAGCTGCTCTCATTAACACACACTGAAGCTAGCGCCACCGTTATTAGCCTGCTTGAGTCACTCGTTCTCCCTTTCCCTACAGCCTCCCACAGTAAAACTCTCAGCTGCTATAAACAACGCTGGCACAAGATGAGCGGAAATGTCCTGTTTAGAGTCCAAGCTAACAATAAGTTCATTACAAATGTGGGTTCACTCAAACTTATTGAGCTATACATGCTTTGCCCACAAATGCTGGGTGGTTGGGCAAGCTTTACAGAATGAAAATTCCATTTAACCTAATAAGCAAAACTCAGCTTTTGTCAAAACACTTAAATTTTGCGCATTATTAAAGTCAAGTGATATTTACTTAGTTCATGGTTATGATATGTACAGCCGAATTTAGCCATTGTGTGCACATGCGAAGTGTGCAAGCATTCATTAAGACTGCAAGTGTGCAGAGGTTCTCACAATGTTAGCACTCTTCACTGATATTTTCAAGAATGTCATCAATCCATTAGTCTCGCAAGGTGGATTCTTCCTATCTTCATAGAGTCTGGTGTGTTTCTTTTCTTATTGTGGCCAAGAACTGCCTACTTTGATAAAAAAAGGTTGTTTGACTAACAAGTAGAATAACCAACTACAGACCGTTGCTTTGTGTAATGTGTAGGGGCAGGCCATTTTCAAAATGAGGCTACAAGGAAGACAAACCCACAAAAAACACAACAGTATGTGTCAGCAAATATGTGAATATCATGCTTAACAAGCAATATTATGCTTCAAAGTGGAACATATTTACAGACTATTTTGCTTGTTTCAAGACACAACACATAACTTTGTTTCAAGAAACAGGCAAAATGATCTGCCAACATAAACTTACTGCAAACAAGTACAAAACATCTAAAATAGATCAGATAATCTTATCATATTCTTAAAATGAGAAATATGAAATATGTTGGCTAGATTTAAGATGATTTCACTTGACTGTCAAGATATAATTTTTTGAAGTGTACGCATTTAGCGTGGTCTTGCACACTGCTTTTGCACCCCTGGGTAATGGGACACACTTGTATACAGGAAAAAAAAAATGAACACACACAAGTACACAAAACTGTAACTTTGGGATGGGGGTATGTCATGTTGTTTTCAACTTGCCTAGTAGCTACAGTATAGACCATTGGTATTGCATTTTAAATGTCATATGGAACTCTAAGATGGTAAGGAATGGAGCTCTAAACCCAATGGAAGTTAGCAACTTGAGGTAAACTCAAGGTGCTTGATGCCTGACACTTGACTAGGGACTGACTCTTAAATGACTCGCAACTCAATTCAGACTTGAGACATACGACTTGTGAAATTTGAGTTTGAGAAAAAACACAAACAAAACATTAAATTAGGGCTGCCAAGATAAATGTACTAAAGGAATAAAACCTTCAGTTTCTGTCCCATCATGTGTGACTTCATCTGTCTGTTTTGAAACTGTTGGCTAGCAAGTAGTGTGGATAGCAAGTATGCTAACTAGCGCATATTTTATTCCATTAAAACCATACGAGTACAGTAAATTGGATTATAAAAATCTAAACATACCCTTAACTTGAGATGAGCTTGAACTTAAACTCATATATGTATTAGTTTACTTGGTAAAACCATCAACATCACCAAAACAACAAAACAAGCTATAGTCTATCATTTGATCAAGTGGCATAGGCAGAAATACATTTTCACAGGCATGTTTGTCCATTGAAGACAATATTATGGAAAACAACACAGCAAATTTAAAAACCTAAACCTAATCATTAAAGCCAAAAACATTGTCACACTGGGCCTTAAAAAAGTTTTCCATTCACATCTTACCTTTGATGCACCAAAGTAACTTTAAATGTTTGCTTTGACATTTTAACAAAGCCCATGTTAACCTTTGTAGTAACAGAGCATTATAAGTACCAAATTCCCAAAATTTTTTCCAGCTTTGGATGAGTAGAAATCGCCCTTGCCTATGGGACGGAATTTCACTTCTAAATGTCCCCAGTAACGTTCCTTAACTGCAACTGGAGCTTCAGATTCAAACACTGGCGTGCTGATAACGAACTGAAGGCTTGAGACAATGGCAGATAGCAGCGGTTGCTGTGCAGTGATTGGAGGGCTGAGAAAATAAGGTGCAGGGTGGAGAGCGTAATTTCTGATTTGCCATAATAAAATAACAGCACTCACAGGAAACAAAATTAATAAATATTCTTTCGCCCTTTTGTTATCGATATTTGGTATTAGTATCGGTTTGGGTATCCAGTTATTAGTCTTACTATTACTTGGTATTGGATCAAAGAGGAAATTAGTGGTATCACCCATCCCTAATCTCTGCTCTAAACAAGCATTATAACGGTCTTGAATTGACATATTTTCACAAAAACTAATTTGTACCAACAAATCTGTATAGCTTGTCGAACTTAACATCACTTGCTACGAAAAACGTGTTTGTGGATCGGGATGATATGGACAGGTCAATTAGCAGCGCCCCAGTCCGACCCTCCTCCCCCCTTTTCTCTCGGCCTCTGGCTTTGACAATCAATCCAGACATTGGAAGAGAGAGGGGGGGTGTTTATCGACGTATTTGCGCCTCTAACATTGATGAGAACTGCCAGGTGTGTGCGTGTATGTCCATGCATGCGTGTGAGGAGCTCAGTCGCAGTGGCGGCGACGGGGATCAGTAATTAACCTTCCCTCGGAGGAGAGAGAACACAAACAAGAAGGCGATAAGCTTCAAACCTCCCCCTCCCCAACACACCCACACTCACACAGTGGCATCACTGCACTGTCGTCTTCCACTGATGAAGCACACCTGCACGGAATACTAAGGAGCTCGGCTTTATGTCTGCAAGATCTGCTGTGAGAGGCTGTTTTCAGTAGACTGGGATCAGACTTCCTGTTTGTTTTGTTATGCGGTGAATCTGACTGGGTGAGCTGGTCCTGGGTCTGTGTGAGAGGAAGACTACCCTGAGCGTCCCCCCACAGCTCAGTTCAGAGAGAAAAAAACAACATCAGAGTCAACATGACGCATGACTCATAAACACAGTGCGTGTGTGAATTGTGTGCGCTCTAGTGGGTGTGTGTGTGACAGAGGCGACAGAAACACTGGGTCTGTCTGGAATGGAAGATCAGGTGTCGTGGAGAAAGAGCTGTGTAAAATTCATTAGCTGAGTGCTGAGGGTGGTCTCGTAGGCCGGCTGGCTAAGAGCAGCACCCCTGCCATGACCGCTACTGCCCGCACTGATGTGATGAGAGTGGGGGAAGATGAAGAGATGGGGGGAGCATACTTATCCTAGCGCAGTGGTCCACATGATCATTTTTTTAAACGGGCACAATCTCAACTTCGTTCTCAAACCGGGCTTTTTAGCATTAACCGATAAACCTTAATAGCCTGTAATCTATTCATTTGATCTAACTTCAGACATTTTATGAGCCTATATTGTTAATGCTATAAACCTAGGCTACATCATTAAAGTATCATGGTCTATAATATGGTAAAAAAAATTTGTTTTGAAATAAAATATTTTGGTGTTTACATGAATTTTAGTATTTCTTAGTATTTGATATGTCCCCATTTTGAGCACTCAAGCTGGTATCGACTCAAAGTTTGTGCAAAAGCCTCTGATCAGAAGATTAAATTCACCTGAGTTGACCTGTCTGAACATGTGTTTCAGTGGTAGGTGCTTCAATTTGAATAGGGACCTAGAAATTGCACATAATTTTGAATATTCTTTCTTCTAATCATCATAACTCATCAGACTTTTGGACTTCACTGTGTACGGAAATCACAAAAACCAGCTGGTCACAACAACCCAGAGCATTTACATATATCCCTCCATTCAGCCAACAGCAGTTTAACCCCGCCTACTCATGCTGAAGTTATGAGGAGTGTTTCCGTCCAGACAGCTTTGTCAATGAGGCACAATACAAGGCAAACTCTCAATGACACAATACATTTGTGTCGGTTATAATAAAAAAAAAAATAATCTTAAGGAAAATTAATAAGTGAATATTGACCAGGTTCTGAGGGCATGACGAGCTTTTATTAGCGGCCTGGGCTAGCGTAATGAGTGAAGTGCTCTCTCTCTCTTTCTCTCTCCCCCCACAATGAGAGTGAGGTCATCTACATCCTCCTGCTGCGGAAGAGAGGAGTGCGTCTCCCAAATGTGAAAGTGTGCACACACACACACACATACACACACACACCCCTCCCTTTCTCTCTCTGGGGGCTTGTTTTTGAGTCGAGGAGGCGGCGCGGTGAACGACCTCGTTACCTCATCTCCATACTCAAGTGCAGCCGGTGTCATTGTGCAGCACCGAGGAAAAAAAAAGAATCAAGAGATTTAATCAATGGAATGGCTTGAGAGAGACACAGAGGGAAAGAGAGAGAAAGAGAAAGAGATTAGACTGAGATATGTACACTGATGCAGATGATGTAATGCACCGTGCATGCATTGATATTTGTGCCGTTTCTCTCTCTGCAGATCACTTTTCAATGAATGGGTCAAGAGAAGAGATAAAGGAAAATAGGGACAAAAGCCCCAAACATCACGTTTTGCACTCGAGAGGCAATCAGGCACCGCAATCCGGGGTGATAACAACATCTCCAGTGGACTGGGAGAGAGGGCAAGAGAGGAAGACAGAATGCAATAAAGAGAGAAAGAAAGAGTAAGGGGCAATAACACACTGGCTACAGCATTTCCAGTCTGGCAGTGGAGCTGAGCAAGGTGTGTTTCCATAATCTAATTGTCCTGTTCTCTGTCATTCTCTCACTGTCTCTCTTTATACATAAATCTATCTACTTTTATTTATCTGCATTTTCAAATGTACATTAATGTACTCAGAATATATGTATATATGTTTTTTATAACGGCCTCAAACACGGCTCTTCCAATCAGATTTCATAGCCACAACTATCAGTATTATTATTCATATTGTGATAGGTTGTGTCCTTGATTTTACAATTAATCGGTTAAAAGAATTTGCCAAACTTTGCATTCCTACTATCTAGTAAGACATTCCACTAACTCTGTAATGTTGTGGGTTCAGCGATCTTTGAGGACTCAGACATATGACAACCAATTCTATCTTTTTTGTTATGTTTTTTTGTGCTAGGTGTATTTTACATTGTGTGAACATTTTTTTTTAATGAATGGACCAAAGAAAATGGTCCAAAATCACTTGAATTAAATTCTACATTTTCTTGTATTTTATTTTTTCTGCCTAAGGCCCATTTGTGATGTTTCTGTGGTTTTATAATTCCTTTCTCACTGACCATTTTTCAGGCTCTTTATCTCTTACAATTGAAAAGGCCGTTTGTTCCTGTGCCTTTGCAGCTGATGTCAATCATCTCTGTTTTAACTGGCTTGCCCGTGTTGTGCCTCATTCAAAAAGCAATCTAGGCTGAAGCACTCCTTATAACCTCAATGTGAATGGGTGGAGCTAAACTGCTGTAAGCTGAATAGGTGGATGTATGTAAATGAGCTGGTTTTCATGATACAGTAAATTCAAAATGGACTTTTTTTGCAGCTTAGTTTCCATATATGGACAGTGGAGTAAATGGTACAATTTTAAACTTTAACAATGTTTACATACCACATCAAACTTTGAATAAAAAATTCATGACATGGGCTTCTTAATGTACATAAGAACGTTTTTATCTTTCTACTATAAAGTTACCATTTTGGAGATATATATAAAACAAGGCTCCATTATTCTATATACAACATAAAGCAAGGGCCACTTCCCAATGGGCCTGTGTGCATATATGTATTTACTTGTGCTATGGGTGGTCGGTCTGTTTTGTATTTTGCTGACAGGAGGAGATATAAGGGATCTCAGACACGTTATTGTCCCAGCTAGAGGCAATACATTCCCAGCAGCACAGCAGACTGGACCAGTAGAAGTGGGAGGGAGGACAGACAGTGTCTGTGTGTGGTGTGGGGGTGTTTAGTCTTGGCTGTGAGAATCAGTGATGGGGAAAATGGGGGGGAGGCTAGGGCACTAATGGCCGAGACGCAGCTGGCTAAAGACACTGAAGGACAGAGTGAAATGACGACGAGAGAGAGGTGAAACGATGTGATCGTCATGTTCTGTGCACTTTCGTGTATATGCCTTCGTTCTCCAATGGCTCCAAAAAGCAGCTCATGCTGGCAGGACCGCGTGCGTCAATGGAAGACCTCTGCAGAGGAGAAAGCCGCCACATTACGCCTCTTAAATGACATAATTAAAGCGAAAGTCAGAGTATAACGAAGCGTGAAATCCTCAAATCCTAATGAGAGCACTGAGATTGAGCTGTCTCGCGCACACACACATACACACAAAACACACAACACACGCACATACATACACCCCAATAATAGCAAGAGATTATCTTCGCTTGTATTCACCAGAAAAACCCAATGAACCCATATATAAGAATGGCAGCCTATTATCCATAGACTTCAGTCACAGACTGGCAAGAGTTTGCAGTCTCTGAACAGCATAAGGCATCCTCAGCTCTAACAGCACTGCCCTCATAAATTCCTAATGGTTTGAAGCCAGTAGTTGACGTCTTTGCATAAGAATAACTACTATTTGCATGATTTGAGCGTAAAAACAACGCTAAGTGATGAACCACAGTCATCTATTGCCCTGCTGCTCAACACGGAGCCAGCCGAGCCCCCTTTTTGCACTCGGCAGCAGAAAAGCAGGCTGATAAATCATTCTGTTTTTCACTGATGTTTCCTAACAGATGCTGCTTCGCTCATAAACAAACCTCAACCTCACAGTTTCAACGAGTGGTGAGTGCACAACCTGCCGGAGAATCCAAACCCTTCCCTTTTGTTTTTTTTTACCGTATTGTGAATTTACAAGAGACATCAAGACCCTCATATTCACGAGAAGAAGAGATTAGACTTGAATTGAATGATGGTATTCTTGTGATAGAGTAATAACCATAAAGGTTCCTAATTGATTTCTTGCTTGGACATAGCATCCTAGGAAAAGCCTTTAATCAGTATAGAACCTTTACATTGTGTGGAGGTTCTTTAAACATTAAAAAGGTTCTTCACACTTGCACATCACATGACTCTTCAGATCATCTCCATTGGAAAGTTCTTTAGGAAACCAAAAGTAGTTCTTCTATGACGTTGCTCCAAAGAACCCTTTTGAACACCTTTATATATAAGAGTGTGGGGCTGAACTGACATTTGATAGGAACAAACTGACCCATCCAGGATATCAGCTAATGCTCACAGACCTCTTGAAGTTCTTTGCCAAATTTTGCTGATGTTCCAAAGACGGTCCTTCCAACTGTGTCTCATGAGGCACACTGTGTTCCTCTGATAAAACAGCGTATGAAGTCTGCTGAAGAAACTAAAGAAACTTCACAACTGAGACTGGGCATCCCAAAGCATCCAGAGCTCCAAAGCAGTTCCATTTCTGGACATTTAAAGTACTTTTTTAGTTTCAAAAACCATTATGCTGACTGAAAAACATTCTAACCGACAGCAGCACACATCAACACGATGTTTCATGTTGGTCATAAAGTCCAACTTTTTTACGCGAAAGTGCCTCACTGTGGTCTTGTTAAATCCATAAAAACGTTACAAAAACAGGATAAACCAACAGCCTGACTGAATGTGAAAACATCTACACACCATTTGTGGAATATTCCTGCTATATGTACTTTGGAAAGAAGACAAGGTAAAAGAAATGTGCTATTCTCAAAAGTAAGAACTCCAGAACGTATTTAAAAATAAACTCATTAATTATAATCCCAGGGAACACAGAGTAAAGTTTTTAAAATGTCTGTATAATACTAAACATTTAGCAAAGCTTGAATGAAAAATATATAAGGTATAAACGTGACGAACCATGGCTTAAAAACCGCTGATCAGACCTATCTGAGAGCTGTGTGGGCGTGGCTAATGAGCAGCCTGATTGACAGATCTGTCCAACATTCCTAGCCTGCTCTGCCACTCATACAGAACTAACATCCAGCCTTTATGCGATGGTTACTTGATTGAAAAAGTCATGGACAAACAGATGTGCAGACGAACAGAAAGACATACGAATGAACAAATGGATGGACTAAGTAATGTGTGAATGGAGGACCAGACAAACACACAAAGTTCATGTATGAACAAATGAACAGGTGAAAATCAGCCACAGACAGGTGGTCTAGCTTGCTAGCTTTTGGTTATGCTGGGTTAGCTTTAGCTCACTAAGTTTCTCTGACTCTGAAACTGTTTTGTACGGGTGGGGCAGGAGACGCCAGCCTTGTGATTGGTAAGGAAAATGCTTACAGAAGCATTACCCAAGATTAGGACCGCCCAGCTTATACTGAGAGGAGAGAAATTTGATGAAACATATCAGTCATTTATTGATCACTAGAACATTATTCAAAGTGTTCGCTTAGTGCATGTTTTCTGTTTGCCTGCAAGAACAAGATTAACCTATTTAGAAAGAAAACACAGGTTTAGGTTCTCTGGATCTTTAAGTTTCATTATTTTTAAAAAAGTATATGGCCCTGCGACAGACTCGCGACCTGTCCAGGGTGTATCCTGCCTTCCACCCAATGACTGCTGGGATATGCTCCAGCTACCCCCTGTGACCCAGAAGGATAAGTGGCTTAGAAAATGTGTGTGTGTGTATGTGTAAAACAGTATATTGTTTTCATGACAAAACATTAACAGTCAAATTTCAGGCAATCGCTCCTACTGACATAAGAAAACATTTATTGTATTGTTTACAAACTTAGGTAAGAAAGTTGATGGTGGACAGATCGGTTTATTGGCATTTCATCCTGAAGCACTATGATAAAGTATTCAGAGGTCTAAATGGATTAGTCATGTTCATCAGGGAAAACAGCTATGTAGCACCACTTGGTGACAAATGGACCAATTGAAATGGTCCAAAATGACCTAGAATATAGTTTTGTTTGATTTACTTACACTAAAATGTATATTTAAAATGTCTTAAATTGATCACTTTGGAGATTTTGATCTAACAGCGACAATGCAGAAGATTACTGATGACATGCTAATGTGTTTTCTGTCAGCAACACAAATACCTATGCTCAGGACTGTAGAAAGTATAGAGAAACTGTGCTTAAAGGGAATTCCATTGATTTATCAAAATGCCTGCATTATTAAATGAGTTCACAGCAGTGTTGAAAGGAACCAGACATCTAAAGAGTTTAACGCCTCTAAAAATGAGCTCACATATATAATATAAAAGTATTTAGTTTTAGCAATAATGAAGCACAAATCTTCCAAATAATACTTGAGTATTGCAATGTCCAATTAAGTATTTCACACTCCTGTCCAGCTGCTGAGGATGCCTTTGACTGACACACGATGATGATGTGGTTTATTTTGGCCTACGCCACGCCAGAGGACCTCTGACCTTAAGGCTGCATAAAGAATTGAGTGGTACTGAGGTAATACAGTTTCAGATCGCTAGCTATCCAAAGTAGAGACTGAAACAGACACAGAGAGATAGATAGATAGATAGAGAGAGAGAGAGAGAGAGAAAGAGAGAGCTGTTTAGGATCAATGTGAGTGTTAAAATTGGAAGGGAGAGAGAAAGGGAATGGAGAAAAATTGTGTGAGGGAGAGAGAGATGAGGTCAAAGTGAGAGTGAATGAGAAATGTGAGCGAGAGAGCTTAAGCAGGTGAGAGACACTGAGAGCGGGAGAGACGGCAGCAAGCGAACAAGATAAATGCTCATGCTTAGCGCTAAAATAGACGAAAAGGGAGAAAAGGACGAAGACACAGACAGAGGAAAAAATATGAAGGCTCAGCGGAGAGAGGGCAAAAAAAGGTGTTTCATGTTTCGTTCAGAGAACGAAAGAGGTGAGAGAGAAAGAGATAAAGAGAATAGAGAGTAAGAGAGAAGAAGGAGAGCACAAGAAAGAACAATAAAGGGACGAAGAGAGAATATACAAAAAAAAGTAAGAGCAGGAGAGAGAAATAAAAAGACAGCAAGTATAGAAAGAGTGAGAGAGAGCGATTAGAGATAAAGCAGGAGACAGAAAGAGTGACAGAGAGATAGAGAGATAAAAGAGGTAAAGAGGGAGTCTGGAGAGCGAGAGAAACAGGATGCGGGAAGAGAAAGAAAGCAAAAGATAGATGAAGAGAGAGAAAGCAAAATGAGATAAAGGAAGACAGTGGAGAGAGAGAAACGGAGATAAAAAGAGGTAAAGAGAGAGAAGGCAAAAGAGAGATAAAGCGAATGAGCAAAGAGAGAGATAGAGATAAAAAGACATAAAGAGAGTTAGCGGAGAGACAGATAAAGAGAGAGAGAGAGATCAGAAAGACAGAGAGAGAGATAAAACGTTATAGAGAGACCAGAGAGATAACAACAAAGAGATAAGAGAGAGACCAGAGAGAGAGAGAGGAGAGAGATGTGAGGAAGCAAAAGAGAGATAAAAGAAGAGACAGAGAAAGAGAAGAGAGAGAGGTTGAACGAGAGCGACAAGCTGTCTGTAGAAGTGCGAGTTGGTGGGGATGGGTGGGGGTGGGGGGTTTCTCTGCAGTACACTGAGTGCACTCTGTCTCTCTAGCTCACTAACACAGTAACTACCTCCCTATTCCATCACTCCCACACACACACACACACACACACACACACAGTGGGCAGGCTGACAGATTCACTTCTCTCTCTCTCTCTCTCTCTCTCTCTCTCTCTCTGAAGGACTAAATTGCTGGGAGGCTGCAGCAGATCCCATTCTGCACCTCTGAGCGGAGAAATGAAATAAACAGCGCACAGCACACAACAGTTTAGTACAAACCCTGATTGGTGTTACACGAACACAGTCTTCATTTTAATGGAATAACAGCTATATAACTGCTAATAACAGTATTTTAGTATAATATGCTTAATCAACATACGTTTTTATGATTATTCTCTCTGTGAATATTACTAATGAGCTGTATTGTATACACATAATAGTACATTGTGACTGTATAGTATGATCCACCATTCAAATAATACCTGCTCTGTGGTGGTCCTGTGGGGGTCCTGACCATTAAAGAACAGGGAAATGTGGCTAACAAAGTGTGTAGAAAAAGAAACAGACTAAAAGATAGCCAACAGCCTATACAATCATCATTTATATCACAGGCTTGAATTAATGTACTTACGGTATGATTAACTGTGAAATGGCCGTAGAAAAGTCTAAAAAAAGTCACTTGAATGAATTACACGCCTCAAATGTCAGTGTTTCAGTCAGAAGTAGCATGAAACCCAGGCTGAATCCCAAACGGCTCCATACTCCGTAAATAGTCAAACAGCCATGAAAGTTTAGAAATTCTAGCCACTACAGCCAGACAGTGCATCATTTATCAATATCGAGTCCCAAACGACTATTAGCTAAATTTTGCACAGTTGGGGTGCCAGATCCAGTATTTAAATTCCTAGCTATGTAGTACACTATGTAGGGAGCAGGGAGCCATTTGAGATTCAGCCCCAGCACGAGAAGAGGGGTGCCCCTGGATTGGTGCTAAATAAGACTTCTGGTGGTAATCTGATGACCAAAAAGTACTTATAAATCTAAAGTTTCTGCATTAAACAGTGCTGTGTTATCATATGTTCATTGTTATCGGACAAAAAGTTACAAAAAATCATGAAATGACCACAGTAAACAGCAATGGGCGACCGAACGTCCATGGTTGCTCAGCAACAATACCACAGTCTAAAGGAACTACATTTTTTGGCAGGAATACTTTTTTATGTCAATAATTATTAATAATATATAACATTATTTTCTGTTTAAAATTGTGTTTTTTCATCATATTTTATGTTGGCCACTGTTTTATAAAAGCTACTTGAAGCTGTCTGACCCCCAATTAGTTTGAGGCTTTGTCAATTCCTTATTATAGCTTAACTCTAGTACAGTCATGTTCAGTATCATGCAAATCTTGTAGAAATATCCCCTTTTAAATGAGCTTGGCCACATAGCATCTAAGGATTGGAAGGATTATGAAGGCTCTCCATTATGTACAACTCTCCTGGCTATATTAAACATCAAGCTTTCTGATTTTCTTTGAGTATACTGTCCGAAATGAGGATCTGATGGTTGTTTTCCTTCATCTGTTGTTTATAAGTTGTTTATAAAGTTTAGTTCTATACCTACAAAACCAATGCATGAATTGAACCTGGATCATCAGGTATTCTGTACGTTTTAATTGTACATTTGCATTAAAGCACTTATGCAGTTAAACATTTATGTGTACTTTGGGTTACAGAGAGTGTAAACAGTGACAAAAATACGACATGCGTGCGTGTGTGTTTGTTATGGTGGGCCTGAGTGTGGAGCTTCAGCATGACTCACTGCAGCCACGGTAATGCAGTCTGCCTCAATCTGCTCCCCTCCATCACCCTCGCTCACTCACTACCTCCCTCTGCCTCTTCAGCCGTCTGCAGCGCTAATGTGTGCAGGCCTCAGGGAGTGTGTGTGTGTGTGTGTGTGTCAGAACGTGTTTAAATGCTGTGTGTGAGACTGCATGTGAGAGTGTGTGCAGATATGTTAGTGTTTATTTAAATCTGAACACACCCGCCGTGTGTTTACATGTAATAATGTGTGTGCGTGTGTGTGTGTGTGTGTGTGTGAGGAGGCTGCTCTTAACACCTCGCAATATGAAAATTGTGAGAGGATGATTCATACCCTCAAACACGCAACACACACACACACTCATCTTTTCCCCTCCCCTCTCCTTTCTGTCTCTTCATCTCTCTCTACATCTCTCTTTCTCTTCCTACTCTCTTTCTTCCTGCCTCTTGTCTTCTCTCTCTTTATCCTTTCTCTACATCTCCTTTCATTCTTCCTTTCTCTTTCTCTTCTCTCTTCCTCTCTCCCCTTCTTTTTGTCTCTTGTCTCTCACTCTCTCACCTTTTTCTGTCCTCTCTCTCCTTTTTATCTTATCTCTTGCTCTCTCCGTTTTTCTTTCTCCTGTCTTTTTCTTTCTCTCTCTCTCTGCTCTCTTTGCTCTTTCTGCACACATAGCAGCAGCAGCATCTCATCATCTCTCCTGCAATTAGAGATCTGTGTGTGTGTGTGTGTGTGTGTGTGTGAGAGATTAATCACACCCTCTCTCTAGTCGTCTCCATGCTTCACTGCAGCTCAGGCATGTCCAGGTCTCTACTGCAAAGAGAGAGAGAGAGAGAGAGAGAGAGAGAGAGAGACAGAGAGAGAGAGAGAGAGAGAGAGAGAGACAGAGAGAGAGAGAGAGAGAGAGAGACTGAATGTACCTGTATTATAGTGAGGGTGATCTGGAGCAGGTGAACTAGAGCATCTCCCACTCTCCACAAGGGCCGCACGATATATTCAACCACTATTATGATACTGGCCTTTGCAATATTACTTTCACAGAATAACTTCAATAAGCCCTTTAACAAATGTATTATGATAAGAGAACCCTGACCACCCTCTCAGATGTTCTAGATAAGTTCCCGGAGGTGTTTCGATGAATTATGGCACTCACATGCTCCAAAAAAGTAAAGCAAAACAGTGCAGGCCAATTACACTAAGTGACATAAAGCATTAAGAATGTTGTTTTTAGTATATTGGAAGGCATACTGCAATTGCCATGTCCATGCTCCGCCCACAAAATGGAATCTTTCACAGAAATGGCTGGACAAGCCTGAACGTTGGCAAAAATCATATTTAAACTAATGAGAAACTGTAGCACATAATTATTTGCCAAATTATACACATCAGACACATCACTATAATGTGTTTAGTGTGGCGCATAAAATTGAGATTCCAGAGCAAAAATCAACATTGTAGCTATTATAGCTACGCTAGTTTTTGCTTCTAATCAAAACCAGGCAGGTTAGCAATGAGAAACGTAGAATTTGTCTTGTGTCTTGCTAATGTTAGCCTGACTACAAACAAGGACACAGTGTCTCTGATGCAAAGCAACAAAAGCTATTTTAGAGCTAATATCACCCCGTGTGGAGAACCTTCAGCCTGCTAAACAAGAGTGAGTGGGTGAGTAACATGCCAGGTTACAAGCAAAAAAAAAAAAACCTGATCTATGCTTAAATAAATAAATAAAATTTAAAATTAAATCATTGCTATGTTTTTAACCAAAAAAAAATAATAATAATAATTGTGTGTTATGTCTCTAAAGGTTGTTCAGCCTCACCACAGCTGCTACGAAAGAATACATCTGTGGGCAGAGCATGAATAGGTCATAGCAAAATAATCACAATATGGTTGTATCATGCAGCACTACTGAGAACTCAGCACTTCTGTTTTCTCTTATACACACCACTCTGCCTTTGGATTAGAATATGCAGCATGACTCCCAGACTCTAGCTGGACTACTGTTTGAGAGAAAGAGCGAGAGAATGAGAGAGAATGAGAGAGAGACTGGGTATTTTTAACAGTAGCTGTTGGCAGTCTTCTCCCAGCTTTATTCTACCAGGGCTTGCTGTGTGCAGCTAGCTTGCTGGAGGGAGACGAGAGAACAGAATGGAGTGAAAGAGTGTGACTCTGTGTGTGAAAGGTCAGACGGGAGAGTTAGAGGGTCAGAGCGCAGGCACAACGCAAAATGTGCCTTGATGCGACCACAACATGTGCCTGAAATTAACATTCGATTTTTTAAAACTGCAGCTTATCACACAAAGCCCTGCTCACTAACCACTCGCTTGTGAGGCGTAGGGTTTAAAAGGGGCAGTGAAATAACGGAGCAGTCAACAAGTTCGAGACAAAACATTCAGTGATGGAGAGCTAGCAATGTTAACAAATGAAGCTCTTTCCCATCCAAACATTCTACAGTGGTGCTGTTTCACTCCAGATAAGAAAAGAGTTTGTGAAACAACATTGTGCACATATTGCGGCCGCATCAGGGCATACTTTGCGCTGCATCCTTATGCAGTATGTATTATAGATGCATTGTGGCTCAACAACACTTCTTTTAAGATGCAATGAAAATGCTAATTTATG
Source organism: Colossoma macropomum (assembly GCF_904425465.1). NCBI lineage: Eukaryota > Metazoa > Chordata > Actinopteri > Characiformes > Serrasalmidae > Colossoma > Colossoma macropomum. The sequence continues at coordinate 14,675,376 of NW_023494801.1, read as the reverse complement.
GCTGTTTTAAAAGGTGAAGGAAAACTGACACAAGACCAGCCACTTAAGTAAACTGAGTGAAATTGGGTAGGAAAGTGCAGACCTATGCCATCGGCTGGTTGCGTTCAAAACATTTTGAATCACCATAGTGAAATATTTAATAAAGCTGCAACCTTTGTGAAACAGACATTTTACCATCATACAAGGGCATCATACAAGTGATTAATATATAACAGCATAATGTTTTGGTAAGCCATATAACTGTGAAGTATAAAATACATTTGAATGACAAAATATTACCGGTTCTGTAGGACATATGTTAGTGATGTCATCCATCAACAGGCTTTGTAGTCTGTTTTTGGGAAACACTTGTGAAAACTATATTTGAGTCTGTAACTTGTATTTAATCCCAGACCATTGTACTAAATTAGACCATTGATACAGTGTCTAATATGCCTGAATATGAGGTGACACAAGTTATGTTAAAAAAAACATGTAATGTGCATCATCTCCAATTCATTGTGAACCTATGTTTTGAACACAAATAGCAGGGGGCAACCATTGTTCTGTAATCAGCTGCACATGTTATATCTCCACCTACTGTGGTGCAATCCTCCCTCATTTTGCTCTTTCTTAAATTCATAAGTATTTACATGTACACTTATGACATTGGGTAGATGCTGTTTCCCAGTTACATTTTACACCACAATTTGATCATGTTATACATGTTGCCAAATGCAGTGTTAAGAGTCTTGCCCAAGGACTCTTATTGGTGTAGCATGCCCGGTCAGGGAATCGAACCCCTGTCTTCTTTGGGGCTATGTTATGCATGAGGAAGAAAACTGAATTTTGGGTTTTTACCTTAAAAAATAGCCTATAAATGTACACTTAAGCTTGTGTGCCAGTTTTGCACATAACTCAAGGGCAGAATGCAGCTGATTTGTTATTTGATGAGCTTAGTAAATCAGGCCCCCTGTGTTTGTATATGTGTCTGTTGTGTATAAGTTAGCAGGGTTGAGAAGTAACAGAATACATGTAACAGTGTTTCGTAATCAGGATACAAAAATTACAGTATTCCATTATAGTTACAGTGAAAAAGATGGTAAAAAATCCCCTTCACAGCAGCAGCTAACGTTTTTTCATTTAGCCAATTCGTAGAAATTTTAGTAAATATTTTATTTTATTGGCAAAACTGAAACCTGTAGCGTTTTCCTGAAGATATCTAAACTGGGCATTTACTCAGTAAACCTGGCAGTCAGCCCTTTATTCTTGTTTGTTGCTCTGTAAAATTCTACAGTTTGACTGGGTATAAATCAAATTATTGAAAACCTTACCCTGCCAGATTTTAACTTACAGTCTGAAATTTTAAGAGAAAAAGTCTAATGAGCGGCAACGTTAGTTTCCGTTTCACATGTATTTCTTTCCTCAGTAGTTTTCGAATGATGTGTGCAAAATGTTAGTATGTGTAAATTATCAGTATTTGTAACTAAGACGATCAGCTCCCTCTTAGTTTTCATGTGAAATTAATGCGATTGTAAACTTGTAGCACATGTTAATACTGTGGAATGAAACCCCTGAAAGCTGATTAAAGAGGGGCTACAAATTATGATCGTCAAAGTCCGAGCATGACGCAGCAGCATAAAACACTTTTAGCCAGTACAGCCTTTTAACAGAGAGAACACAAATGATGGGCAGTCAGAGTTTTTTTTTTTGATTATGACATGATAAATAACAGATGTTAATAAATAAGGCAAATAACGAAAAATCCCAAGAAAGCAGTAGTTTAAATTAATTTAATACTGGCACCTTGAACGGATAACCGAGTATTCGAATGCCCGTGCACGTGTGCGTTAGTGGCTAGCAGCAGCGAGCGTTTCCAATGCATGTGAGTGATATTAGTAATAGAAATGTAGCCAGCTAACGTCGGACAGTGGTGAGATCCAGCGTTCTGTTGTGACTGTCCAATATGTGTGTGTGTGTAAGTGGCGCTATCTGTCATTTTGTCTTTTTGTGATGTCTGCTTTGATGGACTCTCCCAGGCGACGAGCTAAGGAACTGACAGAGGAACCTCTGGTAAACACAGACACACAAACACACACACACACATCAAAAACACGGGCAGTGGGCCGAGCACCTCTTTGCTCTTTTTTCTTTTCCGCATCATTCAGTGTACAGTGCTGTGACTTTGGCCGTGTGTGTGTGTGTGTGCCAGCAGCGTGCCTGCACCCATTATCAGCGCCGCCGGCATGCCATGCCCATTGTCTCTGCTGCCGGCATGGTGCTCAGACCATTGTTCCCTGCTGGCACTGGGCCTGTAGTCACACATCCACACTGAACGCACAACTCCACTAGCCCTCTGATGGGTTGCCATGGAGGATAATGAACTAGGCAGCTATATTTTATTCTCTCTCAGTCTCTGTTTTCTGACTCCTTGACTTTTGTGGCTGTTTATTTTGCAGGCTTGAATTGTCATGCTTACATAAGGTAGATACGATGCAGCTTAGCTGTGTCTTAGGAATCCGCTGATTGTTGTCTGCCCTTTTTTAACACCCCTTATGGTATACAACAGTCCAAAATTCATCTTTTTTTTCATTATTTTCATGGATTGTTGGGAAGTATGTGCTTGAAAGCAAGATACAGCACAAAAAATGACCTACATGTCATAGAATAAGAGAGCAAATGTTTTTAGAAACTCTGATGTACACTAATACAGCAGGGCTCTATTCTTCTATCGTTGTGCTATTCTTCTATCATTTCCATCTAAAGCTAAGACTTGGTAAAGAACAGAACACATGCAATATCATTAGTCCCCTCAGATCAGCTCCACACTGGTTTGAATGTTGTCAGTAAGATGCATTTTTTATTAGAACACTATACCACTTTCCAAAGATACCAAAGGATACTGATACCATAAAAGTACTGGTGATACCGATCCAAAATTTCTTCTCTAAAAAACTACTAAGCTTTAAAATGAGCTATTTTATCGGAAGCACCTTACATAAGCATCTAACAACACCACATCAAATTGTGAAGGTGTACTAACCTAACCTAAGGCTGTGATGTTTCTGTGGTTGCAGTGGTACATGAGCATTTTGAATTTTAAACAGGGTGCATGCCTATGTCCCATGGAAGCCTATGTGAGGTCATTTTTGGGCCACATCTTACTTTAGAAATGTCAATTTTGCAGAAAAATCACCAAAGACATTTTACAAAACATAAAACTGTAAAACAATAGTTCTCGGAAGAAAAATGTGGACTGTCCTTTAATGGCAATAACCCATTTACCTAATTAAGGCAATTAGCTAATGGTGGGAGAATGAAGGCCATAAGTCAAATCAGGTGTGACAGAGCAGGAAAAACTCAAGGATAAATCCCCTGGATCTAGATGTGGGGGGTGGGAGGTTTGGGGGTTGGCAGAAATAAAGGGATGGAGGGATGAAGGATGAGAGAGTGAGTAGCTGTGTCCTTTCTGAGGCACTAAAGACTCTGAATGCGGCTAGAGGGGTGTTTTCATGGCCCACTTTACTGTGCTCCTGTGGATGCTAGCAGCTACATGCTCTTCCCCGAGAGACCTCCACTGTCCTCCCCCTTACACACCCCAACAACCCCAGCACATACACATACGGAGACAGCAGCTCTCACACACACATCTGCCCTCAGAGAAGCGCATACGGATTTGCACAAACACACCCACAAAACACAAGTATCCTAAAGTGTACAGACATCTCTTCTAATTAGTGAATTCAGCTACTTTATGTTGTCCCCACTACTGACACAGGTATTCACACAGCTTCCATAATTTCCATAGAAAAGCACTGTCAATAGAATGAGAAGTTCTGGAGCAGCAACACAAGAGTGTAAGCTCACCAAGCCCAACGCCAAGCACTGGCTGGAGGGGTATACAGCCCCCAGCACTGGGCTGTGTTCTCTGGACTGACTGAGCTAAATCCAATACCTTTGGGACGAGTTGGAGTGGCGGTTGTGATCAAGAACTAATCAGCCAACATCATTACCTGTGCTCAATAATTCTCTTGTAGCTGACTGCAATCAAATCCTCACAGCAGTGTTTCAACATCTGGATATAAAGCATTCACATAAGTGTAGAGGCTGTTAATGCAGAACGTCAACTTTACAGGAAAAGACAAAAATGTTTTCTACTTTAATGGAAGTGTATGTGAAGAGATTTTATTTCAATTAATTTTGGAGCATTTCTATTGGTCCAATAATGGTTTTGACAGAAACTAGAAACTTGTGATGTCTACAACGCAAATCTAGCCATTTTATTTACAAATTCAAACAAATTGACCAGTGAACCTACACAAAACCATTAGTTTTTATGAAATACTGATAATGGTAAAATAGTGTTAAATCTGAAAACAATACCTTTTGTTTGGATACTATTTACTATTTACAACACCCTGCATGTGCCTCTTCACCACGGACAATATCTCAGCCATCACGCGGTGCATCCACAACAAATTAGGGCTATAACTTTCTGTGGTCTGGCTTTTAGAGGCATTAAACTCTTAAGACGTCTGGTTGCTATCACCAGCACTGCATACAACTCTCAATGAGTTTCTCTAGAATGCTGCATTTCACATCAAACCAAAAAAAGTCTGAATGGCTCTGTTTACATCTTAACGAGTTAAATTTGTATTTTTTTTTTGTAATATTATTTTTTATGTAATATTATTGAAATTCCTCTTTAACTGCAGTACCTATGAACAATGAAGCCTGTACGTAAGGTAAGATGCACTTTACAAAGTCAGGGTCATTTTGTAAGTCCTCATATTACATCGTAATTCTAATGCAATGTAATGCAATGGTAATTTAATGTGAAGTAATTGTAATGTATGGATATTTTTGCTCTCCAAATACAAGAAACAAACACACGTGCAAGCTCACATCTTCCCGCTAGCACACACAAATACACACTACATGGAGACACACACCCAAACACACACCCCGCCCCCACCCGGGGGCTATTTGATGCAGCACAACTCAGAGGGAGTCGACCAATCATGGCTAGACTGCAGAGAGAGAGAGAGAGAGAGCGAGAGAGAGAAAGAGGGGAGAAGCGACATCACTTTCACAGAGACAACATACCAGAGCTGCTCTTATCAAATCTGCTGTCTCTCTCTCACCCCCCCTACCCCTAACCCCCGCCCCCCACACACACAGGGCTTTATGGTGTCAGCTTCCATTAGTCCCTGCATCTCTCTGCTTTTGAGCGGTTTTGAAAGGGTTAATGCCCCCCTTCCCTTGTTTTTTTGTTTTAAAGCGCACACTAAAAGTCTCCGCAGCACCTGTTAAAGAAAAGCCTGTGCCTTGTTACAGGGGACGGGTTTGATGCTATTCGCAGGGCGAGCGCCTGCTCCCTCTCTCTCTCTCCTGCTTTCCTCTCGTCTGTGGCGTAATTCAAACGGGCGTTTGAAGCCGGAAGAAAACTTTTTTCAAACGCTTTGCCGTTCTGCTCTGATCATGGCAGGAGAGAGGGAAAGAGAGAGGGAGAGGGAGAGAGAGAGAGAGAGAGAGAGAGAGAGAGAGAGAGAGAGAGAGAGAGAGAGAGAGTAGCCTCCTTGCCACACACATTTATACTCAAGCTCCCTCCTCATCTGCTGCCTGTCTCTGCCCTAATATAGGCTGCATGTTCCCCTACACTGTAGCAGCCTCATATCTCCTCCCTCAGACAAATGCAGGGTTTTTGACCCCCTTAAGTAGGGGTGTAGAAATGCACCGACGCATCGAGAAGGAGGTTATTGTACTTGATTTTTATTTTGTTAAATTTTACACCTGTACCTCTAACCCTCAAAAAGAGTGGATGTTGGTTGGACGACCTGCCGGCCAGGTGCTAAACGGGTCTTTGCTGCTGCGCTTCCTCTGAGAGGAGGCTCTATGGATCATATAGGACTGAGCTCCTCTGCTAGAAATGGGCCAAAAATAAATCATACACATATATACCGTGCTACGTTCCACTACGTAAGCCTGATTGCAGAAGTACTGTTCCACCCAAAATTCCACAATCCAGTATACTGTTGCCTGAAATCAGTTTAGAGGAGTAGACCAGTGGTTCCCAACAGATCCTGCACATTTTAGTGCTCTGACATCAGTTCAAGGAAAGCTTCTTAAGTAGTAGATGGACTGGATCAGGTGTGTTAGAACAGGGAAAACACCAAACTATAGAGGACAGGGGTACTCCAGGACAAGGATTAGCAATCAAGGCACTCCTTCTGTAACCTGAAAACAAGCCAGCGAGGAATGAGCAGTCATGTGATACAGTGGCTCGGAGTGCTGTATTTAGGATTTTCATTGGATTGCCCATTTAATGTGCACCAAGCAAATGTTCTAGCAACTCCTCCAGAAGCACTGCGCTCTAAGAGTGAGGTTAAGAGCTGAATTATGCTTGTGCGTATCTGGGAACATGTGCAGGCATTGTGCACAGATGCTTACGTAGATGTCTGACCTTGCTGGACATACTGTTTGTGTATACACTAAGGTGCAGTATCGCATTTACCAGACAAGAAAAAAAGATAATCCATTTTCAACCAGGGAAAAGTCTCAAGTTGGTTACCACCAAACGTGAAGCTAATAAATGACACAAAAACGCAAAATGTTCAGACACAATTTTGTTGCACTAAAACTACACTACACTACGTTTTTTGGGATTTTGCCCTGTTACCCATATTGTAAATAAAACCAACAACAACAAACAGGCAGCATGTTTTTGAAAAGACAAGCTCCTCCCAAAACAGGCAAATGCTGACATAGCAGCCTACTTTTCATCATGAATATCATGAGTTATACGTGTCTGAATTCATTAACTGATGTCTAAATAAACTGCATGAATTAACTGCACTCTGTTGAAGGCCTTCCTTCTACACTGTGGTACAGAAAGAATGAATTGAAGCAAAATGTTAGATGTGATAAAGAAGATATTTTTATCATGAAGTACTTTGTTTGTCTCATCCCAAATCCAATGCTACTCCCTTGCTCAACCAATCAGCATCTCCTTGACACATAGCAATGCATATTAACATTCTGTGTAGTCAAGAATTGATATGCCAACTCCTGTGCCTCTACTAGATATAGCTACCCATTAACCCTTCCTCTGCATCTCTGCGCAAATACATTAATGCACATCATTGCAGAAGCCACGCTTATAGCTGGGATACAAATATGATGAGTATGAACGACAGCACTTCATGTGTTTTAAAATGGAGGAAAGAGGTAGGGGGTGTTTTCAGGAGGCTGTGGAGGCATGTTGCAGTGTCTGTGTGTGTGTGGTGTGGTGCGGTGTTGCAGAGGGCAGGAGCGGGCGCTGGCGTTCTGGGCCACTGAGCCGGTAAATACAGCAGGGCTACAGAGAGGAAATGAAGGCTGGATCTATTTGGAGACGCTGCCGATGACCTTCCACAGAGCTGGATGACATCCAAGTGATTTCACTGCGCTGTGCGCTGCCACTGACGGCGCGCACCGGCATGCTAAACGTCCGCGCACACACATATACTCAACCACAAACTCTGTTACACACAGATATGACATGCACATAGAAATGTGGCATCGAAATAGATGCACAGACATATAAATAAGATAACGTAAGAAAAAAACTACATCATTCTAGTCAAACACACAGACAAACAGCATCTATGCTCCGAACGTAACCCCCCCCAACCACCAGATGCAAATTGTTGTTATCATAACAAAAAACTTTGTATCCCCAAAATGCAGAAATGTTTCTTGCTATCAGTCGCTTGGGGCCCCTGAGCCACCAGTATGAAGTCATGGAAATCTCCGTTTGGCAGAACATGAAATTTAACCTTTAGTGTTGATATTAATGGAACCTTTAAATGTTAATTGTTACACAGAGCAGCTGAAATGTTCAAAAACAACCCGTCCAAAATTGTAACTTTGTTACCGTAACAAATACGTTAATGTAACAAGTACTTTAATGTAATGTATGACAATGTAACTAGATTACACACACTGTTCACATAAAAAGAGGTGAAGCTTTCAAATTAAAAAAAGAAATACACAAAAATGAAAACGGCAAATGAATTAATAAATAAGACACTGACTATCGCTACCAGCAAGATGACATATATTTATAAAACAGCATATCTTAGCACAGGGCCATATAGGAAATTAGTGCAATGTTATGAACCCACTGAGCTGCCTTTTCGTATCTTTTCACTATCAGCTCCAATCAGAGAAGTAAGATGCTTTGTTTGCTGTCATTAACTGTAAAATTGATGGTCCAAACCAAAGTCATATGTCACCTTCAAAACCAAAGCATGCCAACAGCCTCCAGACGGAGACTAATCACAGACTTTGAGGGGGTTTTGAGGAGTCTGGCTTTGAAACTGCTGAGCAGAAATCCGCTCATATCGCTCTCCATCATCCGCAGTCTAATGATTTCCAGCTTGTTTTGCCTTTCCTTTGTTGCGAGACTGTCTGTGTTCTCCTCTCAGCTCCATCCACATCCTGCAATCAGATGTTCATACTGGAGTCCGCTGAATTTGTCTGTTTGTGAATTCTGTTCCTGGATCAGGTTATGATTCGCGGCACGTACAGCGTGGGCTGAGTTCACACAGCGGCTAATCTGTTCCCAGATCAGCGCCTGATCTCTCGGTGCTCTTTCCCGAGCTGAAAATAGCCACATATGTTGAGGTTTTTGCACTCCAATTTTTTTGCTATTAGCGGGCAGCTTGGCCTCTGTGCACATTTGAAATCATTAGAGAAACCCTCTGCTACTGACTCCTTCTACCGGTGACATCTAACAAGCAATGAGTAGGCTATGACAATGACCCTCTCCTCTTTTTGTTTGATGCAAAGCACCTCATGGACCTGGCTACAACTAATTAACTCACAAATCACTGAATAAATCACTAATTTACTAACTCACTAACTCACTCATGTTTAGCAGGCTGAATATTCTCCACTAGGAGGTGCTATTAGCACTCAAATAGCTTTTGATGCTTCATAATGGATAGACATACTTGAGGACAAAGGCACCTTTTTCCATAGTTTTCAATGGAAGAGACAAGTTTTTTTCTGTTTCTGCACACTGCAAACCTCTCTCTTTTGAACGGAGCGCTTCAGGTAATTTAAAAAAAAATAACTTGACGCGGCCCAGTGGCCTACGTCACAAGCGTTTTTTCTGTGTGGACAGTTCTAACGGAGGAGAGATTAGTGTTTGTGGCTGCAGAGTACCTAGAACTGTGATTATTTCAAAGCTTTTAATTATCATTATATGAACAAATAGCAGCTTTTTTCTTTTGACTTGCTTTAACTAGTAGTACCACACTATCGAAACAACAGCTAGCTAGAAAACCTTATTGACAGTTACGATCCTATTTTCAACTAGCAACAGGGAGACACTCAGCCAGCAGAAAAAAGTGCAGTCTATCTTTAGAAAAAAATGCAATGTGAATCCCCACAAGTGTGCTGCTTTGCATCACTGATATTGTGTGTCCTTGTATAAGATGAAAGTGCTCCTAGCAGCAACTCCTTGCTTATGACTTATATTTGTAGAGTACCTTAAGGTTTTGTTTTCAGTGCATCAGCCATTTTGACGAGGACGTTTATGTGTAATTTGCTTTCGTTCTTGTGTCAAAATTTCACATACAGTGAAATTTCATTGTTCATTTGTTCATTTTTAAGAGGGTGTACCCAAATTCTAGAAATTTCTAAATGGAGCGTACAGTTGCACTGTTTTGGGCAATTTGATATTATTGTTGCGATGGCAACAGTCTTGACCACCAATATTATATTGCATGAGGTAGTAGACTGACAATGCTGCTACTTAATTACATGCAAATATGATTAATGGTGTGAAAGAAGCAGAAAAGACAAGCTCAGATACAACCAACCATTATCGGAGAGTCTGAAAAAAGCGTCAAGTACAAATGTGAGAGGTTGAGGCAGAAGGAATCAACTCAATTACAAGATTCTTTGGAAAGGAAATGGCTTTCAAATCACAGAGAAATTTTCTTTCAAAGATATGTTCGACATTTGACTGTCTGTGGGCGCTGCAGGACAAGCTTTCATGTGTCCAAATTATAAAATGCCCTTTTGTGAAGACTACCCCTCTGCTCTAGACCCCAAAAATGCTACTGCGGTTGTTTTCTCCCCTCTGTTCCCTCGTCTATGCATCCCGCAGCAGGGTTTCTGAGCCCAGCGGTGCAGGCAGAGCAGCATCTGGACAGAAATCATCCCTCCATCCCTCCTCCCTCTCCACTCTGCCCTGTCCTGACCTCATGGATCTGTTCAGAGCCGCGCGCTAGCAGTTGCACGTTCAGGACGCAGCAGAGAGCAGTCTCTCTCGCTTTCTATCCTGTCATCTTTTATTATCGCTCTCCATCCATTCCTCTCACCTTGCCTTTCTCGCTAATCTCATCTCTCTTTCCTCTCATTCTAGGACGCCCTCCAAACTACCCCCCATCCGCTCTCTCTCTGCCCCATACTGACCCTCAGCTCAGCAGCAGTGGGCCTGGGTTTCAGGCTGTTGCATCAGCCCTCATCCCCACCACCGCTGCGGACATGTGAAATACGGGTTGACAGTAGCTCCGTGTCTAAGTGGTGGATAAGTGCTCTGGGGGTTTGTGAGTGTGGGTGGTCCTCCATAGCACATTTGTAGGCTGGTGCACGAGGGTCGCCTTAACTGATTAAAATGTAGGCTTATTATTCGGTAATTAATCTTAAGGTTTATTATCTAGTAGCTGCTATGAATTATTCAGTGACTACTACTTGGGATGCAACAATATACTGAGCTCACAATCAGATTTTTGATACTTAATTTTTGATTCAGTTCCCAACAGAAATTGATATTCACACAGTATTTTCAGGCAAAATTTGAAAGAAGAAGTGCACAACCTACTAAGGAGATTACATCTGGGACTGGGGCCGTTTACACTGAATGAGCTGGTGTGAATTACGTTGATTGTGGCAAGTGCATTAGATGACATTTAACAGATCCAGCTGATATCGCCATGGTGCACACTGTCATAGTTTTGCATTGTGACTTATTATGCCATAATACATTGATACAGGCCTAGAAACTAGGGACATATGATCATAAACAGCAGATTTTTTTGTTCCAAACATATGATCAAGCACTTTTGTATTTTTATTGTGGCTAACCTGGGTTACAGTTTTGTGATGTAAATAACATGTGCCAGGTAAGTGCACTGCTGCTACACCTATACCAAAGTGTCATTTTGTCAATTATGCATGACTAAATGTGCTATATAGCCAGTTGCCTCTTACTTCTGATGTAGCCCTTCATTTTATGCATGTCATTTAATTAGGCGGGTGATTTTTTTGCTGAAGGTAGACCATTATAGACCAAGTAATGTTACTTGTATTGCAAGTTTAACAGATGGAAAATACCGGAAAGGTGCTACTTTGTGAGCTGTTGGGTAGAAAATGGCTAAAAAAGGCTAATAAAAATCGCTCATTGGCAAATTTTGCTAGAAAAAAATTTAAATCAGCCATAAAAAGCTCATAAACAGTGAGGGCTCCAGAGGGGCACAACTGTCTAAGCACAGTCCCCATCATCTGGAAATTGCGAGTTTGCTCGTTGGTGACATCCGTGGCCAAGACGGCATAATTCACCTTGCTGTCTCCAGGTGGGTAGGATGACCCTTCCTCTTTCCCTATCACCCAGCCTGATGCTAGCCACCATGAGTGTTTGTTAGCTAACGTAACAGAATTGGCAGTTAGTTTTCTCCTCCAAGCGTGTTCAGCTGTTCAATGATGTTGGGTTAGGAGCAGTTCGAAAAGATGCTGTGGCGCTCCACGTGTCTCGGGGGAAGCAGGTGCTAGCCTTCACCCTCCTGCCTAGTGGTTGTTGGCAATTACTAAAATTGGAGAAAAAATTAGGCCAAACTTTTTTTGGATAAATAAAATAAATAAATAAAACAAATGATTGGTCCATCCTTATTAGACACTACTATTTAGGGGCATTTAAGGTGGTTTAAAGGGATAAATGCAGACATTTGTTTTAAGCCTCCCCTTCTTCAGCTTGGTGGCCATTTTTTTATCGTTGACATATTCAGTGTGCTGTTGCTGATGCTGGGGGATCAATCTCTCCACTGGCTCTCTAATTCACTCATGCATTGATTCAGTCTCTCTCTCTCTCTCCCCCCCGACTCCCCTGCCTCCTTCTGCCTCACACCTCTCTGTTCTCCCACCTCTGTATCTCTCTCCCTCTCTCTCTCTGTATCTCTTCACACACACACACACATGCACACACACACACACACGCAAACACACACACACACATTGCCCCCTCCTCTTTATTGCATTCTTGCAGAGCGGGAGCCCGTCCAGAGCATCAATTTCACTCAGCTGTGACACTGCAGTCTCGGTGCAATGTTCAATGGGTTAGGGCTGTCTTGGCTCTGTTTTCCCTCTATCAAGGGCACAATACACACTCTCACACACACACACACACACACACTGACTTCTCATTTATAAGTAACAAAAATATTTAGAATAAAGTCATAAAATATATGAAAAATGACCATAATTTGCAACATCAGCCTTGTTCTGGCTGATACTGCTTTGCTTTATGGTCAGGCAACAGCAGTACGACCACCACTCATATCCCACAGGTTATGCAGCTGTGCATGTAAACAAGAGTCCGCACTGAGCTGAAGATGAAAGCAAAGTTACGTGGTCAACCTCATGCTTGGCTGCTTGGAACAACGTGCTATGCTCCGGAAAAACCCCAAATATAGCCCTGTTCACATTCTGCCCATTTCAGTTAACGTCCAGCGGCCATTCAGGAAGGACACATGGCACCAAAAATAGCTGACCACCACAAGGATTGAGTGCACTGCCTTTTTGCGCTCAACCTGAGTAAACAGCCACTAGCAGGACAGAAGCATCATGGACAACAATTAAGTCTATTACTTACTGACAGGAGATCATGTGTACGTTAAAATAAGGGAAGCTGATCCTGGATGAGCCTTAAAGCAGATCAGGTGCATGGTGTTAAAAGTGTATTAAATATTACAAGAGAAATACATGAATGGAAATGGACAGAAAAAACAGCATAGAAACATCCAGAAAATGAAGTTCCTTTCACTATTGATAGGTGTACGATGTACGTAAATAGACCACGCAATGTGCTAGAGATAGACTCTATGAAGGAGAACCTGATCCTGGATCAGTCCTCAAGCCTGAGCACAGCCAGATGCAAAACGTTAAACCTAGTAAACAGCGCCAACCTGAGTGAAGCATCTTCAGAGACAGAAAATGAAGTCTTGCTATAGGTGATACATTATCAGGTGTATGTTAATAGATCATATCATTTTCTGTAAAGACGTACTCTATAAAGGAGAAGCTGATCCTGGATCAGCTGTCAAGCCTGAGTATCCTCAGCAGCGAGCACATTGCCGTGTTATCCAACACGCCCCCCTGATCGCTGTTTGGACTATAACACGCCTCGGAGAGGTGCACCGCCTGAAGCCCCCTGTTTCCCCTCTGCATTCCCCACATTCATCCCACCATGAAGTCACCTGGCTGCAAGCCCAAAAGGAAAAAGCAAACCTGCCTTACCTGCTTGTAGCGTTCTGCCCAAATCCTGGTCCTGCAGTCTCCCGCAAAGGCGAAAAACGGCAGCAGCTATTCCCTGTCAAACGGCAGCCTCCTCTCTTCGTTTCTCTCTCTCTCTGTCTCTCTCTATCTATCCTGCTTTCCTCCTTGCCGTCGCTGCCATGTTCACTGCGGGGCGGGGGGAGGGGGGTGTGTCGGACGGGGTTGGGGGGGGTACTGTTGTGGGGAGGGGGTGAAAGGAGAGAGAGAGAGAGAGAGAGAGAGAGAGAGAGAGAGAGAGAGAATAAGAAGGGGGGCTCAGGGGGATAAGAAAGCAATTAGAAGGCAGCCCTCTACTTCCAGACAGAATGTATAATGGAATTAGCTCAAGGGGGGCTGCCTCTGCTTGGTGAAGCCTCGCAGGCAGTCCGCAACGCAGCGTCCACGTTTGTGTATGCAAGTGTGTGTATGTGTCGTAGAATGCGCACATGCAGTGATGAAGGAGAGAGAGAGAGAGTGTGTGTGGTTGTGATAGCGAGAGAAGGAGGGGGAGTCAGTCAAGCTGGGGGGGGGGTGGGGGCACTACTGTCAGCCAGCAGAGAGAGAGAGAGAGAGAGGGAGAGAGAGAGAGAGAGAGAGAGAGAGAGAGAGAGAGAGCATGACATAGAAAATATAAGAGAGGGAGGCAGAGAAAATGAGAAAGATAGAAAAGAAGAAAGGGGGAGAGTGTGAGATGGAAAATAAAAGAGAGCAAGAAAGAGATAAAGGAGAGAGATAGAAGTAAAAGGAGAGTGAAGAAGGAGAAAGCAAGAGAGAGAAGGGAAGAAAGAAGGAGAAGACAGGAAGAGAAAAATGGGAGAGAAGGAAAAACAGAGGAAGACAAGGAAAGGGAGAGAGGAAGAGCAAGAGAGAAGGGGAGAGAGTGAGAAAAAAATAAAGGGAGAGAGAGAGGGAAAGGTGGAAAGAGAGACAGAAAGGGAGAAAGAGAGACGGGGTGAGACAGGTGAGAAAGGTGGAAAGAAAATGAGAGAGACAGAACGAGAAAGGGAGAAAGAAAGCCTGCACCAAAAGCTGTCTAGCAGGTTCTCTAATCAGAGAGGATGCTATATGCTTCTATGTGTGGTGGTCCTGGCAGTGCTGCTGAGTGGGGGGCAGAGAGAGAGAGTTCAGTGATTTAAGGACTGAGAAAAAGGATGCAATTGGAGAGACTGCCAGTAAGTCTGGATGCGAGAATGTGAGTGCACTCGCAAGATAGCGTGTGTCCCTGATTGTGTCATGAATGAAAATGAGGAGGCGGAGAGCAGAAACCTTCAATCCTTGGCTATCCTGCACCTTCAAGTCTTCAGGTTCACTACTGCCAGGGAATCTGAGAAATGGTGGATTGCTTCAATCTGTAAAAGACAGAAATGCTTTATGTAATATTATCTGATTGCAGCAGTGGTGGCTATCCATACGAGGGGATGCTAATATTTATATTTCTAGACCTAGACATCGACCCTTTACATACTGTTGGACTCTCTTTATTTGTCACCATCACCGTGGTTGGCAGCATTTTTATTCACATTTGGACGCTTGCTCTGTCACAAAACCTCGCTCTGTGCTCATCGTCTAAGAGGCGGTGAGGAGCAGAGTGACTCATAAGCGGCTGGTTTGAGCTTTCACCATCTCCTCATGTTGACCTTGGCAGTGAACGACTGCTTTGACTGCAGTGTAGGTCCACTGAATGCTGGTGTACATAATATATATATATATATATATATATGTATATATATATATATATATATATATATATATATATATATATATATATATATTATGTACACACACACAAATATTATGTGCACACATACACCGGAATTCAGTAGACCTACACTGCAGTCAAGGCAGCATATATATATATATATATGCTGATTTGTCCTATATGTGTAATGAGCTGATAGAAAATAACTAATTCAGCAAGATATATACAGGCAAATAAAGATCTATAATTTTCACTGACCATGCACAAAGGCCAAGCTACACTTCAGACAAACCTGGGCAACAAGACATCAAACTAGGAATACTGTCCAAAATAAATTTGCGTAGCACTTATTAATGATTAAAGGTATTTATCATGTCAATGTTAATAAACATAGGAGATCAGGGTCAGATGAATTACCATATACATGTTGAAGGGAAAAATGCTATGCATAAAAAGATTCTTAAATATAGAACTTTATAGAATTTAACCTTATTCTATTATTCTATACTAGTTCAGGTTTCTGAAAAAAGTAGTGAATGAAAGCATTCGTGATCAGTATTAGGCTATGATCGGCTAAGTCTATGGTAGCAACAGGTGGAAAATATAGGAAAATCTGATGACGTGGCAGGGGCTGGAACCAGTCTGACTCCTTCCCTGGAACAATGTAAATGCAATGGGTGGATGCTGGCAGCTCTTGCTGAATTAGTTATTTTCTATCAGCTCATTATGCATATAGGACAAATCAGCGTTATGTCACAACAGCAAAGAACTTATTTCAGGGTGGAAAACGCAGGTAGCATTGCATTGATACAAAAAGGCTTTGTACTAATACTGAGACTTATTTAGCCAAGATATTGGAAAAATAGAAAGCTTTTTTAAGCTAATCTTCCCAGGGTAATAACTTAACCTCCTAAATGTCCAGGGCCCACTGGCAGGCTCAAAGTTATATTACACACTTTTATACCTTAAGAACAGCTCAGCCAGTTTGCAATGAAGTCCCTGTTGTTACTGCATTATAAGCCATACTATGTAATAAGCCTGGGATTTGAAGGAAGTCTTTTTGGTCATTTTATGTAACTAAAAAGTGTCTGGTTTGGCTAATTATCTACCTTTCTTGATAGTTGGTTTACCTTAATGGCTAAAATGAAGCAATACACTGCGCTGTTTTAAACACTCACACAAATGTCCACTTTTGCAAAAAATCAAGAGCAGAATCAAACAAAACTTATAAATATTAAATAAATATTAGCAATAACACCTAATAACACCTAATAACCTAATAGTTCTTTTAGCACGTCACCTCATATCAAACTCTCTACAAAGCAATAATTCTAAAACATATAATTATAGTAGTTATAACAGCAAACAGCAAAACATCAACATACTATTCTAGTTTACATTCTAGTAATAAACTAGATTAATACTACCTATTGCAGCTCTATGTGCTTTAGAACAGTGTAAAATGGGAAAAACATAAGTAAAATCCATTACGTACTTGGGTACATTTGACATTACAGCCTCAAATACAACAAGATGTCACCATTATTGCCAATGTTTTATCTGTTATGCTTGATTTTTTTGTAAATTGTGCCAGAAATTGAGCTGCTTTCATGTTGACTGGAAGCAAGCTATCCACCCAGAAATTTAGCCAACCGATATGTTTACAAACATTCTAATTTGATCTATATGTGTATGCTTTAAGAAGACCAATTGCCTGAAAGATTAAGGGGCAGAGGGGTGGGCAGGGAGTATTAATGGATGCGGCTGTGCTGTTTTCTAGTTCATCTTTACTGCAGCTGGCCTAGATGGTCCAACTGACAGGTCAAGCTATCAGCCAGAAAATCTCACAGTACTCACAGATGGGCAGTCCGAGCCTGGAGGGGCTCAATAAAAAAATCTGGGGGGCTGGTTGACATGGGCTCGCCTGTGCTGTGGACTCATAATGGGCATGATGCTGACTTCAGAATGACATCACGGCTTCAGAGGTCTCCGGCTTTATACTGTAATTTGGCCAGAGTAATATGTCTGGGTATTTGGCGTACTGGAGAAATTCATGTTGCTCACACACTGCTTACTACCAGACACGTTATAAAGGAGGACATGGTCACTGGTTGAAGTATTGTAGCACCCCCGCTACTTGCCGGTGCTGGCTCCGAGAGAGACACCATGGTGCAGCCATGCGAGCGGCCACGCACTGAGGCTCAGGGTCGATGCACCCTCCTAAAATGGGACTTATTGTTCTTGTTGATGTCCATGTTTACACGTGTTAACTGTTGTTTATGTTATTTTAGTTGGGGTGTGGGTTTAATTAGCGTGTTTTGTGTTGGGGGTTGGCCTACCATTGGTGTAAAGCCTGTGGCTGGTGGTGACCTCCTCCACGAGTTCAGCACTTTATACAAGCCTTTTTGATTTGGTGTTTAAGAAAAAAACACTTCTCTTGGTGGAATCATGGCCTCCCTTGTGTCCTACTCTACACAGCTACAATATGAATATGAAAGCAGAGCCGGTTTATGAGGAGCCTGGCCACTTCCTATTCCCCCTGTTACATCAAAAACAGGACTGCTGAACAGCAGAGGGCACCCGCGAGTGAGTCCTCAACGAATGGGAGTAAATGGAGCTCAACGGCTAAAAATGAAAAGTTAAAATAGTTTCTAATCACTTGCCCAGAACGTTTCTTTAACTTTAGAAAGTAGAAGGATGTATTTCACTAAGAAAACAAAGAAATCTTACCTATATATTTCCTTTTTTCTACAGCAAACAGGTTTTGAGCAGCAGAAGGCGGGCTTTACTGCTACAGCGTGATGATTGATTGGCAAGGAGCAGCTCATTGGCTGTTCGCGCTCACAGACATCATGAACGTACATGAGGTGCTGTTTTAAACTCCAATAGCTTGAGTTTAAAAGCTCTTAAAAATATAAGAGCAGTGTTAAAATGATTTATGATATTCATTGTTCATGAAATGATTGCATTCTTTTACATTAAAAATGTTTAAGCATTTATAAACTATGATTTTGCTCAAATGCTCCATATCAACCCATTCATTTGGACTCACTCGGGAGCGCCCTCTAGCGTTTGAGAAAACCGGAAGACATTGCAAAGTGGTAATTCTCATCTCTACAAGTTCTCTGACGGAAGCTCATAAAGCTCAATATGGCGTCTGTTTATGGTGAAAGTCCCGCCCTTCGAGAAAAATAGCCAATCATCTTGCTGATTACGCCATGAGCGGGGGAAAGGCCCCTTCTCCTTGTCTAGACCCGCGCAAGCGCAGTAGCCAGAACAACCCGAAAAAACACCGTTGTGCGTTACTGAGCCAAACGCCACGATCTATTTGTGAGGCTTTTGTCAGATTTTATTAGTGATTTCAATTATGTTTTTGAAACGGGAATTTGCCAAATATCTCCCCTCATTCAAAGATTAGCAGTCTGGTCTTACATGGCTGGAAATAACTGCCCAGCGACGTTGCAAAAATGGCCGCCGAGTGAACAGACTTTCCTAAACGTAGTATTATTACTACTTTGGGAACAATTACCATTTGAGAAGTGTGCTGTAATGTAAACATAGCCGTTGACATTAATGGGTTAATCTTGGAAGCCGTTATGCTGTTTCCGTTTTTACAGTAGCTAAGAAAACACCAGGCGAAGACTGCTAGTGTATTAAACAGTGAATTTAACTGAATGTCCACCGCGGTCGACAGTATCACTGCAATGATGTAGCCTCGATAGTCCTTTGCAAGTTTTTCTTTTACATTTCCTGTGTATGTTTTTGCTTGAGAAGCAGTGAACCGAGTGCGCAGCAATTAAAACGTATAAACAATGCTTTTTTTCACACTGCGCGAGCGCTTCAGCTCTAGCTGCCCGGATAAAGGGAGATGGGTAATGAGCAGCGCGACCTTGCGGGGGGTTTTACGGAAGAGAAGGGGTGAGCTGGGGTCACTCGTTCCGACTAGCGTAGCCGATCAATGAAGAGGAAAGGTGCGTGTGTTTATAAAAGCGTGTGTGTGAATGTGTCTGTGTATATCTAATGGGGGGGTTAATGCTCACTGTTGCCATGGAGACGAGCGAGGACAGTGGTCACCGGCCACCGAGCGCTGTTAGCAGACGAGATGAAATGCTCATAAAGAACTGGAAAAGGTTACAGACGTAGGCATGCATGAAAATTAAACTGTAGGAAGAGGACGAAGGCGGCGTTGTCCCACTTTCCGAGCTCCGCAGAACAGTTTGTATCATTCCCCGCTAAAGTCGACCTTAAAGCCCCGTTACAGAGGCAAACACTGGACACGAGGCCTTGGGGAAGGATAATATTATATCAGACGATTATATTAGATTTATTATGCTTTCTGTTTCTAATATGTACATTAATGGTAGAGCCGTGTATCATTCCGAGACGGGAAAACTGCGTTTTATGTGGGCAGGTTTTTACTGTAACTAATAGTACCTGCGCCATCTAGTGGTAATCAAGCGGAACTGACAGTGAGTGCGTCCGGTGGGATTCTCGAGCAAATTCTTTGAATCTTTTGCTGATACCAAATCAGAGGTAGAATTTGAAATCTTAGCAGACAGAAAGAGAGAGTAAAACAGCCATACATGAACATATATCGTCTTGTGGTTTATTCCCTAGTGTTCACGCACATAGGTTCTGCACCTAGATGCGTATAATGAGCGTATAGCGCCATCTCGTGAGCTGTCTAGAAATGCACATTCATTTCCTCTTCACATGCTTACACGCATTTAAGTATTCTACTGAACGAAAATATCTATATTAATATTACAAGACTTGCTACAGGATTCCTATAAGAGTATTATAGCACATTCTGACACTATAGTACAAAATTGCTGTATATTATATTACTATAATATACTAGAGAGTACTGCACAAGTATATATTACTACAAGACAGTGCTACAGGAATAACACATAAGGCAAAATTATAATCTAGATTATTATAGCACTATAGAACTCATAGTGATCATTTTTTTTGGTAAATGTTCTTTTTCAAGATAATGCTGGTACTTTATACATTGCTATTTAATATTTTCCCCCAGCTGACTCAGTATTAGGGATGGGCTGACTGGTCTGGTGGTGCCAGTGCCCAGGAGCCTCTAACTAATAGGGGCCTCAGGTGGCACAGACTACAAGGCCCAAGGAGGCTAAAATATTTGGGATGATCTAATGCAGATATAAAAATTAGACAAACAAATGGGCATGGAATATGTACAAATGACTAAATGAATGAAATAAATTAAGAAATAGTGTCAGTTCTCAGTCCTCTCAAGTATATTATTATTGTCTCATGAGATTTTGTTGTCGCCATTGAAATGGGATGTTTTAGTCAGTGTCTGATAGTGGTGTTATTGTAGGACTACTATTTTTTTTCCTTACGACTCAGTTTGACTTAAAAAGGCAAAAAATAAATTTAGTCTCTAGACTAATAAATCACAGTAAATGCACATTAGTAAGGATGATTTTGTTTATTATCAAAAAACAAAAGAAACAAATTTGCATTGCTCAAAGTGCACATAAACACTAACATGATCCACTGTTTAATCTCACCTTTAGGAGGCTTCCAAAGATGCTTGTGCTTAGAGGCCTCACAAGACCATGATCTGTCTTTGCACAGTACTCAAAATAATTTCTGCAGATTATGCTTCTTTGTTTCTAATAATTTCACTTGTTTTGGGATAGTTTTACTGTACTCAGAGTGTAGGTAAGGAGAAAATTCATACCGCCACCAAAAGTGATCACAGTACAGTCTATAATAGGAAATGTGTACACCAGACTGTACACAAAATCCTATGGTTTATTACCCAGACTTGGAAATGTCAGCATCGTGACTGATCATCGCTCAACAATATGTCAGTCGTGACTTAAAGTGTTTTCCCTCATAGATCTAATGCATCTTTGTCTGATGACAAGGTCACCATGCATAGAGTATGCAGATTTTTAAATGCTGATATTAATTCCGACAAATTTTCACATGACTTACTGCCTTAACGTGCACTTTCCATTATCCTACACCATCTCTAGGTGTCAATATTCACTAGCTCGCAGCCTCTTGGCTGTTAACATGTAAATATGCCTCATAAATAATATTAATCAAAAACTACAGAATCACGCCACCTGTTTCCCTCATGAATATGCATGGCCTGTTTTACACTGTTTATGCTTTCATTTATCATTGTCACAGCATGCACTCCTCAAATCCGATAACCAAACAACACTGTAAAATTAAACAGCCAATTTGGATTTCTAACATATGTGTTGTTAATGTTTTGCATCGCTACCCACTCGGCTGCAGATCCGACTCTGAATTCCTGAGTGACTTCATATGCAACGGGAGGAAATGAAACACATTTGAAAGCAATCCCAGTGTCGCGTTGAGGTTGCCAGGAGAAGCAGGCCTGAGATTTGTAGCAAACTTTTTATGAAAAGCAGATAGTTTATACTGAGGTTAAATGGGTTTTGATGGAGCGGAAATACTTAACATAAAACAGAGTGCTTTGTCTTTGGATTACTGGATCATCGCTTGGTAGTAGACAGTGCTTGTGGTCAATAATGTGTGACCGAAATGTGTTCCTAGGTTGTTGTTTAGTACATTAAGCCACAAATAGTCTGATGCTCAAGAGTTTTCTTCTGGATCTACGAGTAATGGAATAGTCACATTTACCACAGACTACATTGAGTTGTTAAATAATCTCAAATAGACTTGGACAACTGGACAAAAGTACAGAGGAAATTCAAGCATTATGATGACTTCCTACTGTTACAAAAACAGCAGTAATAATTAGGGATGAACACTAGTACTCAATTACTCGATTACTCGAACAGCTTGAAGTGCCAGTATTTGAACACTGAAATCACTATGCAGGTATTCGTTACATTTCATTGTGCAAGAAAATATATTGGCTAAAAATTCAGTAAAACACAAAGGTTTTACTGGTAATTGAAAGTAAATATGTTAAGTTACACAAGTCCCCTGAACATGAGTGCGTTAAGGATGTGCCTGAGAAGGCAAAGAACGTGGCTGTATCACTAACTAGGCTACTCTAGCTGATGTTAACTAGGTTCAGACTACATATATATATATATATATATATATATATATATATATATATCTCTGATAAATAGCATTTTGGCACATTGAACATTAAAGAAGAAATACCTTTTGTATAAGACCAAAGTCCTTATAGGAAAGTTTGTTCACTCTGCGACCATCTTGGCAACGTCGCTGGGCAGTTATTTCCAGCCATACAAGACCAGACTTTTATCTCTCTCGAGACTTTTCCCGGAAACAGACGCCATGTTGATCGTTACAAGCTGTCCCACTCATATTTCAAGCAGTGACTGACTGTCTCCTCCTTTGTAACGGCTTTGACAAGACAGCGAGTCCTCATCAACATTCAACATGACACTTGTTAACCTAGCTCTGTTATCTCATTAGCTTATCTGAAGAGGCAGCCTCCGTCACTCATTCAGCATAGAAATTCTACTTATGTCTCTTTTTAAATAATAAAACATGTTCCTTTGCATGCTGCTATTTTTGTGCAACGCCGGTGCTGTCACCTAAAAAGGTAAGTCCACAGCATGTTATGTTCACCCAAAGTCTGTTTTTTTTGGTGATGTTGATCCTTCACTGTGGTTAACTGGATGTTAATGAGCTCTACAGATAGTCAAATATCATAATTAGTCGGAATGCGCATCACTAGTGTTTACTCTCAGAGACATCATCTTATATTAAGAAAGTAAAGATGATGTTTGTCTTGAGTATTTGATTATATTTTTCTTTGCTAAATATATTTATAAACAGACATTTAGCAACTCCAACCCTAAAATGCACTGATTTTTTAGAATTAAGTCATACATTTCACTTATGTAAAGAGCTAAAATGCAAAAAAAAAATGTTAAAGATACAAAGAAATATTTCCTGATACTTTCACTATATAATTCCCATTTTTTCTTTTTGCCTTTTTATATATAATACGTTAATACATAAAAAATATTACTGAATATTAATACCTGCATTTGAACATATTCTTATTGTCACCCAAAACCTGTATTGAACCCCAGTATTAACACAATAATAAACTGTAAGATTTCTATAGTGCTGTATAATACATTAATAACAACCTATATTTTTTTGCTCTGTGTAATATTCCTATAGCAGTGTTATAGTAATCTGTAATGCTTATGTAGCATTTAATTGTCTGATTTGACTAATTTACTAATTTATTCCTGTAGGAATCCTATAGAAATTTCTGTAGGATTGCTGTAGTGCTTTCATAAGGTCTTTATTTATGCCATGTACTTTAAATAGACCTATCCACACTCAGGTTCATTTTCAAGGATGTCATACAGTGTCAGAAACCACATAAGCAAGTCTATTTGAGACTACTTAACAACTTTGCATGGTTTGAGGCAAGTGTTAGTTTGCATGATTCTAATTAGCGACTAGAAGTGTCTTGTTACTTGTTCGCCATATTAGCCCCGTAGCTCCAGTGCAAAATTAGAGAACCAAACTTCAGTCACCAAACATGTCTTTGTGCAAAGTTGTTTTTTGCCTGAATTATTGCCTTGGGTATGTTTCATGTTAAGCCTTTAGAATGTCCCTTTGAATTCAGAGCTGAACTGACCAAAACTCTTAGGATGTCCATCCTGACTGTTTCCCTCATCAGCTGTTGCAGTCGGAGCTGAAGGCACCCTATAACGACCTGTACCAGAGCCTGCAGTGTGTGAGAAGCCAAAGGGCTCCCACATCTCCGCTTTGTTTACAGTGCGGCTCTTGCTTCAACCCGAACAGGTGCGCTGTTGCCTGGAGACAGAGGATGAAGGATCAGGTCTAATCATTCTGGTGAGGAGTTGGATAAGGCAGATCTTTGCTGACACAGGAAACTTTCAGTCACAGGAGAAGTTCTCTTCACCATCAGGCCTTTTGTTGGGTTGCATTGTATTTTGTTTTTCTTGTATTCACTCATGTGTGGTGTGAAGCTTTGGAGGGACGAAGGCACCCAAAGCACATAATTAGTGGCTTCACATTCTTGTGCAAACATACTTTAGGAAATGAGTCATGAGACATTAATCCAGCGCTAAGTTATTACTCTTCCCAGACATGGCCGGATCTACCACTGGGGTGACCTTGGTGGCTGCCCAGGGACACCAAAAGTTGCTCCAAAAAGTGCATGGTTTTAAATGATTTTAATCTTATTAGAATGGCACAGTCAGTTTACTTTAAATCTTTTCACACACCACAACTGTCAGCCTGATAATCTAAAGATGCCACTCATCTATGTTGGTAAAGCATAGGATCATTTTGGCATTTGATTTTGGCAATTTTATAGTGATACCTGACCTTAACAAGGTTAGAACTGGGGAGTTAACTCTGTCCAGGTTCGATTTTTTTTTTAGGAAGAATCCATAGAATGAGCTTTCAGTAAAACCAAGACCTTTTTAGCAAGCAGTCTTAGGTTATTATGAGTGTGTTTGTGGGGATACAGCACTAT
Organism: Colossoma macropomum; assembly: GCF_904425465.1. Classification (NCBI taxonomy): domain Eukaryota; kingdom Metazoa; phylum Chordata; class Actinopteri; order Characiformes; family Serrasalmidae; genus Colossoma; species Colossoma macropomum. The sequence goes on along the minus strand of NW_023494801.1, from coordinate 14,650,624 downwards.
ATCTCTAATGCCCAGGGGCACCACAGCATCTTAATATGGCCCTGTTCCCAGATATTGGTCACACTTTATCTTGAGAGTCCTTAGGGTCTGCTGTGCTTTGTAGATGCTCAGCTTGTCTGGACTAACATTCAACTCAATATCTGTTACAATAGAACAGCAACTGTTAAATTCAACTAAACTTTAAGTATGAACAACATAATAGATCAGGAATACCCACTGTGTGGCCTGAAGGCTAAAGTTTGCCCCTGAGGATTTATTCGGTCTGCCGTAAATGTGCCCTGACCCCACCCCCTCACCAATGAAAAAACATAAAATATATTTTTATACTATGTATAACATTCTTAGTTTTTATCATAAACTTGTATTCTGCATTATTTTAATAACAAGATATAGTGTAATGTAAAAATGTAACCTTAAACCTACCCACCTTCTTTAATTGTCTTTTTGGCCTTCGTCCCACCACAATCATTGCAGTTTGGGCACCCCTGTAATAGATTCTACTAAATGTAATCCTTAACCCAAGAGTGCTCAGTCCTGATCCTGGAGAGTTCGCCTCCAACACGCCTGTCTCTAATATTCAGATGCCCCTAAAAGCCTTCATTAACTGGATCAGGCGTGTTTGATCAGCGGTGGAGCTAAACTCTGCAGGGTGGTAGATCTTCAGGACCAGGATTGGTCATCCCTGCCTTAACCTTAACCTAAACTTAACTTCAATTTAAAACCAAAACCTAAACCTAAACCTACCTGTGACTCTGTTGATAATCAGAATCAGAGTTTCACCAGGAAGATTGTTTACAATTTGAGTATCTGTAGATAATCTACAGGGGCCTCTCAAAATAAACTGTGACCCAGATATTTATTTTGCATTACATCATGTGAAAAGGAAGAGTATTCAGCCACCTTGTGGCCAATACCATGTATTGCAAGCCCTAGGACAGGAACTAACAAATGCACAGCAAAGCCAAGCTGTGTCAGAATGGATTTTGCAAGAGCATCAGAGTAAAGTTTAGGTCAGACTACCAAGAGAACAGCGCACACTCTTAAGAATAAATGTGATGAAAAGGGTTCTTTGTGGTGACCAAGAACCACTTAAGACCCTAAAGAACCTTCCAGAGGATTTTTAAGGATCAGTGCATGGCTCTGAATATATAGCACATGCTTTTATTTAGCCTTGGTAGACCTCATGAGATGCATTTACTTTAAAGTTTAAAGAACCTCCAAATAATGTAAAGGTTCTATACATGAGACACAAGACATTTCAGCCACCGGACATTTTCAGCCAAAAATGGTCAGATGTAGTGTGGTTTCTGGCCAAAAGAGCTGAAAAAAGTAAAAGATGTAATAGGTCTACAATGAAGGGTCAAATCTCACTAATCTGAATGATGATATAGTGAGAAATACTGATTAAAAAGGCTGTTTGTGTCCTTCGCTCGACTGTGCCCGGTCACCGCAGAAGTGTTCAAACAGTTTGAGCAGCAGCTCAACAGTGAGGCACTCAAACACAATTCGCTCCAGCTGCGTTCTGTACTTTCTTTAATATACATGCTTTTTAGCATTACCAGTCAATTAAATTGTTGAATGTAAATTAGATAAATTATACTTAGTAATATATTTTGGTAGTACATTTTTTTTTTTTACTGCAAACACGTGCCTTCATCACATCTTACTGAGATTCTCCTCTTAATGACGAACACTAAAGTGAGCCCTGCATTTCAGCTTTAAAAGCCTTTGGGAAACCATGGAGTATTATACTTTTCATAATTTTACAACCTTTAACATTTAATATTATTTAGCAAACTGTTTAAAATTAAACTAGACATCTGGTTCTCAGTTCTTTTTCCCAACAAAGCAATTATCACCACTGAATCACCAGCAGTATAATTAGATTAATTTAAAAGACTAAGACAAATGTCAGTTTTCTGTTTTGGTTTTAAGCCGAATATTTCCTGAATTTCAGTTTCAGTGCATCACTGCTCTACACTTATTAAAATTTTTCGTAGAACCGTATGTCCAAGCTAAGAACCACTTAGAAACCTTTATTTTAAAGAATGTAATCTGGCTATGATGCAGTTTATGAATACTTACGTTTTTCCCTTTAAGGTTATGGTGACATTGCTGTCTCTCCTGGTAGTCAGCTGAAAGACAAACTCCATTCTGAGCAGAGGATAAAGCAGCAGAGATATGTGTGTGTGTGTGTGTGTGTGTGTGTGTGTGTGTGTGTGTGTGTGTGTGTGTGTGTGAGTGATGGAGGGGTTTAGGGATTAGCGCATTAGGGAATGATGTTTTATCAGACTCCTCATGGCCCTGAATATATAGTATATGCTTCTGTTTAGCTTTGCTGAACCTCATGGTCAGAGGTTCTGATGGTCATGGTCACTCTTACTGGGCAGCAGGGGTGAGGAGTTAAAGCACATCAGAAATTTCCAAGGACAGTCAAACTGCTCACTTTCTGCTGCACTAAAAGGAATATTTTGGTGAAAAAAGACATTTTACCCAATTTTCCTCTTACCCTAAATGTAGTCAATCAATGTTAGGTATCCAAAGTTTGCTGCTGTAGTTTTGCACTGGAGCTACAAGGCTAATGTAGCTAATAAGTAATGGAAGCATTTCACTAGAAATTAGCATCGTGCACACTGTGTGCCTAAATAACTGCACACCTCAAACCATGTGAAGTTGTTAAGTAACCTCAAGTACACTTGCTTATCTTTGGTTTCTGACACTATGACATTTATTATTAAGTGCCATCAAGTTGATTCTGACGTCTGGTGACCAGATGGATTCTCCAGAATATTCTCTGTTCTGTTTGAGTCTTTAGGCTTCTTGATGACTTCATGTTCATGATTTCTCCAATTGTCTCCATCCATCTTGTTGCAGGCCGTCCTCTTTGTTTTACCTTCAACTGTTCCAAGCTGTTCCTCCTCATAATGTGTCCAAAATAAGCTTCAGCTTGGTTAACATCAACATGCATGGCATACTGTGATATTACAAAATGGACAAAAGTACATCTCAATTGCAATTGGCCAATTTATTGTTTTTTTGTCTTGGCAGATCTATGTTGCAAGTTTATGACAAGTAACATGAGGCAGGTAAGTGCACTCACACTGTATTTGAATGCTTCTATTACACGTGCACCAAAATGCTGTAGCATAATTACGCATGACTCATTTTGCTAAAAAGCCCAGTTGCCTCTTCCTTTGATGTAGCACTTTTGATGTTGTATTTAATTCACGTTATTTAAATAGGCAACTGATTTAAGTTGAAAAATTGAAAAAGCCAGTCCATTAAAGAGCAAATAATGTTGTACTGAAATCTGGCTAATAAAAATGACCAGAAATGTGCTTGTGTGTTTCATCTATTCATTTATCCCAAGCAGTCTGGGCTTCAGAATAAAAAAAAGGCTAATAAAAATTGGCCAAAAAAAGAGCCATCAGTTGATTTATCTGTAAAGAAATCAGAATCGGCCATAAAAGATCTTTGTCAGAGCATCCCGAATGGTAAGAAATAGCAGGGTTTGTTCTGGTCTCTGCTGCTGTACTGCACACAAAAACATTCAACAGCTTCGCTTCTTTTATTGCACACTTTTATCATTTTGCAAACAAGTTGTCACAGTAACAATGCATAAGAGAGAGAGAGAGAAAACAGAAGCAACTGGCTGTTAACAACAGCCTATTGTGTTCTACGTACAGTATTTATAGATATGTACACACACAATGAAAGAGCAGGGAGATATTCCAGCCGGACTGGCCTCCAAAAGCCCACCATGATCGTGCCTTCTCCCTGCTGAGAAACCCCACAAAACCCCACTCCCTGGCTTCTGAGTCCGAGTCCAGAACGTGGGGCTTCAAAGGTCCATTTGTGACGAATCCCAAAACATTCAAGTATTTCTAGCATTGCACAGGCACTGAGTTTACACAGAAAAACACACATACACACGCCCCAACTCTTCGTTCCCTACTGTCCTCGATCCATGTCCGAATGTTAATCAGAAACGGCGACTTTTCAAAAACAACATAAAACAAAAAGCAACAAAGAGTGAACGTTTTTGCACAAATGTACCATCCTTAGACATTAATAAATAATAAAGTGAAGCTTTCAAATACAACACACAAGTGCACTGAGTGTCTTGCAATAGCTTGATTTGGAACTTCAAGGAAAATAATCCTCTTGTTCTTAAAAAAAAAAGTTGGCATGTGTCAGTAAGAGTCTCTTTTTAAGCTGAATGGACAGCTGCTCCTGTGGAAATGCTAAAGGCACTCTTTTGCCTTTTTGGCCATAGTTTAGGAGATGGTTCATTCTGAGAACTAGCAAACAAAAAAATCGTAAAATCTGCAGAGAAGAATGCTTGTAAAATGAGCTTTTGAGTGAAATTACTGCAATGGCAGTGACAGCGTGAAGTCTGAAGTATTTAAAAAAATCAGTAACAACTGCAGCGAACAGGCCTTTTGTTTTATCGTACAAAAAACACAAAGGCTTTATATACATTGGGGTAGAATTGTATCTTTCTGTTTCATAATTTCTAAATGGCAGAATGAACCAAACATAGACACTGAAGCATAGACGTGACAATGAAATGGCCTGCAGTGAAATAATAGGGGTCAGCTGTCATTTCCGTCAGTCAAACCATATCGTCCTTGATTTGTTCTCTGCGGTTGCACTGTAGGCTGCAAGAGTGCAGCCGCTAATATGTTATCAGATAGCCCGTGTGCAGCAAAAAAAAAGGACACAGGATTACCAAGTGTCGGCAGCGCTGCGTCTGAGGAAGCGGTGAAGCTGCCCTTGCTGGGAGAACAGGTGCGTTCAGCATGGGGTCGGAGATGGCGGACAGCGCCTGGGCTGCCTGAACAAAAACACCAATCAGTGTCATTCTGCACTCCTCCTGCAAGCTCCTACCAAGTGTACCCCTCTGAATAACCCCAAATGATGCTCGCACTCCACTGCTGAATAAACCAAAATGAAAGATGAAAACACGAAGAAAAAACCCTCTCGACGTCGGATTGCACAATATCCAATTTACTGAAGCCTCCGTGAAAGGTGCCGAAAGCAACCGGAGGCCAGGAAAACCAAATCAGGTCAGACTCAAAGAGGAGAGGAGTTGAGTTAGAGTCTTCACAGGAGAAGCACCGCACTGCAGTACTCCTCTTAAAGCTTCAATATGCCCTTATGCAAACGATCTCACACAGAGCACTGCAACAGTTGGCTACATACAAAACAAACAGCAGCCACAGATATATGTAGAAGTCTTATGTTAACTGGACTACATAAACTGTATTCACGTTTTTTTCACCACAATCCCCCCCTATTTAAAGCCACTCTGTCTGCAATTTTTGTAAAAATCTACTGTAGACCATACTGAAATCACTTTTAAAGATAAATATGCACAAATTAAATAAATAATTTCTGCATGGAATAAAAAGCAGGATGAAACACAACGGTAAGTACTGCGGATTCCATCACAGATAAAAATGCAAGCCTTGCCTTAAAAAAATAAAAATAACCGCAGTCCCAGGTACTTAAGGGTGCCATCAAAAGGAAAGAAAATGGACCTCTTTTCCGTAATGCTGCTGGTTTAAAGCCTCTGAAAAAAGCACTCTCATGTCTGGTATTTGCTGACATACAACACACGGACACGTATGCAGGGTGGTTTGGTTCAGAGGCGTTTGCAGCGAGTCTCAGAATTCACTGAATTCAAAGCTGTGGCTCGGGCGCGAGCCTGACGCTCACTGGCGGGCGTGTCCGGGCGAGGCCGAGGCTGTGGGGCTCTGTGGCTCCGGATCTCGGGGACCCTACTACCTGGCTCTGGGGGCCTGATGGAGGGGGGCGGCGGCCGGCTGGGGCTCGAGGTCATCCTCCACTACGGCGGTGTAGCCCTCCTTTTCAATGCACTCAGCCAGCACGTTAAGGGCCAGGCGCAGGCGGCGGTCCAGAGCCTGCAGGTGCGGCTTGATGAGGACGGGGACGAGGCGGTCCCGCAGGAGAGACTCCTCCATCAGAGAGCTCAGCTTGTACTCCTCCTTAGCCAGCAGCTGCAGTCGCAGGTAGGTAGACCTCCTGACCCTGATGGAGTGAAGAGGGATAGGACGAGTGAGAAAAGAGGAGAGATAGAGTGAAGAATGAGGCAAGAAAAGAAAACAGTGTGAAAAAAGAGACACAGTAAGACAGAGTTAGACTAGTAATAGCTAACAAGTACGGGAGGGCGGGGCAAAATCTACCATGGGGTAAACTGTAACAGGGATAGTTTATGTAGTTAAACAGATCATCTTCTCCTATTCCCAAAGCAACTTCATTTGTGAATTTGGACCGCAATGTGACAGATACTTCACTTTTTATTACTAAGCTCTGAGAGCAAGTCACAAAATTCACACCCTTTTGACAGCTGTGATAATGCACCATTTTAAAGCACATAAGCAGCTCACAGCGAGAGCAAGTAACGCAGCCTCCACATGGCGGGGTTAGCGGTAATGCAGTGTTACAACTAAGCTTTCTAAAGTAAACAACAAGAGTCCATATAAGTCCATATAAATTCAAAACAGCCATTTTTTGCACAGGTTCATCAAAACCACACTACAGATGCCATGTAAACAAAATCTATTACATTTTTGTCATGCTGATGTTTGCTGCTCTACTTTGTGGGCCAAAATAAAATAGCACATTTGACACAGCCTAGCTTCAGTAATCATAGTTATTTTAATGAATATATTTGTTCAGTATTTAAGGCTGGAAAGTTTTCTGGTTCAAAAGGCATAAAATTATGTTTTGCATCAATTTACCAGACGTTCTAGTGATTGTTACAGCGTACAACAACTCCGCCTGTGGGGCTAGTTGTAACATTTGCACTCCTGCCATTTTCAGCAGAATACTTTGTTAACAGTAAGTGTTCTAAATGAAGTTTACATTTTCACACTAATCTTTATTAAATATTAGGCAAAAACTAAAATGTGTTAGGTTGTGTTCTACTCTCCCCTAATAGAAGCAAATAGAACCCAACAATGAGCATTGTGCAAAACGCATGCATAAATTACACAACTGTCTTAAACTGAGTTCTAGGGACAAAATCCAGGCTTCAAGATTGTTGCTACTACTGTTTTTATCTATGCCATGTTCTTTTGTCTACTCTCCCCTAATAGATGACACAGTGTCAGAAAACACATAAGCAAGGATGGCTTAACAGCTTAATGCTATTTGAGGCAAGGAGTTTGATGATTTTGGCATGCAGTTTGCAGATGCTAATCACTCTTCCAGGGTTCTTTAGTGTAGACAATGGAACACTTTCATGATTTCATTTAATCATGCAAAAGGATCTTTCAGTGTTCCTGGTTCTACATAGAACCATTTTCTTTATTGACGAGCCCTTGTGTTATCTTCCATTCCTTGTTGGCAACAGTAGACTCATAGCTCCACTGCGTAACTGAAGAAGCAAGCCTGGACATCAAACATGTCTTGGCTGATCTGCTGCTATTTGGGGTAAGCAGGAACTTGTATATGTTTGATTTTGCCAAACTGTTCCTCCAAAGTAGATTAACAAAAATGCTATGCACATGCACACAGGACCAGAAACGAGACTAGCAGTCTTACCTGCAGCACTGGCTCAAAGGCACCAAGATGGACATTTCGTCATGTGAGTGTTTTCCAAACCTGTGGATTGTAAAATGAATTAAAAGAGCTCTGATTCTGCTGAAAGGACACGGCTTGGGTGAGCACTACATCCCAGGAATCAGAGGGTTGCTAGTTTAAATCTGATGCCAGGCACTATGGGATGTGGATCCAGTGCCCTTGAGCATTGCCTTTGTGCACTGGAGCAAAGCCCTGAGTTGCTGTGGGAGCACTGCAGTGTGGCCTACTTTCCACCAGGCCCAATAGCTGTGAAAAGCAGCAGCAACCACTCAGTGGACAAATGAATCAAATTCTGCCCTAGAGAACTGCTTGAATAGAAATTCTTCACTGAAACTCTTTTCAGCACACAATTTGGCTTATTTTAGTACTGTGGAAATTGCTCTCCGTTGATACATAGTAATTCACGCAAAAGCTTTCAAACTCACTCTGTGGAGCACAACAGTGTTTTCATCAACATTCTGGATCTCCACATGTTGACTTTCACACACGGCCTTCAGCAGCACATACATTATCAGCTGAGATATGACTGAGATATGACTGGCATTTGAGTCTGACCTTCCCCTGACAACATACATATTCACTTCTCTTAAAGCAACCTCCAGTTTCCATGGTTTCACATGACTTTGCTGATGGAGGAATGTGGAGTGGAGGAATACGTGACACCTGCCTGCTTTGACAGGGCTTACTGCATTTCATGGCTAGTTGAGAGGATGCTGAAGACGGCTCACCCTCTGCCGTTGTCCAAATGGATGATGAACGTCTCGTTCCCAAACTTCTCAAAGGTCTCGTAATGGTGACGGTCCATATTGCCTGTCCAAATAAAAGGAAGAGAAAGAATGAGAGAATGAAAAATGCAGGTACTTAAACAGTTACAGTCTTTTCATCTTTGAGTTTGCACATGGTCCTTCTATTGTTCAGTTAAATTACAAGAGATATCGCACTATGATTTGAATTTGATCAAACTGTACTCTCCACGACCCAGTAGGATGAGCAACATAGACAATGTGTGTGTGTGTGTGTGTGTGTGTAAAAGCCATAAATAAGAAAAGCCATCTTTTACATTTTTGGCATCGTCTGACATTGAGACAAACAGAAGAATTCAGAGCTGCCAGGTGCATTGATACAACATGTATATCAAAAATAAATGTAACTCATTAGGTAACTGCATACATAACTATGTCATTATGCAACTACACTTAAATAGTATAGTATATTAACAGTAATAACTATTAGGGTTCTAAGAATTAATGGCAAAACTGAGGCAGGTTGTGATGAAACTGCAAAAGCTTCTTCTAATAATCTTATTTGCAGGTTTTAATGATAAAATATGATGGAATACATATATTTACACTAAATTAAATTGTTAGAATTTCTAGTAATTCCAATAAACAATTTCACCAAGAAATGTAGCTTGTTTAGAATAGGCTATTGCTGCCAAGCAACTATGGACTGCTGAATGAGGACAAGACCTTTCAGTTGCGCGTGACTGTATACTGTAATCAATCCATTGACTTTTTAAGTGTTTTGTCATATAACAATGAAAATATCATAATATAGCACTATTTAATGCACAACCCTTTAAGTCTGTAAGTCATTTTTGTTCACAAAATTAACGTCGCAACAATAATGCCAATTATTGCTGGTGCCGCTGTGCAATTTCGTGTATTTTATTAGCATCAAGCTAATGGTGCCACACATTTGTTTTCTCATCCTGGGTTAAATACTAAGGCAGATCTAACCACACAAATATAGACATTTCAGGCATGTAAGACATTCAAGTAACATAGTCTTCACATATTAATTTCTTATCATATTCTTTTTAACAGTTTTATAGTGCCTAACACTCAATAGGAGGAGTGGTTTAACTAAGAAAATAATATGTCAGCCCCTCAATTTAAACAAATCTCGGTTCTTACTTCATCTATCAGTACACTTGGTGGTCCAGCGGAGCAGCATTTCAGACCATTCACAGCACACTATTTGTCATGCATTTGCCAGTATCATGGGATGATAGGGACTTCATTACCCAGAACTCTCAGGAGGATCACATGACTGGGCTACTTCCCTCTGACTCTGAGAATGCGACGGACTCCAATACCCACAATCCTCAGGGAGATCACATGACTTCAGACAATATCTCGCGCTCCTATCAGCGCTCTCGTTCTCCTGAGTATTAACTATTTGCACATGTGTTTTAGATCATATGATTAGGATAGGATAGTTTTTAAGTCCGGGCTTTAGTGAAGTTCAGTGCGAGGTACTGCTTCATCACGGACTAACTAACTGAGTTATTTTCTGATCACTTGTCTGCTGTGTATTTGACCTTTTGTTTCGCCTTCTCGACTCTGCCTTTTTGCCTTACCCCTTTTTCGGATAATGTTGCCTGTGATTTTGGTGTTCTGTATTTTTGACCTGCTGGACTGTTTTTCGACTTGCCTTTTTGTCTTGCCCCTTGGTTTCGTTCACACGGTGATATCATCATCGTTGTGTTTTGTATTTGCTGTTTGGCTTTGACCCCCGCTTGTTTTTGACTACGCCTTTGCCTAACTCCATTAAAACCCCTTTTGCCCTTTTACATTGCAAGCATCTGGGTTCTGTTGCTTTGTCACACTATTCTTAGTGACTTATAGGTGTGCATATATTTTTTAAAGAGTATTTTTTAAAGCTTTAGGTTCAATCAGATTTTAGAACTGCAACTGCAAAAATGCATATGTTCCGGTCATGTAATTAAAATAACGCAGATCAAGCAACCATGTTTGCTTAAGTAGCCATGCTGAATAATCAGCATTATTATTTAGTGATATTTTGCATAATATTTTGCATTCTTTTTGAACAGCAGTAAAACTCACCCATAAGAAAGTCAAAGATTGTCATATCCATGATGTCCAGCAAGCGTGTGCCATGGTCATAGGGTGGAGTCTGCTTGACTTCATCACAGTAATCTGGATCCACTTCCCACCTGAGCAAAAACAAGTAGAGTGTACTTAAACCTCTTTACTCTAAACACTATGATTGTAAGCCATTCCTAACAGACTAAGTGCTCTTTGTAGCCACTGTTGGTCCTAACGTCACTCTACCACAAATGTAAATAATGACCATCTATGAAACAAACCTATGAAATACCAGTAGAATTAAGGCCACTATTCCTCAGTAATATCATACTTATATAATGATAGCCCGTGAGGCACTCATAATACGTGGTGCTGTACCCAGGCCTTCTGGTCTGGATGCAGGATGAAGAGAGAGTGAACAGAGCCTTCTCATGAATTCAGAGTAGAATTCATTTTGTATCAACAGGAAGAATGATGTGTTCCATCTCTCCACTTTCACAGGCGAATCGGCGAAAGCAGCAAAAACTGTGAAATATGTTCTCTTTTCAACTTCAGTTTCACTCAGTCAGCGGTTTTGCATGGTGTTTGATGTGATCGGCCTCGGACCGTCCGCCTAAAACTGGCATCATGGGGAGGACGGACCATTGTCTCTGCCCAGAAAGCAGCCATCCTCGAGCTGCGCTAGGCTCCGTTTTTGCTGATAAAGGCAGTCTGTGAGTTTAATGAAGATGTGAGGTGGTGTGTGGTGACCTGAGATAGTGTGAAAAAGAAAAAAAATGATAACAGGAGAGATAGTAAAAAAAAAAAAAACGAAAACAGAAGATTAAAAAAAGAAAAATATCAAAATAAAGTAAAAGCAGGAGAAAAAGATGAAAGATATATGAATAAAACAAGAATAGCCAAAAAAAACCCCATTAAAATAAAACAGAAAGAAGGTAAACGTGGAGAAGGAGAAACAAAGAAAGAAAGAAAGAAAGAAAGAAAGAAAGAAAGAAAAAGAAAAGAAAAACACCAATGAAAAACCGAAAAGAAAAAATGAATAGAAAAAAGAACAACAAAACTAAAACAAAAAAGGAAAAAAAGTAGAAGAAGAAGAGAAAGAAAAAGGAGAGGAAGACAGAAAAGAAGACAAAGATGAAGAAGAGGTCTTACTCAGCTTTCTTGCGCTTGTGGTAGGAACGCCTCCAAGGGTTCCTCCAGGTTTTGCGCTTGGCCAGGGCGAGGTCAGGCAGAAAAGCAGCCAGTGAGCCCTCGATCTGGTCAGGCTTTCCACACAGAGCGTGCTCAGTGGAGCAGTAGTATGAACACTCTCCGTAGAAGCAGATGTTGTTGGCTGTGGAGCGAGAAAGAGAGCAAGTTTCAGCTTGGCAATAACAGCTGTGTGAGAGGAGGACAGAAAACCTGACTGGCGGACAAATGAACAGGGGGAGAGAGCGAGAGACACAGTGTGAGAGAGAGACAGAGAGAGAGAGAAAGAGAGTCACTGTAATCTGATGGTAGTGAGAATGTTTTTACAGGTGGTTTGGGGTCATTGGGGCTAGTCATCGAACACTGTTGAATGGACAAAGACTGCTGGAGGTTAGGACAGAGTTAAACTCTTGACTGCTATATGAGTCTCAGTGACTGCCACAGTCTCTCTAATGGCAGACAAATCTGATATCAGTGTCACACTGTCCAGCATGAAGGCTTTTCTCAGGAAACGTTCCAGTGCTGATAGCCTTTTTGTGGAAAAAGCTGTACTGAGATTTTTGACCTTTAGCAGACGGGCCCGTCTGTGATGGGCCAATGTCAGTGAACTGAGTTCTTCTGCTTCGTGTGGGTTTCGCTGAAGAGGCTTAGTTTATGATTAATTACTGTGGCAATCGACTCCCTGGGGGCAAAGGAAGCCTATTCGCTTCTTCCCAGAAAAGTTCCTCATAAAAAGTTGACGCAGTATGCTAATGATTATTCATGATAATTAGCACAGTTAATGAGAGAAAATATGCCTTGGCATGCCTCTGCTTAAAAACTGATGCCCGCTAGATGGCTGAAATTCAATTTTAAAGCTACACAGAAGCTTGACAAGTACAGCATGCCTGTGACTCTTCATTTACAAGTGATGAAAAGCCAAGGCCACAGCAGAGCTCTGGTACACTGGCCCCTGCTCTGGGCAGGACTCGTGAGAATGGGCTAGCTGGGGGAGGGGATAAAGGCATCTCGGCCTGATGGGCCGGAAGAATAGGGGCGAGCTGATACCTGGAGAGATAAAGAATGTCCGCCAGAGTTTTTTGTCGCGGGTCACGTCCCGGATTTCCCGCGTCATGTTCACCAGCCTGCCAGCAACTGGCGGGACACGCCGGAAGTCCAGAATTCTACACAGGCAGACAGACAGACAGACAGACACTTTATTAAGCAGTAGCAATAAAGAAAGACAGTAGCAGCAAAATAACTGTTCACACGCAGATAAGAAGAATTTACAATATGCTGAACCCTTTAATGTCACAGTTATCACCCGCAATAACAAAAGCATGGTGTAATTCAATAGTAACTAGATAGCAACTATTTCTAACTATTTCCTGTAGCTCACTGAAACAAGCTGAGACATTCTATTAGAAGTAAGGGTTCTAAACTTTAAATCTACACCATCTTTGTGTTTGTTTGCTATGCGTTTTCCATTGGTATACATCTGCACAAATGGAAGAAGTCAGATGTGCAGACGTAAAACTGCCAATACAGAATGTCAATATCTAAATGTAATTCATGGCATTACTTGCTATGTAATTATATATATATGACCATGTAATAACATTGAAAAAGATAGCAAAACAAAAGTCTCACCTCAATTTTTAGGAGTTAAACTACTATGGGTTTACTAGTGCATGCTTTGAATGCAACATTTGTATTGTCTGAGATGAGATATGAGATAATTCTGAAAGTGAAAAAAACTCCTGTTTCCCACAATGCTCCGTCTAACACGTCAAACCCTCATTTACTCCCAAATAAAGTCTTATAATAGTTTGCCTATGAAAGCTAGTGCATACTGCAGTTGTGCTACTGTATATTTGTCTCACTGTTAGTTAAACAACACAATCAACATGCTAATTACATAGCAATTGGATGTCTAATCTCTGTATAAGCTCCATCAAGTAATAACCAAGCAAATCTACAGAGCACAGAAGATCTATGGAAACAAGGAGCGATTTCTCAAAGTGACTGCATAATGATTTAATGATTCTTCCAGTCGCTGACAGCAGCTGTCTCAGCCTCGTCTCGGCACGTGAGCCTGTTCATAACTTATCCGCTTTATGACACCTCCCTGATTGCTACTTAATGGCCTTTTAAAGACCTGCTTATTGGCCTTCAGCATCAGGCCCCACACAGCCCCAGAGGACGACTCCTATCCTTCCGCATCTCTAATACACACAAATGTGCATTCTTCCTTTACTCCAAATGCAGTCGATCAGCCAAGACAGGTTTAGTGTCCAAAGTCTGCTTCTCTAGTTTTGCGCTGAAGGCATTCTGCAAACTGAATGCCTAAATTATTGTGCACTAGCCTCAAAACACAAGTTATTTATTTATTTCAAATAGACATGCTTGTGGGGTTTCTGACACTGTATGGTGTATTGTTACTTATTAAACTGGACAAAAGTCTGTAACAGAGCTTAAGACAGTGGTAACATCCATCCTGAAGTTAGAATTTTTCTAATGCCAGTACTTTTGTCCAACTTTATAAACTATGCAATAGTATCACAAGGTCTTTCTCCCGCTGGGGGACTCTTTGAACCTGAACATTCTGGAATGGCTCATTCCAACACCTGCTCCTTTCTGGCTCCACCTCTCCATCTTCATGCACACCTGCAGCTCATTCTATGGATTCGTTTATACACATATATATATTCCTTTGTTTGGCTTTCTGGTTTGTTATGTCTCTGTTTCACTAACTGAGTGCTAAGCCGGGGTTCCTTTGTGTTGATAGTTTCCATGATATACCCTTGCTTTGTTTTCTGGTTTTAGCCTATGGATTTGCCTCGCCTGTTCTTTGACTGCCCTTAATAAAGCTACTCAGCAAATGCAGCCTGCTTATGAACTCTGTATGTTACACATAACGTGCCCGTATCCACATAAGCAAGTCTATTCGAGATTATTTACCATCACAGCCTGCTTTGAGGCATGTGTAGTACTATACCAGCTAATAAGGACATTATAAGCTTTTATTACTTAGCTACAATAGGCCTGTTTAACAGATAATACCTGAGTGTGACACAGGGACTGCTACAGCTTGCCTGCGTTTGCCATTGATACATAAAACGTTTGTGCTGCAGAAAGGTTCAGCAAATGGACAGTCAAATCAGTTAGAACATGATACATTTGTTTACCCTCAGCAGTTTTCTGACTTGTGATTAGGCAATTGGGTTCATGGCTGGCGTAACTACTGGGAAATGTGTGTGTAGCACAAAATGTTAAGCTACTATTTTGTTTGATAAATAATCAATGAATTGCAGAATTAACATTTTTAATGCTTAAAAAATATATTTTTCTGTTTTGTTTTCATAGTACTTTGCTGCATGTTGGAAAAAAGTGGAAAAAAAGGCTCAACGCCTATTCTCTAAATGTCTGGGACTTTGTGCAGGCAAAAAGCAAGATGTTCCGTGTCTCCCACAGAGAGGAAGGTGTGTATGAAACAGGACTTGTAGTTCCAGAGTAAAACTAAAGAAGCCAACTTCAGACTCCAAACATGGCTGACCGACTACACTGAAGGTAAGGGCAAAATGATGTGAATTTGATTTTCGCCTAAGTAGTGCATTCTTGCCTTCTGGAAGTGCCTGGGTCCTTGGCCCCTGAGGGACAGAAACCCGAGCCTGCAAGATGAAGCCACTCAGTGGCCACAATCCACCAAGTCATGCTGGAGGCTCATGACAAAGAGCCCAGTGTGGAGGCTTGGCTGGGTGCAAACAGTCTGTCAGCCATACGGGGGTACTGGTGCAGGACTAGAACATACAGAATAAGGATGGAGGGATGGCAGAGAGAGAAGAAAGTGGGACACTGTTTGGGATGCTGTTGGAATTCCATTCTCATGGGCAGGAATACTCTTATCTACTGTTATCTGTTTACTTTTGTAGAAGAGTAGTTCTCCATAGATTTAGTGTTCACTCCTATTGTACTCTATGGCTGTGACAGTCCCTTGTGATGTCGTGATACTAGTTATGCAATTTTGAATAATATTATATAAAACTATAGATAATTTAGCACCTGCATTACGCTACCCTGAACCGAATAGTTATCAGAAGGACTTAAGTCATAAAAGGTAATATTATGTTTTTAATATTATGTTTCAATGTAAAATTTTGTTTTAAGAATGAGATGTATGTAGTAACCTGGCTATTTAATCAATCATAGCTTTAACTTTAAACTTTTATAGGCAAGAACAGCCTTAGTATGTCAACTGCAGTCAACTGCAATTTAAGTAAAGCATACATTGGTCTACAGGTGCAAAGTCTACAGGTGTCAGGTTCAGGAAAGAAAAAACAATGAAAAAAACTTGTGGACAAAATAAAGTGGGTCTCAACAAGCTCAATCAACACCCGCCCTGCACAAAGGCCCTCTCTGTGAGCTTCCTCGTTAAAGTCAGCAGGGAGCTTCTCCCAACTTTTGATTGCTCTCATATGCACCTTGTTATCCTCAGAGCCCACGTCACCGCGAGGTGGATCGAATCAATCTCGCTAAGTGCTTTTCAGGCTGCCGGCCAGGGGGCTGGAGTGATGGGGCCCGAGCAACGTGTGGAGAATCGGAGCCGGTGGGGCTGGGTTGTGTAACGGAGGTCCGAGCTGCTCTTAAGGGCCAGCTGAAGCCTCCTGCCTAAAATCGATACTTGTGTGGGCACAGACATGGCTACTTTTGCCAAACCCACGCACATGCCTGAGGACCAACTGGGCAAAACACTGGTGTTATGGAGGCTGGGCCGAATCCCAACAGTCTGTGTTTTACTATTTCATCTGAGACATCTAGAATATTCTTCAAGGAGTAGTTTGGTAAAAATCAATTGTACGTAATTTTCTAATGTAGCCAATCAGACAAGACATGTTTGGTGTCTGACGTTAGCTTCTTAACCACTGCGCTGTAGCAATGAGGCTGTTATCTATAAAATCAACAAAATATGGACAAAATTCAGGCTTCAAGATGACTCCTACTGCTGTTTTTCCCTATGCCAAGTGCTTTTGTCTATTTTTCTACAAAACAGGATGTCCTAAAGTCTACTTGACATTCCTTAACAACTGGTTTGTGGTCAGTGTCTGAAGATTTATGCATGCAGTTTGAAGAATGCCAATTATTGGAATATAAGCTTTGAGTTAGCTGTTGGTTACACTGGCACCAGTCTTGTATCTCTGGTGCAAAACTAAAGAAGTGAAGGGAAAATTGCAAAACTTTCACAATAACATAGCTGTAACCAGGATGAGCGCAACTCAAGCTTCTGGTGATTGTGTTATAGAATAATAGATCTTTAAAGGATTGGGTCTGACATTCACAGAAGAACTTTTAGAGATGAGATGCTTAACAAGCATTTTAGTCTAAATGGAGAATAATATCCTTGCCAGAAGCGAGGACAAATTAACATTCAGTCTCCTAGATCCTTGGCATGGATAGGAAGATAACAGTGTCAGTGATTCAAACTTTGTTGAGCAATGTGCTCCTTTCAGCCTTCAGCTCGAAGCCCAGCTTTTATGTGGGTGAAGCAGTAATACGGGCAAGATTCTTGAAACAATGCAGAAAGATTGTAAACATTGTAAACTGGTGTTCCAGCCACTCTCCAGCTGCTGGCCATGTGTGTGGGTGTTAGTCAGGTATGAACTGAGTGCGAAGACAAGCAGACTGGACTATGTCTGAGTGAAAATGCGAACACACGTGCATGCGTCTCCAGCACGAATTGAGTGGGCCTCTACTTTTTACTCAGCAGGTGCTACCGAGTGGGCCGACCTACCTGTCGAGATGAAATGCTGCAATCTCCGCGTTGTGTCTCTCAAAGTCGGAGAAGTAGAAGAAGTCCGGGGGCGTCTCCTGCTCCCTGGTTTGCCTGAGAACAGAGGACAAAGAGAGAGAGAGCGAGAGACAGAGATGGGAGTTAAGATTAGCATGCTAGGCAAAGTGCTGCCAGCGGTATCAAAGGCATTGCTGGCACACGCACACTTTTGACTGAAATCACAACATTCCATCTCTCACTGCAGGAGGTCTGAGAGACATGGGCCACTGCTGAGAGAGCAGGAGAGAGAGAAAGACAGACAGTTGTTCCATGGTTTTAGGACACTATGAAATTACAGTTAGCATAGATTTGATCTGGTGGTGTCAGGCAGCTGGATTGAATGCAAATTTGGCAGCAAACTGTAGCGTCTGACTCTCCTGGAGTCTGAAGCAGACAGACAGCCAGGCGGACAGGCAGGCAGTGTGGAACTCTGCCTAGCGAGCCACATGTCTGATTCAATGGAGGCCTGGAATTTTGGCAAAAAAAAACTCCAGGTGGACACTGATTTTATATCACCATTCAGACAGATTACCAGGAAGCACTGCAGTGAGACAAAGACAGAGAGACACAAAGGGGAATGCGAGACATAGAAGGTAGCAGAAATATACTGCTGTAATATATACTGCTGTAATATCAAAACCTCCATTCCTTTTTTTGCCTTTTGAAAATCAGTTTATATTTTAATAATTTTCCATTTTTTGGAAACAAAGTTTTGTTACGACTGTTACAATAATGCCAATGTATCTTGTCTAGGTCGAATTTCATTATTTACATGTAACGTATCTCTTGGACTTGGCTTTTAAGTAAATCCCTCACTCACTCATGCTTAGCACGTTGAATATTCTCTACAAGTGGGAGCTAATGGCACTCACGTAACTTTTATGAGCATCACTGAAAGAGAGGAAACTCGCATGAACCCACACCAGTAGGATTTCACAAAAGCAAGTTTGCAGTCCCAAACACGACATATTTGAAGGTCCAAAATGATATGAAACAGATCCTAAGTAAGTGTATCAACACAGGGTACAATCAATTCTGCTACTATTGCAGTCTGTTTACTGTTTACTGCAGGGGTACTCGGTTCTTGTCTTGGGGGTTTGGAGTACAGCTCAGGTTGGTGATTTCCAAGCTCAAATACATCGACTACATCTTGTAATTAACTCAATTTTAGTCAGGGATGTTTGAAAGAAAGCATAAAACTGTTTTGGACTCTGGGTCTCTAGGGCCAAAAACCCAATGCCCCGGTTTACTGGTAACAGAAAAATGAATTAAATCAGAGTAATAATACTTCAGCTAGGTTGTGGAGATGAACACAGGCAAAAAAGAAGCAGGGGTGTTATGTAAGAGTGGTGCTTCACATCAATCACACTACGTGTCCCTTTTCGTCTTGTTATTCTTTGCAACACGTGCCTTAACCAGTGTTTCTCTGAACCAGATCTAAACTTGGGCTTGTTTCCAGGAACCGCCATTGTGTGACAGGTCTTTAATGACCAATCACAGTGAGCTTACCCAGAGCTACTTCAACTGGCCTCGCAGTGGAGGCAGATTGGTAGATTTGTGTGACCCAGGTGTGCACTGCAGCCTCACAGCAGCGTGCCACAAACATCATTACTGCCTGTGCTTTCTGCTCACAAAGCTGCTCTACCTGCATCTAAAACCTGTCACGGCGTTCCATTTAACCGAGTGGCTTTCCTTTATCTGAATATCCCCTCTTTTCCACCTGCTATTAAACCTAAGTGCATCACATACCGCCCTCCTCATCCGCCTCCTGCGACCTCACTGCTGCCAAAACTCGAATAGGAAAAAGTTTTTTGCCTTTTTTTGTTACCTCTCATCTTTTCATTCTGATGGAAAAAACGCTTGGCTTTTCACTGCAAATCCCCATTATGATCCATTCAATTTCCTGGATCAAAAGGGAACTAATGGCTTTTTATTTGCGCAGCGAGGGCTGAGATGTGGCGCTGATTCACTGAGGAATAAAAGGACCGGACGCCTCCCCAGGGGAGGAGAGCCTGTCAGGCTTTTGACCCAGAATTCAATGCAGCGCTGGGGAGGTGGAGCGGGTAGCGCCTGCTTCCACACCTGCGCTACACAGTGTGGTATGATTCAACTTGTGAAACTGAGACCACCGGGGAAGTGTGTTCTGCATGGGCCTGCCAATAAACTCAGTTCTCTTATTCTGAAGGCAAAGACACTAATCTCACAATGCTATTGTCACTAAGTCACTTTACATTTTCATTTCACAACTACACACAACAACAGACTTAATATAAACGTGCTATAGAGGTGCTTAAAAGTTTTTTTTTTGGATCAATGTCATTGAAGAACCTTTCAAATTAAGTGGTTTAAATTGAGTTTTTTTGAAGCACCATCAAAATGAAAAGTTCAGAAGTGGTTCTTCTATGACATTAATTCTTGGTCCATGACTGCAGTAACCTATTCAATGTTACTGCTATATGATGAAGAGCAGGCAGCAAATGTATCAGAGTCTTTGTTTTTAACTGTGCTGTTGTGACGGTAGAGTCTGATATGTTTCGTTTTCAATGGATCAGCAGCCGCTGTTAATGTCTGCTAACGTTTGTCTGTCCATAATTATACAGTCATATGCAAAAGTTTGGGATGCCCCTGGTCATATTACATGTTTTGTTGATATTCTAAGTGAAAATAAGTTAACGAACACCAACACCAACACACTTCTGCACATTTTAATGCACAACTACTGTTTAGTTACTGAATTTAACATACTGGAAAAAAACATAAAATGTGGCTTGTGCAGAAGCTATGGCACATTTCATAGTTTTTGTGTTATTTTTGCCAATATTTTGTAAGTTTAGTGGACTAAAATTTGTTTGTTCTCTGTAGAGGATGTGTTAACTAATTTTACCTCATAAACTCAATAAAACATGTAATTTGACTGGGGTTTGACTGCATATGACCGTGTAATAAACATGATACAATCGAGATTAAAATACAGGGTGATTCAAAAAGACTCATCCGATTTCAAAGCGCCATATTTTTACAACCGTGAGGCACCCAGGAACCAATCACATTCCAATTGAAAGAGGGGGTCACAGAGTTTCTGACTGTCACTGGAAGATGGCTCCCTTCACTCTGCAAGAAGATGGTGACCCCTGAGCAGAAAGCATTTTGTGCCCTCCAATTCAATACGAGTGAATCCGTCATAACTGTGCGACGTGATTTTCGTCGGCAGTGAACCTCCAACAGCTCAGAGTATTTGTTGTTGGTTCCACAACACTGGATGATCTCCAAAATTGCACTGAAAGAGCTGTGAGTACAGTGACACCTGAAATGCTCAATCGCATATGGGATGAATTTGACTATCGAGTTGATGTTGTTCGTACAGCTGGAAGACGTTCATATTGCACACTTGTAAAATTACATAATAAACTTTATGCTCACTTAAACCATTTACAATTTACTGCATTGTTCTGTAATGATTTACAAGTGAAATTAATCACTTTGAAATCGGATGAATCTTTTTGAATCACCCTGTAGTATAAACTAGATACAAACAAGTTTTTTTTTTTACACTCTATTTTAATATTTGGGAGCAGCAAAAAGTTATTATATTATTTACAATCATTTTTGTCATTACGAAATTTGAATATTAACTTTAGTCAACAACTTTACTGTTGATGCTATGCAGATTTCTTAGTTATTTTAGAATCATCTATACCTCCATTCATCTTCCTGCACATAATGAACATCTTTTTTTTCCAGCTTTCTAGCTTCTTTTTAATACTTTGAGCCTGACAATTTTCACAGGATTAGGATATTAGATACATTCTTTTATTCAAACCTGTGAAGTGTGATTCGAGTGTATATCACATCAGATGTGTCAGGAACGAGTGAAAAACATCAATAAAGCAGAAAAGGTGCTGATTCTATAGAGATGTTTGTGTACTACAGTGCCCTTGTGCTCTTTATGACAGAAAGGGAAAAGAACTGGAGCAAGCGATGTTGACAGATCGTTTCTCTCTCACCTTGGGCCAAACAGCACTTCCCTCTCTTTTGCTTTCTCTCTCGCCAGTGTGTTTCATATCTTGCTGGCTCTCACTGCCATCTCCTGCTGGGCAGTGACAGGCAGGCCAGTCGCCACCGTTACCGTGACCCTGTCTGCAATTTCCTGTCTGGGAGGAAGCCCTGGCCAGCCACGGTGTTTCTGACAGCTTGTGATTTGACAGTCCACTGCACGTCCGAAAAAATAAAAGAGTGGGGGAGGGGTCATCCCGTACGAATGCTGCTCGGTCACGGAAAGAAGAGCAGGGTAATTACCTTGATATAAATCGGAATCAAGCGGCAACAGAAACGCGAGGCAGGCTGTTTATTTGCTGTCTGCGGAAGTGAGTGAGGCATCAGGGACGAGTGTCACTCAAGATGAATGCCGAAGACCAGTACAGCTCACCGCATAAAGAAGGGGTCAGCTCCTGGTTAAATGCTTTACTCCTGAAAATGTTTTAAGGATAGTCTCTGATGTTGACTTAAAAGACATTGCAACATGCATTAGGCTTTGAAACGCACAAGGACCTTCTCAAGATGATCAAAAAGATAAAAAATGCTTTAAATAGACGCTTTGCTGTGTAAATGTGTCACCACTGACCTAAATTCTTAAGGGATCAATGCTAAAGATGCAATTCACGAGGTGTCATACGCTAATTGACAGGAAGATGCCACAGATTCTTCACTGGCACCTAAACCTGTCAGGTTTTTCTGTAGCAATGCAGCATCTAAAATGTAATCACATCAAGAGTTTACAGAACGCACTCCTTCAAACACAAGCACTTGTAAAGTGCCGCCACACTGGCGCAGAAATGATTGGCACAGTCTTTTACGATGCCTCTCTAATGGGGTTACTATAAGATTAGCCTGGTTTGCTAAGCTTTTCAGAAGCCTGCCAATGAGATTCAGCTAGAGAGTAACACAAGCAGATCATCAGGACTCTTTAGATTTCCTTTAAGAGCACATCAAACAGAAAGAGAGACAGACAGAGACAGTGGGAGAGAGAGAGTTATAAAACTGTGAAGCAAACTCAAACCCACTATCAAGTCAACAATATCGCTCACGACCAGCTTTTCACAACATAAAAACATAAACAGAGTAGACCGAGTGAAGTCATGAAGCTCCGTTTAGTCATAATGAAGTTGCTGTTAGTCATAACCTCACAACTGAGTCACCTGTGTCTACAGTTTCATAAACAACATTTGGCGTAATGCTCCGATAGGCAAATATTTTCTTTCAATTACACTGCTGCTTTCATAACTGATCATTAACCAAGTTTATTATCTAGTAAACTGCATGGAATGGAACCAAAATATATAGCGAAATCATGATGTTTGCTCAGAGTGGCATCTGTGGTCAGAAAAAGTGTCCTGTTATTTAAAAGTCTAGTTACCTAGGATGACAACTGTGTGACTAGTGCTAAATAATGGAGAGGAAAGCAATCAGACATGTCTTTTGGGCCAGAATGACAGCGCTGCAGCATGGTGAACTGGGATGGAGATGAATTCCCAACACGTCTAAACCAACTTACGTTAAGCCAGCTTGTGAAGACGGATTTCTAATATGTCTTAAATTTTGTGAAAAAACAACCCTAACTTCTCAATATTTGTTACAGTATTTTGCTTCAACATAGGACTTGCTGACAGGAGTTTGTGGACCAATATGTTATTTTTATAATTCTGCTACAAATGTATAATGCTGTGCCCATTTAAAAAAAGTTATCCATCAATTTCCATCATTTTACATTTCATCACAATTGCCGAAGGACAACAAGCCCGTGTATCACTGCATACAAGCATAGATTTGCTTTAACATGTCAAGATGTTTAACAAATACAGAAAATGTGTTGAAAGTACAGGCTAACATTACAAAACCATTATTGTCATTGTTTTGCTGGATTTGTTAACTCTGCTGTATATGTTTTGGTCCTTTTTCTTAATCCACAATGGTTCTGAAACATGCAGTTCAAAGGTTGTGCTTTTCCCTGGAAGTTTCTTCATTATTTGGATAATAACTTTAGTATGGAAAGTGTATTGAATGGGAGAATACTATGTGACAGACAGATATTAGCATTAAATTAGAAAAGAACAGCTATAGCCTTCCGACCCCCGAAATTCATAGACATGTGTAATTTGTTTTGTCTGTGCAAAGACTTTAAAATGTATAGACCTATATTTCTATGGCTTGATAAAAGAAGATCTAAGTAACTTGAGTAATGCCCTTTCACCGAAGTGAAAAGGGCACTGCAGAATGGCTGTAGTTGGATTATTAATGAGTATTAATGGCTGCTTGCATGTTGATGTCCTCTCGTGGGGAGAGGTCAAGTTTGATACATTTAACTTTTCCTGCCACGTCCTTTGCAGAAGTGACAAATACCCTTTTCACGTTATATAATGCCTGCCAACAGGGTGACTCGAAACTGGTCCCTGTGTGTTGGATTAGCGGGTGTTCTGTGCTTAGGGAGGAAATCACTGACCGAAGCTGTCGCTTTGATTACTTTAGTATCGCCACAGTTAAAAGTACAGTTTTTATTTACAAGCAGGTTCCAGACGGGTGCACTGTATTATGGCTGAAATGAACTCAGCTAGACTTGATAAAATTCAACAAGCAAATCTCATGTGAGAAGTAAATCCTCAAATAATTACAGTGTGCCAACAAGGTCAGACAAACAGGTTTCACGGCGGACTTTCGGCACTAGAGATGGGTGACACTGGTGTCAGGAAGGAGCGAGATAAGGGGGAAGTTGATTGGTGGTCAGTGAGGCGGCTACAAGGATACAAGCCCACACTTGCAAAATCTCTCCACTAGACCAGAGCTGTGGTCCACATAGTGTTTTATATCGGTCTTGGGCTCATTTGGCAGACAAAGGACTTTTTGTCAATAATTTGTAGTGTTTTATAGCCCATAGCTTGTAATCTGTTTTATGTAACTTCATATTTTGAATGTTTGTTGTGGCCCGCCATGAGTTTTGCCAGGCATAGACAATTGTTGAACACTTGTGTTATAAGCATACATTGCCAATGTTTACAAATCAGTATTGTTAATTGCTAATGTCTCTAAACTTATACTTCTTTATTATTTTAGGTACAAAATAAAGCTTCTCCATTGTGGCTTGCCTACTACCATGTTGCTTTTACTGAGCACTACCAACTGTCAACTGACTGGCTATCTGCACTGCCATGTGTACACATTTCTGTGCACAGATTATTATCATTTGATAAACTTTTGTTTTGGTCTGTTTTTGATCTAGCGCATTTTGAAAATCACGTCTCCTACATGCCATGCAAAAACAACAGTACGTGGTAAGGCTGCACGATAAGCACATAAATGCGCTGTATGATAAAGCTGTTGGACATCCAGTGACGATATGAGTAGCAGAAAATTATTATTAAAATACTGTGCCTATGATTTGATGTATAGGCTTTTTTCATTTAGGCAAACAGCAAAAAACTCACAAAATTACAAAAGCATCATTCTCTAATAACTAATAAAAATAATGAAAATACCAATAGCTACTTGCATCAGAAATGCAATCAGATTTTTGTGCCCTGTAACGCTGTACAAGGACACATACTGTCACTAAGGCAAAGCACTGCTCTTACAAAGCATCAAAAGCTATTTGACTGCTAATGTTGCCCCCTTGTGAAGAATTTGTAGCCTGCAAAAAGTGAGTTCCAAGTGGTGCTTCATCGTAAAAACAGTCAGGCTTCAAACACAAATAAATATGTTTTATTTTCTAAATAGGGTGTGGCCGGCAGGAAGGCGGGGCCTGAACTCAGAGCCCAGAAGAAACCTGGCAAAGACAGCGGGGAGATGGGGTGGGGGACGGCGTGCGAGGCAGCCCCCAGGAGGTGGGGCTCAGGTCTCGTGTTTTGTAACTTGCCTTTTAGCCAAATGGTTAAGGGAGGCACTTGTTGGGTTTGTAGCGCTATGTTTCAATCAATCTATTTATGTCAATTTAGTGCTGCATGTGAGAGGTAATGTGTTCTTTGCAGGCCTTAATGATAAAAATGTAACAATAAAAACACAATTTATTGTGTAGTTCTAGTATGTGGCTGTTTAGATACAGAAACAAACAACCCCTTTCTGTCAAAGTTTGTCCCATTTCAGTGACGACTGTCAGACGACTTGGCCACAGCTGTCTCCAACTTAGGCCGCGAAAGTTCTTGGACCCCGGGGGGGGTCCAAGAACCAATCTCTTGCTCTCTTTTCCTCCCTTGTTCTCTTTCTCTCTCCACCCCTTTCTAAAAATCTCACTAACCCTTGACTGTCTGACCCACAGCTGTTCCCACAGGTATTAAAAAGGCCTTTTTGTCGGCTGAACCCAGTGACCCACACAGCGATGGGTCTGGCAGGCCAGACTGTGGACCCAGACTCACCCCTGTTACCAACACCTGAAACCTCTAAGCAGATCACAACTGCTCTTGGAATGCTGAAACACACAGTGCAGCACTAAAAGGGTAAGAATGAGATCTATCATCTATACATAATCTGTCAGCCCAGCTGGGTTTATGGTCCTATCGACAGGGTCGTTTTATCTGGGCACACGTGCAGCTCTTGCGAAGGGTACAGCTATATGAGGGGGTGAAAAAACCTAGGTAAAGTTTTGTAGTAGAGTGAAAGGGAAAAATGGGAAATGGAGTCTGGGGAGGATAAAGGAACCAAAGGGGGAGAGAACAGAGAAAGAAAGGGAAAGAGGGAGAAAAAGACACAGAGCAAGAGGGGGTCTTCAAGAGAGACACAAAAAGAGAAGCAAGAGGGAAAAGGATAAGAGAGAGAGAGCAAGAGAGATAGAACGGATGTTCCATTCTTTATTCTCTGCCAGAGATGGGTCTCCATCTGTGAGCCTAGCTTTATTGCTGAGAGAGACCAGCCACACAGCAACCAGGCCACAAAGCACAGCCCTTCATCTAGCCAGAGAAGAGGCGAAAAATAGCTGCAAACAAACAAGAGAGAGAAATTGTTGTTAAAAAAAAAAAAACAGCTCCCTTTGAGCAAACGGCATGAGAAATTTGAGGAGAAACCGTGCAGAGCCATGTGGGGGCTTAGACCGAGCTTACATAAGCCTGTGGTAAGAATATTATACACTTTTATCTGCTTATAAGATTCCCAAAACTGATTTACTTTACCAAATCTTTCTCAAATGGCATTGCTGTGCTTAATTTGTTTTCCCTGTCCTCATTTTAGTTGCAGCGAAGCTTTTTAATAGCATCTCAGCACACTTATAACATCTCTTCTAGGCATGCATAATTGTTACAACCAGGGCTCAATCTGAGCAGGAATGTAAGGGGGTGCCATCTCCCTTGTAAAACTACCTCCCCTCCTTTATGCCTCTTTTACATGAATGTTGTTTCATGATATTATTTAAGAAGGCTGTTGTTGATATTTTAATTTCATGCATAGTTTAGATTTATACACTAAGTTGCTTCGGATGTATCAGGCGTTCCTCATGTTAACCCCTTAAGATAACACAAAAAAGTACATTTCTGCTGTTTAATCTACTGTTCTTCATTAATAACATGATTTGTTGATGCTGTTTTTGCATTTATTTAGCATGCAAACAACATAAAATTCTGAAAAACTGCAATTCTGATCAAGAAAAGACATGAATAGGTATATATATGACTGTTAACATGCCTTTTATTATTACTCTGATAAAGCAAATCAGTCTGAATTCTGTTCTGAATGTGTTAGTGCACATGTTGGAAAATATCAGTGTGTCCAACAATAAAATGTAGCACCGTGCTTCTTTAACAGTGCTTCTTTCTGATCCATTTTATCATGCCCTATGTGGGCATAAATGCGTCATAACTACCCTGGCAGCAGATTGAAACGAGTTAAAGAGGACAAAGATAAAGGTTCTGAATGTATCGCTGGTGAGACGTTAGGTTTGATAGGACTAAACAATCAAGTCACGATCAGGGCAAAGCATGTGTGGGCAATGTCTTGCCCCAGTCATGGTTATGTACAAAGCAATTCCACCTAAGAGGTGGTTATCACTAGCAGTCTGGCACAGTTCACAAGCTCTGTGTTATCAGGTTAAATTGCCTCACTTAAAACTCTGAATAATGTAGGATATTATCAAAATTCTTGCTCCTGTGATTTGAAAATCGCACTCTATCAAACTGCAATTCAGTATAAAAATAATAAATCGTTCAGCCTATTGACCACATCACCCATTTGTTTTTTACAGTTTGATGAACTAAGCAAATTAATGGACTGTTATGGCCAAAACCACCAAATCTTTCAGCTGTCAAGTAGATACAGATACAAAAATAAGATCCTCAGAAGTCGAGTCTTGCTGAAGACATCAGGTAAACATGGTTTTGAGCCATACCCAGCTCCAGTTCTTCTTAAATAGCTCTTTCCACTTTCCTCCTTGCAAAAGAGGAATAGAATCACAGCTAGACATCATAATCATCATTAAAGCACACATGGAGAAGGAAGCTGCCAAGAAATTGTCCTTCATATAAAGAATATGGCTTTGAATGGCACCCAACAGAACGTTCAATAGGATTCATATTTCACAATAATGAATTGAACAGTGAGGGGTCGGGGGGCACTGGGCTCTAACATGACTTTTACACAGTAACTATCATTTGGTCAGTTTTGGATCTGAAATAAGCAAAATGGGTACATAACCAACTAAAATAAGGATTTTAATCATGGTGATCTGACTGTCACTAAATGAGAACGACATTGAACACTGCATTCTAAAAAGGGATGCAGGATGTTTTCTTTACCATATTTGTCGCCATCACTTTCCGTTGCGACTCTCGCATATATTAAGACATGTCAGATAATTGGAAACGGTGCAAATTACTGCAGTAATTATATTTCAGGGTTAAGAGAATTAAGGGTCATTGTGATTTTTAATTAGAATTGCCCCAGGGTGCCAGGGGGTGGGGGGGGGGTGGAGGGAGATTATAGTGCATCGATTCAATTTCTCTCTCTCTCTCTCTCTCACCGTTGCTGCACCGTTCTCTCTTCTACTATAATTGACATTGTCCCCAGGCTGTGACTCCCTGCCTGCTGTGGAGATGCAAGCTTCTGTCTGGGTTTGCCGCACATGGCCGGTGTTACCCAGCAGGTCCACTGACATGGTTCCCTGTCATCACTCTTCTTGAGACTAGTCTGAGCGTGAAGCATGCTGCCTGGGAGCTGCCCTTCAAGATGCAATTGGAAGCCAACCTACCTAACTTCTACATCTATTTGATGAAGAGGAACTGTCCAGAAGCCCCTTCTAATTAGAGGACTTTCAACCTTCAACCCTTAGTAGGGATGTAGTGATGCATCCTCAGTGCAAGACTGTGACAATGTGCATCATGGAGAATGGTTTCTAATAATTATGCCATCTAAACCAACTGCGTTATGTGAGCACCAAAGCACTCCAGCTCTCCTCCTGCCTCCCATCTCTAGCATTGTTAGTAAGCTGTGCAACAGCACGATTATATTGAACACAGCGCTGTACAATCCAACAATAATGTGGCTCTTGCTATGAGAAATGAATCCTGTGGGAAAACAAAAAAGATCCCATACGCACTCACACTATAGACCATCGTATGAGCACATTTGTACATTTTTTTTCAAACATTTTGTTGAGTCCAAGTGCTCATGGATGTTGTAGTTAATTTTTCACAGTCAATTATTCTTGAGCTGTTCTATCTATGTGATGCATGCGATAACATTTCTTTACTATCCAAGGCATCTGCTCAGCATTGTTGTGCAAGCTGCGACACGGGCTGAGTTCTTGTGTTTACAGTAGTTGTAGTCCATCAGGTAACACGAACAATAAAAAATCGACAACGAACAAAATGCGACGAACAAAATGCCCAACAGTTGTTTTGTCGTTCATATTAAAGGCCAGCAATGAATTAAGATTTTGCTGGAGACACCCCACTATCTTTCTTCTGTTTTTACAATAAGCATATTAAAAAGCATATTAGAAGCAACATAAAACATGATAAAAACTGCATACTGAATAACACTAAAGGCTTAACTTTCTATAATAAATTATTTCAGTTTTACTGCTGTTGACATGCTCAAAGATCCAGTAAAATGCTATTTTACCCATTTACCTTTGGTGGGTAATTTGAATTATTCAGGAAAAATTTAATCATCTGTACATTTTACAAAATGAACAATGAAATACAAACCTTTGGTTTTCACATGTAAAATGACAATTTGTACCACATATTTGTTCAACTTATTCAATTGTGCTACTTGCAGCCTTTATGGTACCAGTACTACATACTCAGAAATTTTGTGTATAGCTCTGTTATAGTCATCATTTTTCTTTTTCTGAATTTTGTTCAAAATATCATGAAAATACCGAATCGTGGACCAAGTATTGTTAATCAGTTCAAATTGTGGCCTGAGTGTATTGTTACACCCTTAACCCTTAGAACTCGAGAGTTAATACTTTTGTCCTCCCGTGGTATTCAAATGTAATTACATAATTACATATTAAAGTTTAAAGTGAGTTACACATTGCATTACAATTTCAGCTTACATTCAAGTTCAAGGTTGTACATCTGACTTGTTTAGTTTGCTTCAATGTCAAGAAGTGACAATGTGACAAAAAAGACTGCATGCACAACAATTTCTTCTTTAAAAAATCAAATAATAAAATAACAACAACAACAACAATAATAATAATACTGCTAAAACAGTAGTAAAAAGGCACACACAACCATGTATTCTTCATAGAAAAGCATTAGCAGTAGAATGGGGTGTTGAGATCACCATGTGTAATGCCAAGTGTCAGTGCTGTAAAGCTGCCCAGCAATGGAATGTGGAGCCGCAGAAACACAGGCTTTGGAGTGATTAGGCACCATCTAAACACCTCTAGGATGAGTTGGAGTGGCATCTGTGATATAGTACTGATAATCTAGCATCAGTATCTGACCTCACTAACGCTTGTGTCTGAATGCGATTAAATGCAATGTTCCAACCTCTACTGTAAAGCTATTCCAGAAGAGTAAAGGCTGTTATTGTAGCAAAGGGAAGACAACACCCTAATAAAATCATTGATTTTGAAAAGAGTGTCTGGATACGTCTGGACACTATTGTCATATTTCTGAAACTGTAGCTGAAAATGGTCTTAACTTTTTTGGAAAATAATGACAAGCTTTTGAAGGAATAAAAAACTGAAAAAACAGAGTTATGAAGTTGTGATATGATAGGATATGTGATGATATAGTTAAGCTTCAGCCTGATGTACAAAGGAAAAGACCCAGCACCAAAGCCCATTAGTGGACCCCACTGTTAAATGCCACCTTCCCTCCACTGTGGGATTGCGGGGTGGCTGGCCACGCACCTCCGAGCCTCCTCTGCAGCCTCCTGCTGCTGGTTCTGACAGGAGGATAAGGCTGGGGAGGATGCCAACAGAGCCTTCCCGCTAGCAAACCCGCTGCGAAAGCACATATGGGAGACGTGCCTCTCAGGGCCGCTTTAATTAACAAGGGTGCGATATAGACTAAGCTGCGAATCAGCGGGAAAATCCCCAAACCGTGCAGACAGCGCCAGGCTTGCGTTCAGCCGTCGAGATCCCTGAGGCCCGAAACACTAATGAGTTGGAACTTATGGATGAAACTGGAAATACCTCAAAGGACACACTAACTTCAACATTACACACTCAGTCTGCTTTGCTTGCTTGGTCTGTTCCATTTACATTTCTTTTGCTATGTACCCGGCTCAGTCCGAAAATAGAATGAGAATTCGAGTCACACTTGCAAGGAATTTTTGAAGATCTTTTTTGGGGGAAAAATCCTTAGGTTTTATTCTTTGATACTTATACTAAAAAACTTGCCCTCAAATAAACTTTTATTTAATATATAATAAATATATAAATGTATTTATGGTATTGTTTTGCACCATCTCTCATTCATAGTTTGTTAAGCTCTTGGGCAATAAACCTCTTAAATCTACAGCCCTGTGCTTAATTCCCCCAACGAGTATTGCTTAGGAGCATCTCATGATGTAAAGCTTCCTCTGTGCAAGACTGAGGTGCTCTTCGCATTTACCATCTCTAAGGAGATGCTGCACGGTACATCTTCACCACACGTCTTTACATAATTCATAATCCCCGTCTTTAAATGGATTTCTTGGAAGGCAACAGAGGGAGATTCTGCTTTTTCTTCCACAAACTGGCAACGTGTGTGTGGCAACAGGAAGGTAGTGAATGTAGTTCTCAGTGATGCTCACAATGATCCATAACAAATGAATTTGAGCAGAATACACTGGAATGTTGTTCAACTACACCAGGCGGAGTGGTCAAATTCAGGTCAGCTGAAGTATTTTGTTGCGGTTAGCGTTACTCGCATGTTTTGTGGGGGTAACCTTAGCAGCTTCTCTCTCAGAACTTGGTTTTTGGAATGGGCATTATCTCTCTGAACAGCTGAATACTCAGAATAGCCCGACGTTTGGCTTTTTTTCTGTACGGCCGCTCTGCACTGTCAGCTCCATTGAAAAGAAAAAATGAGCAAAGTGCCGTGAAGCAGTGATCAAAGTGCGCTTTTCAAACATAGGGTTATGCCTCCCTCTGTTTACGAACAAGCAGATTAGCCATCAACCATAGAGTAAAGAGAAAAAAAAAGTGCAAACTGTTTCTGTGCCTCAGGAACTGCACTTGAAATAGATATGAAGTGCCTAAACAAACATCCTTTGGGTCATACTCTAGTCAAAACGTCTGGAGTACAGACAATCCATTCTGACTCAGGTGCTTACATTCCACTGGCAGTGTTATCATTAGATAGCATTCTCTTTTGAAGGAAAGGCGCTGTTCATCTGCTATCGCACTATAGCGCTGCAGAAAAATAACAAGCCGTATGAGAAAGTTAATAGATGAGCTTTGTCGGCCCGGCTGAGAAAGGCTCTCCATTCAGGAGACACACGACCAGACCATTACAGAGGCCCAGATAATGAAGCTGCAGTCAGGGTTTCAGAATGCCTTTGGCTGGTCATTCTTCCTCTTCCCAAAGCCTCCTCCCCTCGCTCACAGCCCAGATTTACTAGAATAATGGGCAGCACAGATCCAAAGGAATTCATCTCCACCACCCATCCCAACCAACCCCCCCTTGAATACAGCAGTCAGATGCTTCTATCCTTCACAGCATTAGAGCAGAGACCGGATAGAACAGCGGACGGATGCATGGACGGATGGAGCAGCGGGTGGAGGAGATGTGAGTCCTTTAGTGTCAGTCCTGCGGCTAAGAGCCAGATTTGGTATTAAAAAGAAGAGCAAATTTGAAGTTGTCTACTTCCGTGACATGGAGGGTTTAGTGGCAACAAAGGCTGAAGGGAGCAGAGAGCAGTGATCAGGAGCAGTAATGAAGACAAGCCTGGGCACTTTCAGCTGCTTAACTCCGATAGGGATCTTAAGCACTTTTTCCTGTGTCTTCCCCAGCACACAAAATCAATTGGTATTTATCAAGCTCTCGTCCTGCCGTGGTCTTGCGTATTGAGCTGTGGCCTTTTAGCATGCGCTGCGAGTCAAACCGGCCATCGATGGGAAAGCGAGCTGCTGCCTCCCTGTAAAAGTGCAGGACTTGCAAAAGGGCCCTGACAGCAAGGAGAAAGGGTACAAAAACACGTCAGTGCTGTCCTTAGATTCAAACCAGACAGGCATCCTCTTCAAAAAATCATTAAACATGAAAAAAAATGCACTTCCAGTTTTAGTGTTGCACGAATAAGTTAACTGCCTAGATCATTAGTCGACTGAACAGTCCCAAAGGGACAACTGCCATTCGAGACAGCTCTCCACATGCCATTCCATGCCGTTCTTTAGCGTTACATGTTTAAGAGATGTAATCTCCTCAATAAATAGTCATAGTGTCATGGAACAGTGATCATAGACAAATCCTGGACTTTTTTCCCAAAACACTGATGTGGAAAGCGGCAGATATAGAAGGGGATTTGAGGAACTGCTTACAAGAGGAAAGGAAACCATTCCTAAGAATAATGAATATGAGGTGACTTTCTAAATAGTGTAGCAAATGCTATCTTTAACTAATACAATTAAATCCACTGCTTTTCCTTTCCATGGCACAGTTTCCACTGTAGATAGCAATTTATACAGCATCTAATGGGTTAATATGAACTACTGAAGAGTTTAATAAAATTACCAGATTGGCCGTTTAATTGGGGAGCCAAGGACTCAGTAGGGAAAAACAGTGAGCTTAACGGTTTAATCTGAGTAATTAATTTTGGGAGCAGATTCATTCTTAGCTGTGATGACGGGCACACCAATTACAAATGAACTGGTTCTTGTCCGGGCATTTGAGTCACCAGTTGTGCCCTTTACATCTTTCTCAACACTGAATAATATCTGTAGCCGCCCGTTAAAACCAACACCTATTAACATCGTTTCAGTCAATTCCACACTACTTGATTTCCACAAGGATGCATTACTTGCGTAGTATGAGTCTGATTTAGGCCTATTTGAAGGTTCTTGTGATTTGAAGGCAACTTAATTCACCAGAAGGAAGTGATTTTAATTTAAAAGATAATTTTTTCAACTCTAAAGGACAGTGTGAAATTGAGGCTAACCCTGAAGCAATGGATATCAGCACCACTGTCCTTTCCATGCACTTTCCATGATGTAAAAACCGTCGTGTTCCCTGTTAAGAATGAACTCGGAGTCATGGCAGACTGGCAACTGCTGACGTCAGAGAGAGCGTGAGAGACAGAGAAAGAACATTCCCTTCATGCACCATCTGTATCTACTTATACTAAACTACTTGAGCCACAGAAACGGCCACAACAAAAGTGAAAGCTGTTGCAGTTTTCAACTTTGGGCTCTCTCCACAGAGTCCGGCAACAACCTAAGAATATCCTGCTGTTTTCTCCAGCGGCTGCCTTGTTCCTAATTAATGCAACGTGAGGCTCATTAAAATGCCATTTACTGGTGGCGCATGAGTGATAATAGAATTGCAGTTGATTTAGGAGTGCTGTCTTTTATTTAGGTGCCTAATGAATGTGTTTATTAATTACTTCAGAAATACACACTTTTGTTGTTGCACAAACCCCGATGTGTCCTGGACCACGGGAGCTATATGCTCAATTTCAGCTCCTACTGCATGACCATTAATTATATCCTTTACAACTTGTCGAGGAAGGGACTGCTTTAAAAACAACACCCAGGTACCAGCAGCACTCCCTCTGCGGCCTCTCAGTTAAAGGAATAGTTCTGCGAAAAATGTAATTAACTTTGTTTTCCCCTTACCCCAAATGTAGTCAATCAGCCGTCAATCAGTTGTATTTGCCACTACAGCTACAAGGCTAATGTAGCTAACGAGAAATGTTAGCCCAAACTGCATGTCTAAATCATCATATACTTGCCTCAAATAGAGGCAAGTACGTAAAATCTCAAATTTTGCTTCTGACAATGTATGACATACCTTCATCTATACAAACAGACAAAAGTAATGGACTAAAAACAGTAGTAGCAGAAATCTTTAAGTCGTAATTTTGATCAGACTTTTGTCAATTTTTATTGGAAGCAGTGTGTCATAGAGTCTTGGAAGTCTTGTCCAGAATTCGAATACTGATATCACTTTTCGGACTTTTTGCATATCAGAGAAAATATGAGTATCAACAATTTAGTGAAACACAGGTTTTATGTTTTAAGAGGCCTGCAAAATGTGTAGGCTTTGCTTGTATTTGTGAGTAAGTATGCTATGTTATACATTGCTACTCAAAACATGACTGCCGTAACATGGGTGTGTTCCCAAGGACGTGTTGTTAAGGACGTGAATAAGAAGGCAGAAGTAGGCTAAATAGGCTAGGCCAGGGGTCAGCATCATGAGGCTTATTAGATTCGTAGGTAAAAATAAAATAATCCTCCGTTGCACTAAAATAAAGCTCTGCTGATTGTTCTAACACAGTTTTAGCAATGAATGGTCCTAAACGCTGCTCATTCACCACCCTATACTGCTGGTTACCACAGCAACGCAGAAAACAGTCTCGCTTAGCTAGAAGCTAACGAAAAGGAAACGAACATCGATAA
This sequence comes from Colossoma macropomum, assembly GCF_904425465.1. NCBI lineage: Eukaryota > Metazoa > Chordata > Actinopteri > Characiformes > Serrasalmidae > Colossoma > Colossoma macropomum. The sequence goes on along the minus strand of NW_023494801.1, from coordinate 14,615,160 downwards.
TTTAGAGATGAATGGACTTATTTGCATTTATAAGCACTTTAGCTAGTTTCCTGATATGTTTAATCTGTAGCAAGAAACTCTCAAACACTAAAAAGTCACGAAGTTGAAGTCAGCCTATCGTTTAAATTCTCCTGTTCCACCTTAAATGGTGCAGCAGTTACATTCTGGCACCTCAGGCTGAAGCTGACTGACTAACGTTGAGAGACATTTTACAAGAATCTATTTTACTTTTGAGGAAATGTTTCCTGCCAGAGATGCGAGAAAAGCAGCTATAACTGAGCTAAAGCTTAAAGCAGAGCAAAGATAGTCTGTTTTCATTTATATTAGCTACATTTTTTAGCCGACACTAGGACATTAGCACATCCTGAGACATATTTACAGCCAAGATAGTAAAACGTTACTTAAATAAATGGACATAAAATGTTGTAGCTCCCTAGGCAGATTGATTTTTATTGAAAGGACAAAATGGCTCTTCTTAACATTTGGGTTGCCAACCCCTGAGCTGGGCTGATGTTGGATCCATAAACAATTATGTATAGTTCTCTAGTAAACTAACATGTTAGCACATCATCCAATGAAGAGTAAAAACACCTGTAGAAGACAAAGAGTCTCCATCAGCGTCCAGTGCTGTACCGAATATTGTGGCCCATTATGTTACTTACCAGACACAAAAACCTACCATTCTCCCTTGACTTTTTTTGAATACTAAAACATGTTTTGAAATGTTCTCCTCTGTGTTATGCTAAGTTTTTGTGCAATATCAGTGCTGTATTCTAAAAAGTAAGCCACAGCTCTACATTCATTTCAGCTAAAATTCATTTTTCCCTTTTTTTAGGTGTTACCTTTCCTTCTCCACAGTTAATCAGTTATTTGTTCATAAAGTTTTAAGAATACTCAAATATCAAAATTAGTCAGAATGCACGTTCCTAATTTAAGTTTCCATTACTTGTTAGTTACATTAGCCTCAAAGCGATGTAAAACTACAACAAGCAAACTTCAGACACTAAACACGTCTTAGATAATCAACTACATTTGGTCTAATGGTAAAATTGGGTAAACTTGATTTTTCATCAAGCTCTGAGAAAGCTACCAGACAAATGCAAACTGGACTACACTGGCCTTGAGTCAGTCCCTGAGGTTTAGACCCTCAGAACAAGAGTCCTTTAAGTTTAGAGGGTTTGTGCACTCCTCTGCTGTGTTTTCCCTTTTTCAAACCTGTCATCTTTTCCCGAAACCAGCGGTGGTTTCTGCGCATCCACTGCTTAAATAGAACAAATGCATAAACAGCACTTAGTGGATTGCGGCTTCCAGATTGTTTGCTGGAATGCGGGCGGATGTTGGTGGTAGCCCAGACTAAAAGGATTTAAAAACAGCCTCCTACATTTGGGGTTTGTTTCTCTTGTATAATTGGGAACCGTGGTCTGCTGGAACAGGCACAAAAGTTCACGGTCCTTCTTCGGCCGTCCAGGTCCTCTGCTCCGGACTTAAGGGCTATTTGCCGGGGAAGTGCTGGAAGGTCTGACATGAGGTCTCAGCGGGTCTAGCCTCCAAGCAGCAGTGACTCACTGAGGCCTCTCTTGAGTGCTTGAAGGCAGCACAATGTGCTGCAGTTACGGGGGAGAATGCGGCAAGCCTGAGGAACCCGCTGGCAATCGTGTCTGAGCAGAAAAATGGTTCCCAAATAAAGGCATTTTGGCATGATTGCAGAAGGCAGGTAGTGCCATTATAGCACATTGCTGTATACCACTTTAGAGCTTCAAACTGAGAGGCAGGTGAATTGTATTGTTATGGGGGATTAGAGAAAGAGAGAGAGAAGAAGAAGGAGAGAGCGAGAAAGCGACAGAGAGCGAGAGTCACCGTCCCTCTCCCATGGCAATTCAGCTGTGCCTTGGAGCGTAACTGGTCACAGCACGGACAATGGCTAAATGTTGAGAAGAATTGCAGCACAGAGACTCTTCTGTTTGAACTCCTGCTGGAGCCAAGGTAAGCAGGGTGGAGGGAAAAAAGAAAGAAAAAAGCAGTTTGTGGGATCAGATTGCCGTAGCCGCAACCCACTGATACATGACCTGATAATCAAAATCCCACCTACATCCTGCCTCTACGGAGCCACGAGCCAAAAAGAAGGAGGGTGCGAGAGAAGAGATAATGATTGCTTTTATACTTTTTCCTCGAGAGGGACGTGGAGTTAATGAACGGGTTCAGCTGCCGTCCTCCACGTGGATGACTTTGAGAAGTCTTGCCCTCCTTTAAAGGAGGTGTTTACTTTTCTTTATCTTTTATCGGGACAAAGCACGCAGGCTTATCTGTATGAACACGCTGTTTGTTTCATTAAAGGCATTCTTTGCTGAGCCAATTCGCCCGAAACCAGTAAAACAAAGTTATTTTGTGGATATTCGAGGCGTTTTTTTTTCTCTCCCATTTCAGGTGATTAAATAAAAACCTTCCTCCGTGGTGTTAATTTAACAATCACACAAAGTGCAGGAGTGATTCCATTCTTTCGTTTTCATATTCGAGCTCCTAATTTGAATTTATTCATCCATAACAATCAGACTGATTAGAGAGCCTGTGTTTAAATGGCATGTCTGAAAGGCTAAACCATTAGGACGATCAGACTTGCATGCGTTGTGTTGTTTTGCACCTATGCATGATTAATTGCAAAAACAGGGTGTCATAATCATAGACATTAAATCCCCTAGCTCAATTAGGTGGTAATTAAGGTCTGCAATTTTCTCTGTTAAATACAATGCAGCAAAGGGTGAAGTGTTGCCTCTCAACCTAAATGACTCTCAGCGCGATTACTGAGTCAGTCTTGCACGAGTTTTACACGCAGAAAGAGAAGTTGCGCTGGAGTCACACTTCTGTTCCTGATTGTGTGCTTGAGACCAACTCTGCTTGCACAGACGCCACAATTTGTCACTGCAATTTGTCCTGTCTGCCTTTGGCATTAAAATCATTGAATTAATGAGCCTGTCAGATGGTGGTCTTTACTCTCACTCAGTTTCCAGAAGCTCAGCAAACTATAAAATACTTCAGAATCTCCTACCATCTGATTTCCCTCTGAGATCTAGCCACTAGTTTAAATTTCAGAGACAGTAAATAAGGAGAATTGGAAACAAGGACACTTGCAGATTGATTACGGTGCTTCTTACTAGCGTCCAAATGACATGAACATTTTGTGACTGATTTTAAGAAGCTATGATGTCTGATAACCAATAGTATGGCCAGAAATCAAGAAGATCCCAATTTTTTTGTATATTCGCCATTACCTTAAAGTTTTATATCTTTAGCCAGCATTTGCCATATGGATATATTTTGAATGTAGAGCTCCAAATGTAATCAGATGTGCCTGATGGACACCCGATGGCCTTACAGACTGGATGTTGTCTTCTACCCATTTCAAATGCCAAAAACAACTCTAAGAAGTCCCAAGGCAAAGATCATAAAGACCCATAGAGTCAATGAACATGTGGAGGGACAGAATTCGAGGGCCAAACAGGTGCACAGCTTGACTCATAAACAGTACAGCAAATACACAACTCCAGAGGAAGCATTCAGGAAGACCAGAGACAAATATGGCCATGATGAAAGATTTATAAGAGAGGTTTTAAACTCTGACCAGAAAAGAAAAGGAAAGTGTGCAGGGATGTCTTGGAGGCTTGGGGGAAAAAAGGCTGACATTCAGAAAATAGTTTGAAGTGATGGAAGGTGACACGTGGGGCCTATGTTCCAGTGGAGATGAGGTCTGTCCCCCCACCTCCTGAATTCAGAATGGAAATGGAGGGAAATAAAAGCCTCAGCCAACAGCTCCTGATCTTTACGCAATGCAGAGAAACACACAGAAGGGAGCGACTGTCCATCAAAAGTTCATCCTGACAACTTACATTAAAGATGAGTGAAGCTGCAGGCTTGAGTGACGTCAACAGTAGCAGGTGAAAATGAACAGATCAATCTTCATATTCTTTTTTAGTCCCTGTTTTTTCCTGTAAGCAACTGAGTACAGATGAATGGGTATAATACACTGTTAAAAATGACAGTGCAGCACAACCGTTTCCCTGAAGAATCCATTCCCTGAATGGTCCTTTAAAAAGCTTAATTGAAAGCACCCAAATGACCATTAACAAAATAATGACAACTGTCTCGCCAATCACACCCACCTGTAAGCACTACATCTTTTGTAAATGGAAGGAAAAACTCCAATAAAACTCTTCAGAACAAACCTGTGGTGAAAATTCAGATACAAGCTATCCTGATCATTTAGAGGGTTGTGGCTTTTATTTCACCCCTGAAATTTGCTTAAAGGCCTTGTTTGCTAAAAAGGACAGCAAGGCCTAAGCTTTATGATTACAGGCAAAGCAACAGTAATTAAAAAGAGGGGAGACTTGTCAGACTTTTACAAAAAGGTCAACTGAAGGGACACCAAATTGATTCTTCTATGGCATTGCTCCAAAGAACACTTTGTGGTACATATTGTATCCCTTCAACTAAAAATGTAATATTTCTTATGGAGTCCCACAAGGTTCAGTTTTAGGCCCTTTGCTTTTCTCTTTGTATATGTTACCCCTAGGTGATGTCATTAGGAAACATGACATTAAATTTATGCTGATGACACAAAATTACTTCCATTGCTTCTGAAAATCAAGACACTGTTGTCATGCTTATCAGCTGTGTGTCTGATATTTCCCTGTAGATGTCACAATCTTCTTTAAATGAATCAAGAAAAAACTGAAATACTGTTCTTTGGTACTAAAATTTAGGAACAAAAGCTGTACGAGTACTAATGTCCATTAGCTTAGTATACTAAACTTGAAGTACAAAACCTGAGTGTGTTCCTTAGACACTGAGCTCAGTTTTATCCTGCACATAAACACAGTCACTTAAGTAGCTTTTTGTCATTTGAGAAATATTGCTAAAGTTCAGCCTTTTCTACCTCAGAGCGACTTAGAGAAACGTTGGTTACAAGCAATCAAGAGTTGACTGCTGTAACGCTCTTCTTACTGGGTTTCCTAAGAAAACAATACAGCCTCTACAACTCACGTGAAATGCAGCAGCACAGATCGAAAACAAAAATAGAGAGCTCATATCACTCCCGTTTTGAAAGAACTACACTGGCTACTTGCATCTTTTAGGACCTTAAAGCACCCGCTTACATCACAGAATGTCTGTCTGTTTATGTTCCACCATGTGATCTTAGATCTGCAGACACTGGCCTTCAGCAAATACCTTTTGTAAAATACAGAAAACATGGAGAGGCCTCTTTCATCTATTATGCTTCTAAACAGTGAAACTCAATTCCACCTTTTATGAGACAGTGAAGCTCAGTGCACACTTTTAAGAAACATTTGAAAACATATCTCTTTAACTTTCTACATCTCTTTTGTATTTATATTTTAATTTGATCTGTGTCATTGTCTTATATGATTTTATATGGATACTTATAGTTTCTTCCATTACTGTTAAGCTTCTGTCTGTAAAGCACTTTGAGCTGCCGCTGGTATAAAACATGCTCTATAAACAAAGATATTATTATTATTATTATTATTATATTATTATATTATTATTATTATAGTATTATTATTATTAGACTGTGGTCAGTCTTTTGCTGTAGTCAGCAGTCAAAATAGGGGAAAATAGGGGCCCATAAAGGCACCTATATTTTCAAGAGTGAGCAAGAACAAAACAAATATTATTAAAAATACTCAAACTTTTTTGAGATGTTCTGAAAAAATCCTGCAAATGGCCTAAAAATGTCCCACAGCTCTTGGTCATACATGCTCCACTAATCCATTTCTGGATTATCCACCTGATTGTCCTCCACACTGAGATTGCTGAGTTTCTTATTATAAGACTCCACTGATTGGTTTTGACACACACTTCCCTTTGTCACATACAATTGGACAGTTTTGGAGTGAAGAAAGCAGACAACCGAGAGGAGCAGGAAAAGGAGGGAGAGAAAGTAGGCATGCTGAGAAAGAAACAGTGTGCCAAAGAGAGGGAGGGAGGAGTAAGAAAAAGACAGCGAAACATCTTCTACAGTGAACACACTTAGTGTTTATTAGCTAAATTTAACATATTGGGAGTATGCATAAAACATAAAATGTGGCCTACAATTTATGTTCTATTTTTTTCCAATATGTTAAACAAACAAATAAATGTGCAGAAAATGTCATATTTAACTTGGTTAATTCAGAGGGCTGCGATGCGATTATAAAACGATTATCGATGCATCTTGATGCATCTTTTTTTCTATACAGGATTTCTATTTTCTCACTGTGTGAGGACTTGGTACTTTTAAAGCAAAGTATTTGTAATGATCTATAATGAATTTACTTCCAATATCTTTTATTAATAAATCAAATGAAAGTCATATGGCAAGTGAACTGTAAGGCTCTCATTCACTGCTCTTGTTTGGAGCACAGATGCTGCTGCCACTCATCTGCGATAAAATGCGCTGTTAGGGTGACATAAGATCCAGAGGCAATAGATGTCCACGCAGCACGTTACAGCCGTCCTACCCATTTAATTCAGTGATTTTATAACTTCGGTTTTGATCTTGTTCGTTGTAGAGACGAGAGGGGGATCCACTGTGTCGGTAAAATATCTTCAAAACGGGACGTGTGCAGCATAGCACGAAAGCCCTGTTTCGCATTGACTGAGAACTGGCAGACTGCAGGTCACCTAGCAACGATGCGTTATTCGCATTTATAAGCAGCACAGTTGATTCCTGGTAAGTTAAATCTGCAACAAGAGACTGTCAAACACAAAAGTTGTGAAGATGAAGTCAGCTTCTCTTTCGAATTTTCCCGTTCCACCTTAAATGGTGCCACATTTACTTTCAGCGCCTCAGTCAGAATTTAAGGTGGAACGGGAAAATTCGAACAAGAAGCTGGAGAATAAGAGCGACTTCAGCCTCGGAAAACAGTTGAATGTTGAAAGACATTTTACGAGAAACTGATCTACTTCTGAAGAAAAGTTTTTTGGCGGAGATAGGAGGAAAGCGGCTATAGCTTAAAACAGAACAGAGTAAGTCTGCATTTTCGTTTAGATTTTTTAACCTAACTTATACTAGGACATAATCACACACTGAGACATACTGGACATAAATGTTGTGGCTACAGACTGTCCGGGCGCTGCACTTCCGCACTTCCAAGTTCCGCCTTTTGCGTTCCGTCAACATTACGTTATAAATTAAATATTTAGAAAATCGATTTCCCGCACCCCTAATATATATATATATATATATATATATATATATATCACTGTTGTCAGAAGAAAACCTTGTATCTCCAAAACGGTAACTTTACTGGAGAAGGAAAAAACCTACTTTAGTTTTAATGTAAGTCAATGGAACCAGACTTTTTTACAAGTCATTTTGGGTCGTTTCTTTTGGTCCATTCATCATGAAATTTACAGACAATGTAAAGGACAACATGTACTTTCAAATTCTGTCAAAAACCAAAAAATGACAAAAATGGAGATACAAGGTTTTCTTCTGACCACAGCGATATATATATATATATATATATATATATATATATATATATATATATATATATATATATATATATATACATATAGAAAGAGACAGAGAGTGACAGAAGAGCCTGTTATCAAAATGTGTTTTGACTGTTTGCCATCTTACAGACAGGATTGCAGGCCAAGAAATAAAGGGGGAGGGAGGAAGAGGAGAACAGGAGGTCATTTCAGATGAGCAATCCACTTCAGATCAGCTTAAGCGAAAGGGGGATAGAAAAAAAAAAGCAGGGCCGTGGAGATCCAGGAAGCGGAGCTGTGTTCGTTTCGGCCTGAGCTGCGGAACAGATGTCTTCAAAGCATTACACACACAGCCTGTGCCACTGGGCTTCAGGAGGGCGGGGGGGTACTCTCTGAAATGAAACACATCATCTGGCCTTTTGGCACGCCTGATTCGTCAGATTTGCCGCAAAAGAGGGGTGCAGACTGGCGAAACAAAAAGCATAAGGTACACTCATTATTTTCCATGTTATCTTTCGCACATTATAAGTGGGCTTAAGCTGACAGACACAATTTCCCACCTTCCGTAGTGCCTAATATTTTAGCAGAAAGTGAATTATGTATTCATAACAGCTAAGAGTAGGATTATATTAACAAAAACAACACACATTTCTTCCACACATGCTCCAACCAAGCTGGTGAAACTTCATTAAACCTTGTTGCTTCTTCTGGCAAGGAGCATTGAAGAGCCTTCACATGCTGCAGAGAGCTGTCAGTACGGCCTGATCTGACAAACTGATGCCTGATGCACTCAGACATTCTCTTGCAAGCGCCCTACTTTCCTGCCAGTGAGGGAGGCTGTGTGTGTCTCGCGCTGGAGGAGTGAGAAATCTGACCCTACACACTCTGACAGAGGAGCTCACTTTGGCCCGCCGCCGTGCCATTGGCCGCCACTGCGATGGCTATCAGAGGGAGGGATTATGGCATTGGAGACGGAAACGTAGGCCTAGGGCTGGCAGATATTACCAAAAATCTTCCTAGTAAAACTTCCAAATCAATCTGTCTTGAAAATTATCTATAATATGGCCTGATATGGATGACAGCTCTCAGCATAGAGAATAAAACCATAAAACCATTACAATTTAAAAAAATGGTGTTTTTCCTTTTAGTACAGCTGCTGTAATAGTAATACTTTTAAAACAAGCCATTTATTCATGTCAGCCTTTTAGCAGAGGTGTCTTTACCAATAGCAGTAAAAGAATACAGCCTTCATTTTGGCTGTATTTGGCCAACCACCCAATCTGTACGTTGGGCCCTGATTGAACCAAAGAAGCACAGGATGCGAGTCCCCATTTGTGCCACAGTCACCTCTTGTTAAGTTTTTTTAATTCACAGCCTTTTTTACTCTACATAATTTCAACATCAAGAACAGCTAACTAGCTAATTCTTCTAACTGCTGTTGTGAGTGAATGGCTAGACTTCTTCTTCCTCCTCTATTGTAGTTTGCCACCAAGTGTACTAAAGTACTAACTGCTGCTAATATCAGACTAAGAAACAGAGTGGCATCATCATATTATTAGAAATATTGATATTAAAAGTTTGATTTTGATAATTAACCTTATCGGGTCATGGCAAGGCCTACATGAGATGCCGTGGGAGGACTGCCTGGGAGAAGTTATCTAGTACCAGATTCCTACTGGTCCAGAACTGACACAGAGACAGCTCCCCTGCTCTCAGGGGCTTTATGGGAACAGCGCCATGGCTTTGTCGACCTGAAGTGTCTCAAATGAAGTTTTGGCCTATCTCACAGACATTCTTTCATTACCCACCCCCTTCCCAGGGCCTCCAGACAGATGAGGATGGGAGGAGAGCCACGACACAACAGAAGCATGTAGACATATGACAAGGCCGACCCCGAAGTTCAACTTCAGGACAAGTGAAATCTGACACTACACAATATTTGTTACTGTGCGACAGATCACAGGTAGATACTGTACTGTGTCGTGATTTCAAAGACCTAGATAAGAACAGAGGGATGTTTCACAAAGCAGGATTTCTGAGTAAACTGGATAGCTTAAGCCAAAAATTGAAGACAAAACTGAAGGTAAAATTGAAGAAAAAATTCAATTTCACAATATTTTCCAAATATATCGTGGTGTCACAAGATTTAAGTTTGTATTAATAAAGTTAATGAACCTACGTTTCCTGAGTACCACCAAAGGGTTACCATTTTGCTTATTTACAACCTTGCACAGTATTGTAAATGTTAGCCAGACAAAAAACAGATTTCCAGAAAGGTAAATTATTATTTATTTTCTTATTATTATTTTGAACTGTTCTTTGAAGTTACAATGACAAAAACTGTATTTTTGTTACCTGTAACTACCGCTAAAGCTGAAAATAAGTATTAGTGAGTGACAGCAATACTGGGATGCCAATACAGACAATATATTGTCCACCACTACCTTAACTCTTCTCCTTTTAAAAGCCTTTACTTTGAGCTTAAGTTACCTGGCTAAGTGAGAAATCCTGCTTTGTGAAACGCCCCCTCGATTCCCACCATTCGCAGAGGAAGCATACAAGACCCAGTGCCAGCCAGGCATGGCATAGGTAAGTGGCTACGTGGAACACACTGTGCACTTTTCCCTCCATGCTTTGCCAGTGCTCGTGAGCAGGGTGGATTTGGCTGGATCAATCCTCCAAACTCTGCAGCTGGATTTGATAGCACGCTTGCCTGGGGCCGTAATCCCCGCACAGCACAGCTTTCAATCAGAAGCCCGTTTAACTGTCGGCACCTGCTGTTCTAAGGAGACGCCCGAAGAGCTCGCCCCATGCAACACACACATCGGCCAGTGGTTCATTCTGCTAAGCTTAGCCCCTCTCCCCAGGCCAGGCCATCTTCATAAAATGGATTTACATCAGTGTTTACCAGCCCTCCTTTTGTAGATATACCTTCTTGCAGCTTTCACCTCCAACCCAAACCCAACACACCTCATCCAGCTAATCAAGGACTTCTGGAGGCAGTACACAGATGGTTCAGGTGTGAGGGATTAGGGTTTGAGTTAAATTCTGCAGGGTAGTAGATCTCCAGGAGCAAAGCTAGTGACCACCTAATCCACCGCACATGGATGTTCAACCCAGAAATTGCATGAATCCTTTGATGTCATGATACCCAAAGGGCCTGTATGTGGGCTCACATTTCAGTTCCTCAGTGTTGTAAATTATAGTTCTATAGCAGCTACTGAATAATTAATAAAAAATATATTAAACAATAAGTCTTAAGATTTATAACTAATAAAAAACAAAGGTGGGCTCTCCCGCTTATGTGACAATAAAATTCCACCAGAATGGTATACAATACTTCTTGCTCATAGCTGAACAGAGAAATTCTGTTCAAGGCACACAACCTACATTTTAAACAGATAAAACATTTGTGTTTGTAAATAGACAATGAGATATTTTATCATGATTTGAATTTGATGAAAAGTTATTGTGAGTACCATCCGGTTTTGTGGAAAGATACACCATCATTTACAACCTTTAAACATTTAGTTATTTCATGTTTTTTTGTCATTTTTTGAGGCGCAAACTTTGAGATTCATAGGTGCAAACTCGAGCCTGTTTATATAGAATGTAAATCGAATGTAGACATAAGGTATTGCGTTATTATGTAATTAATTACATTAATATGGTATAGCAAAGTAGCAATAACAACTCTCCAAATTCTAAGGGTCAAACACATCACAGCTAAACATAAGAAAACAGAGAAAGTGGCCAAATCGCACGCTGTGAGTTATGAAGCCTCTACTAGCAGTCGCATTCCAAACCGACATCAATAAACCAGCCTGCTCGCCTTGAATCCTGGAAACACATGCAAGTTTTGACATCCACTATGCATTAAGAAATGGAGGCCTGTGTTTCATAACCACTCCACACACGTTAGCATCATGAAGATGAATTCTGTACACAGTGTCCTTCGATCCTTTTGCTCCCACTAACATGTAAATTCTTGAGCGTGGCATGGAGGCGGCCTGTAGGAGAGAGCATGAGGCTTGGTATAAAAACGGCGAGGAGGCCACAGTCTAGCTTCTTGCAAGCTGCAAGCACTGACACACTGTCAGCTACAGTAGAGCTCACGGAGGCATTTCTATCTTCAGTCCCTCCAGCAGAATCTACAGTGCAGACCTGGGTGACGGCAGCACGACTTACTGTCTTTTTTTTTAATAAATCTGTCCAGTAGAGCTGGACACAAAAGTGATCTACATTCTTAGCAAATTCTGTTTAGTACTGAAAAAGAGTTCTTTCACTTGTAATAGTATTAGAACCATTTTGGTGCTATATAGATTCATTTTGAAAGGTTCTTTAAAGAATGACATACAAGAGCCTCTCCATCATACTGATGAAGCATTTAACCAGGCAAAGAATCATTTAAGCATTCTTGAATTATTAGTTGTCATGACTGACTTTACTAAACAACCATTTTGTTTAAGTGTGTAGTCAGATATTGTGATGACTCATAAGTAGTCCAATGTCAGTGTTGGGCTAAACCACCCAAATTAAGTATGCATTGTTGCCGATATTCAATACTTTTCATGGACACATCTGCCAGTGCTGATGCTGATACAGAAACCTCTATAAAATTTACAAAAATTACAATTAATATATTATCAAACATGGGCTTGAAATATCAGTCAAATCTAAACATGTTTTTTTTAAATTATTATTTTTTTGTTTAAGCAAAGATATCAATATAAAAAGAGACATTTTTGGAGAAAGTTAGAATCGAAAGTTGATCACCAAATTAGTGACTAAAATACGGGATTAAGCGAAAGTCTCAAACAGCGTCACTGATAGGGAAGAAAACTGATTAACTGACAAATAAACAATTGTTTGACTAATGCTATCAGTTTTAAATGTTAATTTAATTGTATATAATATCCAAAAAGACAACAGTTCCTATCTGAACAGGTGGGCTTATCATTGAAGTTCAGAAACGGTTTTCAATTGTGCACATGAGGACAATAGGCAGTTGGACTGGCATACTGAAAAAAGTAGCATGCAGCTAAAAATAACAGTGTTTGGGTCCACTTTTCAAAAGGACGATACCACAACTACAACAATATACCATATCAAAAGTTACCATCCATAATTGATAAGACAGACAGCTATTTCGCCCATGTCCTCTGAGATAAAATTGTGATGCGCACCAGTGTGACGAAATCACATATGGGTGTTTAAAATAATATGGGATCTGGTGTTCGGCAACAGCTTTCGAGTGTTACTGAGGTACACAGAGTCGAAGCTAGCCATTGCATCTATGTTTGATTTTAGTTGGGAAAGTAATGATTGGTACTTCCGAATAAAGGACTTTCAGAAGTCCATTACTGTACAACCTTTTAGTTTTTAGTCATATAATCATGAACATATTAAAGTTTGAATAAAACCAGATTCTAAGGTAGGGGATGTTAATATGGTTCCAGGTCATTTACTTCATTAACACACTTATGCTTAGTCCTATCCTGACCTATCAGTACTGTGCTCATTTGGACCATACAAGGAACACTTTTTGATATCTCAGTGCTTTTACACAAAATTCAGTGGATGTGTGTGCATATAAATGTGTATAGATTAAGTAGTTGACATTGGCTTTAAACATGGCTTTTAGATCCAGACGTTACTGTATTACAATTGATATTTTGATAGGTTGTGTCCTTGATTTTAGACTTATCAGTTGACGATAATTGCCAAATAACTGCAGTTGGTTTACTTTACATAAGAAAACGTTAATCAGGGCTGTCCCAAATACCACTTTTTGGGCTTCTGAGCTTTGGCAGTAATCAACAGCGACTATTCAAAGCTTCGCCCTGCATAGGAGGGGGGTGTCCACATCTGACGCCTGTGTTGAGGTTGAAAGCACATCAGTGGCTTCATCTGCTGTAAAATTCGAACCTCCAGGCTAGCTGCCTTCCTCGCAGACCGCTGTAGCACTCAAAACGCAGCTTCACTCCATCCACTAGGCCCACTAGCCTCTCTTAGCACCACTCCACTCTTTTCAGCAAATTAAACATAAAGCTGCATTACGGACCGTAATGTTACAGTATTTTGCAGTTTGCATTTATCTATAGCCTACATTTAGCCCCCCAAAAAAAGAAAAAACCAAAACCCAAAGCTAAAAACTGAACGACTACCCAACAACCAAATATCAGAGTAGTCAAATATTCAGGGTCAGCCCTAAGGTTAATACAGTATTTATTCATCTGGAACTGTCATCCGCAAGAATTAACAATACAACCCCTAAAACCCTTCAAACACTGAATGATTTAACATTCAAAGTGAAGTCCCTTTTGCTTGCTTAAGTGTATGATGTGTTTATGTTGTGAATTGTGCGAGCTATTTTCAAGCGCCCTACGATACATGAATGATCAGCTTCTGTTGGTATGTCCCATGTGGGTGTGGGCTGGGGATGGAATAGGAGGGTTGTTCTTTAAATGGCTTTTCTTCAAATGGAAGATAACACAAAATGTACCACAAAAACTACAGTGAATATTACCTATCTAGCTGCTGAATACTTTGCATATAGTCCTCATTTATGTACGTTTGTCTTTGTGAAAGAACACAGGAATGGATGACTGTATGATTGCACAAAGTGAGCTGTAAGCTACTGTGCAATCGAAGACAAATTCCTTGTATGTGCAAAAAATACTTTGCCTATAAAGCCTGACGCTGATTCTGAATGTGCAGCTGCGGGGAAGAACATTCACTCCAGCTATTGTGATGGATCAAATCAAAGGCCTAATTTTTTGTAGCAGGGCAGTCATTCAAGCTGAGAGAGTAAAAAACTCACAGAGATCAAAGGAGGGAAGAGCTCAAACTTGGCTATGTGTGCTTAAGGACAAGTGAGCGTTTCTGCTGCATGTGAACGGAGGGGGATTTTTTTTGGGGCTCTGTAGAGACACATCCAATCAGCTTGGCTGTTAAGTGGAAGCACTGAGCATCATCCAAGCTCTTCAGCTCAAGAGTAAAGGAACACTGCCAAAGCTAGGTCCACACAGCGTCATAAACATGCAGATGCTCACATACATGCCACACATTCACAGAGGTTTGTTTTTGTACCTTACTAGGACATTGGGTTATACATATGTCCCATATGAGCTTTTCTTTACGCTATAATACATATCGTATTGTATCGAATTATGTTGCAGTGTGTTCGCTTGTAGCCAAAGCATTAGATTGCGACAATACAAAGCTAAACTTCTTGATACTGAACTTTTAGAACATTAAACTGAAAATGGAAACAATAGCATATTAATGTAAGGCACATTTTTTATTGAGAAGAGTACAGAATAGGGACACCACTGTATCGTATGGAATTAAACAATTAGGCTATAAGTGGGCTGGGAGAAAGGAAAGGCTTAAATGAATGGTATCTTTTGTAAATTCCAGAAGTTGTGATTTTGGGGGCTTATTTTGTGGCTTCTTTTCTGAAGTCACTTAAAAATTCCATTGTTATAAATAAATTATTTATGAGAATATATAAATTCCAAGCTCTCTTATTAATTAGAAACATAAAATATTTAAAATGGAATTGAATCATGACCACAGCATCAAAAATGATTTCAAAACCAGAAATATGTGTATTATTTCACCCCTCCATACATATGCACAAGAAAACTTCACAAAAAAACACCACAGAATCTGATCTGGCCAAACTTGTAACATATAGTGCCTCCTATTCACTCTGTACTCGTGAACTCAGCAGTGTTGAGTGTGTGGAATAATTAAACCCTTCAGTGAGCAGCCTTCTGCTCCGGCTAGCACTCTCTCTCTCACGGCATGGTGTGTCCCACCAACAGACCTTTAAATGGAGAGGGAGAGAGAATAAAACACTTTTATGCCCACTGAGACAGAGCCGGAGAAAGTATGAGAGAGAGAGAGGGAGGGAGAGGGAGAGAGAGAGAGAGAGAGAGAGGGAGAGAGAGGAATAGAAAGACATAGAAAGCAAAAAGACAGCGAAAGATAAAAAGAAAGAGTAAAAGTGAGAACAGGAAAAAAAAGGAGAGCAAAAGAAACAGATAGAGGAAATAGACAGGAAAGCAAGAACAAGAAAGAGAGCAAAAGAGAGAGAGCAAAAGAGAGAGAGAGGGAGGAGAGAACAAAGCTGTCTGAACATGAGTCTGGAATCTAGGTGTAGATGCAGCACTGAACCATTGAGCGGTGCTCTCTCTCACTCTCTCTCTCTCTCTCTCTCTCTCTCCCCTCACAGTGAGTGGCCCTCTGCAGCAGGCGTTAGAGTTGTTTCCCCTCTACATGCCTGCAGACAGATTTGCATCTAGCTCAAAGCAGCAGCAGCACATCAAAAGAGGCTTTGATGCACTGTGTGGCTGCACAGGAGCAGAGAGAGAGAGAGAGAGAGAGAGAGAGAAAGAGAGAGAGAGGCCTCTGCAATATCAGCCTGGATTCCAGGAATTACTCGGCCTTTTTAGCAGCTAAAGAAAACCACAGCCTGAGCGGGAGAGAGAGAGAGAGAGAGAGAAAGAGAGAGAGAGGGAGGGGGAAAGGCTTGGGAAAGTCAAGTACCTGTGGACTTATTAATTCATTCATCATAATACAGCAATGCAGGGCTCCCTGTAGTGTGGAGAGCTTCATATCGTGAACATAGCACAAGACTGGAACCACAATGCTGCTTGTGACATACAGTACTAGTCAAATGCTGGACACACCTGACTGAACATACCGGCACTGTCATATGAAGGTGCTAGAATTTCAAGAAACAAAATGTTGCTTGTTTTTTTCGCTCTCTAGTGCCGGTCAGCACAGATGTGTTCAAACAATTTGAGTGGCAGCAGATTAACAGTGGAAAAATGTCAGCCGTTTGGAACCATTTCCTGGTTTTTACAAAGAGATTTGATATCACTGTTCATTCCAAGTGTCAACTAAAAATTAATGCCATTCATTTTCTTGAATGACCAACATTTTCTGTTGTCAAGAGCGTTGGATTTCAGAAGCACATACTGTATTTACTGGAATAATTAAGTAAATTAATTTTATATTAACTGTTTCTATTTAATGAAAGCAGATTTATCCATAATAAGTATACTTTCTTCATTACCTGTTATGTTTAGTATGTTAATACAAAAGCATAAATAAAATAGCAAATTTAAGGTTTGTTTCAGTTTTCTTTTTCCGAGTGTGTCCTGTAGTTCAGTTTCGGCCAAGAATTTTCATTTTGGTGCAACACTAATCAATATATCATATCTCCATTTTTAATTTTTTTTTCCTTAACTCTTTTACCGCATTTAAAAGTGCCAGCTGCCCTTTACACTGTATGAATATATCATGATAAATGGACCAACAGAAATCATCCAAAACCATTTCTGTAATAAACTTGTAAAATCTCATACATATTAAAGTTGAGAACTTTTATTTCTCCTATAAATGTATTATTTAAAGGAAACAAGATTTTGCTGTCATATTGTTAACCCATGTCTGATAATGTATTTATTGTGCTTTGGAAGAGCAGAATGTTTACTCTGGGTTATCATGCTAAAATGTCTGCATTTATAACTCTACAGAAATAAATCTTACATTTCTCTATAATGCTAATCCAGGTAGATGTAGTTTCAATTTCTACATTTTATTGTGTGTGTATTTTAGAGAACAATCACATAATGCAGAGGTGCACAACTCCAGTCCCGGAGGGTCAGTGTCCAGCACAGTTTGATAATTCTCCTGCTCAAACACACCTGCTTCAGATCCGTCAGTGCAAGAAAATGCTAAAAATAAGGAAAGCCCTTTCTGAGTGTGTTCAGTCTTGGTACTGCATGGACCATGAGACATATTTTCAATGGGTGTGGCCAAACATGATCATTTGTTTGCTTCATAACAGTCGCTTAGTGCAGCCTATATTGCTAACAAGACAATGTAGTAAGTGTAATCTGCTCCCTATGATGAGTTAACGCCTTTTCACATTGTCCACCTGTTTTGGAGGAGGTCTCTCACTTGAACTATGCATGTTTGTCTTTAATATTGTTGATGGAATATATTTTTTGGTGGAAACGCGCATCATTTACAAAACTGGAAGCGAACTGGGTTATTTCTTTGTAGGTAAGCAAGCAAGTCTACATTTATTTAAAAAAATGTACACAATATCTCAAGATCCTGATATCTGCAAAAGCTGCTTGTTTGATCTCGACTCGACTTCTTTCTGATCGGAGGCTACACCAATCAAAAAGAAGAATAGGGCAAGTACATTTTAGTTGTGTGCTGATTGTGATGCAGGTAGATGCAGTAGGGCTGTAAATAATGTAAATGTTAATGCAACAGAATGGACACGGTAATAAATTCAGTTCATACATTGATTGCCTATGCATAGTTCTTTGTCTCATGTTAAACATATAGGTCAGGCCATGGTGACCCTGTCAGATGAGCTAAATCAGTTTGTAGAATATTTGCAAATCTGTTCAAATGTTCTTTTTTCATTAAATTCTACCATACTTCTGTTTAGAAGATCCAAAGCCAGGACGTTGCCAGATTCAGCTGGCAGACTTCATAAATGCTATTTACTTCACACCTAGAAGGTGTAATAATTCAGCGTTGCAAAATATGACTCAACACAGAAACACTGTATTTGTGTTTGGTCAGAAAGCATATTTAATTACTGTTTTCATTCATTACTGACAGACAAATCTCTCTCCTACATCTGATCCTGCAGGTGAGCGCACGCCTGACACACTGAGCAGACCTTTTCATTAAAACGTGACAAAATATCAGAATAAACAAATATTATTTAGCCATGTGAGCAGCACTGCCCCAGCGACGTTCAGCTTACGCCTGAAAAGCAAAAGTGCCACTTTTTAAATAACTTTAATGCCCCTGTCGTGCCGCGTCCGTTCTGCTTTTTAACAAGTCCTTGTGTGTATCTGCAACATGTAACCCGAGACCACAGTACTTTTTTCCCCTGGACTGTGCATGATTGCATTCTCAGACTCGATTATAAGCTCAACTCTGGAAAAGAGTCAGCTTAAATCTCAGACGTGTAATTTAGTATCACACATTTGATTAAAGTGCTGCAGCGCGCTGCTACCGCACCTCCACTCACACTCCCTCGACAAGCGGCAGCCATTCAGCACTTCATTGGCTCTAGAAAACAGTATCTTTTATCCCCTCAGGCTCCCTATGGGTCTGGTTTAGGCCTGTGCATTATGAACAAAATTCCATATTGTGATTATAGTGCTAGATACTGTGATTGTCATATATCTCACATTCTATTAAAACACATTGTGGAACCTTTAATGTAACAGTGAAAGGGGAATTTCCCTTTTTTCAAAATGTTCATGATTACATGGTTAAAATGTAAACCAAGTCATTCAGAGTGGTTTAATGCGAAACACTCCATTCTAAAGAAACCTGCCGAGTAAGAACTGTTCACAGTGGTGATGATAAGAACCAGACGCGTAAAGAGTTTAATGTCTCTGAAAGCTACATCACTGAATGGTATTACATTAAATGGTTATGAACACACTGCCTGATGAGACATTGTTTTATCATTTTGGTTTTGAAATACGATTTTGGCCAAAAACATCTATTTATGGTGGATGGGGTACATGCAGGGTGCTGTAATGCAAAATGAGGTGACAGAAACCAGATGTTTGGCCAAAATGTATTTTAATCACATTCATGGCAGAAACAGTTCACAAAGAAATTGTATTTTACCATTATCAATATTATATGTAAAAAGTCTCACATTTATCACTGGTCATTGTAGACAGTAAATAAAATGGCTGATAATCTTTATGGGTAGTAAATAAACTGGCTGATCTGAGTCAATAAGTTTCACATCCAAACACTCTTAATGACAAGATTTAAGACAAATGTGTGATAATTTAAGCATGAGGTTAGCACAATGCTTATCTGTGGGAGATCAGCTTCCATTATTTGTTAGCTACATTAGCTTTGTACCTCCAGAGAAAAACGAAAAAGAAGCAAACTTCGGACACCAAACCTGTCTTAGCTGATGAGGTAAGATGAAAACTGTCTAAATCTGTTTCCAAACTATTGCTGCCTGGCAGTGGTGAGGCCACTCTGAGGTAAAATCTGATAAGAATCTGCCATACACACACTCTTTAACCATGTGCTGTGACGGCGTTAGCTTTAGCACTCCAGGCTAAGTGTAAGAAATGGGTTTAGCCAGGCACAAATAGCACAGAGATATGAGTTACTGAACGTGTTCTGAATTTGCAGTCGCAGTGTAGTGTTGCTTGAGTTCTTATAGGTGAGGAGATCAGAATGCAGTGCCTGGAGGCATGTGCTACAGATACAAGCGCACATATTTCCCTACTGGAATGAACATGACTTACTGGAAATGAATTCCAAGAGACTGTGATGTGAATTTCCAGTGATGGTTTACTTTACAATATTGAACTTTTATATAATGGTGTTACTAGTGTGCATAGACTGCACTGACACAAAGCAGAACAGCAGACAAAACGGACATGGATCTGTAGTTATAAGGTGAGTCCATCGAACGAAATTCAAAAGAGTTTTTTGACCATGAACAATATAGGTATTTTCGTCAGAGACCACTTTTTCATTAAGTTTTTAATTTTTCATCATCTGAAAAAGCAGTAAACACAGAGTATTACACAGACGCCTCAATAACTCAATGTTACATCATTTTTTATAGTATATAGTGTGTCCACTCTGTGCCTTTATTACAGCTTCCTTTTTTCAGGAGACTTGCTTTTAGTTTTTCAAAGAAATCTACAGGGATATTTTTCCAGACCTCCAAAGTTCAGTCTTAGAAATTGGTTGCATTTTCTCTTTCTCACAATCCAAGTAATCCCAAACACAGTATATGATGTTGAAGTCTGGGCTCTGGCTCGGCCAACCCATTGTTCTGAGAACACCAGCAGCTTCTTTGTTTGATTTGTAATTTCTTTTGGTCTATTTCCTTTTCTTGACAGCTACACACCCTTTCAGACTCATGGCATTAAGATGCCCTCGCACAGTGAAAGGATGGACAGAAACACCTGTGGAATTTTTCAAATCTGAAGCCTTCACTTCACTCGTACCTGATGAGTGGATCTTGATTTTCTTCTGCCTCAGTTGATTTCCCCCTACCTTATGCAAGTGGATTACGTTGCATCTAATCTTCTCAGAAATATCTGCTGAAAAAAGAATAACTTGTACTTAATGACCGTTTTAACAAATAATTAAATAAATGAAGGGAGGCCTCTGACTTTTGCGCAGTATTGTAGTTACACAATTGTGTACTTATACATTATTACCTAGTTTTTCTACATAAGGAATTAAGTTTACATTTGATTTACACTCCACATCAACATGTCTGAGTAGATACTGCAAAACAAGACTGTATACACAACAATAACTTTTCATTAGATCATAATATGATATTTTCTCTTCTACTTATGAACACAAACATGTTTTCTGCCCTTTTGACAGAATTTGTAGAGCCACAAGTGAGAAATAATGAATACACTGTAAATTCACCATCCTTTTTATCGCTGGTGACTTATGAGGGTTAAATCTCTCAGATCTCAAAGGTCAAGAAAAAGGTGAATTGTGATGGTACTAATGGCGTCTACACAGACATCTGTGCACAAAGGCATGGTGCAGTTATCTTTGCTGAGGTCTGGGAACATTTGGGACACTTTCAATGAAGCATGGTCTATGAACAGATACTCATACAGCAATACAGGTAAGTTTGTTTACACCAGCAAGCATTTGCACTTGATGGAAGTGACAAGTAGGTTCTGCCCTATGATAAAAGTGACTTTCAATCAGCATCTCAACTTGTGAGATTTCCTTCAGATTCTTTATTAGGAGATTAGGTTTAGTTTACCTGAATTGTAAAACCGACATTTCACACAGAAAGAATCAGGCCTCAATTCTGAGACTTCTGCATACAAGAGCAAAATTGCTGCTTTCATATATCTGCTTCTTTTGAGATTTGCTAGATAATGGCCACTAGTTTTCTGGAATATGTGTTTGAGCTTTGAAAGCTGGAATCTAATTGAACTGAACTTGTTAAGCAACTGGAGAAAAACAGCAACTCCATCCCCCAGTGTCAGAAAAATGCAGCTTTGATGGTCCAGTGGATGTGATGAGATGCAATCAAATAAAGAAAAAGGTGCTTGACAGACCCTGGGCATAGGAAATCAAGCATCTCCGAGCAATTATTTGATCACGAGCGAGCAAGGTGGCAGCTTGGTCTCAGCTGTGGGAGTGGTGAGGACTGACTCATACAGCAAGGTTTTTATGTGCTGCTACTGCTTCCGCTGGCATCATCCCCAAGAGCTCCTGGCGGTTCCTCTCTCGTTTTAATTAACATGTAGGCCCGGCGATGTTAATTAAAAACAGACTGATCATTACCCACCAGGAAAGATCATACGGACGCTCCGGCACATCTAAACACCGTGAGCTGGGCTCGAACACAGAGACTGCTGCTTATGCCAGAAGTGAGGAGATATTTTTTTCAGTGCCTTGAGCAGAAAAAAGATCTGAGACTGAACTATTCTTTGGTAGGGCTTAAACATAATGCATTTGTCAATGAAGGCTTTGGTGTCTTGCGAAAGGAAAAGAAGTGCATATTCGCATTAGGTGCATATTTCTCTCAGAATTGAGCTTAGAGTTTTGGATATGCTCAGGATGAGGCTTAGAGTTTTGGGTTCTATGCTCTGGTGTGCATATAAAGCAGGATTATGGAGTGTTTTGTGCTTCCTGTCTGGTGGGGAAACCTGAGATTCCCTTAATCGGAGTGTGTTATGGACGATAAATCTGGGATTCCACTTACTTCATCGGCTTGAAGAGCGCTTGTCCGTAGTTCTGGAATGTCATGATGAGTTTTAGCTGGGTTCCACCGGACTTCATAGCTGTGCAAAGAGAGAACCACTTTTAATGTTACATCTATTGTGACAAAATGTTGAACTTTCTTATCAGATTATACTGTTGCACATGTGCGTGCACAAACATAAACATTCTGTCATCAGTAATGCCACATGCTTTCCTCACTGACTCATTTGTGTATACACAAATGTACTAAATCTGCGCTATTATGAAGCCGGCTAGACAAACAACAACTTTTTTCACTGGGTATTTTCCAAACACTTCACAATCTCCAACAATGGGATGTTATGCCTTGGCCCATAAATAGACAATCTAATTCCACGCATAGATAAGCAACCATCTGCCATTTATGACTGTCAGCGTGTCTAGGGTAGAGCGCTGGTAATAAAGCCCATGTTTCTCATCAGTAGAGATTACCGTGCTATGAAGCAACAGTGCCACAGGCAGCTGATAAGCGCAATCAGCTCAGTTCCTGTCCTGTGATTGTCCTCTTTAGAGAGCAATACTCAGCCAGAGATTTGGTGATCGTAGTTTATTATTTACAACCAAAACATTACACCACACAGGTTAAATGGCACGTCACACAAGAAGGCACTTTCTCATGTGCTAAGAAATGCTGTTTAAGGGTTATCACTTTCGTTTTGCTATTCAAGTATAATAATTTTGTGAGTTACACAATGAAATAATTTGATTCATCTACCTGATGATTTTGCATCCAGTTACTTTAATATTCTGTAAGGAAATGACTTCATTCTTGTATGTGCATTCTAGTACACACTTGATAGTTTCTTTCTCAACCGGTCGCGAGTGAAAAATGTGACAGGAGTGTATTTTGCACATGCGTCTGATGGTCTTGCCATTTGCAGTAAAGTGGGAGAAAGTAGACTCGAAGTGTAATAGCCACACACTCACAGTTTTACAGTTTGCCAACATTCAGACAAAATTTGTCTAGTGCAGACAATAGTGCTGCAGATATTCCACTGTAAAACAGTTCCACACTGCAGACATTTATATCCCTTTGTTCTAAAAACGCTCCTCATGCTCCTACGTCACCTCTACAACAGACTGGAACCAGATCAGGCTTAATACAACCGATAACTGATCTGTAAAAATATACCTGGATTGACTCCAATCCCAATCCTTTGGGTCAGATCCAGACATACCTACTCCAAGGCCACCTCTTACATTTGTTAAATATTCCTAGGACATAAGTCATCCAAATGTAGAAATTCTAAACTTTCAATCAATCCCACATTTGTGTTCATAATTAGAAAATGAGATATTTGATTGTGGCATCAATTCCATGAAAAGTTACTGTGCTACATACAGTTTTTTTTTTTTGTGGAAAGAAAAACTATCCTTTACATTTATTATTATTATTACCATTGAAACAAAAGGTGTAGACTTAAACTTATTAGTACAGAAAGTGTACCAAAGTAAGTGTGATTCTTTGTGTAATTAACTATAGTGTAAATACTTTTATATATAATTATGTAAAAAAATCGAATGCAAAATCACAGTAATAGCTCATAAGGGACTTAAGCACATAAGTGATTAACACAAAGTATTGTGGAGCAGGGCGGAGCAGCTGGGAGCATGAACATGGCAACCATAACTGCAGTACACAAGCACACAGTTTTGGTGATTATCTTACCAAAGGAGCGGCCATGGAACACAGACAAAATGCATTTTACATCAGATTTAATGGCCTGGCTTTCATCCGCTTTGCTTACTCTTTACTTGTTCTCCACACAAAGCATAGTCAATTCTCTCTTTCATACACTGCTGTAAGTGACTGTATCCTTCAGCAGTAGGCCCTCATTCACACAGCATGAGGTGCATTCAGGATCCAGATAGCCCAGTGCCACCGCTTATATATCTCTCTATGTGCAGGCCTGTCAAGAGTAGAAGCTGCCTTTATAAGCTGGTCTGGCATATGCTCAATTTGTGGAAGGCTAAACCATAACAAAGCAAACTGCCATACTGATCTGAGAACAGTCAGTATAAGAGGGCAACTTTTGCCAGTATTTACACACTAAACAAGCCATGCTCACTGAAAAGTAGACTGTTTACTTTAAACAAAATGTAATTATGATAGTGGTATTAACCTTGAAACCTTAAAATATTATGTGGGCCATATTCATGACAAACTTAAATATTTGTTTGCTGGTAGTTATCAGGTACTTTTTAATGACTAATAAATTTAAAGGTTAATAACTGATTAATAAGCTTGTTTTAAAGGGTATGAATAACTCATTTAGCCTTTCTGCAAGAAAAGAGGTAACAGAATGTACTGAATGTCACTGAATGTACATGACAGCTGATCAGAAATGTGACCCATTATTAAAGCCATTATTCCAGTGATACATAAATAGAATCAAAGGGATCACAGACATAACACATTGGGCCTCGACTGCTAAAAACCCCTATCATGCTGCTTGTAACAAGAGGCTGCACCAGTGACACAGCCAGAATTTAATTTCAACAGAACCTGGTTATGGGTTGTGAGGGCCAGCTAGCAAGCATTATGTCCCAAAGACATCGCTATGGCAAGGATAACAAACACCAACTAGCCTACTTCACTGTAGCTAAGTCAACAGAAACTTACCCGCTTTAAACCCCCTATAACCTAGGCTGCATACCACAACAGGTTTTGAGTAATTTAGCACAGGCCTATCATACCACAGCACAAATCATAGCTGCCTAGGGCGAATAGTTGAAGATTTTCTGATTGTTTTTTTTCTTTAAAGCTGCACTGCTTAAGTTTTGAGGATTGCGTAATTGCATGTAATGTGTGGAAGAAAACATTTTAAAGAACAGATTTGTGCTTTAAGTGGATAAATCTGATGACTGCACATGCTAAAAGAGCATTCAAAGAAAACTCAGTCAAAACTTGGGGAAAGGACGTATTTCTGAGAATGTAAGTAAATTATCTTCTATTGTCATTATATCTTTATTTGTATATGGTTGACTTTGCATTTAAGACCTAAACATTGAGCTAGACCATCTTTTTGAGCCTGCGTGTGTAACATGGAGATGCATGACTTAGCCTGAAAAACTCCAGACAACTCTAAATTTAAATTATTATTTTAGGTGTTATGAGGTGACTCGCAGCACCATATTTAAGTGTGTCTTTTCTCTCCTGATTCAGTAATGCTACTTCCTTTAATTTTAAAAAATATTCTACCTTAGTGCAGAATTATGTAAACAGTGACAGTATGTCACTGATGGCAGCATGCAGCCACAAAAACATTGCCATGGTGGATGATTACCAAAGGAGAGCTTTGACAGCCTCTGTTATGTTTAAGATCACTTAAATCATGGCCTTAGATCTTGCATCAAGCACCCCCCCTAACTGCATAGTTACCACTTCTGGATTTAAATGTGCTTTAGTAGCCAATCAACATAAACAACACTGGAACAACAACCAACAAACACCACGGAAATAAGCAGTGTCCTGCTGTTGCGGTTGCACTGTGCCCTTCTCTTTGCTGAGGAAACAAAGAAACAAGATTAATGGAAAACATCAGACAAGATTTATTGTATTTTACCTACAAAACATTTTCCAAACTGACTCCTCTCCTAACGAATTGCTAGCTCCATTTTAGGCAATTGCAACACTTTGCTGCTGCTTTTTCAGACCCTTCGCCTGGACCCCCCGAGCAAGGGTCAATGTTCTAGCGCTGATGGCCTTGACTGATGTGCGCTGCACCAAAAACAATGTCACATCATCGTCCACTCTGCAGCAAGGCTATGAGAAAGCGCTGATAAACAGAGAGAGATTGGGCTGACTGTCAATCAAAACAGTGACCATGCATGTACTCAACCATCTTTTGCAGAAATTTTCCTTGCTTGCCAATGCAAACACAGACAAGCTTCTGTTAATTCAGAAAAGACTTCAAACAGTCGTTCTGTCTAATAATTCTACAAATCCATCTCCCCCTAATACAAATACACACACAAGCTACAATCATAAGCCCTCCAGCATTGAGCATTCGTGCTATTCACCCACCACTCCACTCTGAGCACAAGTGACCTAGTTGGCTTGTGCTATGCCCATAATGGCACTAAACCACTTGGCAATAATTGCTTTTGGAAGGGGGATTACTCTCCTGAGCCAGCAATACTACAATATTAAAAAACACAGGAATGGGCCCTGCATATCCATTCAACAGCGACAAGACTTGACCCAGGCTCACCTACGCTGGTGATCCTCTGCGACTGCAGGTCCTTCAGCAGGGCCTCCACCACTGGGTTGTGTCTGGAGTAGAGCTCATAACGGTTAATCCCAATGTGGAAGCGAAGCCAGTTGGGGTATGACTCAGCAGTGGCCTCCCCCGTCGGGCTGTACTCTTCCTCTTCCTCATTCCCCTCGTTGTGCCTAGAAACGACAGGGCATTAGTTTTGAACGCTAATGTAATGTCTGCGGGAGAAGACACTGCAGGAGTGATAATGGCATCAACAAAAGTTGGCATGAATATTTTTTGACTATGAATCATAGAAGGCTGAACAATGAAGTGAGTGGAGTACCTGCACTTCGCTTTTATTATGCGCCTTGGTTCCTCTACTATCTATTTGAATGAAACTTTTAATGTAAAGAAATGAGCACGAATTTAATGAGATTGCGTTTTTCATGTAAATTTTATCAACATCCCCTGAAACAACACTGTCACTTGAGTGCATCAAACATGCCTCACTATTTGCCTTTTTGCTGCAAGGCTTAATTCAGAGCAAGGAGCTGGGCATCTGTAATGACACAAAGGAGAAGAATAGATTTGTGATTTGTGAAGACATACAGCGCATAGTGGAGCAGAAATACAGACAAAAATGCAAAGATAGGATACATTTTTAGGGATGCACCCATATGGGACTTGCATGCTGCTGCCAACACCTGATATTTTTCATGTACATCTCTAACCATACATTTATGAAATGTGAACTACATCTACCTAATATTATACTGACAGTGTTTTTAAGCAATTACCTGCCAATATGGATATAATTCTGATATCCTTGTGCATCCCTAATATATTTAGCGTATGCATTATTTTTCTTGGCAAACAAAGTAAAGATTTGTTAGCTATAGTACTGGCTATTTACATATTAAATGAGTTAGCCAGCTAGATACGCTAGGTAGTCAGTTAACAAACTGTTGTTTTAGCCATTGTTAGTTGGCCATCTAGTGTAGCTGTTGCTAAATTTTTTAAGCATTCTACCTCAACTTCAACTTTGCCCCCAGCCCTTCACACTTCCACACAAAACAAGATGCCCATGCTATAAATGCTCAGTATGGAGACAGCTACTTCATCAAAATACAGGTAATGAGGAAACAGTAGGAGAGCTGCAGCTTATCAGTGCATGAGCTCCAAAACTTCAATTCAACCTTTTTGCAGTGCAGAACAAGACTTAATTCTAATGCCAAACACTGTTTTCCAGCAATCTATATTGGCCCATTTGTAAAGTGTCAACACCCCATAGTAATTGGTCAATTAATTTATATTCCAGCCTTGCTGCAGTGTACTGCCACTCTGACATTTCACTTTGATTTCATCCACCCTTAGATTAATGAAGATGATAAAAAATAAAGGAGCAGCTAATAGCACTCTAACCCTCTAACCGTATGATGGCTGAGAATCTCTGAGGAAATGCCAAATTTATTTCCTTTTTTTGTTGTTTAATATTTTCCCCATCAGCTTCTGTAGAATCAGAACTTCAAATGTAATTTTGATAACACACAGGCTCTCCTTGGGAACCTTCAACCATCATGTAAAGACTCGCCAAGAAATGTTTCTAGGAGAAGATGAGGAGTTCCCTAAACCCTAATTCAAAAGAGGGAACTTTTATGTTAATACCTTTTCATTACGCCTGGAGGGAACATCTTATTCCAGGGTGCACTGACGGAGCACGGCAGATACTGCAGTTCACAGGGAAAGGTACCGAGAAGGGCTCTGGACCTGGAACCTTTCCAATTTTGTGAGACATGAGGTCTTACACAGCCCCTGGCCACATGTCATGGCTTTAGAACTCTTTGTTATCGTGTTGATACACTTTCTCAGATGGCAAGAAATCTAAGGGACCCCTCAGGAAAGAGAAAGTAAGGGTAAAGGCATATATTTAAAGGTACATTGGGTCAAAATTATTGGCAGAATTACTGATCTGTGCCTCATGACACCTGAGGATCTACATTTTGTCACTCACTGATTCACAAAGTGCTTAAAGCATTTACAAAACCATATATTTTCTGGACACTCTACTATTTATATGCTGTAAGGAGCCAAAGACGTGGGTAATTTGATAGGAACAGCAGTGACTCGGTTGACTGCATTGCTCTCCATTCAACATTTAGTCCTTGCAATAATAAGCAACTGCCCTGACTATTAGACACAGCCAATTGCAGAATATTGAATTAAAGCTGACAGGTGGGATTTGGTTTTGTCAGTTCTGGTACATAAATCTCCAAACTAGATTTGTAACGAATTATGTCAAAAAATCCAAACTTCTACTAAGTGTAAAATAATAATAACAAAAAAAAAATCCTCAACATTTGATTCATTACAGAATCTCAGTACTTGTATCACTGTCCAGTTATTTCACTTGGACATCCTACAGTTTCTTATTCAGAAACGTTTCAGTATTTAGTGACTGAAATAAGCCAGGCTCTTTGGAAGACTCTCAAGACGAAAATGTAATGACCAAGCTAACAAAAAAGAGATGACAAACACAGCTCGACATCACTGACAGAAAGAAAAATGGAGGAAACTGAGTGCAAAAGAAGCCCAAATGGTTTTCTTTTAAACTCTTCACAGGCTCCCTGTTACTGAGCAGACACTTGACTTTAAACAGAGGCAGAAAAGTGCAGGCTAAGCGTGTTTATTTGAGAGTTAGCCAGGCTAAGCCACGGTTAGTATTTTTGAAAACTTCAAGTCCACTACACCTGCTACCTCCGCAGAGAGTTTTGGGAAGAAACAGAGCTGGTGGTTCGGTTCAGTGTGAAGTGTTAGCCGTTTATCAGCTCAGATGGGGCTGCTTACCATTCTTGATTTCCCGTGGCTTTCGGGTAAAACCGTATGTCAGTGTTGACGTTGAAGAGCGTGTCGTCGTCCGTTAGCGGCGGCAGCTCGCTCTTGTAGAGCGTGTGCTCGTAGAGAGCCGCGAGCTTGGAGGCACGCTGCTCGGGCTTTTCTTTGCCACGGCTCCCCCTCTCCCTTATCAGACTCCTTTGCTTCTCCTCTAACGCCTCGTCCGCTCTTTTAACCGGCTCTGCTCTGTCCCCAGCGCCGGCCAGCTTCTCCAGCGACTGTGAGGTGAGGTTGGAGCTGGGCTCGTTGCTGAAGTCCTGCAGTATCCTCAGCGTGTGCTTGCCTGGCCAACCTGCCTGAGCTCCAGCGGCAGAGGCAGCGGCTCTGGAGCGCTGCTTTGGACGCCCGCGAGGCTCC
This sequence comes from Colossoma macropomum, assembly GCF_904425465.1. Lineage (NCBI taxonomy): Eukaryota > Metazoa > Chordata > Actinopteri > Characiformes > Serrasalmidae > Colossoma > Colossoma macropomum. The sequence goes on along the minus strand of NW_023494801.1, from coordinate 14,585,389 downwards.
TCGCTCGGGCTGTGGGCGCACGAGCAGCCCGCGTCTCCGCCGCCTCCTACTCCGCCGGAGCCTGGGCCGGCCGCTCTCCTCTCCAGCCGGGGCAGCAGGTCGATCATGATGTGCATGGTGCACGCCACGAGAAACACCATGAGGATGAGCAGTCGGAACTTACGGAACAGGATCATCTTTTTTTTCTTATTATAGTCCACCACCTATTTTTTGTGTTTTTTGTTTTTTTAGCCGTGCGAATGCCACATTAGCAGCGTCTCGGGGATGAAGCCCAAAAACAGCACGTGGGAAAGATAAAATGTGCTAAAAACGTAAACCAGGGCTTTGATAATAAGTACCTGGAGTCTTGCTTTTTCTCGGCCAGCCAGGTTATTGACTCGTCGTCACGGACGGACAGTTGACTTTTTAAGGAATATTTCCCTACGGGCACCGCTGCCACACATCTACTGCCCGGTTTCCGCCGAACCTAAACGCGGCGGCCAGCTGCATGTCGGCTCCGGCACGAAGCCGCATCAGCGCAGTCCGTGTCCCCGCTCAGGGAGCTCCACCTCCGGCTAAACGATCGCGAATCAAGTGCGATGCAAAAAATGCCACAAGTCGGGTCATACGCTACGAAGCGTAGTGAAAGAGCGACGTAAAAACGACACGGGACGAAGAAAAACACCGCTCGAAAAACCCGTCGTGCCTCTCCGTGACAGGTGTCGATCTGTCCGCCAAACTCCTGTCGCCCAGGTCACTGCCCATTCAGCCAGGCCAGGACTAGTGCGCTCTCAGGGTTAGGGGTAAAGGAAGGAGGGGGGAGTGGGTGTTAAATATTATGATGGAGCCCGTGCTGAAGCCTGCCTCACCCGCGTCACCGGGACCAGATTGGATTGGCTGGGTTTCACGGTGCGACCAGCGAGCGAGTCTCGAGCTAAAGCCGAACGCATCTTCCTCGCTCTGCAACGGCAACCGCCTGCAACGCTTCTCTGTGCGGCTAGAGGGCGCTGCGGGACAGAAACGGCTTTATCCCACCCACCCTGTGTTCCACACTGCATTCATACTTCTCTTCCTCAAACCGGTGGCCCACACTTCTTCTGAGAAGCCGTATTCTAATGGGCTCGTTTTGCTCCATATTTCATGTCAAAGGAGCACGAAAAGGTGGGGAGAAAAAAGAAAAAGGCTTAATTGTGCCAGATGGATGAGATGTAGGACTCTCCCACCTGAATAGCTCCAAACTGAACGTTTATGTATCTTGCTTCAGGCGCTTCACATCCTTGGCGTATTACAAATTAAAGGTGAAATCATTACACACCCAGTTTTATGGTTTTGAATAGATTTTTTAATGCCTCTTTTAAAATGACAATACCAGGTGAGACTTAATGTGGCCAGATGAAACCTAATGTCCTCTGCCATCAGGAGGCTTCATTTAGACTGAAACTATAGGCCCTCAATTTGAAGAGTCAAGTGGACATCAATATTAACTGGCACAATTACATGTAGATAAAACAGCAGCTGACCTGTTTCCGATGCTGCGTCCAAACCAGGTGTTTCACGTTTTCAGACTGTGCTCACATACAGAAATGCTGTAATGAGTCACTGAGTAGTTTCGTAAGCCCTCCTTAACTTGAGCCAATTTTCTTTTCCCATTCAAGGTGTAACAAAGGATGTGGTACAGCAAAGATATTCTCTCTTTTTTCCTTTTGCCGCCCGCTCTGCGCCTTGCCTGACATGATTCACGGGAAGTTGTGAGCTCATAAGAACACACTATTGTGTCACATGAACTGGAAAAGAAAGCTATACAAAGGAAATGGAACAATATGTTGAATATATATTCAGCTTTCATTTGACTTACTTATTCTACCTTAACCATCACCATAACCAAGAAAATGAATATATCGCATTGTGTTCAGAAGGTTTGCAAAATGCATTAAAGCTTTGCAAATTTAAAGGGGAACTCAACCAATTTTTCAAAATATCTGCAGAATTCAATTGTTAACATGTCAGCAAAATCATTCAGAATGGTTTGGCTTAAAGTGCTTCATTCCAGAGAAACTTGCAGAGTCATAATTGTTCATAGTGGTGGTAGTAGGAACCAGACGTCTGAAAAGTTTAACACCTCTGAAAGCTACCTCACACAAAGTTATTACATGGATTTGTTATGAATACATTGCCTGATGCCTGAGACATTGTTCAACAGTAATTTTTTGATAACATTTTTTGGTATAATAAGTCAATTTATTTTGATCAATTTATAGTGGAATGATACTAGAAGGGTGTTGTAAATAAAAATAAATAAAACTTATTAAACTTTTTTTTCCAGATTGACCGCTATTTTACCATCAACAGTACATAAATATGAAAATATAAAACTCAAAAAACGTGTAGGTTCATTGGTGATTTTGGATAGCAAATATTTTTGCATTGTAGACATCAGGACGTCTGGTTCCTATCACCACCACTGTAAAGAAATATAAGTAAGTTTGAACCACTAATAATAAATAACAAATGAACCACTTTACATCAAACTATGACTGTTTATATCTCAACCAAAAATTTAGAAAGATCAGTGGAATTCCCCTTAACAGCATTCTACCTGAATTTTGTGGGGCAGCTAAAGGAAGCTTGAGTTATAGGAGTTACAAAAATATTTAATGAACTCCACTGAGAGGTCTCCCAGTGGTGTGAAAGAAAACAACAAATCAACATTTCAGCGCCATGCTTTAAATTGATTAGCTTCCTTTCTTTAGGGATTATCCATGGCTGGACTGCTGTTAGGGATTTTTCATCACAGGCCTGAATAGTGTGTGAAGGTAGTGTTGATTTGAACCAAGCGTATTCGAACCAATTGCTCTAGTGTCAGGGACAGGATTGCATTATCTCAGAAAAACCTCTATGAAGAATACATGGCTAAGCTTTCCTCAAAAAATTTGTGAAGAAAGCTGAAAACCCATGTAGGGGGCCAAGGACGTTTTGATCATAGTTGTCCTATTAATCTGATAGAATATCAGTTGACTTTGTCCACAAATGCATTATTTTGTAGAAACTGTTTAAAACTGTTTCAAAAGTCCGATTCAACCAATTAAACAAGCATTAATGGTGTTTCTTTTGAAGGTTACATTTTTTTTTTTATTTAGTGAGTAAAATATTCTAAAAGTAAAAAAAAAAAAAAGTAACTGTCTTCAGAATACTGCTTTTACAAAATGTAACTTGGACTGAATACAGATACTTATTTCTGTATTCTAAATATATATTTCCAATACTTGTATTCTATCACATTGCAAACTTGCCAATTTCAAATGCTGCCAATCTGGACTATATCATTAAAGCTAATCGAAATTAGGCAGATTGAAAATGACAATGAAAAATGTGCTACCAAGTTAATGTTAACTTGATTACATGACAAAAAACACCCAAACACCTACAAATAAACATTTGAAATTAATAATGCATTCTAAATTTCCAAAATATTTCACTTGAGTTTCAGAAATTTAATTTTTATGAACATAAAAGTTGGCTTAGCTTATCAGGTAACTCAGATCCAGTAAGTGGTGGGAGCAACTCATTTTAAGTAATGATAACAAACAGACTGAACCCAAACATTGGCTGTTATTTTAAAACCTTGTTATGTTTGAGGCTGTAATGTCAAGCATAAGTTAGTGATAGATTAGGTTTTGCCTGTTCTTTATGCTCGGTGCAGTCTGCACGCTGTCATTTAAAAAAAAAAAAATGTAACTGAGAGCATGCAAGCTAGCAATCCAGAGCAACAGAAAATTTTTTTGGATGTTAAGAATGGAGTATCAACAGCCTTACCTATCTACAAGAGTCTGGTGTGCAGAACTGCGTCAGTTGTGTGAATGACTTAACATTCTAATGATCAAATTTATCAAAAAATGATCAAATATGCGTTGCAGCCCTGCTCTAATACAAGCCAATGCAGCCCTATCTGTGATATCCAACAGGAAGTAAGGTCTCTGATGTAGTGATGTAACGTTGATTCGTCCTATAGGATCCTTCACAACATTCTGCAAAGCTTGTCCAACTTCACAACAGTGCTATAAAGGTACCTCTTTGTGGATGGAGCATGGATAGACCAGTTGTGGAGCTAGTTTCAGAACAGTTAAGGTTAGTGTAGAGCCTACATTCTAAAATATTCTATAAGTTTAGACATTCTTTTCTGTAGTTTCTATTAAGTGCACTGCAATTTGCTGTCAGTTTAATCTATGTTCATGTCCACAGACTTCTCACTATGAGTCATCTCTGACAGCTTGTACTGAGTTACAGAGAAATGTGATACATAATGTCCTTATAAGGAAAAACAGCCAGGTGTTGGTATGAATGGTGCTTATGCCGTGACGAGGAAGCCAGCTTTTCAATCAAGGCAAACAACACAAATGTAGAAGCCATATTATCCCTTGTTGTGAATTTATGGAGAAAAAAAGAATCTCTTTTATGCATGCCAGCAGGCTTTTTATATGAGGCTGAGATAAACAACATTCCAACAGAGAGTTCAGCGAGGTTAGATTTAGCATTTTTGTCCTCTACCCAGCCCTTGTAATTCCCTGGGTAATATCTCGGCATCGTATTTAGCGGCTGTTGTCGTTCAAGGTTTATGACCTTTGGCCCATAAATGGGACTGAAAGAGCTCAGACGTGGTGCGTTTTGGCCCAGAAGAGAGGCGCATTACTCCTGGCATTGATCCACGCTGCCGGACCCACAGGCCGCACCAAGCCAAGAAGGTATTTCAGGCATGGATCTTTGGAGAAAATGTAAGTCTGAGGAGGTTTCGGCCTTGTCAGAAAAATCGATGCATATTCCAGATTCCAGACCATGTCTGCCTGAATGTGAACTCCTTGGGGCAGCAGGCTGACTGTGGGGTGTGGACTGGAAGTTGGTGACCCCCCTCACTTACAACGACTGGCTGCACAGTGCTATAAAAGTTGAAATGAGAAGAAAACTCCTGATAAATAAGCAGGGCTCTACAGTATTTATTGTAACTGCTATCAAAATATTGGCAAAATGATAAAGCAAAAGGCTCCAGTATAATACATTTGGCACATTGGGAATTCTCTGTTATAACAGCTTTACTCTGTAAATGAAAGCTCTAGCAAATCATCAGAAATTTCTCTTGTGTGTGTAAGCACGCTGACCAATCCCTGATGTTCTTGGCGAGCGTTCTGATAAATCACAGGCCTTCATGCAGCCTGACAAATGTGCACACTGTTTTTTTTTCCCTCAGAATCATGCAGGCCTGCCTTTAACCATGTCGCATCAAGTGGTCACGGATGTGTTTTGTCAGCTTGCAATACGTATCACCATGCAATTACAATATGTAGCAGCATAAGCAACAATATATTTTGTCCATTTCGTGCAAGCCTGAAAACAAGGTTTATTTATGCAGCAGTGCTGTGCAGCATAATTGAATTTCTCCCTGTTTTGTTGTCTTTGCTTCCACTTACACAAAACAGAAGGTTCTTCCCTCTCCACATTTTGTGGTGAAGGGCCTGAGCGTTCCAGAGCAAACTCGGAAGTAGTTAAAGGCGGTAATGTGACCAGTCTGCCAACTTGATTGAGTCAGCGGTGCAAATTGTGTCTAATTTTCTGAAATTAAGAAAGGGACTGGACGGTGAAGAAGGAAAGTCACTATTACATTTATTAGAGACAATTAATGAGGGCCTAATGTGGAGAGCCAGCTGGGAGGAAGGAAAAAAGAAAACAGTTTTTGACAATAAAATCGGTTCACTTGGCTTCTCTGTGGGCAGCCGGTATGTGGCAGTGACCGCTCGGCCCAATCTGAGACAGAAATAGAGAGGGAGGAGTAAGTGGCATGGCAGTGAGTAATGCGGCGCAGACAGAACAAAGACACAAATCTGAATATAGCATCTCTGGCCTAAAAAACAATTCACCGTTGTCATGCAAAAAAAAAAGCAAACAAAACACTCTCGATGCTTATGCTGAGATCAAAGCCGGAATCTGCCGATGCTGTTTCCATTTACTCGGCGGAAAATAGGAGACAGAAAAAAAACACCCTCATAATCTCAAGGGCCGCTTCTTCATTTTGAACTAACAAATAGTCATCGCACTTGGCATTTATTTGTCTCTGTGTAAACGACAGTCTGCACTTGCATTTCTGCCCAAGGCAGATGAGTTCCTTCCATTATTGATGGCAGAGCCGTGTCTGACCTTTTACATGCTTACAGACACCATCCGCCGAGCTTTAATTATTAATATCAGCCCAAACGCAGTCTGTGCAGGAAAATACTGCTTTCGGTGTTAGTGCATTTCAGAATGTTTTTCAGAAGAAAATGTTTGTGGGGTTTGCTCTTCAGTTTTGCAGCCTGAAATGTCTTAGTGGTAGAGGTCATATTGGAGAGTGTTTTCTACTGTGTGTTCACACGTTGATGCAGGTGGATTACCAGTAGGGCTGCACAATATATCGTTCCTCATGACCGCAGTATCTGCTTTTGCAGTATTTATAATTGGAAATATGCTGTATACAAAGCAATCACTTGATGATGTGCTGTGATTATGCTGACCGATCACAGATGTTCTTTCAGTGTTTGGATGAATCAAGGCTTTCATATGATTCAACAAACATAAGTAATTTGGGTCAAAATTGCAGGGCCATTCATTAACCCCTGACCATTCCTTATTACATACTATGGCTTATAATTCTTTAACTACAGGGACTTCAATACAAACTAATGGAGTTTTTCTTAGGTTATAGAAGTGTGTAATAAAACTTTGGGCCCACTGCAGGCCCATGGCTTGGTAAGGCATTTTAACCAGGTCACATCAGGGGTTCAATAATGTGTTTCCAATATATAAGTGGAGGTCTGCTGAAACCTTTCAGATGTGGCTGACATCTTTTTTTTTGCAGAAAAGCCAAAAAATCAGATTTTGTCAAACATTTGGTTTTACAATATTTTGGTTGTGTATTTTCTGTAACTTCTGAAGCATGACAAAGATTGAAAGGCTAAATTTAATATGTATGTTTTTTACTTTTTAATGTGTAGATGAGGTGAGGCACCAGTTATCAGGCAAGCTAGGTATCACTTGTATTTTAACCAAAAAATAAAAAGAAAGAAGGAAAAAAGTAGCTGTGTGTTTGTGTGTGTGTGCCACCTCTTTATGAGCTAACATTTGGCCATTCCACCAGATATTTATAGTTCATATATTCAAATAAAATGCTTTTCCCAGCAAATCTGTCATCAGATTAACTTGCTTGGTTTCTGGTTGAGATATCTTAACAATTCAAAAGCGAAATTTCACCATGTGAAGAGTTCCTGTAGGCCTCCACACTTATTGGAAGGTATATCATAATCATACTTGGTAGCAGTACATTTACAATATTCGCCCATATTCATTCAGACACAATCAGAATCTTGAAAAAAACTGCCGTAACCTCCCCAAGCCCAACACACAATTTTTATCGCTAAAGTGATAATTAGCTTTATTTGGGAACAGTTGGGAACATGTCGGGAACTGTTTATCTTAAATATCTCAATGTTTATCACAATGTGACTTTTACCTCAATATTGTTCAGCCCCACTGGACTGGAGAAAAGGGGAACCGGTATGAGTAGCATGAGGGAATTTTCCAATGACCTTGGTGCAAATATGTATGTGGTGAACTTGCATCCATAATGTATCTGTTCTCGCCTCGCATTGGTGGCCGCAAGATATAATTTCTTGCCTATAGAGGACGCGTGAATCACAGCTTGTCAGCGTAAAATCACTTCACCTGCTCATCCATCAGGTGAGATGTTGCTCCGTCTCGAGCCACAATCCGTCTCCCCTCCACTCATCACTGTAATGGGGCTGGGTTGTCATACAACACTGAAGCACCATCGATGTGACGTGATACCAGATGTACGGTCACCTCCAGTCCCTGGGTGTTCCGATCATGTGCCCATTACTTACACTTTGTCTGCTGCCACTAGCTTCTCCAGACAATATTCAGCACATTTCATCATTTCAGCTGATGGTAATTCTCTCTGCTTTTTGACCAGAGGCCAGGCTGATTCTTGTTATATGCAGGTTAAGCAGTCGATCAACCACACCGATTCTTAACAAGTGGATAAATTAAACACAAAGCCATGCAGACACGATAGATAAACACTACTAGAAGAATGGGCCGTACAGAAGAGCTCAGTGTCTTCTAACATGGCACTGTCATACGATGCTGCCTCTGCTAGTTTGTGAAATGTCTGTGCTGCTAGATCTACCCCTGTCAACTGTGCTATTATTGTGAAACTGTAGCACCTAGTAGCAACAACAGCTTAGCCATGAAGCAGTAGACCACGCAAACTCACAGAGTGGGGCTGCCAAGTGCTGAAGCACACAGTACCTATCCTCTATTGAATAACTCACTAAGGAGTTCCAAATTGCCTCTGGAAGCAACATCTGCAAAAGAACTGCACATTAGGAGCTTCACGAAATGGGTTTCCATTGTGGAAGCTGTTATAGCTGCAAAGGGGGGACCGACTTCATATTAATGCCAAAAAAAAGGCTCCTGTAAGTGTAATATGTAGGTGTCCGAATACTTTTGTCCATATAGTGTAGCTTTGCTTCCAAAAAAATCAAGTAGGCCATAATATAGCATGAGCCACGAAACACTGTAACTTATTTTATTTTCATTTATTTGATATTATATATATTAACTTATTTTTACTTAGAAAATCAACAAAACATATAATCGAATCAAGGGTGTCCAAACTTTATAACTGTAAAGGGATACATATGACCATAAATGGAAACTTCACTGCAAGAACAACCTATTTTGAATGTATTGTTTTTTTGTGATGTCATGAAAACATACATCCACTAATTCAGCCAACATCACTTTAGCTACACCCATTCACACTGAGGTTATAAGGAGCGTTTCAGCTCTGAGTGCTGTTCAGATGATGCACAATATAAGGCAGCCAATCAGAATCAGAGTCCTTTATATAGACCCATCTTAAAGGCCCAGTCAAAAAACAATGTGAATGAAGAGACAAAATGATCATGGGAAAATAACTTATGCCAATTGCAATAATTTTTTGCCAGTGCCAATACTGATGTTGATACATACACAGTACATATATTTAGAAATGCAGCATTTATGTCTTTAGAGTTACAAATGCAATGAAGTTAATAAAATATGGACATTTTAGCACAGTAGCCTAACATGCTGAAAAATTCTAAAATAAAATAAATTTGAAACAAAAGCAAAATCTAAACATCTGTCCAATGCAGAAACTTTTTTAAGCAAATATCAGTGTATACTCATATGATTCTGATATCATTGCACATCCTTAACATAAACCCGCAAAACTGTAATAAGAGGACCTCAGAGGAAAACAAAATGCAAGATAGGATAAAAATAAAATAATTCATGATTAAAATGAATATGATTAATGAACAGGAAATAACATGACAGGGGTAGGTAGAAGTAAAATGTTGCTTAGGGACTCTCGATGGCCCTGACCAGAAGGATCTTTCAAATGGCTAACCTAGCATGACACAGACTAATCAAAGGCACCTTGCGCCGGCTGCCACCTCTCAATGCCGCCGCTTCTGAAGTGTCATCGTGTGTTATTACAGAGCAAACACATTTGTCCTGTGGGCTCTCCTGTTGTATTACCCCCCGGCCCCCCAAACAATTAACCCACTGCAGTGCTGTGGCCAGTTGACGTCAGACAGAGACCCAGGCACAGCGAGTGTCAGGAGCAGATTTTTTGTCAGGAGGTCTTAACAGGGACTTTCTGACAGGAGAAGATTTGTTCTCTGTGAATATCAGGCGATGGGCAGACAGCATGCAGGAGACAAGTGCGTGTAGATCAGAGGGTGCAGAGATGGGGTGGATGTAGCTGGGATTAGAAGGGGAGGAGTCGGGGCAGATGCTATCAGAACTGGTCTCTTAGACTGACGTGTCAGTGGAATAACATATGTTTGAGATGGCAGCTGAAGGAATAGTGAGATACAAACAAATTGATGGGTTACTGAGGCTGTACTGCTATAGCTGTATTGCTATGAAATGTGTAAAGTGTTTTTTGCCTTTCTTGTGAAAGAGCATGAAGTCCAATAAAAAGTATATGGTTGCAAATTGCAATAAATGTGTATGATTAGCATCTTTTCAAAAAGTCACAGTTGAAGTGAGTACCATACTGCCAGAGGACACATCGATACCAGTTTTTTCAGAGTACGAGTACATATTTTTAGCACTCACTGATACCGAGTCCAATACCATAATGCATTACCTACTTTGAATTATACTTGTTCATGTAAAGGATTGTGATGTACTTTACCAGATAACTCACTGAAATCTAGCTGATTATTAATGATTGCATTAACTACGTGTGCTACATTAGTTACCTTGAATTGAGCAGTGCTGCAGCAGAGAACAGCAGGTTTTGCTCCATATTCAAAAAGCCCTTCTGTATATTTCATAGTTTTGATCCTCGCTCCTCACCTGTCTCTTTCAACAACAGTGTCTCTAACACAGGAATCGCATCTGAGGCTAATGCATCCGAGGAGTTCACTTGTAGAGTTTTACGTCTTGTTTTTTTCTTTTTTTTATTTTTTGGTTAGCTGGTTGAGTTGTATCTGAAGGTAAAACCCAAATCCAGCCATACACTGTGTAATTTTAATAATATTGTGACTCACACTGTATGTTTGAATAGTCTATCATGTGTGATCTACGAGTCTATATACTATATATTTATATACTCTCATTGTACAAAAATGCTCGGTCTGATTGACATGCTATGTGACACAGACACTGTCTACACACAACCAATAAAGCTGTGTCATTCAAAGTAACATGCTGTGCACAGAGCACTGAGCAAACAGCATGATTGTATGCAGCTCATTTTCTTATGATATTTTGTGTAAAAAAACACAATTTGTGAATGAATGTTAAGTTGACTGGACAAAGCCATTGTTATGGTATCCCATTTGGTGGCTACTGTGTTGGTGTGTTAGCTCAGGTCAGGGGTGTCCAATCTTATCTGCAAAGGGCCGGTGTGGCTGCAGGTTTTCATTCCAACAAAGCAGGAAATCACCTGATCAAATGCTCGACGCCTCAGAGGAACTGATTAAATTAGTAGAATCAGGCGTAACTGTGGTATCCTAGGTGGTTGCTAAGATGTTGCTAAGCCATTGCTATGGCATCCCAGGTGGGTGCTACAGTGTTGCTATGTTGGCCCAGGTGGTTGTTAAGATGTTGCTAGGCCATTGCTATGCAATTCAACGTGGTTGCTAAGATGTTGCTAGGCTGTTGCTCTGGCACCTCCAGTGGTTTCTAAGGTGTTGCTAAGCTGTAACTGTGGTATCCCAGGTGGTTGCTAAGATGATGCTAGGCTATTGCATTGGTATCCTAGGTAGTTGCTACTGTGTTGCTATGTTAGCTCAGATGGTTACTAGGATGTTCCTAGGCCATTGCTATGCAATCCAATATGGCTAATAAGGTGTTGCTAGGCTTTTGCTCTGGAATCCCTGATGGTTGCTAAGGTGTTGCTAGACCGTAACTATGGTATCCCAGGCGGTTGCTAAGATGTTGCTAGGCCATTGCTATGGTATCCCAGGTGGTTGCTACTGCATTGCTATGCTAGCCCAGGGGTTGCTAACATGTAGCTAGGCCATTGCCATGGTATCCCAGGTGGCTGCTACTCTGTTGCTACCCAGGTGGTTACTGAGATGTTCCTAGGCAATTGCTATGCAATCCAATGTGGTTGCTAAGGTGTTGCTAAGCTGTAACTATGGTATCCCAGGTGGTTGCTAAGGTGTTGCGAGGCTGTGACATAATTTTTGGCAATTAGATTTGAATTATCTCAACATACCACCACTCATTTGCTCTGAAAAAAAAGCATTGAATGAATTCTTTACAAAAATCACACACGTGCATTATTCTCAAATAGGCTCTGCAGTCCTGCAGAGTTTTGTGGTTCTGGCTTGATAATTCATACCCATGAAAACAACACTTTGTAATTTCTAATTTGTCATGCCAACTTTATTACAATACCTCCCCAAGTACAGTACTAAAAGTAATCTAGCTCAAACAGGGGCTTGGAATACAAGTGACTTAAGTAATTTATTCACTTTAATAGGCTTATACTAAAATGTCTTATCCATTGCTATATAAAAACAAGTGCAAATACAAAGTGCATGTGAAATTCAACTTTGTTTAAACAGAGGCCTGGCCTGCAGTGGGTTAAACAGCAGCTGGTTGTGGAATGAGGATGCTGATTCAGTAAGAAGCTGTACAGTAGGGATATCTCCGCACACTGTGGTCTATGCTGAAGCCTCGGATAAAGAAAAGCATAGAAATCCCCTTGGTCCGGGCCAAATCCTGTCACTTTAACCTTTCTCAGATTTCCCCCAGGACATCTGCTGGGTAAGAGTGCACCAAAGACTGTGCTCTCAGCAGAGCCCACACAAGTGCATTTCAGCAGACAGGTCGCTGACATTAGTCAGAACACATGGGAGCTTTATTGCTTCTCATTTGAAAATCTCTTTGACTGTAATCTAATGGAGAGCATTCTATTCAGTAAGCATGCATATTCAGCGTGCAGTGGCGGGTTAAAAATCGAAAACTGCTTTTCAGTTTACTAGCTGAGAAGAGCAGACGCAGGTCATAGAGGACTGTTAAAAAAAATAAAAATATGAGACACAGGAAGTTTAAAAACAGAAGCCCTGCGATTATTGCCTCCAGTCACATCATTCTGGGGACGAGCAAGGCCACCGCTGGGTTGCATTTCCTCTTCTCCACTGGGGACAGACTGCAAAGCGCAGCCTGTAATCTCCTGCTTGCATGCTTTTTTACTGAACTGGACACAGTGACATTCAAGGGTCATGGGCAGCAGAATTTCAGGCTGCAACGATTTTAATTTTAGGCCAGATTAACCAAGGCCAGAGCACTTTAACTTTGACCTCAGTTTACGTAATCTCAACCCATCCATGCTCATTTTCTGCTATAGCCTCATCAAAAAAATCAGTCGAAAAAGGCCAGTTGCAATTAAGGCAGGTTGAATAATGATTTCATGATTGACTAAGATTCTGTCAGGCGACTAATTGCATATTTACTACTTATTTAGGTATTTCCTATTTGGTCATTTTTTCAAGTGAGCTGTCGATGTTTCTGCACAAAGAAGTGTGGCTAATGTGTTGATATATCTCCATATTCACTGAACTGTGTTCAAAGCTTGGAATCAATGATTTCTACACTATAAAACCCATTTGGATTCAGACTGTGTAGACATGCAAAAGTCCCAGTCAAATGACAAATTTTTGTTGATTTCCTACATAAAAATTAGTTAACACATCCTCTAAAAGGAACAAGTTTAAATATGCCATTTTTCTGCAAACATTAGTGCGCAATTTTTTGTTTACTTGTTGAGTTTAACTTATTGGGGAAAAAAAACACAAAATGTACAGTGGGGTCCAAAAGTCTGAGACCGCATTTAAAAATCTGGGATTTTTTTGATTTAGACTTGGAAACAAACAACAGAACCATTTGAATTCTGAAAATTTTAAAGCCCCCCTAAAACGGGCCTAGCGACCCATAACTCTTTGATTTGATTCGCTCAAACTTGCTTGAGAGCACACTTTCATTAAAGCTAAAGAAGAACATATTAAAAACTAAATCTGAAATTCATGTTAAAATTGAAACAATTCTACTTTTTATTCAAATTGTTATGCTGAGAATTTAATTTGCGATGAAAATCTTTTTACTAAATTAGAAAGGAATACAAAATAGAAGCATTTTCAATAGTCATCTGTGACTTTTGGACCCTACTGTAAAATGTGCCATAACTTTTGCACAGGTCACATTCGATGTTCTCTTTTTTCTGTGGCGCTTAGAATTTTGCATACAAGTGTAGAACACTTGTCAACTGATTGTATTGTGTGTTTAGTATAATATTTATTTATTCACATTTATAGCTGAGGGAGTTGACTGGCCTTTGGTTCGACTAATACAGATCTTAATCAGGAACAGCTGCTAGACTGATAAAGGTAATAGGAAGAAAAGGCAGAGCTGAGAGGAGTAGAAGGATGAAGTGTTCAGTCATTTGGCAGTTTGGGTCTGGTTTGGGCCTGGATTGGTGTTGTAACCATTGGCTCAAGCCTCCTTTTAGTCACGTAACATTTGCTGTTGTGAAAGAGCCTGGCTTGGTCCCCTCGTGGGCCGCTTCCTGTCTCCCTCCTCCTGTGTTTATATATGGGTTAGAGTGGGGCGGCTGCACCTCCAGGCCCGCGCTTTACATCACTGCCCTGACGAAGGGATGACAGGGCAGAGGAGGGCAGAGCGATGGCCTGCGGAAATCCAGCGGCTCATTCGCTGCTATTGTTTTTGGCTGTAGTCCCTTCACCCGCCCCACAAGCTCCATAATTAGGCAGGAGTGGACGAGGCAGCATAGGAAGAGGTCACGCTGCTGATCAGACTGTTTGCTTCACGGTCTGGGCCGAGCCGGACAGAGCATCCAATCATTAAAAAGCTGCTCACAGGAAATTAACCATATTTGCTCAAATGCAAAGGGAAACTTGAATGTGGCTGCAGCTGAAACTGTGAGGAGTTGACCACATCATGATTCAGAGGTGGGGTGCTCTTCCAAAGAATGATGATCGATGAAGTTAAGCGGTTACTGGTAGCCTTGCTATTTTTTGACTTGTTTATTGTTGGAAGGCAGTGAGCTAAGTAATAAATTCAGGCTGACTGTAAACTGTGGGCTATAGTTACAGTCCTAGTGGTTTGTTAGGGAGGAGAGATTCTTGCAGTTTCTTGATTAGAAGTCCCACAATGTTTATAAACCTGCATCTCTTAAGTAAATAAATATACTTCTTGGACCTACATGTACACAAACACACACAACCAAGGATTTATCAATAATCTGATGCAGTTCAAAACACATTTCAGATTTTTAACTGGTTTGGACATTAGGCTAAAATCACTTTTCTTTGAATGACTCTATACCTTAATTATGTTTATCTTATAAAAAATAAATGATTGAACCTCCTATTTTAGCAAAAAACAACATTAACACTATTGAAACTTTACCAAATGTTATTTCAGTGTGACAGTTACTAATTTTGGGCATAACTCAAAAACACAAGCCAGTACATGACTAGCAAACACAGCTTTGAACAGCTAAACACATAAAGTCAATGCTTTTCATTAAAATGCAAAAAAGAAGCTTATGATAGTGACAGTTCTTTATTTTACACACTTATTTCAGATATTTAGACACATTTACTTTAAAACAATGGGATCTAACTGCTCACCATGTAGCCATGAGGGACAGGGATGCAGTCTCACTTCCTGCTCTAAAATGCAGGGGTGTGGCTAAAATAAGGCCCCACCTACAGACTAAAACTCTGTGTTTTGGGAGTGACATGAAAACATTTTTTTTTTAAATAAAGTTGTTTTTTTTAGCGTAAATCTAAATATTTCAATTTCACTGTAAAATGCATTTAAAAAATAAAAAAAATTGAAGAACTATTTTCACAAGTTAAAAGTTTGGGACAGCTGCCTCCAAATAAAAATACCCTATAAAAACTTTGATATTTGGCTTATCAATATCTCAATTATTAGGTTTAAATAGATCATAACATAATCACTGTGAATATCATAAATCTTTTTTTTTACTGTTTGACTGCAGTTTGAACTAATTCAGCTGAATGGTCCATTTATCCATATATAAACAATAAATACAGTATAGTGTAATATATGATAAACATACTAGTATATGGGTAACATAACAGTAGATATAATTAATATAGTAATATAGGCCTATAGATAATATTCAGGTAGCATAGCTATAGACACAATGCACATACCTCAGACTCACTCTATTTTATATTCGCTCATGTTGTGTTAGGAGAATGCATAGTAGGCCTTCATATGACCCTATTTCATAAAGCTGTGTACTAGATCCATAGCAATCTACAATCACTACCCCTTAGGCTTCAGTTAGATGCACAAATAGCTCAAGCAGCTCATGTGGAAAACATCTCATGAATAAAGAGTGCGGTGGGGACTTCTGACACCAGCAAAGGTGCTCTGGTAAGTCAGATCACTAAAACATTGAACACTGCTTTGAAGATGATGAAAAAGAGAAAACTATTTTTGACTTCAATAGCTCTATAACCAGAAGAGATAAAGATACAGTATCTGTGAGGAATTGAGGCACCGTGTGTGTTGTGTTCAGCTGGCTTGCTGGAGACAAGGTGTAATCAAATGTGTGATGTTGTAGGCCACAGAAACTCATTTGTGACCTGCCTTTGTGCTTTTGTTGAATCATGGGCTTTTTCCAGTGCCAAACATATTCTGGAACAATGAGAAACGTTTATTACTGAGCCCTGAGGTACACCTGAATCATTCATTCATTGCTGCCATGATGTCAAGGAAAAAAATATTGTTTGCTTGCTCGTGTAGTGCTACAATATCAAGCTGCTATAATATTCTGGGTTGTCATGCTATGCCTATAAACAGGAAGTGGCTGGTAAGATATAGCCATGTCTTTTACTACAAAATACATCCTGCTGTGGTTATAGCACTGAAGAACAGGACTTCCTCTTGATATAGCATGAATTAGCACATGATTTGTAACAATTAGAGGTCCCAAAAAAGCATGTTGTTAATTGTTTTTGATTCTCACTCAATATTTGTAAATAAAAAATATATTTTCTTGGGATTCAAATATTAATTTTAATTAACTACAATACATACAATCTTGTTTTGTTGAGAGAAAAAATATAAATTTGCCATGTTTCTGCCATTGCCTGAGGTCAAAACAAACAGAAAAGAGTCATCAGTGTAGACCTAAACCCATCGATACAGAATGTAAACTGAACTGAGTGTAAGTGCAATTCATTGTGTAAGGATTAATCTTGTAGCTTTTAAAGTGCATGGGTATCAATGCCTGTTGCTGTGCCTAGTTATATCATCACTGTCCAATGCTATTAGCAGAAAACTCTGCAGATATTTATGTGCAAGTAATATTTCCTTTTTTTGCATATTGAAATCAGGCCTTTTAAAACACAGGCCTGTTTTAAGGCCTGTTGACCACTGCCACAATACAATGTCACCACACTCTCTGACAGATGGTCAAGATTAGCCCCACCTGTTTCAGGTGTTGTTAACTTGAAAAGATACTAGTTATATCCACATGCTGGAGCCCAGGATGTGATTATTTGGACATTGAGGCCCTGCTCTCTTCAAATCTTGCAACAGTAACAATATGTGAACAACAGTTTTTGCTAATTATATTTATATTGTCCATAAAAAGTACATTAGAAAGGTTTTTCTATAATAATACACAGTTACATATTTAAAGCTGCACTATGTAACATTTGTTAAAATTGAAAGAAGTAGTATGACTGAGTCAGGAGGAAAAAGAAACATAGCATGGTGTCTGTGTGGCATTAACATCACAAGAGAATCAAAAAGAAGGTCTGGCTCGATGTTTAGCTCTCAAATGCAAAATCAATGTTATACTGATGGAAATATGATGACAATGGTAGATAATTCACTTACGTCCTCAGAAGACACGTACTTCACCAAGTTTTGACTGAGTTCTCTTTGAATACTATTTCAGCACACTCGTAATCATCAGATTCATCCACCCGGGGAAGGAGTCTCGTTTTCCACCAGAGAGGTTTCTAAATTCCTAAAACTTACATAAAGAGTTACACAATTAATTACATTTGATTTCTATCCTATATTGGCAGCTTTTAATAATTGCACTTCCAACATTCCTCTCTTTATTTTAATGTGAAGAAATAGCAAAAATGTGGGGAAAATGTAAAGAATGTTTTTTCTTTGCTTTACATGCAAATAATAATAAATCTTCTCTTTTGCTAACAAATACAATGTGATGTTGATTGAAAGTTTATAAAGTTTTCCGTGAAATTTCTCAACTTCTTTAATATTACATAGCGATATGAAAAGCATGATTATCGCTATGCTCAATGGCAAGTGTTGGTTGGAGTTTGAGTGCTGTTAATACTACCGTACACAGACATTTTATGCTTTATATGAGTATGGTGCGTCCAGCGACCTCAAGTGTTATTGTCAGGTGTCTACATACTTTTGGCCATATAATATATTTTTGCCTGGAATGAGTCATTATTATTTGTGGTTCAGATCAAAACCTGTACACTTTGAGGTCACAAATCTATTTTTAGCACTCCTCAAAAGAGGAATGATATCCAGTCTCTGTTTGGATGTTTGCACTTCCCTCATTCCTCAAGACCCAGACCAATTTTAGCTATTTCAGACTCGTGCAGACAATAGCCTACGCTCATTCTAGCCTTGTCCAGACAACAGCGGGCTGCAGAAACTGTCATCATGCAGTCCTCCCACAGACAAAATGTTCTTGTTCCTACTTTACAGAGTCAGCACATATTCAACCACTTATCAGATGTCCTGGAGTCACCATGGCCTGGTCACTGTCATTATGACCTGGTCACTGTGGTCTGCACGTGGACTTCAGACTACCTAACTGGCTGGAATGGTTGACCCCTGTGCATCCTGTCACTTACGCAGTCGGCTTCTTTGAGTGGACTGAATTAACACAGTGAGGGTGACATTCATGTCGATAGCCACGATTTGCTGATGCCTGTGTTTTTTGCAGAAAGTCACCATGAGTTGGGGAAAGCAAGGATGACAGGACTTACTGTATGATGGAAGCACTGCAGACACGTCCACCAGATTTGACCTTCTATTCTGATGCACTTGCAGTGCTGTGATTGAGCTGCCACTCAACAGCCAGAGAAGTGGCTCACTTCTGTTTTGGCAGGTGCATGGTAGTTTCACCCCCGTTTCAGTACTGGTTTTAACAAGCCCTCATCCACTTGGCCCCATCCTTTCCCCTCAAGGGAATCCCCAGCGCCATCTTAAGGGCTGCTCCATTACTTCATCAGCGCGATGGAGGGGTGAGGGATCGAGTGAACACCAGAGTGCACTTCAGCAGCAGAACTTGCCCAGAAATCATTGTGACCTTGTTGAATTTTCCCTTTTAAACCTGAAAATAATGGCAGGCAAAGCTGTTTATGTGCCATATAGCGATAAACTGCTTTAACATTTAAGAAATTTTAACATTACAAAACCATAATATTCAATTTGCTAGGCTTTAAGTTACAAACTACTCCATCTTTTTTGCATGACTGCTCATAATACTTCATCATTTTCCTCGGCTAGCTGGCTCATTAGCATGCTAAAGGCTACATGGCTAACAAGTACAAAAAGAAAGGCATTTCACCACAGTTCTACCCCAAGTTTATAGCCAGACAAAGCAATTGCTCAGACATGTTATGCATATTATGCTCAAACTTCTTAAAATAACATTTTGCATTGCAAACGTTGCATGGCTAGCCAGTTCACAGAAGCTCCTTAGTCCTGCCTTAAGTGGCCACTTGTGTAAAATAGGTGTGACGCACATCCAAGTAGTGAGTCAAAGTGGATGAGGGCAAGTTAAAAAAAGAACGGGACCCTCATTACACAAAAGTGTTCTGAGGGCAGAATGGAAAATGATTCAGAGAGATATGTTGTAAAAGAGATGGGGCAAAAAGGCAGGACCACAAAAAAATTCCTCTGGGCAGTGGGAGATTGCGGCTGAGAAATAGGCTTTCGGAGCACACTTTTAGCAAAAGTTGAGCATTTTTTAGTCGTGTTTGGTTCATTTGGTTATCTGGGCTTATGTTGAGCTAGCTTGAATCAAGCGAGTGCACATTTTTTTAGGCTAGCTAGCCAGCTAAGCTACTTAATCTCACAGTTAACAGCAGTTTCACCAATGTCAACTAGCAATCTGAATTTTGCCAAAATAACTTACAGAGTAATATAACCTAGCGAGCTTGTTTGGGGAATCAAGTCAAGCTTGCCTTTGAGATAGTTAGCTAGGTTAACTATTTTCTATGACAGCTGGGCAATATAACAATTTTAATCGTTATCATGATAAATTATGTCACGGTATGTCACAGTAAGCTTTTCTGAGTATATCGTGGAAATCGCAGTTCTTAAAGAACACTTTCCAACTGCATGTTCGATTACAAAGAGAGCATAATTAGTCCTATTTAATTGAATTCAGTGCAGAACAGTGTGTGAATTTTTTAATAATATACAATAATGTATGCACAGTTTCTGTAGTATTTTTTAAAGGTGTCACTACTTTATCTTTTCCAACTTACTATAATGCATAAATATTGTGGCTCATTGTGTATCGTGGAAACTTCTTGAAATGTCCTGATATCAAATTTTTGCCATATGGTCCAGCTCTAGCTTTCCCATACTTAGTATTAAGACACTGTTTACTGGATAAGCTGGTCCAAGGGCAGGAGAAATGTACTGTATAGTGTTGTGCTACACTTAAATTCTGTGAAATGCATTGTATAGTACTGCTGTATGTATAGTGCTGCTCTTAATGTACACTCTTGAAAAAGATGGTTATTCAAGGGTTCTTTGGTAAAGTTCTTTGTAGAACTATGAACACTCAAGGAACCATTTGCATGCTTAAAAGGTTTTTTGCATTGTTAAATTGTTCTTCATATTGATGGGAAATGTGTTGTATATGGTTCTATGTAGAACTTTTTTGAAAGGGGGTTCTATATAGCACCAAAAAGGGCTGTTGTATTTTTACAAGCTAAAAGGAATATAGTTCTTGGGCCTTTGTGTCTCTGTAAGCCATGTGGCATGTTCTTTGAGAAGGATGCAGTGACATGAGATAAGAACTTGTTTTATGCCAATTTCCAGTCTATCCTACCAGACATGTTGGTGGCCTAAGGTACAGGAAGAGGAACTGTGTATGTCCATTATGATATAACTGAGTGAAAAAGGTGACCATTCAGGAACATTCAAGGCTTTGGGCCTGACTGAGAGGGACTCTTGCTTTTTTCCAATTTCCTCCCCAATTTAGATGTATCCAATTCCACCCACTAGTTAGGACTCACCTAGTCACAGGATACAACCAGCGGTAAGAGGGCAGAAGCTACTACAGGCTCCCTCAAGGCCAGTGAAGACAGCCATCTTTTCGAACTGCCACTAATGCAATGTCATTGGACAGCTGAACATGCTCGGAGGAAAGGGCCAACCACCAGTTCTGTTACGTCAGCTAACAGACATCTGTGCTGGCTAGCATCTCACTGAGTGATGGGGAAGATGGGGACCATCCTACCCACCCAGAGACAGCCAGGCCATTTGTGCTCTCATGGGCTCCTGGCCACGGACTGTAGCATCATCAGGGATCGAACTTGCAATCTACTGATAAGAGGGACAACGCTTAGATGGTTGCACCACTCGGAAGAGGGACTCCTGTTTGCATCATTAGGATGCACATGAGGGACATAATCTTTGTTGACTGACCCTAACCAATGATACTGTGTTCAGTTATGTTTATAGTAGTGTTGGTTTGTAGTGATGAACCAGCAAATGTACATGTAGCTGCTGTATATCTGCTGCTGTGAAGTCAGTTACAGTCTGTCTCAATGTTAGTCCAGGTTGTTATTGAGGGAGCGAACTTTAGAGAGACATAGGGAAGGAAGTTCTGGTCACTTGAGGTAATGAAAGCCTTGGTTTAGCCTGTAGCATAGCAGCCTACTAGTGTATCCTCTAACTCCCTCTCCAGTGCACCTCCATAAATCAGCTTTGTCACGCAGCAGCGGATTCTCAAGGCCTTTTGTTCTAACAAAGATAAAAACTCTGTGGCTAAACTTCTGCTGCTGACAGTGTGAATTACTAATATTTATTGAACTCCAGCAGAGTCTGATGCTGAGAGATGTAAATGCAAGTGTACGGAACACACGTATGAGACAAATGACTTGAGAAATTCGGATGTGAAACAGCATTCAGCACTATTTTTGCATAGACATGTACAGACCACAGGTTTATCCATGCATTATTCAGTTCTGTTTTTACTATTTTGCACCATAAAAATATTTTAGATTTAATTCATTTTTTAAATATGGTTCTCATTATGAATTATACAATAGTAAAAACTGATTATATATAGTACATAAACAAAAACAGCCTTAGGCATCTGAAAGGTGTATATATAGTGTAGTGCTGCTCTTAAGGTAGGGGAAATGTGTTGTATAGTGAAGTGCTGCTGTTATGGCAGGGGAAATGTATTGTACGGAGCTCACAAGCTTGCGCTCAAACAAAATAGCAAAATGCCGGCATTATACTGTGAAAATAGGGCCCTCAGTACGAACAGTGTATTATAAAACGTCATTGGGAGTTTAGACAGTGTTTCCCACACATAGGCTACACTTGGATGCACCCCTAAAGTATGTTGTTGGCCACTCAAGTTAATTTGATCTCATTTTAACAATATTCAATTTTAATTGTGTCTCATTTTTACAAATTCCAAACTGATAATATTTTACAATGTTACGAATAAAGAATGGCACTCTCACTTTGTATCTCTCTTGATACAAAGCATCACTGTTTTTCTTAAAACCTGAATCTTCACTTTAGTGAAGCTAATGAGGTGCTTCACACCTTAACATTTACATATCCAATACCTTACTCAAATACCTGAATAAGAAAACAAATGCTATGATGAGTTTGGATTTTCATATGTTCAAATAACCTTCCCTACCACCTACATGGTGCTCCCCCCAGGTTGGTTTTAGACCTGTGGTGGAAAATGAGCTTTTGGTTGAGCTTGTGCAGTCTAAAATGTATACAGGAAAATCTCACACTATTTAAAAAATTACACAAATGCTGCTAATATAATCTAAATCTTCTGATTTCCTTTAACATGTAGGCTGTGCATAGGCGGTTGGTAAAAAAGGGATGGAAGGAACCTGTCAGTGGACCAGAGAAACATGGTGACTCAAGCAATTGTGGCAATGAATGTGTGCTTAACAGTATGACTCTTTCATACATGTATACTAGATTGGGAAATCTGGGGGAAGAAGTCCCTAAGGTGGAATGTCCCCATGTTTTTCCTGACCAAATGATCAGGCCAAATGCAATTTTGACACATTTGCTGAACAGCTATGATTTAATTAGTTTAGTCAGGTAAATTTTACCTGAATGAAAGCATTCTTAGGATTTATTCCCTTGCACTGTTAGAAATGAAGGTATTAAACAGGTACATTTGTCATTCATCAAGGTGCAAACAATGTAAATGTACCCGCAAAGGTACAACAGTGGTTTTAAGGTCCAATTGTGCATCTTAATATGTTTTTTTCCTAGGTGAAAAGTACATGTTTGTACCTTTTCATAACAAAATATTTTAAAACAAAACAATAAAATAAAAAGCTTGTAGACGAGATGGGGTGTGTGGAGTCAATACAACTTAAATTTAATTTCAATGGATTATGGTATAATTATGTTCCCTGACTAAAGGTACCCTTGAGGGGTAGTGATAGTGATAGTTTTGTACCTTTATTTCAGAATTTAAAAAACGTTTTTTTGGGTTTTTCCAATTGATCAAATTGAAAAATAGTGACTTGTGCTTTTATAGTATGTCATAAAAGAAAAAAAAAAGTGTTACAAAGATAAATGAGGGTTGTGGAGAGAGCAGTACATTTGGTTTAGTTAGCATTACCATTACATGCCAGCTATAGTGACTATATAGTGAATATATAGGCCTATTTATCTTAACAATGAACATGCATTCTTCTTATGATTGAAACTGGTGGAGCCTGCATTCACATTTCCATAGATCAATCAATGTTAGTCTTTTAAATAATTAAATCAATATGCACACTAATACTTAAAAACACCAAAATAACAAAGATATCTATTTTTATGAAGTGTATTGTCTGGAGTTTATATTCTACATTTCCCTGGTAAATAGTTACATATCATCCTGCCCCAAGAGCAGCATTACTGTGCATACAGTAGGCTGATAATACTATGATAAGGCCTCCACCTATAGTACATTACTACTGCCCTAAAAGCAGTATTAACCAGTCAAAGGTCACTAAGACTATGTTTAAGTAAGAATGATTTACCCCAAAAGTACAGTTCTCCTGCCCCAAGAGCAGCACTTTCATCTATGCAATGTTCAAATAACCAGCACTTCTCTATATACTGACACTGTAACATCGGCTAGTGAGCTAGCTAGCATTGCTGTGGTGCCCATAAACTCAGTTAAACTCAAACAACTTGCTCCCAAATAAATGTAAGGCTGCTAAGCATGTTAATGCATATTAACAAATAGCTAACTTAACCATTAACAAGTTAACACTATGATTTTTGACTGTTATTAGAAATAGCTAACCTAGCAAACAATCTCAAAGGTGTTTACCTGTTGGTTCCCCAAAAAATCAAGCTAGCTAGGTTATATCAGTCTGTAATTATGTTGGCAAATGGACATAATTCAAATTGCTACCTGACATTAGTGAAACTACTGTTAACTAAGAGGTTAAATAGCTAACCTAGCTATCTATCTAGCTAGCCTAATAAAAGTGAACTTGATTCAAGCTAACTCAACAAGATAAACCCAGACAACCAAATAAAAATGAAAACTGCTTAATTTTGCCGAAAGCTGTGAAAGTCTATTTCCCAGCCTCACAGTCGCAATCTCCCACTGCCCAGAGGAAACGATTGTTTTTTTCTTTTTAATTCTTTGTTCTGCCTTCAGAACACTTTTGCGTAATTAAAACTTCCACCTGCTTTTCATATAGTCAAGGAGGTTTGAAAAAGTGTTGAGAAAGCTGGTCCTACACCAGGCCTCAGGGCAGTCTGTCTGCATGTTGTCCTTACCTTGTCCCCTCTAGCGCATCCTCTGGGCATGTCCCAGGTAAGTATTTCTCAAGGAAAAAAAATGTGTTGTGTCATAGACTACTGTGTTTTATTAAGCCATCCACATTGTTCAGTCAAGTGGAGACTGATGTATATTTGCTTTGTTGTGGGTGGATATATTATACTGTCAGTTGGTCCCCTACGTTACTACCTTGTACCACAGGTGGGAAAATGGAAGATTTCTTTTAGAATTCAAAATGTAGGATGAGCAGCAGCACATCTGATTGTAAGACAATGACATAAGAAACATCAGAAATTGAAGGTTGAACCCATCTAGTAATTTTATGTGAAGTTTTTTGTTTATTGCATGACCACACTAAAGACTGAAATGTATATGCATTGTTGCCATATAGATATTAGTGGTTCTTGGCCCCCTATGTTACCACACCCTACATCATACTAGAGATGATGAAAATTAAAATTGAAGATTTAATTTCTTTAAAATGTATTTAAATAAGCCAGCACATTTGATTATAAGATAAAGATGTCCTAACTTGTTATTATAAGTGACTCTTTCAAAAAGAAACCCTGGCACTGAGCTGCCACTGTTGTTTCCTATTTAGCGAGGTAAGCGGCAAGCAAGGCTTTTTTTCTTGAAGGGCGGGACTTTCTCCTCAAACAGACACCATGTTGAGCATTACAAGCTTTCCCATTCATATTTCAACCAGTGCTGGGTCTCCTCCTTAATAACGTCTCTGCATACAGTTGTGTGCAAAAGTATAGGCGCCCCACCCTCTACAAGTAACACATTAAAAAATGACTTTCTGCAAATTGTACTGCTCAGTTTCTGTTACAGAAAATAATAAATTAAAGCTTGAACCCATCAGGCAATTTTGTTATGTCTGTTGTAGGACCAAAGCAGACACTGAAATATAAACATCGACATTGTTATGTTTTACTGGTGCTTGGCTTCCTACCTCTCCACGCCCAATATCATACTACAGATGGTAAAACTGAAGAACGATCAGAGACAGCACATCTGATCATAAGATAATGATATCAGAAAATAATGAATTAAAGGTTGAATCCATCCAGTAATATTCCTTGAAGTATATTGTGTGATGTGTTTAAAAAGTGTTTATTAAGTGTAGTGCCTCAAAGCAGCGCAGAAGTGAAATAGCATGCCAATTTCTTTCAATCTTTAGAGAACACTGTGTGCCAAAAAGCCCTTGAAAAAACAGTAGAGAGAAAGACAGCCGAGTGAATTTTGCTCACTTTTCCAAGGGGTGCTTCATAACTCCGAAATAAATGAATGCAAGGCAGTTTAGTGTTTGTCCTTGGGCTCGAGCGAATGTTGACATTTCAGCCACAGTGGATGACACCCAACATGGTGCCCTGTGGGTGAAAGAACAGCTGTGGGCAAGCGTTACTCATTAACCACAAGGTCATCCTGGCTTAAAATGGCCTTATAAGTCCAAGGTTTGAACATATTAGCCTCTATTACTAATGATACATTTGTGTCTCCCTTTAATATCCTTCTCTGTCAGAACTGTTTAACACATTGGCTTTTTCTGGGGATTAGCATGTGTGCTACAGTATATCTATACATTCTCAGTGCAAAAATCAGCAAAGCATCCTCCACGAGAACAAGGCTTAATGCGCGCTGTAAGTATTTTTAACCTGAGGCTAATATCCGTAATTCTAAAACAAGAATGTGCTTGAGAGAGAAATTAATTCGGCACGTAAACAAGTAACAATATGTTTCCTGTAGCTGTTTTGCCCGCTTTTGTCGGTGCGTAACATGATTAATAACGTTGTCGGGGCTGCTTTTGCAAGCAGAATTAATAAAGAGTGAATGTGATCACAGCATGGAAAGTGTGAACTCTTGCTGAACGCCACTGGCTAGATGAAAACACCAAAAATGAGCACATTAGTATGTATAGTTTCAGGTTAATGTTTACTTTTGCTTTTCAAAATGGTGCCACCATTGAAGCTCTTCCAGCACCAGCTGCTTTGCTCCTTCAATCATAGAAATCTGTTTAACTGCTGAACAAATGTGACAGCTTGGATATGTGAATGCAGTTTAAACAAAAACCAGTAAAGGAGGTACAACACATTCGTCTAAACAGTGATAGAGGGTAAAATTGCTGGTGCAGAAAGGTGCCGATGTCTGTCAGACAATTTGACATTGCTTTGCTCATTTCAGAAATTCATCTCAGCCTGCCATTGAAAAAAAGAACATATTTCTGTCTTCAAACAGCCATTTCATACAACATGAATGCCACTGTACGGGTGCCCTTAAGGGTTAAACAAAAAGAAGATACAATTCTAATACTAAATAATAATAATAGACTATGCACTCCCTAATATAATCATTGTCCTGTGGATAAGTCAAGCTAAGTAGAGCTAGCAAACCTGCTGTCACGCTTCCCGGTTCTCATTCAGACTCTCATTCTGTTCCCCGAATCCCTCAGTTTGTCATGTGACTCCACCAACAAATCACAGTTGTATTGTGTAATATTGATTATCATCACCTGTGTTTCTATATATGAGCCTGTTTGCACCCTGTCTTTGTGAAGTATTGCCTCTGTTCAGTCAATGCATACCGAGCTGTTCTCTTGTTTGATAGCTACCCTGTGTATGACCTTGTTTTGTAGCTCGTTACTGATACTTGGATTTGTCCCTTTGGCTACATGTCTACATGTGTATTTCCTCTTTGGTTACAAGCCTCACGTGTTTATCTGACTCAGTTATCATCTTCGCCCATGTATTTTGCTTTGTTAATCTGCTTTCTGACCTGGTCTGGTGTTAACCCTGTTCTTTCAGTTAATTCTCCTTGTAATAAACCTTACAGTTATCTTTTATCTGTGAGCATCAATCCAGTGTTACACCTGCATTGTGTTCAGGTGGCTAATGGTTATGACTACTGAAGGCCAAAGATGTTGTGTGAAGACTTCAGTGTTCTACACTCTTAAAAAGAAGTAGTTCTTGACCTGGATGTATGGTTCTAAGAAAAGAACATTAATTGATATCAAACTTTTACATCATGTAGATGTTCTTTAAAAACGGAATTCAATTTTTTTTTTAGAAAAAAGCTTGTTTCAGAACTATCGCAGAACAGTGTCTCAAGCGTATTCATAACTATCTCAGTGATAACTTTCTCTGAGGTAGCTTTTCAAAGCATAAAACTCTTTAGATGTCTGGTTCCGTCACTACCTCTATAAAAACTGAACTCTGACCATCTAACAAAGGAACAATACTATAATGTAAATGTTCCAGATTTAGCCAGATGGCTGACTGTCATCGTCCCTGGGAAGGTTGATGTTAATATTAAAAGTAAATAGTGCTTCTCGCATACACTCTCAGAAATAAAGGTATGAAACGGTCACTGGGGCAGTACCCCTCTTGTCACTGGGGTGATCTCAGTGCCTTTAGTCAGGGAACATAACTGTGCCATAATCCATTGAAATTATATTGTCTCCACACGCCCCTTCTCGTCTCCAGGCTTTTTATTTTATTATTCTGTTTTAAAACATTAGGTTATGAAAAGACACAAATATGTACTTTTCACCTGGAAAAACTTATTTAAGGTTCACAATTGGACCTTAAAACCACTGTTGTACCTTTAAGGGTACAATTACATTGTTTGTACCTTGATGAACAAAAAATATACCTGCACAGAACCTTTATTTCTAACAGTGCAGGCAAAAACAAAAATGACAACATTAAAAAGTGCTTAGTTACACAACACATCAGACTTAAGTTATTAAAACACAAACACACAAGATACAATTATAAAACAAAGTTTACCAAGTAATGAAACATATAAAATTGAATGGCAACACTTTATTTGGAGTGGTCCTTCGTAGATTATTAATAAACTCTTAACAGATTATCAGTAACACACCAACAACATATCAGTGATGTTCTGTTGATATATTACTTACATTAAGTAGATGTATTGGTAATATGTTACTTCCATTATGCAAAACCTAACGTTACCCAACCTTACTCTAAACCTAATCCTAACCCTAACCTTAACCTCAACCCAAAACCTAATCCTAACCCTCTATGTTTTTGACATGTTACCGTTGAGTGTTTGTTTCATCCAAAAAGGACCTCTCAAAATAAAATGTCACCAATTTTAATAAACATTTTGCTGGCAGAGTTATCCAATAACCATTTAACCCCTTAAAGTCCCAGGCTTATTACACACTAAGACTTACTATATGACTTATTACTTATTATTATTAGTAACTACAGGGTCTTGAATGCAAACTACTGGAGATATTTTCATGTTATATAATTGTTGTATAATGAAACTTTGGGCCTGCTGGTGAGTCCTCGCCATATAAGGGGTTAAAAAATTGTTTTCTTTAATTATGCACACATTATGCTTTAAGAAGTTTCTTCATGCTTGTATCTTATTTACAAAGCTGACTATTTAAAGAACCATGTACTGAAAAGTTCTTTAGGGAGCCAAAAGTGGCACCTTTATTTTTAAGAAAGTTTTGAAGATGTGTCATATCTGCAGAATCTGCGATATTTCATTGATTAACATGGCAAAAATCCATTATTTAGCTTTCAAGGTTTTCCTGCAAACTCTGAATGAGCTGTACCTTGCAAAAGATGTTCTTTGTCTTGTGTTTTTGCTCTGCAACACCTCTCCGCAAATACATTACTTTGAAGTAGTGATTTTTTTTTTTACCTTAGGCGAAGCTAAGAATGTTTGAGGCACACAGTGTTTGATTACTGAAACACTGACTAATTCTTTTTGATTCAGTCAAGGTTTCCTTGGAAAACAATCCTTGCGCCTCCTCATGTGTGAGAATGTTTCTTGTCCCCGAGTAAAGGAGAGTGCAAGGACGTCTTGACAATGGATCACCTCCGTGCTCTTTGACAACCTCCAATCACACCATGAGCTTTACATCACATGTATGCCTGCCACGTCAATACTTACGAACATTTAGAACAGCTTTGTTGTATCTGCTGCGTTCTAAGGGAATAATTTGATGTTAAGACTTAATGTATTTGAACTTGTACTCCCTGTGGCTGTGGGTGCCGGTTTGAATACTGTGCAAAAATAGCTCTGTGAAGTAGTTGCCATAGCGTCAGGATGTCAGGAGAAAAAGAAAAACTGCAGACTTTCTCTGTTGTCAGCTATGCCACTGACCTCTCACGAACCTCAACATTTACACAGATTTTGCACTTCAAAGTAAGATCTTAAATTATTACAATTAGGCCTGTAGCACTGCACTATTTGCAGCAATCTGCTGATGAAAGACTTGTACTTCTTAATCTCACTTGGAACAAAAAAGTGTGTGTAAGCATGTAGGATAGGGTTGAGAAAAGCAGCATGTTGGGGAACAAGGAGGTCTCCGCTGTCCTGCCTGTTACAAAGCATTACACCTGAAGCCCATGATTAACCACTACAGCACCTTGGTGATTGTCAAGCACTCAAAGATGGATGGCAGCAAGCTCGTTTTACAACTCACTACTGTCAAAGCTGAGTGGGTGTTCAATACACTGAGAAATACAATACACCATGTCGTTTTGTTCTACACTTTGTTTTATATAAAACACAGACATCTGAACCTGAATAAATGCAGGCTCAGAGATACTACAGCCAAGACAAGTGCTGCTGATGAACATTAAATAAGTACATGTGGTATTTACACTGCATACACACTGATCAGTATATACACAAACCGGCCACTTCAATAAGTATACCTCCTTGTATCTACACTCATTGTCCATTAGCAGCACTTTTGATGGCTGTAGTATCTCTGAGTCTGTTGTAGTTCTGCAATTACAGACTGTAGTCCATCTGGTTCTCTGCATAATGTCTATGTCTGATGTGTCTGATCCACATGTACCAACGCAACACACCACATTAGTGTCACTGCAGTGCTGAGAATGATCCACCACCCAAATAATACCTGCTCTGTGGTGGTCCTGTAAAAACATGGAGATGTACTTAATGAAGTGGCCGGTTGGTGTATATGTTTATATAATATTTATATACTTGTGACAAATCACATGCTTCAAAACTTTAAAATAGCTATACTACATAAAACAATTCAATATATATATGCACTATGCAACATACACTGCACTAACATACCTACACAACTAAAAAATGGTGGACAAAACCCGTCATTTAACAGTAAAAGTATTTTCTCAGTGATGGAAGAAATCTGTAAATTTACAGTCTACTGCATTACAGTTGGTATTGCCTTTACAACAGTTTCACTAGTTGTTCACTAGTTTTTTCACCAGTTATTCTGACACACAGTAGCTTACCATAATAAAAACAGTACCAACAATTAAAATAAAGGCAAATGTCTGTAAAATAAAGGTAATTCTTTTAGGTAACACTTTATATGGATGTTCCGCTGTAGATGTTTTGTAGATGCTCAATCTATCTTTGACATTTTAATAAATATCTATTAAATGCAACTGAACTTGAAGTTGAGTGTGAAAGATTAATGTTAAATCTGTCTGTAAACCTAACCCTAACCATGTTTTTGATAAAACCAGAAAGTTTGTGAATAAATTGAGCATCTGTAGATTATCTATTGTGGACCATCCAAATTTAGTGTGACCTCATTTTGCATTCTATTTCTGTAAATTAACAACAGCTGTGATAAAAGACAAAATATGTATAGTTTATTTACTCGCATTTAACCTTTTTTCTGGATATTGACAATTTAAATTGTACAGTGACAATACTTTCCTTTTTACAGTGTACAAACAACTTTTTAAATGCTTTTTAGAGTTTTAAAAAGCAAAGCTTTTAAATTAAAAGAGCTTGCTGAGATATTTTAAGTTACGACCTGCTTACCAGCGTCTGCATGCGTCATCACTGAACCCTTGTGATGGCTGTACTATCTCTGAGCCTGTCTTTATTCAGGCTGGCTAATATTTGCCTTTGCAGCAGCAGGACAGGCAGAATTACATCAGCTGGAAGGCCGCTTAGCACTATTATGGCCTTCGTAATATCTCTCTCCTAAACAGTAATGCAGGAGAAGACAGTAATGAGAGCTTAGCTATGTTACTCACCATCTGCTTGCCTCTCCCCCCTCTCCCTCCCCCTCCCCCTCCCTCTTTCTCGTCCTTATCTCATTGTGCATTTTCTCTCCCTAAATGTCTTCTTTTCTCTTTCTGCGGCAAATGACTCTATAATCCTGCTTCTCTCCATCTCTCCGACTGCGCAGTGGAAGGATGACTGAATCTGTCACTCCATTCTGTCATATTCCCACACAGGATTCGCTCTACCGTTTGACTGAGCTTGCTGTTAGACGCAGATTTATACAGTTAGCTACCTAGAAGCACTATTTTGGAAGGTGTCTACCAGTTCACTTAGATGTAGGGCTGCATGAAATGTACAAAACATCAGTACTGTGATTACATTGCTCTGTGTTGTTATTATGATATGCCTTAAAATGATTGGTGAATTAATTATTTGACACGGTTAAAAAACTGCCTTGCAACATTTTAACTGACACTTGAGTTTTGTGAGATTACTAGAATACCTTGATTCATCAAAACACCCATAGACACACTCATCTAAAACTGTGATTGGTCAAGAGACTCACCAATCAGAGCACACTGCACAAAATGTTGTGATTGGGTGGAGGCTTATTTGCATATTGAACAATATCTACAATAGCCAGTATTCTGATAAAAATTAAATTATATATTGCGCTTAATTCTTCAGATTTACTTTACTCAAACATGCACAATGGCTGTACATGAATTGCTAAAAAATAAGAATGAAAGACTAAACTGTATTGATGTAATATATCTTATTCATGTGGAAATGATGTTCACATTTGAATCAGTCAGTTCAATGCACAATTTATTCCTGTCTACTTAGATGGAGCTAAAGAGAAACCATAGGGGGTTTCTGACTCTCCTTCTGAAGTAGCCAATTAAGAGCCCTGTTATCAGCTTCTCATGTGAGATACTTGTTTGTGTAATGAAGGATAAAAATAAGGAGTGAAAGAAATTAACCTTAAACAGCTCTTAAGGTCATTCTGTCCAAAACTGCTTACCTGTAAAATCCAAATAACCAACACACACACAAGACAGGACTGTAGTGCATGCTTTTAAGGACAAAACAAGTTGCTATGATGTGTGGTAGTACATCTTCCAACGTTTTCTGATGCTATAATCCGTCTTTATCTCTGCTGTCTTTTAGCATCTTTCAGAGAATGACAAGCTGTGTCTGTGGGTTTATCTTACGATAAGCACACATTGGTAAAGGAGTGGCAAGGCCCTCACATGAATCTGGTGACCTACAGAGTCAGAACAGTTTGAACATATAGGGCTGGTTTCCCAGACCCAGATTAAAGCTAATTCTAGACAAGAATTTTTGGCAACACTATTTTGAGTGGTCCTTTGTAGTTGATTAATAAGGTCTTAACAGAGTATCAGTAACACATCAGTGAAATAGCAGTAGTGAAGCCTCTGAATAAATTGAGGTGAATATCTTGAAGATGTACTGTTGATACATTACTGACATTAAGTAAATGTATTGTTAATATGTAACATGAAGTAGACTTTATATGTTACTTCCATTATGCTTACCCAACATTACCCAAAACCTAACTCCAAGCCCAGCCCTAATCCTAAACCTAACCTTAACCTCAACCCAAAACCTAATCTTAACCCTCACCCTCACAAAAACCAGATAAACTCCAGAATGGTGTCAGCAGCACGTCTATAACAGCTTGTTGAGGATGTTGAGATGGTCTGTATTAAACCTGTTACATGTTTAATGACCTCTCAGGTTAAACATCTACAGACATGAATTTTGACACTCAAAATAAGGTGAAAAACAGCTGAATTCAGCAGATTATAAACAAATTTAATTTAAAGTCTCTTGATAATCTACTGCATGTATTCACTGCTGGTATATCACTGATATTTGGTAGATATGTCATTCAGAGTCTGTTGAGTGTTTATTTCATCCAAAAAGGACCACTCAAAATAAAGTGTGACTGATTTTCCAATGTTGATTCATCATTGGCTCTGAAATTTGGTCCAAGACCAGAATTAAAAGAAAGAAGAAAATTGGGAAAAATTAAATTAAATTGTGGTTCACTGTAAACGTATCATCATTCATTTCACACAATATATATTAATTGTAAAACATTTGTAAAATTGTAAAACATAACATTAAATAATATATAGCCTAAAAATATTATTAATATCAATACATTATCGTCTTCATCCAACTTTGCATTGTAACTTTTGGAAGCATGACGGTGCATGGGTGAGGTGAGGTTATTCTCTGTCCCCTTTTCTCTCTCTCTTCTCCCCCCTCTAGACTTAAGGTGGTGATTCAGAATCACCACCTATAGTCAATTTAATATAAACCAAACAACATACATCCCCTTTTATTATTAAATTATTACATGCTGATCTGTCCAGTTAAATCTTCATAGAAAGGATCAATTAAGGCAGTAAATAGATTTTATTTAATACTTAGAGCAGGGATCTCAAATTTAAATAACCTGGGGGGCCACTGGTCAGGTGGAATGGAAAAAATGTAGGGGAAAAGTGTCCCATTCATTTAAGTGCATCTTTTCTTAGTCAATTCTTAGTAAGTCTTCTGTCAGCACAAACTACTACTACTACTACTGCTGCTGCTGCTGATAGTGATGATGATGATGATTATTATTACTATAATAATAATAATAATAACAACAGCAATAATAATAATAATAATAATAATAATAATAATAATAATAATAATAATAATAATTATTATTATTATTATTGTTGTTGTTTTGTTGTTGTTGTAGTACATGGCATGTTACATTTAAATAAACTCTCTACTTTAACAGTAGAATTGTATGGGACTCTTATTATGATAGCATTGGCATTTCTGCTAAATGTGAATTAAGTTTTTGCCAGTGAAGTGCTGGGAATGGAGAGAAGTTAATCCTACATTCTCAGTGGATTCGTTTGATAATTCTGTTCATTTCTTAATTCTGACATGCTGTATCTATCGGTGTGTCATAAATGAATCAGACACATGGCAGACCCAGTACTGATGTAGAGCCCTGATGTAGAGGAAGGCTGTTTTATTCTGTTTGAAGACTATGTTAATATTTAATAATGATAGAAAAAGTTCCATTTCCACTTACCTCAGATGGAGACGTCACACTCAACTAGTCAAGAGAACAATTTTAATTAATTAAATAAAACGTTCATTTTATTGTCTCAAGACCGGACTCTAGACCGAGAATGGACTCAAGCAGTACAGAGACCGAGAATGGTCTGAGCAGTACAGAGATTCCTTAAAGTTATGTAATGTCCACTAGGCCTTGTCTTTAAACACACAACTGCCTATATGTACAGCAAAGACCTGTGAAGGATAAAGATTGGGTGAGGTTACAAACAACAAATAGGTGAACAGGATAACAAAGGGGCAGAACTAGTGTAGGCACAAGAAAAGACTGGGGAAGAAAGAGGGCCAGAAACTGGTTGGAGAAACTTTGACAATAAGCAAATCTATTGGACTTGAGGCAAGCAGTTTGCACAATGCTAATTTGTGGTCCTAAGCTTCCATTACTTGTTAGCTACACTAGCCTCATAGTTCTAGTATAAAGCTAACAAAGCAAACTTTGGATACCAAACATTTATAGGTTTATATTTGGTACAAACTGAGCTCAGATGTAATCAAAATGCATTCGGTTTCACTCCTGGACATGACATGCTGTCTGTGCATGGAATAGTGCCCCATCATAAGTATGATGTATGTAGATTTACAGAGGAGTAAAATGATCAAGTACAGGCTTATTGATTCACATCATTTAACTTGCTTAATTCTCCAAGCAAAGTGGGTTGAAGCCAAATAAGGGTCATAATGCAAAACAGTCAACAACAAATTTGTGCATCTCTCCCTTTTTCACAAACACTAATGTTATGCACATGAAGAAAATGCATGTAATCAGTATTGTTTGTAGAAGCAAAAGACACAAGTTATTCTGAATCCTGTATTGACGACGTAGGGAATGTACATTCCGAACTGTTTCTAAACGTCTGCTTCAAACACAAGAGTTCTAAAAGACTCTAAACGCTTAAGACTATGTTGTTCTGCCATGATGTGGCAGAACAACAAAATGTGTCATCTAAATTTGGGTTAAGGAAAAAATAGTGTAAATATAATTTGCCACCCAACTGTCTGTTCTCTATTCAGCATTCTAGCCTGCATGTATATGTGTGCTATATAAGGGGTAAGATGTTTGTCTTCTTCTTTGTGCCTGTGCCCCAGTGGCCTCTCTTGTTTGGTGTGCTGGGTTGTGTTGAAGCCCCAGGGAGGACACCAGGCTCTCAGAGAACCTGCATGCTGAGGCTCAAATTGTCAAGGGGACCCAAAAATAGCCTCCCTACAGGTCTGTTCTCTGAGGCTCTGCTAGGCTTGCTACATGGCCGTAGCACGCCTGGCAAGGAAAGGCATTGAAATTGATCCCTTCTAATGTACCTATAAACTGATAATGATGGCCTTTTAAACGTGTAAATGGAAAAAGCAAGGATGTAGCCTTCGCCGCCATGCTGATAGAGACCAAAGCAGGGGCTTTCAAAAGGAGACATTTGCATAGAGAAATGAGAGGGGAAAAGTACAAGCTGTGCCGCATTTAACTCTACCGCCTCTCCCTCTCTCTCACTCCCTCTCTCTCTCTCTCTCTCTCTCTCTCTCTCTCTCTCCCTCACTCTCTCTCTCCCTCACTCTCTCTCTCTCTGTGTTTTAGTTTTTTCTATTTTGACAGATTTGATTTGTCACACCATCACTGGTACAGGCTTCATGGAGTTATCTAAGCAGCTCAGCTCATTAATGAACACATTCTCTAACCGCATCAGCCTGGCAAATCTTGATCACTCAGATGCATTCTTGACACACTCATTTTCAGCAGCGAGTCAGAAACTTCCAACACACCTACAGGAAAAAATAGTGCTTTGAATTTACACGATTCAAATGTGTCACTTGCTTGCCTATGAACGAAACCTGTTACATAAATGCAATTCTGGTTGCGTATAAGCAAAATCAAAATGTGTCACATAAACACGATTCTTGCCAAAAGAAAAAAACGGAAAGGTGGAATTGTGCCGATATATTTTATAGTCATGTGCAACTGACAAACACATTTTAATCATGTAAATTCAAAGCACCACTTTTTCAGTGCATAATTATATGGCATAAAGCAAGACTGGTGGTGAACACCAACAGATCAACAGAATTACACTATGTCCAAAAGTATCCCGACATCCTTTCTAATTAATGAATTCAGCTTCTTTAAGGTGCATGCATTGCTGATAGATTTAACTGCACACACAGTTTGTATAATCTCCATAAAAACAAGAACTCCTAGTAGAATGAGACACATGAGCTGAAGGTCACTATGCCCATGTCAAAGGTCGGCTCCAGAGGTATAAAGTTCCCCAGCATTACGCAGTTGGGATGAGTTGGAGTGGCATTTGTGATCCAGAACTAATCATCCAACATCAGTACCTGACCTCACTTATGCTGTAGTGGCTGAATGCAATCAGAGCCTCACAGCAATGTTTCATCATCTAGTCTAAAACCTTTCCAGAAGAGTAGAGGCTGTTACTGCAGAAAAGGTGGACAAACTCCCTGTTAACACTCTTGTTTTGAGAAGAAATGCTGGATAAGCTGGTGTTGACAAGCTTAAGGACATATAAGACCTGATTCATAACTCAGCAGTAAATCATATTTGGCTTTTCATAGATTTAATGTGGTATAAGATTCCATCAAGACCGTAACTAGGATCAACATTTTAGTGAGGTCCATTTTGCAAATTTTGCATCTCATAGTGAATAAACTAACTGCCCAATACGAGTGTTATACCAACTGAACTTTTTTTCCTTTTTACCCATCCATAAATCATAACTGATTTGACCCTGTTTCAGTTTATTTAGTTAATAATTTAACTCTTTATTTATATGCTTTATTTCAGCTGAAAACACGTATGGAAAGCTACACTAAATCAAGTGATAGTTTCAAACTAATTTTATTTACCTCTCTGCTGATTTCTTAATATAGTTATCTACATGATACTATGCCATCAATATGCTGGTTAACAGTGAACTGTCTCATGCTGGCAGTAGAATGTGTTTTGTAGGTAATACAGTACCACTTTAATTTCTCATCTAATCACCAATATAGCCGACTACGGAGCCTGTAGCCTAAACTGAGCAGCTACTAGAGCTAGACTAAAGCATGACGATTTAGCCAGCAACATAACGAGCAGTCCAAACAAAAAATTAAATACAGGGTTTGCATTTTACCATCTTGATGTGTTGATTGTGCTCAAAACCTCTTAGCGAGCTACTTTTTACCACTGAGATGTTATATGTTAGCTTATAGCATGTGTGCTGCATACCTGAACATCTCTAGAAGTCGATCCTACTCTGGTTCTCTGGGCTGTTTAGCGTCTCGTACAGAGACAAACAGAGCGGGCAGTAAAGTCTATGGCCAAGCCACAGCTGTTTTAAGCGTCAGTCACAGCTCATCGGGTAGTTTCATCACTTTTTTTTGTAACACTGAATCTAATAAAATCCTTCAGTGTCCTAATGATAGTTACGAAAATTATGGCCTCTAATAACTTACTGAAGTAATTGTAGCGGTTGCTAAGCAGTGATTGGAGGGTTAAGGAAAATAAGGCGGAGCTTGGCAGATTTTGACGGGCCATAATACAGTGACGGGCTTCACAGAAAACAAATCAAATTTCTTTATCACTTTAAAGAAATATCTTGTCACTTTTCAGTGATGGGTGGGGTAGAGAAGGGCTGATATACTGTGCAGCAACAGCTAAGCTACAGTAAGTAACTGTAAACCTACAAAGTGGCCCCTATATGGTAGGTGTTTCTGATAAAATGGCCACTGAATGTAGTTACAAGTTAGGTGTACCCAGTACTGACGGCTCCATGTATTAGTTGTATGTTTGTCAGCAGTTAAATTAGACTCTGTGAGGTTTTATGTAATTATTATGGGCTGACAGCCCAACATACTGGATACGGTATGCTAAGTGTATGCATAATACGTATACAGAAAAAAGATAAATGGGGGAGGAAAGTGAGATTAGCACCTTTATTGCATTACGTAAGCATCTTATTCTCAAGAGAAGAGGGCTAATGTACTCTGGGGTGATTCCCATGGGCAGAAGACAAGGATGAGTGAGGATACGCTCCTCCAGAGGCGCTTTTCAAAGCCCAAGCACAACAACACAGATCTAACACTGGCAGCATCATCTCAGGCAAAAAGACTCTGAACAAACCAAACCAGACAGTATCCCGTACGTGTCAGCAGTCAGAGAGGCGTTGAGGCCTGCAGGGAGCTTCTCCAGAGCATTATTTCTCCTGAGCATCGCCACAGGATGCCAATTAAGTCATCAGGGTTTCTTGCATGTTCAGCACTTTTGGGCTGCTATAGTAGCACGAGCTCCAAACAAAGACCACTGCGTACACCCTAACCGATGGGATGAGATTTTATAAGCGCTGACTCTGCGTTGAATATCTAAACACTGACAGATGTCAAGGGGCGCTTTTCCTCTTGGTTTCTGTCTCTGTCTGACAAAGTACCCTTTGCATACCCACACGGAAATACAATTGAACTACATTGCAGTCCATGATGACATACATTACAAACACTAAAATGTATTTCTGAACATATTGCCATATCAACCAAATATTTTTTAAAATACATATTTTAAATGCATGGGGAAATATTACATATAGAAATGTATCACACAAAAATAATGTGTGTAAATGTATGAAAATAGCCTTGTCTAATGCACTTTACTTTTTGGAAAAGCTTTTGAAATGAAATTGTATTCCAGTACTGTAATTAATGAACCTTTAACATGGCGAAAACAAGTGTTGTAGGGCTCGATACATTGTGAACATGCAGTTATGATTTAATATCTTACTGTCTTCATGCATACATACATGGTTAATGCAAAGCACAGTGCAAAACACCAGTACCATTGAGTCATATCTATAACCTTTGTTAAAACTACATACAATTGAAAAAATGAAATGACAAATACAAACAAATGCATTTGAAAACTATATTTTACAAATGTATATTTTTGGCCATTTTCATACATTGCAAAAACATATTTGATAAATGTATTTGGAATCTATTTTGTTTTTCGTGTGGGAATGCTGTGTCAGCCTGAGCATGTGTTAGTCAAATGAACTCTGACATGGCGGGCAGACACAGCAGGGGTTTTATGTTTGTTTTAAAGCTGAAGGGATGTGTGTCTGCATGAATGTGTCTGTATATTTTGTGTATATTTTTCTGCGGACATAGTTGGTCACTCCGCCTCGCCTTGGGCCCGGAGGTTGGAGGCAGGAATGCAGACGCGTGGGTGTGAGTGGTCAGCGTCGGTAACTTGCGGACTTCCACTCTTTCAGTTCGTCATGTTGTGGCCTCGCAAAAAACACAACAGCAAAAACATACGTTCTAGTTTTCTTTGGCCGCTGTCCACCTCCTG
Organism: Colossoma macropomum; assembly: GCF_904425465.1. Taxonomy (NCBI): domain Eukaryota; kingdom Metazoa; phylum Chordata; class Actinopteri; order Characiformes; family Serrasalmidae; genus Colossoma; species Colossoma macropomum. The sequence goes on along the minus strand of NW_023494801.1, from coordinate 14,545,205 downwards.
GTGCAGAGGGCAGAAAGCTGCCTCCTGAAAGACATTTTTTGGGAGCGGTGCAAGATTTACAACAAGGCCAGGGACTCGCCAGTGCCCAAGTTAAACATACAGCTAATGGTAATTGGAGGCGCCGGTTATTGACAAAACGTACCTTCGATTTTGGCCCGGCTAGCAGAGGGAGAGTGCTCATCTCACTCTGTGAGGCGGGCAGTGGGAGGAAGCGGAGCACGATCATTCAGAGCCGTGCTGCGACAGTAGCTTTTCCCTTAATTACACAGGGGAGCGCTGATTGACGGGCTTCGCCCCTGCATGCTGCCATTTCCGCCCCACGCCTGGTGCCGCCTCGCGGCTACTCGGGGTCAGCTCCGGCCCAGCTGGAGAGCGCACAACTCCACTGCCTCCAAATGTCACAGCAGCGAGAGGCCAGGCGGCACACAACGACTAAATGCTGAAGACAAAGAGGAGTCACAGCTGAACTAAAAAGAGTTTATTCTGCTAAAGGTCTGTGCTACAGGAAAGACAAATATCATTGCCTGCACAGCAGGTAACACCAGGGAAAATGTAACTTTAAAACTGAAGTCTATTTATGACATTTGTGTTGTCTTATGCACCAAAAACAATACATTTTTACATTGCCATTTTTTAGCTTCTTCATATACATTTCATATACAAACTACATACAAAATGCATTCATGGTTGTGACATCATATTCACCATAATTTCAAAACAGGCTATTTAGTTTCCATTTATGGACTGTTGGCTGAACAGTAGGGGAGAATGGGGCACACCCTGACACAAATTACATACGAAATTTTTAAAGTATTTGAGCGAGTTTAATCACTTTTCTTACAAGCAACCTACACGTCTCTGCTACAACTGAATCGTAAACTTAGCACATATGTCTTGTGAAAAGTTTGGCCAAAAGTGGCAACAGTGCAAATGTTACAACTAGCATCATAACCAATTTATTGTAACAGACTGAAGGGCTAATTGTATTATTGCCAAAATGTCTGATAAATGGATACAAACACAAATAATTCTATACTGTTTTACGCTGTGCACTTGAATTTGTACCTGAACACATAAAAATACATGCATCAAAATAAATGTTAGTGAAAAGAGACAGTGTGTCAAATGTGGCAAATTTATTTTGGACCACAAAGTAGAACATAAATATCAGCATGATAAAAATGAAAAATATCGCTGCTAAGCAACAAAACCTTGTGTTTCCATTTTTGTCATTTTTCAGTTTTTGACAGAATTTGAAAATGCCTGCAGACCCTTACATTGTATGCAAATTTTATGACAAATGGACCAAAAGAAATAGCCCAGAATAACTGATTTACAATAAAAATAAAGTAGTTTTTTTTCCTTCTCCTGTAAAGTTGTCATTTTGGAGATAAATGGTTTTGTTCTGACAGCAGTATTTTACTTACATGACATTTATAGAATGTTTTGATGAATCTGTGCATAAAAATTTGATTATTTTTAATAATGTGGAAGGGTTTTGCCTTCCCATTTTGTTTACTTTGGAGGCTAACTCCACCATATTAGAGCTGTAGGGTGAATTATGAGAAATATCTGTCAGATTGAATGCGATGGGAATACAAGAAGTTTAGTTCCAACCTGTATACAATAAGCTGCCCCACCCTTGTTTAACTTTAATACATGTGATCCAGCCAGTCAGAAACTTGGGAAGAGGTTGATTAGGTGGAACAGGTGTGGCAAAAGGTGGTTAGAACTAAGCTCTGTAGGAAGGTAGCTCTTGCGGACCAGAGCTGGAGACCACTGATATAAAATAGAGTATACAAAGTATTGATGGTGTATTTACTTCAACAGCAGTATCATAGACAGATGCTTAATTTGTCTCAGAGAATAAAGCTAACCTGTCACTCCAACTGCCACTATTTCAGCTGATAGACTGTAGGATGCTATAAACACAGTTGGAGGCAACTGATTTCTTTTCTAAGTCATTGTCACGTACCGAGGTGCTCTAAAACAGGACTGATTAAATTTCCTTTTAATGCAGTGGAGCATAGCGATAAAGCACTTCCAGCTCACCTACAGCTCATCAAATGTTGCCAACTTCAGCTTCAAACGAATAAAGTTTAAATGAAGTGCTTGCAGATGTATTTAAGGACAACAGAAGGCAGAAGGCAGCTGGGAGGGGTATTGGATCTGGTAATTGGCAAGGATTTTTCTGTTGTTCCATCGAGCCCGTTGTCTGAAGCTGGCCGTCGCACAGTGATCCATGGGTGATGAAGGGCTAAATGGGTCTATAACTCATTTAGCCAGCCTGCCAAAGCGCAGCAGAGACGGATCCAGTTTCCCCTTTGATGAATGGGTAAATCTCCGTTTTTATGGGAATGGGAGGGGAAAGGAGGGTTTCAGTCAAGCAGGCCTGCAAAATCACTGGACATTGATTTTGTGGCAGCGGTAGAGGTGACGTTCACCAGCTTTCCTTCTGACGCGGACATCCCATCGGCTTGTAATGCAGGAGAAGGATGGGACTCATAAGCCAAGGTGATGGCAATAATGGCGATATTTGATACAGTAATATTGTGGTCTCTTGAAAACGTTTTATTGCTCACATTTGAGCAGCCCTGGATATTGATTTACTGAAAGAGAAGCTTTTAGTGCGTTTGCTGTGGGCCCTCAGAAGGAGGCTGGGTTGTGCCATTCCATCTGATTAATGTTCCTGATACCAGTCTTTTAAGTCTCTGGTTTAATTGTGTGTGAAATGTGTTAAGTATGACTTTCCCCTTACTGTAAAATCAAGATGGATCTCTTATCAGGAGATGAATTACTTCGCTGTCTTTGCTTTACAGTCAATGTGAAAAATGTACTTGCCTAAGCAACTGAAATGAATTTTTACACGGTAGACTGGGACATTGAGGAATCCAATTGTTATCATCATAAAAAAGGCTATTATTTATGACAGATATCTCAAGCTCTATTTGTTGATAATGTACACACGCAACCATGGATTTCATCTGTTCCCATCGAGTGTAAAAATAGATTTTGACCTGATGAAGTGATCATGGTGTTCATCCATTTGGCTGAGCATTCGCAACCATGCAATGCCTCTAAATTTTCCAGATTTAACAGCAGAAATGCGATCAGCCCTGTCGAGGATGAGTGTGAAAGTGACTATGAGCAATGAGAGGTTTTTCTTTATGTAATTGCTTTATTTCCCTCATGCTGAAGATTCCCTTCCCTGCATCGGAGGCTCAGTGCCTGTGTGCCAATGAGACTGACAGCTTGGAGAATTAGATCTATGTACTCGGGGCTTCTGTCAAGTTCCATTGTGTTTTTCCTTCACTAATGCATTCCTACCATTTCACTGGGGAAGTAATTGGATGTACAAAATGCGAGTTATAGTCCATGGCTGCACGTGGGCCTATTGACCATTGTTGCTATTGTGTCCATGACTACATGTCATCGGCCATCAATGTCAGCAACAGTAGCTCTGATGCTTCATGCATAGAGGTGGTCTCTTTCCTTGATTTCAACTCTTAAAATAAGGGGTCATTAAGGGCTCTTTGGAGCGTTGGCCATTGAAAAGCTTTTTTTAGTTCCCTAATGAACTTTCAATGGATTATTCTTTAAAGAATCTCTTTTGTCCATGATGGACTATGAAGAACATGTTTACAGAACCTCTACAACCACAATGTAAAGGTTCTATTCTAGTTAAAGATTTTTCCTATAGAGCAAGAACCAGTCGGGAACCTTTAGTTTTAAGAGTGAAAGTGACAGTGATGATGAGAACAGGGCAACCAGGACTGCTGAGGTTCTCTTCAGAATGATTATCATACTTCCCACTAAATTAAAGGAGCCAAAAAGGTTTCTTTGGAGTGATACTGTGGTAAAACCACCTTTGCTTCCCTAAAGAACCTTTCAATTGTTCAATGGTTTTTTTACTAGAATCATACATCCAAGCCAAGAAACCTTAATGAATCTTTATTTTAGAGAGAGAAAGTGATGCTGAGAATGAGAGCATATCTGTTCATATCTGAATTCTTGGTTCTTTGGAGTGATGCCATAAAAGAGCTACCTTTAGTTCTCTAAAAAAACGTTTAATGGATGGTTATTTAAAGAACCATTACTTAAATGAGATGTGTGAATGTGAAGAACCTTACAAACCTGTAAACATTTGGTACCAATTAAAGAAGTTTCTAAGCATCCATGAACCATTTAACATTTATTTTAAGCCCCAAAACAGTCTGTGTATTTTTATTGGTGACAGGCTCTAATGTTGTTTAGCCACAACTGTGCTGCTTTATGTGTTCATTTGGAATGAAGAGGCAATGATGTGTTGTATTTTTATATGGGGAAACAAGTTCTGTAAGCGACACGTCAGAATGAAAGCTTTAACAGAAGTTACCTACAAGGGAGACTCCAATGCTATGTCACTCATTACTCTGACCAATCACTGGCCTCCACCTGTCTTTAAAGTGATTTGATGTACACACCTGCTTTGCTGCTTTCAGGTGCAGACATTTCGATGTTCCCCTCCTTCCTTCCCATCGACACCAGTTTGGTCCCTACTCAGTTGCCCAGGGAGTAGGCTTTGCCCCTGCTGTCCCTATACAGCAGGATCTGCAAGGGTCCAGACGCTCCAAGACCTGGACGTAACAACGAGGCCTCAACTTGTTAAAAGATTTTCAATTCCCAATAACTGTCGTCTTTCAAATTGTAAAATCCTATTGAGGATTAAACTTTGTCTTCCTTCATGTCCGCCTCTTGAGTCTGGTAGAACTTCTGTTCTGCCCTGATAGTTGACCACATGAAAGTACACTGACGGTATGAGACAGCTTGGCCAGGCTTGGCTGTCATTATAGCACCCCTCGCAGCAACGCTCAGAATGTAGCTTGTACTTGTGTTGCATTATGAATTACGTTGTGACACATTTTCAAACACAACAATGTGTGAAGTGGTGTTTGTGTAGCTCGAAGCATTTGTGTACTTGCATGAAGTATGTGTCTGGCCTAAGAGAGTACTCTCCAGATATTTTTATAATGATCTGCACTAAGGTCAAGGTTTTTGATCTCTGACATGCAACCAAATCTCGACGTGCCATGTTATTTTTGTAAAGTGTGATGCCACATTTCTGTAAGCCCAGCAAAAGAAGAAGATTGTCTAGGAGGGTTTTTATCCAGCAGGCAAAACAAAACAGCCTTGCCTAAATGTCTGTCCACTGCAGTTTACTTAAAACTAAATTAGGCGTGAAACCTGCCCTCGAGAACTTAGAACTGTGTTGAACTACACTGGTGGAGTTGTTACCGCTAATCATTAGCCAGCATCACTTTGTCCTTATTCCAGTGCAATAGATGGATGCTTACAGCCTTGGAAAGTGACAGTGATGATGAAAAAAGGGCAACCTGGTCTGCTGGGGTTTGCATCAGAATGATTGTTATTCATTCTTGAAACTGTAAGAATGCATCCCAACATCCTTAAAAAAAAAATACCCAAAAAGGGTTCTTTTTGTGGAGTGATGCCAAAGAAGAACTACCTTCAATGGCCTGTTCTTTAAAGAACCATTGCTGTAAATGAGATGCGGAGTGAAGAACTTCCACATGATGTTCTAGGTTTTAGTGCATAGTGTGCTGCAATTGATGGAATGTGAAAATGTAAACATTTTCTATTTATTTGCTGAGATTAATGTATTGTAAATACATAAAACATAAAATATAAATTCTTTTTCCCAACATGTTAAATTTAGCAAAACAGTATTTGTGTTTTCAAATGTGCAGAAGTATGTTCTGTGTAGAACAGGGGTTGGCAACCCAAATGTTAAGAAGAGCCATTTTGTCTTTTCAACAAAAATCAAACCATCTTGGGAGCCACAACATTTTATGTCTATTTTGCCATCTTGGCTGTAAATATGTCTCAGCATTTGTCAATGTCCTAGTCTAGTATAGGCTAAAAGTATAATATATTTGAAACCCAGACTAACTTTGCTCTGCTTCAAGCTTTAGCTCAGATATAGCTGCTTTTCTCACATCTCCAGCAGGAAACCTTCCCTCAAAAGTAGAAAAGCTTCTTGTAAAATGTCTCTTAATGTTTGACTTTTTACAAGCTAAGTCAGCTTCTCATTTGCCAGCTTCTTGTTTGAATTTCCCTGTTCCACCTTCAATGTTGCCTGGGGCACCAGAATGTAACTGCTGCATCACTTAAGGTGGAACGGAAGAATTCAAATGAGAAGCTGGCAAATGAGAAGCTGACTTCAGCTTCACGAATTTTGTTCGAGAGTTTCTCATTACAGATTAACTGTATCAGGAAACCAACTAGAGTGCTTATAAATGCAAAGAAGTCCATTCGTCTCCAATATATTGATGTTCATCTTAAACCCTTCTCTTTGCCTTTTCATGAGCTACTAACTAGGCAAGATTGTTGTCTGTTGCTATGGTAACCAGCAGTCTGCGTGCCAACCTTCAGGGTTAAAGTTTCGTCAGTTAGCAGTTATATATATAACTCCAGCATTTAAGACAGTTTATTGTTAAAACAGTGTTAGAATGATCAGCATTTATTTTACTAGAAAGGAGGATTATTTTATTTTTACCTAAAAGTGTAATTGGTCACACTTTATTTGGATGGTCCCCTATAGATGATCTGTGGCTACTGAAATGAAACAAACTTTCTGGTGATACTCAGTTGATTATCAACATCATTAAGGTTAGGGTTAGGTTCAGTAGTATGTGTAGGTTTTGCCTTGAGGTTAGGGTTAGGTTTAGGTTTAGGGTTGGGGACAGATTTAATAAAATCTTTCACATGCAACTTCAAGTTCTGTTGCATTTAGTAGATATTTTTTTTGAATGTTAGTTAAAGATATACTGAGCATCTACAAACCATCTACACTGGACCATCCAAATAAAGTGTTACAGTGTAATTCTGCTGTGCAGCCACAACAGGACAGTAAAAGAGCCGCATGTTGCCCACCCCTGGTGTAGAGGATGTCTTAACTTATTTCTACTTAGAAAATCAACCAAACATGCCATTTGACCAGTGGTGCTTTTGCACATGACTGTACACGAACATGCTGAGTGTCATATTTATCATTCAAAGCTGTGAATTTTGGTGAACAGCCATGGGTTTGCATACATGTGGTTTTAGTGTAATCCTGCTAATAATCATCTTATTTTTTATAATGTATCTGTAATTTCATTGCTGTCTTTTGTGTGTAACTGTAACTGAACTGAAACCTTTTTTGTATCCTGATTATGTTACGCTGTTACACATATTCTGCTATTATCCTGGTATTA